>NC_067481.1:69907847-70507847 GCF_947179515.1 Apodemus sylvaticus
TTGTGAATTCATTGTTTCTAATTGCTGAGTAGTATTCCATTGTGTAAATATACCACATTTTCTGTATCCATTCCTCCTTTGAGGGGCATCAGGGTTCTTTCCAGCTTCTGGCTATTATAAATAAGGCTGCTATGAACATAATGGAGCATGTGTCTTTATTGCATGCCGGGGAATCCTTTGGGTATATGCCCAGGAGAGGTATAGCAGGGTCCTCTGGAAGTCTCATGTCCAGTTTTCTGAGGAACCTCCAGACTGATTTCCACAGTGGTTGTGCCATCTTACAGCCCCACCAGCAGTGGAGGAGTGTTCCTCTTTCTCCACATCCTCGCCAACACCTGCTGTCTCCTGAGTTTTTGACCTTAGCCATTCTGACTGGTGTAAGGTGAAATCTCAGGGTTGTTTTGATATGCATTTCCCTAATGATTAATGATGTTGAGCACTAGAAAACAATTCTTAAAGAAATAATCTAGACACCTCACAATAATATTATAAACTAAGTTATCCAGGATATTTCATTTAAGTCGCTATAATTAATATATTCACAGACTAATTAATATGTGATAAATATGCACAATATCTTAGAAAAAAAGATATTAGAAACCATACATAATCCAGTTCCAAATGTGGTTAGGCAGGTATATCATATACGCTGCCGTATCCTAGGCTGATGGGTGGATCACAGGACTTTACTTTTAACATTTTTCTGTATTTTCCATCATTTCTTCAGCAAATGCTGACTCCTGTGTAACTGAAAAAAGTTGCCTTGTGTATATAAGTATAAGAAAGTGTCAGGGACCTCAAGTGTGTTGTAGCTCAGTGGCAAAGTGCCTGACAATGTACAAGGCTCTGAGCCAAATTCTCAGGGTCACAGGAATGCAAAGGAAGGGGATGGGGAGGGAAGGGGGGGAGGAACCGACTGTAGGGAGCCTGGGCTGTCACTGTGCAGTGAGGAAGAGTCAGGCTGTGAGGTCTGCCACAGCTCAGTACCACGTTTCTCAGATACAAAGCAAGAACCTGCAGAGTCTGAGCTCTTGGGTCGAGTTTGACAGTGCAGATGCTTTCAACCATTCTGAGGGAACTGAGGTCTGGGAGCTCCTGTGGTAACACAGTCCTGAGTTTCAGATTTGAATCCAGAGCTTGGTGCATCTAGAACCTCAGCCTTCATCACTTAACTCTACATGGTCTTTGATGTGTGGTTCTGCTCTAACTAAAGCATATGATCATGCCTTTGTTTGCTCGTTCTCTCTCTCTCTCTCTCTCTCTCTCTCTCTCTCTCTCTCTCCCCCTCCCTCCCTTTGTTGTTTTTTTTGTTTTGAGACAGTTTCACTGTGTATCCCTGACTGTCCTGGCCTTGAACTCACAGAGATCCACCTGCCTCTGCCTTCCAAGTGCTGGTATTAAAGGCATGCACCACCACTGCCTGGCTTGTTGGGTTTCATTTTTTATGATTTCTTTTTGAAAGTGTATGTCTATTTAAGTGAATGCCACATGAGTGCAGGTTCCCATGGAGACCAAAAAAAAGCATCAGATTCCCTAGTGCTGGAGTTACAGGCAATTGTGAGCCACTCGATGTGGGTCCTGGGAGCTGAAATCTGGTTCTCTGGAAGAAGAACAGCAAGCACTCTTAACCAGTAAGCCTCTCTCTGGCTCTGACTTGGTCCTATTTTTGTTTTGAACTCTCTATGTAACTCAGGTTGGCCTGGAACCTGCGCTTTCCCTGCTTTAGTCTCCTGAATGCTGGGATTATAGGCCTGCAGCACCACCCTGTCAAGGGGCAACCTAACTTGAAATGTCGTCCATGAGGCCTCAGTTTCCTTGTTTGTCATAACCAGAGCTTCACAATGCTGTTATTTATTTACTCTGTGTGTGAGAGAGAGTGTGTACGTGTGTATGTGCATGCACACAAGTGCAGGACAGAGGACAATGTGTGGCAATCAGTTCTCTCCTTCCATCGTGTGAGTCCTGGGAATTGAATTCAGGTTGTTAGGTTTGGTAGCAAACTCCTTACCCACTAAGCCGTCTCACCTGTCCTACTTTAGCTGTTTTTATAAACACCTCATAATCCATTTGCCAAGAAGAAAATCTTTGGGGCCAGAGAAGTGGCTCAGTGGTTAAGAGTACTGACTACTCTTCCAGAGGACATGGGTTCAAGTCCCAAAACCCTCAAGACAGATCAAAACTGTGTAACTCCTGTCCTAAGAGATGTGATGTCCTCTTCTGGACCTCCTTGGGCACAAGGCATACATATGGTATACAGATAATACATATATACAGGCAAAACATTCATACGTATTAAATAGAATAATAAGTAAATAAATATTTTAATTAAAAAATTTTAAAAAGGAATGAGCCTTTGAGGCTGGTGAAAAGGTTTAGGGGGTAAAGGTGTTTGTCTCCAAGACTAATGACTCCAAGGACTCCTGGCAGAGAGAACTGACTCCCTAAAGTTGTCCTCTGTTCTCCGCACATGCACTGTGTCATACACAAACACACGCACACAAATACACGTATTTAAAAAGAAAAAGGAAAAGATCCCATGCTCTTGGGACATTTGCTTTGGGTCACACTGGCCAGTCTTACTTACAGCAGTAATGACGAGAACCAGTCATTGATGCTGAGGGATTCAGTGCCCTTCTGTGCCCACGGCATGGCTGGATTAGGATGCTGAACTAGAGGATGAACTGTGAGAGAAAGACCAGAATCACTTCCAGACACCTCACTTCTGGCCTGTGGACTTCTGGCTTATCTTTAGTAGTTAGCTCAAGACACTCAAGGTCTCTTAGTCTAAGCAGGGGCCTGGCATGGTTTCAAGTCACTGCCACTCCATTCCCCTGCCTCACTGCATGACCTGTGATGATACCTACACATTTGAAGAAGACATGCAGTGAGTATTGGGTTTGAAACCCTTTTGCCATGTGGGTATGGCCACAGTGTTTAATCTCTTCTGGCTGAGACAAAATATCAGATGTTAAATACAACTATAGCTGAGCATGGTGGTATTTACCCATCACCAAGGATTTGAGAGGCAGAGGCAGAAGCAGAAGGTTCATGAATTTCAGGCCAGCCTGAGCTACAAGAGACCATATTTTTTTAATGTATTCATCTCTCATATATTACATCCAGACTGTAGTATTCCCTCCCTCTTCTCCTCCAAGTCCCTCCTTTCTCTACCCCCTTCCATTCCTCCTCTTGGATATAAACCAAACATGGCATATCAAGTTGCAGTAAGAAGAGGCAACTCTCCTCATATTAAGGCTGGCTGAGGCCTTAGGAGGAACCCAGCAGGTGGGAAAGGGGCCCAAATGCAGGCATCACGCTCAGAGACAGCCCCCGCTCCTGCTTTTAGGAATCCCACAAGAAGACCAAGCTATAAAACTGTAACATATGTGTGGAGGGCCTAGGTCAGTCCCATGCAGGCTGCCTGGTTGTCAGTTCAGTCTCTGTGAGCCCTATTAGCCCAGGTTCTGTGGGTTTTCTTATGTCCCTCCTCTCTTCTACCATAGGATTCCCCAAGCTCCACCTGATGTTTGGCTGTGGGTTTCGGTATCTGTTTCTATCAGTTGCTTGGTGAATTCTCTCTGGTGACAATTGGGCTAGATATCAACCTATGAGTATAGCAGAATATAGCATTACTATCATTAGGAACCATTTTATTGACTTTTTTTTTTTTTTACCAGTCATGCTTGGTTCTATCCTAGGTCTCTGAGTTATCCAGTCTCTGGGTCCTAGTCCTCCAGATATTGTCAAGGTGGGCTCTTTCTCATGGCATGGGTCTCAGCTGGACCAGTCATTGGTTGACCATCCTTGTAATTTCTGTGCCACCTTTACCCCTGCACATTTTGTAGACAGGACAGGTTGTAGGTTGAACCTTTTGTAGCTGGATGGGTGTCCCAGTCTCTCCACTGGAAGCCTTGCCTGGTTACAGGAGATGGCTGGTTCAATCTCTAGATCCCCCATTGCTAGGAGTCTTAGCTAGGGTCACCCTCATAGATTTCTGGGAATTTCCATTGCACTGGATTTCTAGCTCATCCCCAAGATGCCCCGACTCCCAGTTGTATCACCCAGTACTCTCTCTTTCCAACTTCTCACTGGATCCCTCCTGTTCCTGACCCCACTCCTCTACCTACCCCATGCCATCCCATCCTGTCCTCTCTCACTATCTATTCCATTTCCCCTTCCCAGGGAGAATCATGCATTACCCCCTAGAGTCCTCCTTGTAACTTAGTCTCTCTGGGTCTGTAGATTGACAGTATATGCATCCTTTACAGCTAATATCCACGTATCAGTGAGTACATACCATGTTTGTATTTCTGAGTCTGGGTTACCTCACTCAGAATAATTTTTTTCTCTAGTTCCATCCCTTTGCCTGCAAGTTTTAAGATTTTTTTAACAGCTAAGCAATACTTGATTGTATAAATGTATCACATTTTCTTTATTCATTCTTCAGTCGAGGGACTTCTAGATTGTTTGCAGTTTCTGGCTATTATGAATATAGTTGCTATGAACATAGTTGAACAAGTGTTCTTGTGGTAGGATGAAGTATCCTTTAGGTATATGCTCAAGAGTGGTATAACTGGGTCTTGAGGTATATTGATTCTTAATTTTCTGAAGAACCGCCACATCAGTTTCCAAAGTAGCTGTACAAGTTTGTACTCCCACCAGCAATGGAGGAGTGTTCCCCTTGCTCCACATCCTTGCCAGCATGAGCTGTCACTTGTAGTTTTGATCTGATTCTGACAGATGTAAGATGGAATCTCAGAGTCAGTTTGATTTGCATTTCCCTGATGGCTAAGGATGCTGAACATTTCTTGAAGTGCTTCTCAGCCACTTGAAATTCCTCTATTGAGAATTCTCAGTTTAGATCTGTACCATATTTTTGTTGTTGTTGTTGTTGTTGTTGTTGTTGTTGTTGTTTGAGACAGGGTTTCTCTGTGTAGCCATGGCTGTCCAGGAACTCACTCTGTAGACCAGGCTGACCTCAAACACAGAAATCCGCCTGCCTCTGCCTCCCAAGTGCTGGGATTGAAGGATTGTGCCACCACCGCCCGGCGTGTACCCTATTTTTTAATTGGATTGTTTGGTTTGTTGCTGTCTAGTTTCTTAAGGCCTTTATATATTTGGAAATTATCCCTCTGCTGGATGTGAGGTTGGTGAAGATCTTTTCACATTTCTGTAGGATTCTGTTTTGCTTGTTGATGGTGTCCTTTGCCTTACAGAAGCTTTTCAGTTGCCTGAGGTTACATTTATTAATTGTTGATCTTGGTGCTTCTGCTGTTGGTGCTCTGTTTGGGAAGTTGTCTCCTGAGCTAATGCATTCAAGACTGTTCCCCACTTTCTCTCCTATCAGGTTTAATGTATCTGGTTTTATGGTTGAGGTCTTTGATCCCCTTGGACTTGAATTTTGTGCAGGGTGATAGATATGGATCTATTTACATTCTTCTACATGCAGACATCCAGTTTGACCAGCACCATTTGTTGACAATGCTTTCTTCATCCATTGTATAATTTTGGCTTCTTTGTAAAAAATTAGGTGTCTATTGGTGTGCAAATTTACACCTGGGTCTTCAATTCCATTGATTGACTGTTTTTAGGTCAATACTATGCTAGTTTTATTACTATTGCTTTGTAGTACAATTTGAAATCAGGGGTGGTGATACTTCCAGAAGTTCTTTTATTATACAGAATTGTCTTAGCTATCCTGTTTTTTTGTTTGTTTGTTTTTCCATATGAAGTTGAGTATTTTTTTTCAAAGTCTGTAAGGAATTGTGTTAGAATTTTGATGGGGATTGCATTGAATCTGTGGATTGCTTCTGGTAGGATGAACTTGTTTACTATGTTAATCCTACTGATTCATGAGCATGGGAGATCTTTCTAACTTCTGATACCTTCTCCAATTTCTTTCCTCAAAAACTTGAAGTTCTTGTCATACAGGTCTTTCCAATGCTTGGTTAGAGTTACATCAAGATTATATTATTTGTGGCTATTGTGAAGGGTGTTGTTCCCTGATTTCTTTCTCAGTCTGTTTATATTTTGTATATAGGAAAGCTTCTGATTTGTTGCTGCTGCTGCTGTTGTTGTTGTCATTGTCATTGTCAGTTAATCTTATATCTAGCCACTTCACTGAAGGTGTTTATCAGCTAGGAGTTCTCTGGCAGAATTTTTGGGGTCAATTATGTATATCATATCATCTGCAAAAGTGATACTTTGACTTCTCCCTTTCCAATTTGTATCCCCCTGATCTCCTTTAGTTGTCTTACTGCTCTTGTTAGAACTTTAGGTACTATATTAAATAGATATGGAGACTTCCGTCAGGAAGGGATATTAGATAATGGATTTTTTTTGTTGTTGTTGTTGTTTTTCAAGACAGTTTCTCTGTGTAGCCCTGGCTGTCCTGGAACTCACTCTGTAGACCAGGCTGGCTGGCCTCTAACTCAGAAATCCACCTGTCTCTGCCTCCCAAGTGTTGGGATTAAAGATGTACCACTGCCTGACTGGGATGTTGGATTTTATCAAAGGCTTTTCCAGCATCTAATGAAACTATGTCTTTTTAAAAAATTCATGGGGGCTACAGAGATGATTTACCAGCTAACATCTGTCAGTAACTCCAGTAACTCTAGCTCCTGGAGATAGATACCTTCTTCTGGTCCCGAGAAGCACCCATATGCATCTGGTACACACACACACACACACACACACACACACACACAGTCTGGGTATAAGGGTACTTGATGACCTGCGTTCAGTCCCTAGGACTCACATAGTGAAGGGAGAGAACTAGCTCCCACAGGCTGACCTCTGGCCTTCACACATATATGAGAGACACACACGCCCACAGTTGCTAAATAAAGTGTCAACTGATTTTACGAAACACTTTTGGGGTGTAGCTCACTGGTAAAAACACTTGTCTGGCATGCTGGGAGATGTTTAGAGGGCTTTTTAAGTCCAGAATAGATAACACATATGAGATCAGAGGCCTTTGTGCACTGACAAAGGCTTGAAAAATTATCTAGAAATAAGGTATGCAGGAAGTTTCATGCAATGACCAGGCTGTGTTAGTCAGGGGTCAAGGTCATGGATCAGGAGGAAAGTGGTACAGGAAATTCAGATTGAAGCCAACTCAAGCAGCCAGGCCTAGCATTTCTTGTTCCCCATTCCCAGCTCATTCTTGAGCCCTTCCTCCCCGCTTCTGTCTCAGTTCCCTCCCTTGCTGTGGAAGCACTGAGGAAAGGCTTAGGCAGATGTACAAGTGTTTTCTCAACATTATCTAGCCAGCCAGTTGTCTTTAACTGTACATAGGAGATATGCCCACAATCAGTCTTCAAAGTTCTGAAGTTTTGAATCTCTGCGGTTGAATCTGCATAATTTGAAACTGATTGCTTCATTACAATGGGTGACTTCTGTTTGTTTGTTCTTGTTGCTTTGAGAGTGGCTAATATACCCTAGGCTGGCCTCAAACTCACTGTGTTACCAAAGTTGACCATGAACTTCCAGACCTCCTATCTCTATTGCCTCAGTATTGAGATTACATGTCTGGCTTTAAATGGGTAGCTTAAAAAAATGTTTATTTTGTTTTCATCTGGGGCGTTGGGGGTGGGGGAGATGCCTTCATGCTTATGGGTGCCCACGAAGGCCAGAAGAGAGCATCCAATCCCCTGGGATTGTCAAGTGGATGCTAGAAATCGAACCCAGGTTCTCTGGAAGAGCAGTCAGTGCTCGAAACCACGTAGCCATCTCTCTGGGATCTCAGGGTGGCTTTTTAAAAGAGTAGTGGGAGCCAGTGAAAAAGCACAGCACCTGAAGATTCTGCTGCCAAGGCTGAAGACCTGAGTTCAGTTCCCAGAGGTTAAGGGATAAGAGAAGAAAATTGATTCCACAAGCTGATGCTTGATCTCCACATATGCACACTCACACACACACACTCACACGCACACACATGCACACAAATAAGTTAAAGTGATTTTATTTTAATCACATTGTATTTGTTTGTGGAAAGGGGTACACGCATGCTGCACTGCATATGTGAAAATCAGACCATGACCTGCAAGAGTCAGGCCTCTCTTTCTACCATGTGTGCCCCAGGGATCAAACTCAAGTTGTCAGATTTAGTGACAGGAGCCTTTACCTGCTGAACCATCTTTATAGCCCAGTAAATGATATTTTAAAGTTTAAGAGCCTGGGGAAAGGACTTGACAGATAAGGCATCTGCCATGCAACCGTGAGGACCTGAGATCCGAACCCTTGTAAAGACAGACTTGGTGGCACACATCTGTAATCCCACGCTCCTATAGTGAGATGGGAGGCAGAGACAGGAGAAATTCTGGAATCTTGGAGGCCAGCCAGCCCAGAGGATGTCTCAAACCAGGTGGCAGGTGAGGGCTGACACCTCTGACCTCCATACAACCCATACCCACACCAAAAAATATATTTAAAATTTATTTTCGTGTGCATGCTCACATGCATGCGCATGCATGCTCAGCTGTCTGGAGAGGCTCGGAAGAGGGTATCAGATCCTCTGCAGTAGAGATATAGGAGGGTGTGAGCTACCAGGGTTGGGTGTTGGGAATAGAACTCAGGTCCTCTGAAAGAGAAGGGAGGACTCTTAGCCACTGCTCCATCTCTCCAGTCCCATGAAGAGTCTTTTAAAAGAACGTCTGTTGGGCTCTGATGGTCTAGGCAGACAAGCTTCAGGGAACTGTAGACAAGGAGGGTGTCGCCTCGGATAGCACCAGGAAGACAGGGACTCATGTCCTCCAGGACCCCCCCCCACTTGAATGCACCAAAATATCATTTGCTTAGATGAACTTAGCAGAAGCCCACTTCTTCTACGAGGGTGAGTCAGATGTGCGCATCTGTGGGTCTGTAGTGTGTTTCAGTAACATAACTGTCCTGATGTTGCTGGTCCCCACCCCTGACCTGCAGAATCTTTAACTGTGGACTCTTTTATATGAATGGGCACCAGTGCCTGAGGGGAAAGGAGCTGCCCCATGGACACATGGGCTCTCCTGGGACATCTGTGATAGACTCTGTCACCTGAATCTTGCCTTCAGAGTACAGTGGGTCTGTCGCACAGCTCAGATGTGAGACAGTGGGACTGTTGCAAGTGTCAGCCTGGAAAGATGGGACCTGCTGCTATTCTCTGGTCTCTGTGGTCTCACGCCAGGGACCTGACTCACAGAACCCCAGATCAGGGACTTGAGAGCAATAGGCAGAAATGACCTGCAGCCTTTACAACTCGAAGCAGTGTGAAAGGGGGGGATGCTTCATGTAGACCAGCAGAGGCCAGTCCTGCCCTTCAGAAGGAAGAGCAGCAATAAAAGACCTTTCTACCTTGGCAGTCGTCTGGCAGCTTATCTGAACCTAAGGATGGTAGAATCTCTGAGGCCTGCTATGTCTCAGAGGGCTTCTGCCCTGGCTCACCATCCTTCCCATCAGTCATAGAGGAAGTAGGGCGCTAATCACCCAGTTCCGAGAAGCCCCAGGCTGTATGGATTGGGCTGTTGAGAGACAATGTGCCCACCCAATCTCAAGCCTGACCTACTCTTCTCTCTAGGTGGAAGAAGCAGAACTGGAGACACTGGACAAAGAGGGAAGGATCCTGGAAGGAAATCATGAGGAGGCTGGGCAAGGTGAGAATTAGAGAGGCCCCAGGCGGCTCCTCATGGGCCTGTCGGATTCGGAGGGTGATGGGATTTTCCTTGGGGTGCGCCTTTAACGTTCTGTCATCATGCTTTGCTATCCTTTGTTTGAGCATCCTCCCTGCCACACCCATTTTTCTTTCCTTTTAAAAGCATCTCTGGGAAGTCTGCCTACCTCAGGTGGGGCATACCAGCACACATCTGTAATCCCAGCAGCTGGAGATGACAGCAACAGGAGAGTCAGGAATTCAAGGCAAATCGATGTTACACACAAAGTGGAGGTCAGTCTGGGAGACTCCAAACCATGTCTCAAAAAGGGAAAGAGTCGGGAGCTAGAAAACCTGTACAAATGAAATCACTTTTAACAACCATTTTCAGTCCAAACAATGATGATGCCTAAAAATTATGGCTAGGATGAGGCTGCAGAGATGATTCAGTGGGTAACATGCATCTTGTACAAGTGTGAGGACCCGAGTTCAGGTCCCCAGAATGTATGTAAAGAAGGACCACAGTGTGTGTCTATTCTGTTCCCATGTGGTGAGCTGGGTGGTAGAGACGGGAGAATCCCCAGAATCTCACTGGCCAACTAACCTATGTATGCAATGGCACACAAGGGCAACATCAGGTTAGCCTCTGACCTCTGCATGTGCAACACACATACACATATGCATGCACACAGTACACTCACCATATACACACACGAATATAAAATAAGTTATATCAAGGATAGTCAGACATGGCTCATGGCCATGTAATCCCATTACACACAAGGATAAAGGAAAGAGGACCACTGTTAAGTTTGAGGCCGGTCTGGGCAACATAGTGAGTTAAAAGCCAATTGAGTGACACAGCAAAAATTGGTCTCAAAAACAAAAAAAAAAAAAAAAAAATGAAGCAAAGGCTGAAGCGATGGCTCAACAGTTGACACTATATGCTGCTCTTCCAGAAGACCTGAGCACCCACATCTGGAAGTTTACAACCACCTGTAACTCCAGTTATGGGGGCTCTCTCTGGCTTCCACAGGGATTGCACTTATGTACATAAACCCCAGACAGACAGACAGACAGTCAGACAGACAGTATATACGTGTGCATACACACTTAAATTAATTTTTAATTAAATAGGGGTTTTGGTCACATTAATAGTTATTAAATAACTTGAATTGAAATGACCAAGTTCATGTATACAGATTTTTCCAGATTGGTAAAACACACATACAACATTGGTATGTGTGACACTAAATGCATTGTAAATGCAATCATGACTACCACTCAGTTAAAAACCATTCTCCTCACCCCTAAAAGAAACACCCAGCAGAAGTCACTCCTTATCTTCCCATAAGCCTTTGGCAGCTACTAACCTGTTCTCTGATTTCATGGCATCAGACTCATATAAATGACATTAGCCTAGCTTACTTCACCCAACAAGATGCTTCTGTGTTACAACATACATCTGGACTCCATTTCTTTTTTATGGCTGAGTAATACTCCACTGAATGGATGTAGCATACTTTACTTATTCATCATGGATATTTAAGCTGTCTTTACCTCCAGCCACTGTGAATGGTACCACTAGCCTACCAAGTGCATGCTCCAATGGGTGTTTTTATTTCACCTCACTTTACATGTAGAAGGAAAATATGGCATTTCTATTCTTAGCCTTCAGAGAAACTCCCAAACTCTTTTCCATAGCAGCTGTCCTATTTCATGTTCTTCCCAGTAAGGTGTGAAGATCCCAGTGTCTCCCCAGCCTTATTAATGTGTATTGTTTGTCCATCTCTGTCATCACTGTGGTGAGCACGAAGTGGCATCTCATTGTGGGTGTCTGTTTGGTTTTCTTGTTCGTTTGCTATTATTTGAGACATAATCTCACTGTGTAACCCTGGCTGACCTGGAACTTACTAATTGCCTAGCCTGACTTGCAGTTTGCAATGAACCTCCTGCCTCAGCCTCCTGAGTGTTGGAATTAAAGGCATGTGCTCCCACACCCAGCCAATGTGTTTGCTTTTGAGACTGGATCTCACTAAGCCAACCAGCCTAACGTCAGCCTCCTAAGTACTGAAGTCACAGGGGTGTGACACCATGCCTGGTTTATTGAACTTTTGATCTGCATTTCCCTAACTACTAACTGGTTGACATACTTTTGTGTACTGTTAGCATTTATATAGATAGTTTGTAAAGTTATATATGTTGTAACAGCATTAAAATTGACCTTGAAAATGAACACACAGAATAATAATTCCAGAATTATTATTTTTTTGGTTTCTTTTTTCTCAAGACAAAGTCTTGCTATGCAACTCTGGCTACATAGTAACTGGAAACACTGTAACTAGGACAGAAGTCTGAACGAGTCCTGGAAGTCACTCTGTAGACCAGGCTAGCCTTGACTCACAGAGATCCACTTGTCACTGCCTTCTGAGTGCTGAGACTAAAAGCATGAGCCACCATGCCTGCCTCCAAAGTGCTTCCTTTATAAGCTGTCATGATCAAACAGCATTCATGTATAAATTTTATATCTTGTTCTTTAAAATATTTGTGTGTGTGTGTGTGTGTGTAGCCCCTTGTGTGTACAGTACCTTCAGAGGCCAAAAGAGGGCATCAGGATTCCTTGCAGTTGGAATTACAGGAGATTATGAGCTGTGCTCATTGAACTCTGATCCTCTGTAAGAGTATTAGATGCTCTTGACCAGGAGCCTCCCTCTAGTCCTTGTTGTTTTTCATTTAACACTGTAGCAAGCATGTTACCAAGTATAGCTACAAAAATTAAGGCTGCCTATAATCCAGCACTCAGGAAACTGAAGTAGAAGGATGACAGGGAAACTGAAGCCAGCATGGGCTACAATGTAAGACCTTGCCTGATTGGGGATGGGGGAGCAAGTTTAGACAATAACTTGTCTGTGTTTGTGTAGTTCCTGGAAGTCTAGAAATCTAGATTTGGTCCTTAAAAGTGATCTTTTTCATGAAGATTTGCTTCTCCCTGGGCATTCAATCCTTCTTCCCAGAAACATAGTAACTAGGACAGAGGTCTGAATGAGTTTCATAACCTTGAAACATTGTAACATTGGTGCAGAATGTTCTGCAATAGAATTTGGACCCCTGGAGGACAGCTAAACAGAAAGCTCAGCATCTGTCCAGTTTTTGTCTAAAATCTGCCTTCTCTGCCTACATGGGAAAACCTGTGGGATTGGTTTAATAATATTTAGTACAATAAATATATAGATGCCGAGTGACCCACTGTGAAGCCCAGGAGCATGCCAATTCCATTTTTCTGGTAGTCAGAATTTCTTCCTATTTTTCTGTTTCCTTTTTTTCCATAAAGTATATTTTATTTATTTGTGTGTGTGTGTGTGTGTGTGTGTAGGTGAGTGCATACCACAGCATAGGCGTAGAGGTCAGAGGACTCCTTGTGCAAGTTCTCTCCTACCACATGGGTCTTAGGTATCAAACTCAGATCATCATAGTGACACCTTACTTAACCCAAGCAAAGATGTATTTGGCATTTTTGTTGCTGATGGTTGTTATTGTTGTTTAAGACAGATCTCACTATATAGCCTTAGCTGGCCTGGAATTTGCTATGTAAATCAAGCTGGCCTCAAACTCCCTGAGAACTTCCTGCCTCAGCCTCCCAAGTCTGGGATAAAAGATGTATGATACTACCCTGATTTTTGCTTGCTTGTTTGATTGATTGGTTGGTTGGTTGGTTGGTTGGTTGGTTGGCTGGCTGGCTGGCTGGTTGGCTGACTGGCTGGCTGGCTGGCTGGCTGGCTGGCTGGCTGGCTGGCTGGCTGGCTGATTTTGTTTGGGGTGTATTTTGGTTTGGTTTTGTCTTGTCTTGTCTTGTTTTGTTTAATACAAGGTCTCACTCTGTAACCTGGGCTAGCTTTAAACTTCTGGTGATCCCCCATCTCAGCCTTCCAACTACTGGGATTACAGATGTGAGCCACCACATCTTGCTGTGAGCTCTCTCTTCTATGATGCTGCTCTCTATGACTCTGGCCTTTGGCTATAGTTAACTCCCTCTTCCTATCACCCCTGTTGCATTTCTCTGCCTGATCATTGATTGGCTATTTTTGAGTGCTCAGTCAAGACTGGATCCCAACTGGGTCTGTGGGAAGGTGGAATGGTAAGTCTCACCAGACCTATTGTGGAATGGGCCCATCTCCAGCACTCTGCACTGCCCCTCTGAGAAGACCTGGTCTCTTTCCCCTGAATCCTGCCCTTACAGACAACCCGGCAGAGCTTCTTGACCCCACTTCACAGTTGAGGGTGATGGACTTTGAGTCACTTGCTATCATTCTCTAACAGAAAAGGAGGCAGGACTTTGGGGATTCCTGCCACAGGTGCTCTGTCCTTTTTGTGATTTCATGGCCCAGCCTCAGCTGTACACCTCTCTCCTAGCTGCTGCAGCAGGATGCCATCATGCCTGCTGCAGGGTCCTTGCATCTGAGCTTTGACAGTGCCCTCCTGCTCTGGTGGGGTTCACTCTCTCCCAGGAGGAGATGTTTCTATTTCCCAGGGATTTATTTGTTAAACCCTACAAATGTCTCTGACTCCAGTACTGCTTTCCTTCTGTAGCTGTAATGAACCATTCTCACTCATCAGGAGCAGCCTAGAGAGAAAAGGGTTTATTGGCTTAAACTTCTAGTTCATACTCCCATCACTGAGAGAAGTCAGAACAGGAACTCAAGGCAGGAACCTGGAGACAGGATTTTTGGACAAATGCCAATTGCTAGCCTGCTCACCAGCCCTCATTTATCCATGCTTAGCTAATTTTTGTTTTGTTTTGGTTTGGTTTTTTTTGGATTTGGTTTTTTCAAGACATGGTTTCTCTGTATAGCCCTGGCTGTCCTGGAACTCACTCTGTAGACCAGGCTGGCCTCAAACTCAGAAATCCGCCTGCCTCTGCCTCCCAGAGTGCTGGGATTACAGGCGTGTGCCACTACCACCCTGCTGCTTAGCTAATTTCTTACACAGCCCAGGCCACCTGTCCTACCACAGTGGGCTAAATCCTCCCACATCAATTAGAAGTCAGTGCTCCACAGACATGCCCACAGGCCAATGTGACCCTGCCAATCCCTTAGTTGAGGTTCCCTCTTCTTAAGTGACTCTGGACTGTATCCAGTTGACAATAAACTCTCACCAGCACAGCTCATGGGGAGAGAAGGATGAAGAAGACCATGGCTCAGCTCCTGGGTCCTGTGGGCCCCACATGACCATCAGAACCTTCTGTACTTTAAGAAACTCCACAGAGGCTTTGGGGAAAGTAAGTTTATAGAGCTCTCCTTTCTTCACAGTCCCGCAGACCTCGAATGCACAGGAGAAAGATGCTCTTAGTGACTGTGTCCAGGAGGCCAACGCCTCGTTGCAGGTGAGAAGGGCCTGGCAATTTGGGTGTGGGAAGTAGAGAAATGACAAGGAAGCCATGTGCACCCCAAAAGCAGCCAAAAATGACACCTAGATTATAGGGGACCAAAGTACTTGCTTTCCATGTGTTCTGGTCCTTTGATGTGGTGACCAGATAGTTGAGGGGGACTTGACTTGAAATTAAAGTTGGCCTCCTTTCCTATGGTAATTATCTGCTTTGGGTTTTTTGGGGAGAGGAGGTATTAATTAATTTTATTATCATTTCATGTGTATGTTTTTGTCTGTATGTATGTCTATGCACCACCTGTATGTCTGGAAAGAGCTGTAGATAGTTGTGAGCCATCATGTAAGTACTGGAAACCGAACTGAGATCCTCTAGAAGAGAAGGTGGCGTTGAGCCACATCTCCAACCCATCAGCATTTTTTTGTTAATTGTTAACTTGACATAACCTAGAATAGCTTGGGAAGAAAGTCTTAATGAGTAATTGTCTGCATTGAATTGTCCCTCGGGGTATTATCTCAATTAAGCTAACCGGGAAGACCAGCCTGATGTGGGCACCCAACCCCCAGGGAATTCAGAGGGCCCTGAGCTATGCCAGGGTGGGGAGATCACACTGAGCACCACCAAGCAGGTAACCATGGATCCATTCATTTCCCTGTTTGTTTTCATTTATTTACTGTGATTGTGCTGCGTCTAGCTGTTTAAAGTTCCTTCCTGTGGGGAACTTGACTTCCCCACAATGATGGACCGTAACCTGGAATTTTAAGCTGAAATGAATCCTCTTTGTCCCAAAGTTGCTTTGTGTTGGGATGTTTTATCCCATAGCAACAGAGAGGAAGGTAGAGCATTTACCAAGGATTGTCAGGAGGATCTTGGAGATGGCACAGACTGCAGGCGTTCAGAGAGACTTCCTAGAGGGCTGAGGTCTCAGCCTGGAAGATGCTTGGGATGCTTCAGTGAGGAATCACAGGAAGAGAGTCCTAAAGCAGCATCAAGCAACTTGCTCAAAACCATGGACGAGGCCGGGCAGTGGTGGCACTCGCCTTTAATCCCAGCACTTGGGAGGCAGAGGCAGGCAGATTTCTGAGTTCGAGGCCAGCCTGGTCTACAGAGTGAGTTCCAGGACAGCCAGGGCTGTATAGAGAAACCCTGTCTTGAAAAACCAAAAAAAAATTTTAAAAAATTAAAAAAAAAAAAGCATGGATGAAGGGGCAGAAACAGGTTGTCTAAGGAAGTCCAAGATGCCAGGGGTGTCGGAAGGCCAGGGGAGGAGGGTGGCGCTGAGGTTGTGAGCATAGGAAGAAGTTAGACTCTGCCACAAGGGGAATGGCTGAGGAGATCCCTGTCAGGGGAAAGGCACAGAGAGAGCATGCCCTGAGGTCGAGGTAGGGTGTGAGGCTGAGCCACTACATAGACAAGTAGAGCTCAACGTGGCTGGACTTTGAATGTAGGTTGACATTGGTCTTAAATAACCAGGATATCATCCCAAGAGTTTAGGGATCAGCATTAGTTAACTTTTCTCACAACTCTGATCAAATACCTGACAAGAAGCACCTTCAGGAAGGATGAGTTCGTGTTGACTTATGGTTTGAGTCATTCCATTATGGCGGGAAGATGTGGCAGCTGGTTGAGTTGTACTCACTTAAGAAGCAGAGAATGACAGACACTGGTGTTCAGTTGCTCTGTCCTCTATAGCCAGTGCATGACCCTGAATATAGAAAATAAAAAGTGGGCTCTTCCCACCCCAGTTAACCTGATCTAGAAACATTCTCTCTTGGTGACTCTAGACCTTGTAAAGTTATCAATCGGTATCAACCATCACAGGTGCCATTAAAAGCTCTACGGTGAGAGGTGGTCCTGGAGTGTCTCAAACTTCAGATGCAATGGATTCAGCCTGCTCTGCTGTGCAGTATACGGTGTAGGCCAGAATCGCAATGCCCTCCCATTTTTTTACTGGTATAGTGAGAATCACCTTGACAGGCCAGGCTCTTAGTTATCTCCCTCCCGCTCCCTTCCCCAGAACACCTGTGCAAGACATGTCCCACCCCAGGAGGCCACGCAAGCCAAGATGAACAAGGTGGACGGGTCCATCCTTAGCCGACTCTATAGAAACCACATCCAGGTAGGTACGGAACCCTGGCAGACCTTTATCCTTGATGCTATGGGAAGGTCATGGGCAGGCAACCCTAGAGAGCAAGCCTCAAACCTGACAAATTCACCTTCACAAGAGCCCAGAAGCAAGAGGATCCTCAATTCACACTGAGAGAGGCAGACAGATAGATGGTGAAGCACTCAGCTCCAGAGAGCTGAGAGAGAACTTGGGGCAACTAGCCAATCCGACACAAGGTAGTGTGTCAGCCTACCAAACTGTGCACCCACCAGGCACATGCCCCTGGGGGGGATCTGAGAAATAAGTGGAGCATGGCTGCGAAATCACACAAGACCAATGCAGTGAGTGTCTGGGAGGATGGGGAACAGGGAGGACTCGTGTCCCTTCCTGCTGATTGATGGGACCCTTCTGTGTCCTTCTCTAGGATTATGGGAGCCCTGGCCCATTCTGGGAGCAAGAGCTGGAGAGTTTGCACCATGTTATTGAGATGAAGAATGAGCGAATTCATGAGCTCGAGAAGCAGCTGCTCCTCCTGGAGATGCTGGTCAGTGCTGGGCCCGCAGCTCGATGCTGCTGCTTCTGGGCATTGCCGGTTCCAGTTTATTCCCCACCCCTGCCCCTCATCCCACCCCTGCCAGCTTGGCTCTGCCATTCTTGCAGGAGTCAGGCAGTGACTCTTTGTCACCTGACTCCTGTGGTTTCTTGGGCCCTCTGGTTGCTGTAACTAGGGCAGCACTGGGCCCCAGCAGCCTGGCTCCTCAGTAGGGATGGCAACTGTCACACTTCAGGCAGAGGCTAAAAAGAGGTGAGGCCCACAGGCCAGGCAGACAAGGAGGCTAGCCTTAGTAAAGGTGCAACTGGGGAGCTAAGGCCCTTTGAAGTTCTGGAACTGAGGTCTCAGAATCCTGGGGCAGCGTCACCCTTAGGATCTGTCAACTTGTGGACTTGGTTTGTTTGGGTTTTTATTTGCTTGGTTGACTGACTGATTGATTGATTGATTGATTGATTGATTGATTGATTGATTTTGTGTATGTCTGGATGTGTGAGTGTTTGTCATGGCATACACTTAAAGGAAGTCAGATGACAGCTTGCAGGAGTGAGTTTTTTCCTTTCACTATGCCAGTTTCTGGGATTGAACTCAGATTGTCCAGCTTGGCAGGAAACACCCTTTGCCCCCTTCTCCCCCTTCTCCTCTTTCCCCCCTTCTCCCCCTTGTCCTCTTTGCCCCCAGCTACCTTTTTTAAAACCCTTTTTTAAAAAAAAAAATTAAGATTTATTTTCATTTTGTGTGTGTGAGTGTTTGGCCTTCATGTATGGCTGTGCACCCCATGTACACTGGGGCCAGAAAGAAGGTATTGTATCTCAGGAACTGGTGTTACAGACAGTTATGAGAAGCCATGTGGGTGCTGGGAATCAACCCGGGGTCCTCTGAATGAGCAGCCAGTACTCTTAGCCACTGAGCCATCTCCCCAGGCCTGCCTACCTGAGCCATCCTACCAGCACTGTTTTTTTTTTTTTGTTGTTTTTAAATACTCTTCAGTAACAAAAGCCAAGTGGACGGTCCATCTTAACTCTGACCTTGTCTCCAGTTAGCTTCTTGCTCCATAAAGCAAAATGCTAATCTGGAATGAAGTAGTGTCCAGGGGAGAGGTGATGGTGCCCACTGTGCTAAGAGTGAGTGAACCACTCCATGCCAAGCTCCTTGGTTTGTTACAGAAAGAAAAAAATCTGATCTTAGCATTGAAAAACACCACCCTGCGGCAGGAGGTTGAGGACCTACAATTCCAAGCTGGGAACCGGGTGGCCGTGTCAAGGTAGCCATCCCCCTTCCTGCCACCCCCATCCTTCTGCCAAAGCCTCCAGCTGGGAGGGACCTGGAAGAGCCTGGGGACTGGAATGACAAGTGGCCCCAGGACCTGTCTTGGGAACGTGACTCCTCTCTCCCTGGGAGTAGGGAAGCCCTGTTTTTCAACATGAGAAACAGGAAACAGGAAACAATCTACCTAGGCAGGCATGCGTGGAACAAATCGGTCCCGAGGCTTTGTAAGTGGGTGCTGATGTCCCGTGTCACAGGCTGTTGAATATGTGACATATTTTCTGGTGGAATCCTCCTCCAGATCCCCATTTGCTGGCAAGGAATCCGAAACACCATGCCACCCCATGTAACCCAGCTAGGCAGGGAGGCTCAGCCCAGAGCCACCCAGAGTTCCAACCTGTGAGATTTGGCACTTGAACAACAAAGAAAATCACCCCTCACATACAGACAGGAAGCTGGGATTGGGGGAAACACCTTGGAGAGAGAGATGATGACTCCCCCCAGGGAAGGCTTCCTGGAGGGACAGGTTGGTTCAAGTAATAGTCACTCCATCAGGAAACCCCTGCTCTGTCTGTACCACAGGCAGCTCCGGAAAGACCTACTTCAGGACCTCGAAAAGGAGTCACAGGATGGCCACTGCTGCAGCAGACGGAGGAGCCATTGAACCATCTGAGTCCTTGAGGCCAGCACCTCCTCCATCTTACCTGATGCACCTCAAAGGTGCCTTCCATGTAAAGGTGCAGGGCCTGGGCCCACTGTGGTTTCCAGACTCACCACTCCCTCCAAAGACTCTGTGGAGAAGAGAGCAAGAGTTACTCCATTCTTCTCCCAGGATGGATGAGGTGGGAGGAAGAGGGAAACTGCTACAGAGCTGATGGGGGGGGGGGTTGGGCCCCAAGGCCTCTCCAAGAAGTGCCTTCCCTTAGTCGTTCCAGGGAACAGCAGGTAGTTATCTTCCTCCCTTGGCTCTGTCCTCAGGAGGGCATTCAAGACTTCTCCCGTGGCAGCTGGAGCCATTTGTACCATTGGACAAACTGGGGGCAACCCCAATCCCAGATCATCAGCCTTGCTGACAGTTCACCAATGTATCAAGTTCTTAGTGCCACACCCAGAACTCTGACTCAGAGAAAAACTGTAGAAGACACACTCCAAGAAAAAGGAACACAGTATTGTTTTTAATGAGTGGGATGTCAACACGTAGCCTGACCTTGAACTCAAAGTCACTCTGCCTCAGCCTCCTGAGTGCTGGGAACATAGTGGGCATGTGCCACCACATCCAGCCAGATAAAGGGTTGAATTTGCTCTAGAGCTAAGCACTGTTACTATTTTTAAGCATATTTATCTAGGGTCTTAATGTGAAAATTAATTTTTTTTGTTAAAATAAAACTCTATTTTCATGTTCTTTTCAGTGAGGGTATATTTTATTCTCTGTGGTCTTGGTCACCTTCCTGTCGCTGTAATAAAACACCCTGACAAAAGCAGCATAAGGGAGGAGGGGCTTATTTCAGCTTAGGGTTCTTGAGGGATAGAGTTCATCATGGTGGCAGGAACTTGAGGCCTCATAGTCACAGGACATCAGCAATCAGAAAACCAAGGGCAAGGCTATTAAACCTAAAGGCCCACACACCCCCATCAACTTCCTCCTGTAATGAAGAGGCCTAGAGGTTCCAAAACTTTCTCAAACAGCGCCACCACCTGGAGACCATGCATTTAACACATGCGAATCTATGGGGGTATGTCCTATTCAAAACACATTTGTCAGGAGGCGCTAATCCTCTCCTGTGGTGTGTTCTTAGAAGGTATGTCTTATATTTTCTTCAGTGTGGGGCAGTGGTTCTCAACATATGGGTTGAGACCAATTGGAGTAGTCACATATCAGATATCTTGCATATTAGATGTTTATAATTCTTAAGAGTAGCAAAATTACAGTGATGAAGTAGCAACAAAATGATTTTATGGTTGGAGGTCACTACCACATGAGAAACTGTATTAAAGGGTCACAGCTTTAGGAAGGTTGAGAACCACTAGCGTTAAGGTATTTAGGTAGGTTAATGTTCTGAGCATCCCCTAAAGAATGCTAATTGAAATATCTTGTGTAGCCATCTTTGAATAGAGCATCTTTTTTATACTGAATTTGTCAGAAGAGTCGCCTCTGGTGTGCTGCAGAAGGGGTCTTATACACTTAAAAAAAAGATTTGTTTTTATTTATGTTCATGTGTGTGCCTCTGTGTGAGGGTGTGCCACATGTGTGCAGGTGCCTATGAAACCCAGAACTGGATCCTCTGGAACTGTGCAGTCAAGAATGGTAAGTCACCTGATATGGGTGATTGGGTGATGGGAACTGAACTAAGGTCCTTTGGAAGAGCAGCAAGTGCTCTTAATTGTGTGTGTGTGTGTGTGTGGTGTGTGTGTTGGGTGGATGTATGCAATGCATGTGGAGACTAGCCCTGGAGATGGTAGAATATGAGCAGAGAAGTGGTCCCGCCATGGTAAGGAAGAGGCTTTGAGGAAAAGGCCAACCAAAGTCTCTAGACCTGACTTCTCCAGGACAGCAAGGAAAGTCCCTTTCTTCCCTCCCCACCCCCACCCCACCCCACCCCACCCCACCCCACCCCACCCTCCACCAGCCGTTGAGAGCGGAGCCTTTCAGAGTCCTGCTCAGAAAAGAAACAGGGATATGGCCCAGAAAGGAGAGACTAGGAAGAAGCACTGGGATCACAGAAGGGTCACAGGGAGGGGCTAGGACAGAAATAAGTGAGTGTAGCTCTGGGAGGAGGTGAGATTTGCGCGGCTGTCACGATTCCTCTGCAGAATTTTTAAAGTTTATTTTAGGTGTATGGGGTTTTGTTTTTGTTTTGTTGTTGTTGTTGTTGTTGTTGTTGTTGTGGGGTGTTTTTTTTGTTTTTTGGGGTTTTTTTGGTTTTTGGGGGTTTTTTGCCTGCCAAGCTTTCTTGATGGTTATGAGCTAATAAAGTGTGAGGTTCTGGGAATCAAACTTAGTTCCTCTGGAAGAGCAGCTAGTGTGCTTAACTGCTGAGCCACCTTTCCAGCCCTTCTGCATAATTTGTGAGAGAAGAAAGCTTTTAAATTTGTTGGTTTGTTGAGGCAGGACCCCATTCAGTCGAAGTGGCCTCAGACTCATTATGTAGCTGAGACTAGCCTTCAACTTCTGACCCTCCTGCCTGGGTCTCCTTTCAGGAGCCCATAGAGTCCGAAGAAGGCATTGGATTTCCTGAAGCAGGAGCTGTATATAGGTGGTTGTGATAGCGCTAGAAACACTTTTAACCACTGAACCATCTCTCCAACCCTCCTAACTTTTTGTTTGTTTTTGTTTTGGAGACAGAGTCTCTCACTATGTAGCCTTGGCTAGCCTGGAACTCACTCTATAGACCAGGCTGACTTCAAAGTCATAGAGATCTGCCTGCCTCTGCCTCCTGAGTGCTGAAATTAAAGGCACAACTATCCCTAAAAAATGTTTTTAAATAAAGGGAAATAGTATTTGGTAGCAAGTGATCTGAAATCTGCGTTTCAGTGTCTGTAAGTGACATCTTGGAACACAGCCACGGGTACTGTCTGTGGTTGTGTTTGCACCACAGCAGAAGCTTGGCACACCCAGCCTAAGAGAGTAACAATCTAACTTCATTCAGAAAAAGACAGCTGACACTCGACCTTTGCTTTCAAAGTTCAAGTCCTTTGAAGTGTTTTCACTTACATGGCATAGAACTGTCTCAGAGAGCAAACCCTACAGGGGGAAAAAGAATCACAGGAAACGCTTAGATATCTAAGACTGAGCTGTAGCTCTTGCCTTGCATATACAAAGCCACGGGTTTAGTCCCCAGCACCACATAAACCCAGTGAGAGAGACAAAACTCAAGCACTCCAGAAGATCAGAAGTTTAAGCTCCTCATTGATTGCATAATGAGTGTGAGGCCAGCCTGGGCTATATGAAACTACATCACAAACAAATGGGGAGAAGGCTATAACATAGTTCAGAGTTCATTTTTCTTCTCACAGCTTTATACTTTGCATATTCTAACGTTTTGGGGCCTTTTGTTTTTAGACTTGGGTTTTTGTTGCTCTGTGCCTAAGGAGGGCTTATCCCTGGAGAATCCCTGTAGGGCTCTGCAGGGCACGGCAAACAGCCTGGTAAAGAGCAGCCTCGGCCTTGGGCCTTACCACTTGCTCTGCCACCTGCTGGTTGACCAAGTCTGACTGAAGCTCAGATTCCCTACACATCTAAGGAAGACTTTGGTCTCCCAGGCTCTCTGGTTCTTCTGTAGCTGATCCCACAGGGTTGAAAGTAGCTTTGCAAAGCTGTGGTTTAGCTTCTTGCCTCAGTCTCAACAGTCTTAAAGGGGTGCTAAGATTTTTCCAGACCACAAAGTCTAGATGATAGTTTCCTGGAGATAAACTTCACATAGATAATGTTCATGTCTCCCAGATATCCAGCAAGCAGGACCTGCTCAGTGACCTGGGGAGTAACCCTTTATGACCCTGGATGTACCAGAGGTCCTAGATCTAGCCTGTGAACTGGTGAAGGCTCTCAGAACACCTGTTCCTCTCTACCCCACTGCACTTTTCACAGTGTACGACTGCTCAAGAACCTGTGTGATTACTCAAGGACCATTTGCCTCTATTCCTTCTGGGGAGATCATCTGTCCCTCAAAGCTAGAGCAGGCCAGCATTACTCATGCTTGATTCCCAGAGCTTTAGCAAGCCACCCAGCACTTTCTGCCCTTAATCCATATTGATGGATGGATGGATGGATGAATGAATGGATGGACAGACAGACAGTAAATGAATAGACAGATGGGTAGATGAATGGATAGATAGTGAGTGGATGGATGAAGTGGAGATATAGATGGATTCTGAATACCTGGATTGGGGGATAGATGGGTGAGTGGATAGGTGGATACGTTGATAAAATGATGGATCAATGGATAGATAGGTAGATAGGTGGATGGAACAATGGTTAGATGGATGTGTATGTAGTTGGATGACTTTGGATTGGTGAATAGATATAAAGATATATGGGTAAGTATATTTATGGATGGATAGACAGACAGATGGACAGGTGGATGGATGGATGGGTGGGTGGATGGGTGGGTGGATGGATGGATGGATGGATGGATGGGTGGGTGGGTGGGCAGATGGATAAGTGGGTGGGTAGATGCATGGATGTGTGGATAAGTAGCTGGATAGATGAGCACTTAATACTGGCTTCAACAGCAGGGACATAACATCACCTTCTTTTTTAGTCCGAGGATACTCAAAGGGACAAAGAATAGATGAGGACAAAAGAATGTGACATAAGTGGTCCAGGCTACATTATAAAACTGGAAACATCACTCCCTTCCTGGTGTCTTGTCTAGGGTGATTCAAGGGGCGGGGAACATATGTCTGGAATAGACAGCCTTGGAAATAATCTGTCTTGGAATGTCCAAGTTCTGGAAGTCATACATCACTTAGTTTTCATTGGTCATGTATTTGTTGAGCATATCATGAATGACATCAGGAATGAAATCATTGTGGGTGTGGTGGCATACACCTTTATTCCCAGCATCCAGGAAGCAAAGGCAGATAGATTTCCCCGATTTGGAGGCTAACATGGATTACCTAACAATTTCAAGCCATGGCTACCTTGTCTCAAAAAGAGACAAAAGTAACAACAATGAAGAAGCTGGGCAGTGGTGGCACACACATTTGATCCTAGCACTTGGGAGGCAGAGGCAGGTGTATTTCTGAGTTCAAGGCTAGCCTGGTCTACAGAGTGAGTTCCAGGACAGCCAGGGCTATACAGAGAAACCCTGTCTCGAAAAACCAAAAAACAACAACAACAACAACAACAATGAAGAAACAATGGATCATGAAGAAAGCAAACAATAATAAAAGCTAGTCAGGCAAACTGCATCCAGGCTTAGAAGAACTCTGTGTGTGTGTGTGTGTGTCTGAGAACAATTTTTGAGTGTCATTCTCAAGAATGCCATCTCCCTCCATTGAGACAGGGTCTCCGGTTAGCCTGAAGCTCACAGTTTGGCTAGACTGGCTGGCCATCTAGCCCTAGGGATCCACCCATCCCTGCCTCCCCTGCACTGGGATTATAAGCACATACCACCATATCTGGATTTTATGTGGGTTCTGAAGATCAAGGTGAGGTCCTCCTGCTTGTAAAGCAGGTACTTTACCCACCCAGCTGTCTCTCCCACCATAGAAGAACTTTCACCCACACAGGACAAGAGTGTGTTATGATGTCATTCCTACTCTGCTCCTCCTCCCTAATTGGCACGATCGCCCAAGGTCAGACCAGTGACCCAAGCAGGAAATCGAGGCAGGAACTACTGGGGATGATGGAGACCCTAGGCAGCTGTGAGTGTGACAAGAAACAGACTTCTCAGGAGACAGGCTTCATTGAGTAGCTCATTCAGTTGAGGTAACATTTAATTGGGTAGAGACTTTCAGGATGAGTGCACATCACTGGCCAGAGCCAATGCCTCATTTGCATAAGGAGAAATTCCAGGTACTGCTGGACATGACCTTATAAGGGGAAGGGAAGTTTAACCTGTGACCTGGCCACCAGCCTATGTGACTGCCTCAAGGGTGGCAAAGGTTGCAGGGGTTGTAAGGCTACGTGCTCCGGGACATGCAGGCCCAGAACATGGAGGGAGGAGCCTGTCACAGGACAAGATTTGCAGGGTTTGGACATGCCTTGACCTCACTCTTGCTCCAGACTTGCATCCCTAGTCGCATGGCTCCTCAGCCCCACATTTTAGAATCTTGGGATTCCAGAGAAGGGATCTGAGAATCATAGGTTCTCCAAGGAGTAAGTAAGTAAGACTTTAGAATGTTCAAAATCCCAACCTTATCATAGGAAAACAAGATGAACCTTAAGATAGAACCCAGCCGGTTCTCTGAATATGTAATAATCACAAAACCCAGAAGAACTCTCACCTCCCAGAAAGAGACCAGACCACTACTCAGTAAACAAAAGCAGCAATCCATCCAGGCATGGTGGGGCCCACCCGCCCTTGGGAGGCAGGAGCAGGAGGATCAGGATTCATCGCTTATATTCAGTCTCATCGCCAAGAGCTACTTGGGGCTGGGTGGCTGGTGCCACTGAATTCTCAGGGAAAAGTCAGTTAACAAATGCTCTAGGGTCACTCAGTGTCTTAGTAATTGTTCTGTTGCTGTGAAGAGACGCTGTACCCTGTGAGTCTGAAGGGGCGCAGGCAGCCTGCCTCTGAACTTTTCCGCCATCTGTAGAGCTTCCCCTCCCCCCTGCTCTTTCTCACAGCTAGCGCGGAGCTCCCCCTCCCCTCCCCTCCCCGGCTTTTCAGAGAGGGCCCGGTCTGGTACTGAAATATTGCTATCCCCGTTTTCATGGTGGCATTCCCTAACAAATCCCCTTCCCGGGGGCGTGGGGGAGCTACAGATGCTGGCTTGAGAATAGACAAATGGCAACATCTCTCGGTTCCCACGTGACCGAGGCTGGCACACTCCCTGAGAGATGGCCAATACCTCCCATGCAGGTGGCACCTGCCCTTGAGAAAAATCAAAGACCAAAGATAAGTGCCCCAGGCTGGAGCCATGAAGGGGGGACAATTAAGCATTCCCAGACAACTGTGACCAGTTTGTAAAATCACACTAGTTCCTGACAGCACCATAAAGTTACTTCCCGGGTTAGAAAAGTCCCAGTTGCACGATTTCACCCCGCTGCCTGAACAAATGATATCGTGTTTGAAGGATGACTTCCCTTGACACCTCCCCCTGTCACCCTGAAGCCGGAGGAGCCTCTTCTTATGTGGATGTTTGTATAAAAAAACGCCAAGCCCCTAGACGTGGGGTCGCACTCCTGTCCTACACAGTGGGAAGGTTTGCAATCTGAGTCTGACTCAAATAAAAAAGACTCTTTGGTTTCACTACATTGGGTCAGTGATTCTTAGAGCTCTCCTGGGGATCCAGCCGAGACCTGGACACAACAAGTCCGTGATCAGCATGGTGGGCTGTAGCTGAGAGCTTTACATCCCGACTCACAGGCAGCAGGCAGAGGGGGCGGGGACGCACTGGGCCTGGCATGGGTTTTTGTAAATGCACACACCTTCTCCAACAAGGCCACGCCCCCTAATCCTTCCCAAACGACTCCACTAACTAGGGATCAAACATTCAGCCTATGGGGCTGGCATTCTCATTCACACTGCCAGCTGCACTTGCTTAGACTGTGGCAGAACCAGAAACCCAGAGTTTTTCTGTTGTTTTTGTTTTGTTTTTATACTTCAAAGACTACTACCCCTCCATACCCCCATGCCCTTGTTTTAGAGACAAGGTCTCACCTCAGACTTACTATATAGCTGAGGATGATCTTGAACTCTTGATTCTCTGCCTCCACCTTTCCAGTGGCAGCAATAGGAGCCCCTGCCACCATGTCTAATTTGTGTTGGGGATGGAACCCAGGACCTCCTGCATGCTAGCCAAGCATACCAACTGAGCTATATTCGGCCCTCCAGCAGAAGTCTTGGGGACAGTGTTGCGAACTTCAGGTCCAAGCCTTTTGTGAGCTGCTACAGGGAAAAGCCAGAACCATCGAAGCTGTCAGTCAACACATTGCCCACCTACTACAAGGACAAGGACCCTGACTTCATCCAGCCCTTCTGCCAAGACACTCTCCTGAATTTCTATAGGATTGAATGGCGTGCAGATGTTTCCAGATGTCCTCACTGGTGACAGCTCTCCCGCACACCCTCCTTTTATGGCTGATCTTCTGCCTTGTATTTTGACTCAGGATCTCCTGCAGCCCAGGCTGGCCTTTAACTTTCTTTGCTGGAGATAGCTTTGAACTCTTGTTCCTTTTACCTCCACCTCCCAAGTGCTAGGATTACAGGCAGATGCCACCATAGCCTGTTCACGCCAGTGCTGGCGACTGAGCCGGGGCTTCAGTGAGCTAGGCAAGCACTCTGCAGACTGAGCTGTATCCCAGCATGCACTGCAGCTTTGAAGGACACTCCTTTGGGAGGAACTCTGCCAGGCTGTCGCTTCACTTGAGGAGCAGGAGCCCTGGTGCGTCTCTGGAAGGATTCCAACACCAGAAATTGCATCCAGGGTTTTGCTATGGCTCTGCTGATGTCACTAAGCAGGGCGCGGATGGCATCTAGGAGGAGAGACTCAAGGGTGTCTTCAGAAGGTTTGCCAAGGGGAAGACACTGAGGAAATCAACTGTGCTGAGCTGGCAAGTGACCAAGTGACTTCACCCTGGGTAAGACTGAGGCTGGCACTGCCAAGCCCCTTGACATGACCCCCCCCCCCACGAGGAACTAACGCATAAGAACTTGATAATTCCAGAACAGGAGCATGTAACTGAAGAAGCAGCAAAGGGAAGAACCCCAAGGAAAATCCCTATCTGGGTGGGGTGGCCTGTGCCTCACCACTTTGGGAGGCTGAAGCAAGAGAATCATTGTGAGTACCGAGCCAACCTGAGCTATATAGCGAGAATCCGCATCTGTCTGCAGAGAAATAACAGAGGAAGGAAATTCACAAGGACGGGTGCAGCAGATCTGCAGATGCCAGCCAGACTCCAAAAGTGTGGGAATGTGGTGGTACTCAGAAGGCATGGCGATACAGTCGTCCCAGCGCGGGGTCAGTGGAAGGAGGATGGGAAGTCAAGGTTGGCCTGAGCTACATGACACCCAGCCTGAAAACAAACAAGCGGGCAAGCAAACAAAAACTACAGGGCTGGAGAAATGACTAAGCAGTTAAGGGCATTGGCTGATCTTCCCGAGGACCCAGGTTCCATATTCCCAGAACCCACAACCATCATTTAAATCCAGTTCCACATAATCCAATGCCCTCTCCTGGCTTCCGTGGGTACCCCCATGCACATAGGGCACAGATACTCATGCAAAACATGCATATAAGTAAAATAAAAATAAATCTGGAAATTGAGTGCATGCCTCTAACCCCAGCACTCAGGATGCAAAGAGACAGGAGGATCTTTGTGTGTTCAAGACCACTCTTTTACACAAAGCGAGTTCCAAGACAACCAAATCTGTTACATGAAGGAATACTGTTTCAAATGAATGAATGAATGAATGAATGAACGAACAAACGAACGAACGAACGAACGAAGTGGGAAAAGTGTGGTGACTATGAAATACCAGCAAGTCCCCTTAAGAGAGAAAGTTCACAGAGCAGCAGCTGCTTACAGTAGTTCTATCGTTTATTATTATTAGAGGGCATTTCACACATACCGCAGCAGGTATATGGAGGTCAGAGGTCGACTCTGGGGAGTCAGTTTTCTCATTCCACTATGGAACCCCTTATCAGGTTTGTGCAAGCAGAGATTTTACTCAGTGAGCCCTCTCCACAGCCCACCAAGATGAAATGTTACTGGTGGCTTGCGGGATCCTCAAGTTTCTCAGGAATATTCCAGAAGGCGTGTCATAGCAGGTGACAGCTCCCCACTGTCCTGAAGAACTTCCAAGTGTGATGAGAGTTTCCTTAGCTGACCTTCAACTTCTGACCCTTCTGCCTCCACTCCCTGAGTTCTAGTATTACAGTATCATACCTGGAAAAATGTATTTTATAAACAGCATAGCCCAAGAATGTTCATAATGTCCACTGTAATACTCTGGGCCCATACACTCACATCTGCTTTCTGACACCAAGAACCTACAGGCCCCCTTCATAGGGTGTGCCCTGAATAGATGATGTCATCGTCGTCATCGTCGTCATCATCATCATCGTCATCATCATCAGCCTGGCTGGTTTTGTGTGTCAACTTGACACAGGCTGGAGTTATCACAGAGAAAGGAACTTCAGGTGAGGAAATGCCTCCATGAGATCCAGCTGTGGGGCATTTTCTCAATTAGTGATCAAGGGGGGAGGGTCCCTTGAGGGGGGGCCATCCTGGGCTGGTACTCTTGGGTTCTATAAGAGAGCAGGCTGAGCAAGCCAGGGAAGCAAGCCAGTAAGAAACATCTCTCCATGGCTTCTGCATCAGCTCCTGCTTCCTGACCTACTTGAGTTCCAGTCCTGACCTCCTTTGATGATCAGCAGCAATGTGGAAGGTGTAAGCTGAATAAACCCTTTTGTCCCTGACTTGCTTCTTGGTCATGATTTTTGTGTAGGAATAGAAACCCTGACTAAGACAATCATTTTGAGATAGGATTTCTCAATGTAGCCCTGGCTGACCTGGAACTCACAATGTAGACCAAACTAGCATTGGACACACAGAAATCAGCATGGCTCTGCCTCCAGATTAAAAGTATGCACTATCATGCCCGGCCCAGTTTTTATTTTTATAGAATTTTTAAAGTATTTAGTTAGTTTCATATGTATGCGTGTTTTCCCTATATCTCTGCATATCTGCCTCATGATTGCCTGCTATTGGAGGAGACCAGAAAAAGGCATCACAACCCTTGGGACTGGAGTTACAGACACTGCGAGCCACGATATGGGAGCTGGGAACTGAACCCAGGTGCTCTGGAAGAGCAGCCAGGGCTCTTAACCACTGAGCCATCTCTGCAGACCCAACTACCATATTTTCATCATACTGTTATAATCTTCATTGTCAACGTCGCTGGATTCACAATCTTCTTCTCCTCCTTCTCCTTCTTTTAAATATTCTTAACTTTTATGCAGGCCCTTAGAGGGGCCTTGAGGGTGTTCCCAGTTATCATCTTACAGGACTCCTAGAGCCACCTGGAGGTGGGGAGCCAGCAGGAAGGCACCACATCGCCTGGCTGCCATCCCGCAACTAGCCAGCAGGTGGCAGTATCCGTCCACTTCCCCGGATAGTGCCCAAAGATTCTTCTCTTCCTCCAACCCGGAGTTTGAATTAAAGCCCAACTAAGAGAATTGAGAGGATCCCCAATCCCGGTGCATTGTTCTGGTCTGAGTCATGCATCTTACCCTCGCCCATACAGACCCCGCTAGACGTGCCAGTCCAGAGGAAGGGCCCGGGAGAACACCACAATCACGATTCCGTCTGACCGCTTGCTTCCTTCCAGGGTTTGTTTCCATCTGCCTGCAGGGCTGCAACACCTGCTTTTAAAAGTTTTGCAGTTGAGGGGGCTTCCCCTCAAAGCTTTTCCCAGATATAAAATTGTTTTCTCAGGACTGATTCCAAGAAGCAAAGACAATGAGGTCAGCCGGCCAAGGAAGAGTCCCTTCACCAGCCTTCATTCCTGCTCGGTACCTCTATTCCCAAATTATGGCCTCAGCTCTGCAGCCAAAGAAACCAGCCTTTTGTTTTGTTTTTCCAGACAGGGTTTCTCTGGGTAGCCCTGGCTGTTCTGGAACTCATTCTGTATTCCAGGCTGGCCTTGAACTCAGGAATCCACACGCCTCTGCCACCCACGCGCTGGGATTAAGGGCTAAATTTAGGAATTCCAGCTGGCTAAGGAAATTTTAATTCTGCCTCAACCTCTTCCACTGAGAAGATGAAGGCAGGAGGATCAGGATCCAAGGTTATTGTCAGCTACATAGTTTGAAGCTATCCTGGGATGCAGGAAACCCTATCTTTAAAGATCAAATCAAGTTTGTCAATTATAATAAAATACAATCAATGCTGCGAAGGTGTGGCAGTGCCGTACCTATAACCCAGTGTTTGGGAGGCCAATACAGGAGGGTCACAGTTCAGTGACAGCCCAGGCTGAACAGGAAGACCTTGCAGGGCTTGTACTCTCTACTCAGTCCCTACAACATCACTCTAGTCGTTCCCCATCCCAGCCTCTTCTCTACCAATTGCCTAAGGGCTATATCCCTGGCTGGCTTCAAACTCACTGTGTAGCTGAGAATGACACCGAAATCCTGATCCTCCTCTGTGTACTTCCTGAATGCTGGAATTACAGGTGTAGGTGTGTGCTGCCATGTCCAACCTAGATGTTTTGTTTTTTTTATTTTGGTTTGGTTTGGTTCGGGTTTTTTTGTTTTTTGTTTTTTGTTTGTTTTTTTTTTTTGTTTTTTTTTTTTTGTTTTGTTTTGGTTTTTTTTGTTTTTTTCCAGACAGGGTTTCTCTGTATAGCTTCGGCTGTCCTGGAACTCACTCTGTAGACCAGGCTGGCCTCAAACTCGCCACCGCCGCCTGGCTAATTTTTTTATTTTATTTTTTTTTATTTTATTTATTTATTTAGTTAGTTAGTTAGTTAGTTAGTTAGTTAGTTAGTTAGTTAGTTAGTTTGAGATAGGGTTTCTCTGTATAGCCCTGGCTGTCCTGGAACTCACTCTGAAGACCAGGCTGGCCTCGAACTCAGAAATTCACCTGCCTCTGCCTCCCAAGTGCTGGGATTAAAGGCGTGCGCCACCACCGCCCAGCTGATGTTTTGGTCTTTAAAGATTCAAAACAGAACCTGTTTGTATGCTGGTGGGAACACTCATAGAGATGGTGGAAAATCAGGATGGTGTGTCTCATCAGTTGGTAGAATGCTTGCCTAGTGTGCACAAAGACCTAGGTGACATCCCCAGCTCCCACAGAAACCAAGCATGGTGACACAGATTTAGGCCTGTAATCCCAGGACTCAGGAGATGGAGGCAGGTCTGGAGTTCAAGGTCTTCCTCAGCTACATTGCAAACCGAAGGCTAGCCTAGGTTACATGAGACCCTGCCAAACAAAAAATAGCACCTAAATAAATCAGGTGTTGGGCAGGAATAGAAGAAGCTGACTAACACGTGCTTATGTGAGCCCACACACTGGCATCCATGTAAGCATCCCCAGCTCTTAATAATGACTCAATTACAATAGCCAGAGAGTTGAAATGCGTTAAACCCCACCAGTAGATGAACCAAAAAGCAAAATTCAACAGACTCCTACAACAAAATATTATCCAGCCATAAAAAGGAAGGATTGGCACATGCTACAATGCTGTGTGGAGTCCACGGGGAAGACTGCTCAGGCGTGGGTTTAAGCCAACAGAAAGTCCTAGCGAGCTGGTGGCCACACTGGGTGTCCTCCATCCCAGTGAGCCTTCCTCAGGATGAGTTTTTAAGCACAAAAACCATATTCTGGGTTGACACACACTTCAGTTAACAAGAACAGTTCGCCAGAGTAGAACTACAGAACCCAAAATACCAGGTTAGTACATTTAGAGACTTTCCAGAACTTTATGGACTTTGATGGATTAACTTTTCTTTTCATTCCGGTAGGTGATGCTGTCTATGTGCTGAATTTTACAGCCTGATTGGAACTTCCACCATAGAGTCAGTGGTGCTAAGGTCTTGGGGCCTACTAAGGTCTGGGTGTTAGCATTCTATCTAAGCTCCACCCCATAGTTACCTAGCAACAGCCAGGTATGCTCCACCCCACAGTTACCTAGCAACAGCCAGGTATGCTCCACCCCACAGTTACCTAGCAACAGCCAGGTATGCCTGACTCAGTATAAAAGGAACTACTTGCCCTCTCCTCCCTCTTGCTCTTGCTCTTCCCTTCCTGCCTCCCACCTCCCCCCACTCCCTTTCCCCTTCTCTCTTCTCTCTCCATGCACTCATGGCCAGCCTCTATTTTTCTCTTCCTCCTCCTCCTCCTCCTCCTCCTCCTCCTCCTCCTCCTCCTCCTCCTCCTCCTCCTCCTCCTTCTTCTTCTTCTTCTTCTTCTTCTTCTTCTTCTTCTCTCTCTCTCTCTCTCTCTCTCTCTCTCTCTCTCTTCTCTCTCTCTTAGTCTCTATCTATCTATCTATCTATCTATCTATCTATCTCTGCCTTCCTCTGCCTCTATTACCCTCTTAACTCCCCCTCCCCATTCCCTGAATAAACTCTGTTCTATACTATACCATCATGTAGCTGGTCCCTGGGGAGGGGGGAAGGGGAAGGGATGCCTCCACATGGGCCCCGCTGAGGCACCCTCCTTCCCCCATACCTGACTATACCTCCATAAAACATATCCCCAATCCCTTTGTCTTTTTATAAACACATCGCTGGGTCCATTACACTAAAGTATGCCCAATGGGGCCGGACCCCAAAGACCACATACACATCATCCCATTTATATAAAGTGGCAAAAGAAAATCCACAGAGACAAAACTCAAATCTGTGGGGGTGGGATGGGAAGGTGTGGTGGCCCACCGCTGTAGCCACAACCCTTGGGAGAGAGGAGGAGGAGAAGGAGTCCAAGGCCATTGTCAGCTACGGATGGAGTTCATGGCCAGCCTCAAACATGTGAGACCTTGTCTCAAAAGACCAAACATGGGCGAGGAGAGAGGAAGTGAAGGGAGAGGAGGAGAAGAAAGACGAGGAAGGGTCAAGGAGGAGAAAGGGAACTGGTGGTGGCCTGGACTGGACTGGGACTAGGGCGGTAACTGCTGAGAAGATACTGGATTTTGCAGTCAAGAGATGGCAGAGTTAGACGCTGCATTCACGTAGCTGTGGATGCTCTAAACCCTCATCCCACGTTACCCAACACCCTGCAGCAGTCCCCGGAGGACTCCAGGCCCTGCAGGAGTTGATCCCTCCTCCTTCTCTGCCTCTTCCCGGCTCAACACCCTGGACCCCTCTGGTCTCCAAACACTGGTCCCCACTGCTGTTTCCTCGGCTTGGACACTTCCGACATATATATGTCTGCTCCGTTCTGCTGACTTCCTCTCCTCTGAGTCTTTCTCAAACCTCTCTGATTTAGCCTTTGCTAAACACCCTACTAAGTACCACATCACTCCACCAGCACACCACCCTTCTTTGTCCACAGTTTTTGTCCCTGTTCACGTGTTGTCACGGTTGCCATGGTGTATCCATCCGCTCTGGGCTGGGATGTGGGCTCTGTGACCACTGTGAGATGTTGGTTTGTTGATAAACCTTCTGAAACAGGGCCCAGCACATAGTAGGTGCTGAATAAATAATTATAAACATCCAATTAATGAGACCTGGGGATTAGATAGGACAATGTAATTGAAGGGCATAAGGGCGGGGGGGGGGGGGGACGACAGGCTGGCTCCGTAGGTAAAGAAGCTTGCCTCTAAACCTGACAACCCGAGTTCTACTACCAGGACCTACATGGGGGAAGGAGAGGGCCAAGGCCTGCAAGTCATCGTCTGACCTCTGTATGGATGTGATGGCACTTGCACTCAAAGGTGTGTGTGTGTGCATGTACACACACACACACACACACACACACACACACAAATACATTAATTTAAAACAAGGGTGGAATGTACAACCTTATCAGGCGTGGGAAATGCCTAGTGAATGACATTAGCTACAACTGTGTGCTGGGAGGCCACTGCACACATCTTAGCAGGCAGGGCCAGCCCTCTCCTGTCATACAGACATGAACCACTAAGTCTGATTTTACATGGTGCTGGCTATTGGATCCAGGGCTCTGTGCATGCTAAACACTCTACAAACTGAGCCGCAACCCCTCCCCCCAGACAATTATTATTGCATGTTTTTGAGACAGTCTCATGTAGCCCAGGCTGGCCTTGAAGCTCTTTGTAGCCAAGGATGAGATACCTCCTGCTCCGGCCTCTCAGGGCTGGGATGCTGACTCTGCTGATAATCTGTTTCCCACTAGAGCCTGCTCCTCTCAAAATCTGAACCGCACCATTGTTCCGAAGGAAACACTGCCCCACTTGCTTTGCCCAGAGTGCATCCTCCACCTTAGCCCCAGGCTGCCCATAGAGCAATCTAAACCTCTGTCTAAGGGCAGGGCCTGAGGGTGGGGCAGGGCAGCAGAACCCAGCTGTTTAGTTTGCTCTAGCATGCAGCAAAGTCTCAGTAAATGTTCACTGGGTGAAATAAAAAACAAAAAACAAAAACAAAACAACACAAAAAATGGAGGACACATTTTCAACTAGATCTTGGTAGATGCTTTACTGCTCTCTGAACTAGTGACAGATTCTGGAGATAATAGTATTTAAACTTTTAACTTTTTGTTTTGTTTTGTTTGATTTTTTGGATTTGGCTTTTTTCTAGACAGGGTTTCTCTGTATAGCTCTGGCTGTCCTGGAACTCACTCTGTAGACCAGGCTGGCCACGAACTCAGAAATCCGCCTGCCTCTGCCTCCCAGAGTGCTGGGATTACAGGCGTGCACCACCACCGACCGGCAAACTTTTAACTTTTAAAATCACATTTTATTTGTCGGAGTACAAAAGTATGTGCAAGCCACGTGCTGGTCAAACTCAATTTGGGGAGCCAGCACCTTTGCCTTCTGAGCCAGCTAGTTGGCTCCTGAGGATGACCCTTTAAAGAGACTCAGCCTATAAGTCTGCTGTCTGCTCTGTGGCTACCAGGCAGTGGGGCCTTCTCTGTTAACGCTGGGCCATTTGTCTTCCAGTGACTCCCAGAGGTTGTGTCACTTTTCCACGCAGACCCGGATGACTTCTGGTCTATCGGTCCCTCTTCGACCAGAACTCACTCCCCAAGGCCAAGAGATTCCTGTGGAGCCGCCTGCCCTGAATTAGATTATCCACTCTATAATCTGCAAGCTGAGTGACCCTGGGCGAGGCCTGGTCTTCTCTAGCCTTTCCTACCTTGCAAAGTAGGTGACTATGCCTGTGACCCGATAGGGCAGGAAGGCGTGAAATCTGATCAGTCCGGTAAGGGCTCAACTTCAATTTTGGCAAGCTTCAAATTTCTCAACAAAGCTTTGGTGAGAGGCAGGAATGTGGGAGAAAGTGTCCAGAACAGGACATTAACTTGACTTCTGATTCTGGATGACAGCGTGACCTTTGCCGAGTCCCCTTCCCTCTGGAGGTGACGTCAAGCCTGGGGTCAGAAACGACCCAGGTAGGAGGTGGCAAGTTCTCCCGGAGGGCACCCTCCCCCATGCCCTTCCCCTGCAGCGGGTGACACCCAGACTCCAAAAAAGAAGCACTCGGGGTGGGGCGGGACGGGGCGGGACGGGCAGCGAGCGAACCGGATTGGCCCCTGTGCGCCACGTGTCCCCTTCCACCGTGCGCCCAGCCTGCGCTGCGGCTGCTGCTAGGCTAACGGGCTTCGAGCTGCGTCTGTCTGTCCGCCCTGTTCCGAGGCCTCCCCAGTGCGGTGAGTGTGCAGAGTCGCGGCGGGGCACGGGGTCCAGGGCTGAAAGGACCGGAGATGAGCACCTGGCCGGGTCGCTACTGGGGTGCGGCTATCCCGGGGTGTAGTGGCTGGGTGTGTCCCGGGAGAGAACCTGAGGTGCTGGCGCTAGATGACAGCGGTGGGGAGCTGGTGGACCCCTGGCCCCGCCGAGGGTGTGGTCCAAGACCCAGGCGCCTAATTGTCTAAAGTGGTGGAAAAACTTGGGGACCCTGGCGGGAGGCTGTGAGCTGCCCAACTTGGAGAGCTTGAGGAATTGAGCTGTCTGCTGAGCCCCAGCCGGTTTGTGGTGTGGTCCGGGAGAAAGGCTCCCTGATGCCAGCCAGAGGAAGGACCTGCTGCCCGACCCCCCAGCCCCCACCCCATCCCTGAGCGGCTCAGCTTTCCGGGAGCCGCAGAGGCTCTTAGCGAGATGCAGAGGCCCCACTCTGTCTTTTGCTTCTCCTAAGCCGACCCGGTACTTTCCAAATGTTTCAAGGCCTTAGGTGCTTTCTACCCCCTTCGAATCCAGATCCCACCACGTCCTTGCAGTGTGGCCCTGAGCAGGTCCCGTTCCCTCTCTGAGCTTCTCTCTCCCAAGTGCTGATAACCCCCGCTTTCAATCCTATGAAACTGGGTTGATTTGGCTGCTGGTTGGGGAATCCTGAGTACAGGTGTGGTCGATGAAACTCTCCTTTAGGAGAGAGAATCTGGCTTCTGCTTCCCACCAACCCCCCTCCCGCCCCCTTTTGTCTAAACTCTGGTGGGTCTTACTAGACACTTCCAAATTTGGGCATATGGCTCCAGGGTTTGTAGGGGATCCTGGTGTCCCCTTAGAATCCGCCCTCCTTTCCATCTCTCCTGGCCAGATCACATCTTGAAGCTGCAGAGCCCACCCTCAAACAGGATACTTCGACTCCCCATCTTTCTTACTCTCCTGTAACGATTTCAGCCCCGTGCGCCCTGATGTGGCTGCAGGCCCTAAGCCCCGCAGAAGACCCTGGGCAATCCTCTCCCATATCCATGAGGTGCAGCTTGCCTGGGACCCTTGGAGGGACTTCTTGTTTCTCTGGGCCCTTGTTCCCCACAGCAGTCTGCTGAGGTGGCCGCCACTTCCGGTGCCCCCACCCTTGGCCAATTCAACAGTTCTCAGATTTGGGAGTGGGGTGTGGCTGGGCATGGAGGGAAGAAGAGGCCTTCGTTCCCTTGCAGCTGTGACTGTCGCTCACCGTGTCCCTTTACTTCCTGTCCTTTGTTCATGAGCCTCTCTCTGCTGGGATACTGAACCTATTTGCTCTTTCTAGGCCGGGGAGTACAGCTGTTGCTGGACAGAACACGGATTTGCCCTGAGACTGGAGATGCTGGGGTGGGGCTTGGGCTGGGGGTGGGGGACTGCAGCACTGGATCGCTGCCAGAGACCATATATACATCTGCACTGCAGCTCCCAGAGGAGTCCTGGACACGAGGCCTGGCCCCGCCCCATCTCTGCCCCTCCCCACCCTTGATTCCTTCCTCCCTGTTGGAGGAGACCAGTACCCCGGCCCCCAGCTGGTCAGATGTGTTGGGCCTGGGTGGTGAATCTTTACAGTGCCATGCAGGTTCCAGTGGTGGCCCCAGCACCCCAGCCAAGCTTCTTCAAGAGACTTCCTGGGTGGGGTTAATGCTGAGGATGTGGTCTCCACAGATTGCCCATGCGGAGGATGGGAAATGAGGGTTGTATCCTAGCTTGCTGCTTCTTGGCTTAGATTTTATTTTCTATTTACGCTCTGCATTCCATTTGCATTCGGAATGCTCTCTCTAGAGGACAGAGAAGCCCCAGCTGAGGCTGGCCCTGCAGAGCTGTGGTGGCCTCCGGTTCCTGAGCCCAGATCCCACCACCTGTAAAAGGAGGACTGATACCCTCTTGTGGTGTATCTTGAGCCCGCAGATTTGAAAGTACCATGTAAATTGTAGAGTGCTCTACCGAGAGAAACTTCCAGATCCTGCAGCCTCCACTTCTGAGTACAGATGCTCACAGTTTATACCTCACTAGGGAAGGAACCGGGGCTTCCCCTGTGAAGGGGAACACATTTCCAGCCACTTCTCTACGTGAAGGTTACAGCATCTCTATCTCTCTGTAATGGTCTGATACTGGGGGTCTGCTCGGCTGGAAGGGTTCCATCAGTGACAATGGTGACTTTAAGAAGCATCAAGACAGCAGTCTTGAGAAAGAGGAACCTGGGGCTCAGGTAGCCTCCTGAGTACCACACCCTTCTGAGGTTACCACAGCAGCGCCAGTTTCTCTGGTAGGCTCGACTGCTGTGCAGGGCTTTCCCTGTGGATTTGAACTTCTGCCCTTCCCAGATTCTAAATAACCGTGGGGCTTTGATCTCAGGACTCCTGGTCCCTGTGAGATGCCAGACCTGATGGCCATTCACAAAGTAACCTTGGGTGGGGTTCAAACCCAAGTTAGGCCATGACTGATCTTGGGGCAGCCAGATGGATGCCTGGGGCCCGGTCCAGCTGGGGATCAATGACTGCGGGCGGCTCAGGAGCTAGAGAACACTGCTCTCGAAGAAACCTGAGTGTCTGGGGGTGAGGGTGGGGGCAAGGCAGGGTGCTGTATCCTGCAGCTAAGGATTGGGAGCTGCTCCCTCTGCCTGAGGGGAGCCCATAAGAAAGGGAGTTTTCTAGATTTATCTTTTCTTGGTGGTAGGGATGGATCCCAAGGACTTACATAGGCTATGCTATACTAATCTATACTAAACTGAATCTATACTAAACTGAATTCCCAGCTTAAAAGGGATTTTGAAGATCACAGCCTTCAGCGTGGCACTGAACGTACCGTGTATCTGATGATGAATTTCTAATCCCCCAGCATCCAGCTCCCACGTGCTGGGATTGGTTGTGTATATGTAACTGTCATGCCTGGTTTGTGCAGTGCGAGGGATCAACCCCAAGGCCCTAGATGTGCGGGTCAGGTACTCTTCCAAATGAGCTACACCCCAACCTATAGCATGCTCTTGTCTGGGTTATTTTAAAAGTGGATTGAAAGGTGTGGGAAATGAACAGTAAAATGGCTTAGCAGATAAAGGCTCTTATCACTGAGCCTGGCCACCTGAGTTCAAGCCCCAGGACCCACAAGGTAGAAAAGTTTATCATAATCAGTGCTCTTTTTTTTTTCCTCCATACTTATTGGCGGGCAGACTGTGGTATTGTGCTGTCGTCACCAACAGCAAAGAATCCCTGTCTACCCCACTTTCTGTCCTAGCCGTGGCTCCCACCAGTGAGCCAATTGCTAGTAGTTTTGCTGTTTCCTTTTGCATTCTCAGAGTCCTGGGTTAATCAGTAATTTTCTCTAGGGACCTGGACAAGTTGCCCAACTTCAGGTCATTTCCCCTCTGGCCACAGCTTGGGGAACAAAGCAGTTTGGTTCAATGGTTCCATTTTTTTCCCCTTGTGATGTTTCAGGGGTGTCACTAAAGAAACCTCTCATGGCTGTAACTGGAGTTTTTGTCATGGAAGCCTGGGCTTCTGAAAAGCTTGGCTGGCTGGTTCCAGTAAACCAGTTAGAGACCCGTAATGGTGAGGGGGAAAAAATATTAAAAGGAAATTTATTCAATGAGACCCAGTTGGGAGGAAGAATGAACTAAGGGAGGCTGAGACACCAAGCCCATTTTTCCTATGCTGACATGACTTAGGTTTGAACAGAGGAAAAACCAGGGCAAGAGATGCACATGGTCAACCAGTCTGGTCCTCAGGGTGGTACTTAGCTCTGTGCTTTCAGACAAAGTAAACGAGACAGACTCCAGATGAAGATGGAGACACCAGGAGATAGCTGGGATTTAGTTTCCTTGTGAGAAGAGTGAGGGGTTTGTGCTATTGAGGAAAAGCATCCTCGAAGGATTGGCTTTTTAGCCTCTCCCTCGTGCTAGATGACCAGCCTGTAGGAAGTGCCGCCCTGACTGGAGGCTGAAGTTAACCTCGCCAGAGTGTTACAGCAGGCACCAAAGCTATGCAGTAATGGCCCAGTCATGAGTCAACATGCAATAAAATTAAAATGATCATTTGCCTAAGATCTTACTCTTCTTATAACCAATGACTAGTCCTAGCAGATGTTAGTAACCAGCTCAAATTGGAATCAATAGCTGCCTTTATATTTAAAGGAATATGCACTTAGAAGCAAAACTGGTTTTTCCACCCAGGGGGGAGGGGAGAGATTTGGAATGATGTTAGAATTACTTTGTATGAACATTAGTCACCTATCACTTGCTGAGCTATGCAAGAGCCTGAAGACAGAAAAACTGAAATCAGATGATCCCCAGAGGTTTTCTTTGAAGATAGATTCTTCTCCCCCGCCCCTGCCCCCACAGTGCATGCAAAATCAGTGACCTCCAGCTACACAGGAATGGCAAATCCTCAATGGCTGACCACAAACCAGTCTAGAGAGGGTGGTGTGCAGTCTGTGGGGATTCCAAGGAAGAGAGATCTCCCTGGTTTCCCAGTTGAGGTAACAGCTGGGTCCAACAGAAACCAATCATTTGTAGGCTGCACTGGCCCTGAAATGTTTTCGATCTCTAGTGTTGGACTTTGGACATTTGGGGGTCAAAAAAGTCCTCAGGTTGTGTTAATAAATCTGGAATGGAGATACACTAGTCTAGGTTCTAGAAGATTGGGTGGATAAATGATAGAGGAGGACATTTCTAACTTAGGAGGGAAGACTAGTTATAACCAACCCTTTAAGCTACCCCACACACCTACAGAGACAGAGGGAGGGAGGGAAAAGGAGGGATGTTCCAAAGTTTCGATCATTTAAAAATATAATTTGTTATTAGTGCTCTGTGTGTGTGTGTGTGTGTGTGTGAGAGAGAGAGAGAGAGAGAGAGAGAGAGAGAGAGAGAGAGAGAGAGAGAGAGAGATGCATGTGGAGGCCAGAGGACCATTTTGTGGAGTCTGTTTTCTCCTATCATCTCTACATGGTCCTAGGAACCAAACTCAAGTCACCAGACTTACATGGCAAGTGCCTTTCCCTGTGAAGCCATCTTACTGGCCAGGTTTTGTTTTGTTTTGAGACAGGATAGCGCTGCATAGCCCTGACTGTCCTGGAACCAACTATGTAGACCAAACTGGCCTTGAATTTACAGAGATCCACCTGCCTCTGCTTTCCCAGTTCTGGGATTAAAGATGAGCACTGCTACTCCTGCTTCTGCCTGCCAGCTGCGATGATTTTCATCTTTGAAATGAGCTTAGAATGGAAGCACCGTGACCATGCACTTATGCACCTGTATAGGCACCAATGCCAGGCACTGAAAGAGAGGCGAGGGAGCTGCTGGGGGGGGGGGCACACCTGTAATCCTGGCACACCAGAAGCTGAGGGAGGCCAGTGTCCTGTTCCAGACCAACTTGGACTGTAGTGTGAAGCCATGTCTCAAAACAACAAAAAATTCTAGAAGTGGGGTAGGATGATAGAGCCCTTCAACAAGGTAAACAAAGGATGGGGTTGGGCTTCTAGGGGAAAAGAAATAGCCAGCCTTATGATGCAGATGAAGTCTCCCAGGTCAGGGTGACCTGTGGTCATTTCTGTCTGGGCCAATCAGACCTTCATTGTCTTCCTGAAAGTAAGATCTTTTCTATGGGGAAAAAAAGGAGGAGGAATGTATAAGAAGTACTCTATACCCACTGTCTCCTGACGTGGGCAGAAGTGAATGACTTCCTTCAAAAAAAATAGCCCCTTGGGAACCATGTTCTATCTGCAAAGCCTGAATAACTCTGAATAATTTGACATATGCCACAGAAATATAATTGGTTGGCTGTGGGTGTGGCTCAGCTGCCAGACCGCTCCTAGCACCCTGGAAGACAGCCTGGCTTCAGTCTCCAACACGGTATAAACTGTGTGAGGAGAAGCCAACATGAGATCCCTGCACTTGGGAGGTAGAAAGTTGAGATGGAAGATACTTAGTAAGTTCAAGGCTAGCCTGGCATACAAGAGACCCTGTCTCAATAAAATACGCAAACAAGGTTGACCTAAAAACAAACTCTCTGAAGCCAGAGAGACAACGGCTCAGTAGTTAGAGTTTGCAACTCTTCCAGAAGACTCGGGTTTGGTCCTCAGCACCCAGGTCGTTTGGCTCACAACTTTTAAAACTCTAGCCCCTAGGATACAACCTGTGGGTCGTGACTCCTTTGGAGATCAACAAACTCTTTCACAGGGTCACCTAAGACTATTGGAAAACATAGATATTTACATTACAATTCACAATAGTAGCAAAATTACAGTTATGAAGTAGCAGCAAAAATAATTCTATGGTTGGGAGGGTCCTGGTCTTCACACACACCGGCTTGTGTGTGGCATTCATTCATCCGGATAGACATATACACATAAGCATAAATAGGAAGAAATGTTTTTTAAAAGATTTATTTATTTTTATTTATATGCAGCTGTCTTCAGACACACCAGAAGAGGGCATTGGATTCCTTTACAGCTGGTTGTGAGCCACCATGTAGTTGCAGGGACTGGAACTCAGGACCTCTGGAAGAACAGTTAGTGCTCTTAACCTCTGAGCCATCTCTCCAGCCCAAAAAAGAAATGTTTTAAAAGTTACTTTTGCAGGCCTGGAGAGGCAGCTCAGTGGTTAAAACTGCTTGTTGCAGCGAGGCGGTGGTGGCACATGCCTGTAATCCCAGCATTCTGGGAGACAGAGGCAGGCAGATTTCTGAGTTCGAGCCCAGCCTGGTCTACAGAGTGAGTTCCAGGACAGTCAGGGCTATACAGAGAAACCCTGTCTTGAAAAACCAAATCCAAAAAACCAAAAAAAAACCTGCTTGTTGCCCTTGCAGGGGCCACAACATCCAAGTAGTAGCTCACAACCATCTGTAACTCCAGTTCAGGGATCTGATGCCCTCTTCTGAATATGGTGCACTACATGCTACAGGCAGGCAAAATGTTCATATATATAAAATAAAGAAATCTTAAAAACAATTTAATTTCTGATGGGCTATTTTAGACTCCCACAAAATGGGTGAGTTTTGCACACCACCTTGCAATAGCCCAAGAAAACCTTATAGTTTTACTATTTCTGAGATAAACTGAGGGAAAGACAAGTGACACAATTGGATGTTTGCAGTGTCAGGATTTGAACCTGGGAACTTCGGACAAAGCCCTCATTTATTGCTGTGTTATCCCAATAAAAATGACCATCTATTACTGACTGTGTGTCAGACCATCCTACTAAATGCTTACGTTTTCTCATCTGTTTCATTGTTCACATTGGAAATCCAATATGCCTTTTGCAGATGTGCAAACTTGAGATTCAGTTTAAACGGCTTGTGTAAATCAGAGAGAGCTCAGAGAACATGATGGCCCTGGCCTACACAACAGGCTGGGCACAAGAATTCTGCCCCCAACATAAGACTACAATAGTTACCAGTCAAGGCAGTGGTGATGATGGCCACCCAGGTAGAAGCCATCCAGGTCACTGCCCAGAGGGAGGGGCTTTTGAATGAGCCAATTGCTTGGCTGCTCAGATCAAAAGAGACTTAGGCCTCTGAGGAGAGAGAAGCCATTTTTACCAGTCTTGAGTGCCTATTTCAGGTAAGTTGGCAAAACTTATAGGTTGAGGGAGAGCTGAGGAGTCCTGGGAGCTGAGTAGAGCCTTCCCAGCATTCTCTTGTGAAAAACCATTCAGTGAAATATAGAGAAGCCTTGCATAATGATTGTGGATCTTCCCAAACACAGCAGCTAATCATTGATCTCAGTTCGTTAAGGCCCAGAGAGGGAACCCAACTGGAATCATACACCTTGGGTCTTTCCCCAGCTGTTGGAAGCCTGCTGTGACCTGGGACTTTGAGGCAGGGCTCCTGGCTGAATCCTGGCCATTTGGGAAGAGGCTTGGAGGACAGATGGTTCCAGCCTTGGCTGGGATCCCAGGCTAGAGCTAGTGGCTGTGCAGCCAACCTGAGGCTGTGTGGTGTAGGTGTGGGAGTGCCCCAGTGCTCAGATACCTAGCCTGTGTGCTTCCGCCTTTAGTTGTCCTGTTAGAATGAAACAGCTTGGCCATCTGAACTACAATATGAACATTAAATTATCAAAAAGCACTCACTTTCCTTGTACTCAGGAGGCAGGCCCCCAAAACGTGTGTGTACGCACACACACACACAGAGAGAGAGAGACAGAGAGACAGAGAGACAGAGAGACAGAGAGACAGAGAGACAGAGAGACAGACAGAGAGAGAGAGAAACTGCTCTTGGAGTTTTCCCCAAAGGCATAGCGGCCCCTTCTTGGAGCAAGCTCTCTGTGGAAAGGGGCGCTTGTCCAGATGGCCTGGGCGCCAGCCAGCAGCTGAAGTTTCCAGCAGCAAGGCCAAAGGAGAGTGCCTCAGCCTTGATGGCAGGTCCCAGCCCTCCCTCCCCCATGTCAGCTCATTTCCTGGGCCTTATTCACTCTCTGTGTTTCTGATAGTTTGGGGGTTCCTTTACCAACTGCCTCTTGAGTCTCCAGGCTTGGGGAAACCCCAGATCTGGTTCTGAGCCCAATCCTAGAAGTCACCCCCTTCCCGTGTGAAGTTTCCATTTCCTGGCGAGAGCAGCACTTTTATACCAAGGGGCCCCTGGTTGCCAGGGCAACAGCAGGGTTTCCTGCAGCTGAGCTGTGATTACAGACAGATCTCTGTCTCTTGTCCTCTACCCGAGGCAGCATCAGATAACTGCCCCTTGGTGACTGCGGTGTAGGAAGACAGTATGAGGAAGGTACCGACATGGGGGCAAACTGACAATGTCCCTCCACTGCAGTGGATATCACCACTGATGTGTGTCTGCTCTGTGCTTGAAGAAATCTAAGCCCCATCCCCTAGTAGCACTCCCAGGCAGTTTTGTGCTTAGCATAACCTTGGACCTGAATAAGCACTAAGACCTTGGGCACATAGCCAATAAGGGTCAGCAGAGCTGTCTCCTAAGTTGGGGGATGGGTAGGGCTAGAGGGTGCTGACTTGCAGGTCTCTATGGTTCCACCCTTCTTTTTAGTTCATTCTTTGCAAGTAAGTTGTTTTTACTCTTACAAAGCAGTATGGAGCTGTTTTAAGCCTAGATCGGCCGCTTCCGACAGAGCCCCGTGGTCCTCCCTTGGCTCTCGATGGCTTAACTCGCATCTCCTGCCTTTTCTGCTGAGTGCTTCTGAGCTCAGCTCAGCTCTGCACCATCTGGCTTCCACTTGTCATTTATTTATAGATAAAATTTGGCGTCCTTTTTTCCTTTGTTGTAGATTTTGTCCCTGACACCTCAAGCCCGCAGCCCTCACCTCATTTCAGTAAGATATAATGACATCCCTTTTGTTTAAGTGCTCCATGATGGCGATGGCTTTGTTCCATCAGGCTAAAGCCAAGACTTCACAGCAGCCTCAAGTCAGGTCATCAAGTCACTATCCTTCTGCCTGCTGCCACCTCAGTCACACACAACTCTCTCTTGCCTCTTACCCAGGCATCTGTGTGAGACCTCCGACCGACTGCCCACCCAGGGGTCACATCCTGTTACCTCTTGTCCCACACATTGTCTTTCCTCCAGATGTTCACTGTAATCCATGTGGGCGCCTTTATCACTGGGACCCACGAGAATTAGACTGTCCAGTCTTGAATATGTTCTACTCGGGGTGTAGAACATTGCCGGCTGGAATAGATGATGGGTGAATGTGGCAGACCCAAGCTCAGATGACTTCTTCGGGGAGACACCTGGGAATGCTTCCATCTGCATGCCAAGAAAGCCTGGTTGAGAAACCATTATCAGTGACTCGGAGAGAGAGCACACAGGGTGCAGACAGCACACAGGGGCTCTGGATTCTGGAGTTCTAAGTGTTTTGACTTTTGACCAAATGTGGCACTGAGTCTTGGTCTCTCTTCTCCTACAAAGGGCTCTTGCTGCCTGTAAGGATTGCTAAAGGATTGGGATATAGCAGGCACGCTGCATGGCCTGGCTCAGTGCTAGGTCAGTGACCATGCCCAGCCTTTCTGCTCCTCCAGGTCCCTTTCATACCCTGCCGTGTCTGTGTCTGTGTGTGTGTGTGTGTGTGTGTGTGTGTGTGTGACTGACTGTGCACTATAATCCAGCCACTGTCATCTGAAAAACAAAGTTCCCAGCTCCACCAGGTCTCTGGATATGAGAACAGCAGGAAGAGGGAAAATAAAGGGCAAAGAGGGGGGTAGTTACAGGGTACTGGGGTGTCTCTCAAATTCTCTTTCTCTCTCCACAGTGCTTTCTGCTGCAGAACCTGAGACCATGGCCAAAATAGCACAGGTAAGGGTCTCTCCTCCGCAAGGCCCTGCCCTTGGGCCTGGGTACCCCAGTATCAGTAGGCCGGAGTAACCCCAGGTACCTTCAGATAACTGAAGTACCTTCAGATACCCCTTGGGTCCCTCCATTAGCTCCCGGTACCTTCAGATAATCCTGGGTACCTCCTGATAACTCCTGGTCCCTTCAGCCCAAAAGGAGCAGAGATGGCTCTAACTTCATAGCTCTGATTCACATGTAAGTCACCAGTGATATACACTATCTCAAGTACCAAAGGGTGGAAGTGACTCAAGGCTCAAGGACTGGGAAGTGCAGTGCCTCAGGACTGGCTGGATCCAAGAACTTGGATGATGGAATGAGAGTTCTGCTTCTGTAGACAGCTTTTTTTAGATTGCTTCACTCGTGGGAGGCTCTTCTTTCCCTGGCACAGGCGTCATTGATTTCCAGGTTTTCATTCTCCTGTCTTCTAGACCAGGATACAATAGTGTACCGTATTTCCAGTGGTTCCAGGTTCTATCCTCATTGGGTGGGCCTGGGTGACATACCCTTTGTAGTGGGAAATTGAGCTGAACCTTCGAGAATTCTGTGGTCCTAGGAACATAGACAGCTAGATAAATGCTAAATCACAATGAGAATTGCTTATGTCCTGCAGAGGTGTCTTCCATGTTATATCCATTGAGTTAAGTTTTCCTAGCCAAAAAGACTCTAACCTCAGTCTTTCTCACTGTTTGACCACTCTGTTGGGTGATAGAATTTGAGACCAAATGGAACATTCTCTTCAATTGGCATGAGGGGTCCCATGTCAAGGTTTGTCTGAGAAAGGTCCCAGTTGGCTACCCTTACAGGGTAAACCTGGCATTGGGAGGGAGGGTAAGCTGAGGGACCCCAGAGGACCCCCTTTGATGCCCACTCCATCTCTACTTTTCCATCTAGTCACAGAGCAGAGCTCTTACCCAAGTGGCTGAACTGAGAGCCAATTTCACTTCCTCCATCCTTGTGACATGACACCCAGGGAATCAGGGATAGTCACAGCTTGCAGAAAGTGGCGTTGATGATGCAAGACAGACCCTTAAAGTAGCTCTTACTCAACCTCCCCTCCCCGTCCCTGAGGAGCATGCTTGGTCCTGCAGCGTCTCTGATCAGGCTGATCAGAAGGAAGGATTCGTAGTTGTGGACAAAGCTCTGGGATGGGAGCAGCTGTTGCTGCTACCCTCATCCTGTGTGTGCACAGACAGGAGCTGGGAGGCACTTGCCTTGCAGGATTCTGAATAGGTCAAGAGGACAGGTCAAGATCAGCCAAAAGATCAGCAGGACCAAGACTTGGAGTTCAGAGCTTTGGGTTAGGGATCATAGACCCTCTGCAAGCAAGTTTCAGGGTGGCCGGGTCTGAGGGGTTCCTTTTGTTCTGGTGCAACTGGACGCCCTCACACTGTGCTTTGGTGAGACTTGAAAGAGGCCTGCAGCCAGCAGGAGGGCCACCTTTGGGTTAAGAGGCTTTGGGAAATGAGAAGGAAGGGTCTACAACAGACTAACTGGATCAGAAGGCCAAATTTAGGAAGGAATCTAGAGCGGTCAGGGGGAAGGGTAGTTCTGGGTGCTTGGTGGGCAGCAGCCTTTGGAGGGAGAAGGTTGTAGAAGATAATACTAGGGAGATATGAAGAAGGAATTTTGTCTATTGCAGTGATTCTCACGCTTCCTAATGCTGTAGTGACCTCCGGTCATAAAATTATTTTCGTTGCTGCTTCATAACTGTAATTTTGCTACTGTTGTGAACCATAACATAAATATCTGTTTCCCAATAGTCTTAGGCAATCCCTATGAAAGGATTATTTGGCAACCCCCACAAGAGGTCATGACCTGCAGGTTGAGCACCGCTGGTCTATCGCCCGTTGTTAGCAGTGTCTGAAGTGTCCCCCATACACGCGTGCACACCCACAGGGCCTTGCAAATACACGACCCACTGCTCATTTTCCTCGGGTCCTGTTATTTCAGTTCCTTCCATCGTGATGTGGACCTTCCTGTCACCTTCCAAAGGGGTGAACTTGAGATCCAAAGGCAAAGAGGCAGAAGATGATTCTATGTAAGGCTCCCAGGGGGCGTGACCTCTGTGAGGTTTGGGGATAGACTGTAAGAGTGAACATAAAACCACTTTGCAGACAGGGAGAGAGTGTGCTCTTGTCCTGGGATCCCAGCAGCTGCAGGATAAAGTGGGCATCGGAGCCAATGTTGGAACTCTCCTAGAGTTCCCATGTCATCTGTCTAGGGGATGGTTATCCGTGTTCTAAGGAGGCCCAGGACACCTGCAGCAGCTGGGGTGGGGCTTCACAGGCCAGAGCCCCAAGGCCTAGGCTGCTCACCATCTGGCAACAAGGCCTGCTAAATATTTCAGGGTGGAAAGCTCTTCTCCACACTCCCTCCATTCTGAGTATCTGCCTCCAGGATCCTGCCTGCATGGGGCTCAGTGAGCTGATTATAGGTGTCCTGGACACCTGCACAGGTGGCATTTAAGAACGTAAACTTCACACAATGGGGCCAGTCATGGCCTGTGGGAGCTCAGCCGAGGTAGTCTGAGGGACTTTTTATACCTTTATATTAGCAGCCAGGGCTAAACCCTACTTTGCTTGCAGTGCCCATGAGCACATGGCATCGTAAATCACAGGGCTGGTAGACGAGGGCTGAAGACTTCTCTGACCTTGCGTAGAGGCACGTGGGAGACTGAACTAGAGCCTTATGTAGGTTGCCTCTCCACGAATACTTTGGCCAAGCCCATTAGTCATCGGCCACCCTTCCCCAGTGTCACATTAACTGCTTTATCTTCAGCCCACATAGCACCAGAACCCACCCGCACCATCCGTGGAGGGAGGTAGAGGTCCTAAGACCATGGAAAGAGTGTTCTCTGCTTCTTGACAGTGGAAGCAGTCCAACCAGCTGCCACCCTAACTTCTCCGTCATGATAGACCAGGCTCTAGAACCACAAGCCAGAATAAGCCCCTTCTCTCTTAAGTTGCCTTAGTTCACGGTATTTTATCACAGCAACAGAGAAGTAACTAAGGCAACCCTACAATTGACCTTGAAAAGGGCATCAGTTTGAAACTATTGCTGCCTGACTGCTCTTAACGATGGGTGAAACTTCCTGGAAACAGAATCGCGAGGAACATCTCTGTTTAATGGACAGAGTTTATTGGACTCTGTCTAATAGAGAAAGCAGGGCCAGGTACAAGTGCCGTGCTTTGGCCAGGCTCTGACTTAGGTGGTGTGCCCAAGGCAGCCAGCAGGACTGCAGGCTCTCAATGTCATTGCAACCCCATCTTCTGTACCCCACACATGAGCTTATAGACTCTGGGCATTGGCTCCTAAGCTCTCTCACCTGGGATTCCCTTTCCTGATGTTCTCACTGACCCCCAGATCTCTGCATTGTCTCCTCTGTGTGGTCATTTCCACAGCCTCTATCCCCAGGGTGGAGAGCAGCTGTTGCTCATCCCGAAGAACTCACAGGAACTCAGACATCATCTCCAGGAAGTCAGGCCTAATCTGCTCAGCACATATTCTCAGTAATTCACACATCTATTTCTGGAGCAAATTACGAAGTGTGCCTAGATGTCCTGGCTCACGGGTTCTCAACCTTCCTAACGCTGCGACCCTTTGATACAGTTTCTTGTGTTATGGTGATCCCGCCCCCCCCCCCCCGTCATAAAAATTATTTCTGTTGCTACTTCATAACTGTAATTTTGCTTCTATTATGAGTTATAACATAAATATATGACATGCAGGATATCTACTATGTGACCCCTGTGAAAAGGTCATTCAATCCCTAAAGGGGTGTGACCCACAGGTTGAGAACCACTATCCTAGATCCTGTGCTAGGAGCTGGAAATGTATCACTGAGCAAGACAGGCAGTCCCAGTCATCCCAGGGATTCTTCCCCAGCCCCTGTGCTGTTCTTAGCTGACTGGCTTGTGCTATTGTACAGCTCCCTGCCTGGGCTCAATACTTAGTAGATTCTCAGTGAGAAATGGATGGACGGATGCATTCCTGCATGGATGAATGGATGGATAGATGGGCATGTGGTTAGATAGATGGGTAGCTTGCTGGGTAGATGAGATGGCAGATAGACAGATTGATGGGCAGAAGAACAGACAGATAAATGGATGGAAGGATACATGGCAGTATAAATGGACAAATGGGTGGATCGGTGGGTGGGTAAAGTAATGAATGACAGATGGATAAGTGAGTGACTCTGGTTTCCCTAGAAACAAAACTCTGTGCACGAGAAGCCTTTGGGGTCTAGGCATGGCATGGTACTGATCCTTATTTATAGCTTGAAAGTAGATCAGCCTGGCACAGAGAGAAGCAGGTCTTTGAAAGCAGCCCTTTTAGGAGGGGAGGCAGACAGTGCAGGTTTAATCTCCAAGGAGAGGCGGGTGGGTGTGGCCAGCTGAGGAAGCAGCCCTAGGCTATGTGATGGTCACTCCTTCTTCCCTGTGACCTGCCATACCATCCTGGCTTCTGTCAGGGAGGGAGAAAGCTTGGTTTGTTCAAAACAGCCATCCATTGCCTTCCCGGTCAGGCCTCTGCCATGCTGGCTGGTCACGTGTCACCCGTCCTCTTTATTTTGATGCTTCAAAATTCTAAGGGGCATTGCCTTCCCCTCCAAGTGGGTCCCAGGATCAGTGGCAAGGAGTTTGGATCTAGAGAGATGATGGACATGTGGGCTCAGGCAGATGGAGAGAAAGCATTGAGTCATGGCAACAGCTGGCTTCCCCAGACAGAGCCCAGAGGGCCTGGCTCCCAGAAAGATACTTCAAAGCTGCTCCTAGCATTCCCAATGCTGAGCAACAGCACTAGGGATCCACGCTATGGAGTCAAACTGTGCACTCCCCTGCCTTCGTCTCTCTTTAGCATTCTCTACCTCAGAAGGAAATACCCATTGCTAAGCCTGTGCCAGGTGTGGGGATTCACTTTCTCTTACGCAGTCATAGCTTATTCATTATAACATCTGTCCTTGTGGAGTCAAGAATCAAAGAGCCAGATGTGGTGTCACACGCCTGTAAATCCATCACTCAGGTAGAGCAGTGGCAGGTGCGTCAGGAGTTCAAGGTTAGCCTTGACTACATAGTGAGTTCAAGACCAGCCTCAGCTATGTGAAACCTTATATCAAAACAAAACAAAACAAAAATGGCCAAGAGAAAGGTTAGACTAAAAGTCTTTAAGACCCTTTGCAAAGCAGACATTCTGGTCCCCTCTGCCCCCATTTTGTTAACCCCAGAAGCTGATGGTAATTACTTTCTGACATTGCTTGGTCAGGATACTGAAAGAAACATCAAATGGTTAGGAGGTAAAAATTTTAGCAGGACACTGCCTTTTCTCTGATAGCAGGGACTTGAGGGCCTCTAGCTAGTCTATGAGCCGTGAATAGACCAGGCCTGACACTGGACCTCAGGCCCCTGGAGTAGATTATCCAGGATGGCACTGTGCCAATGCAAATGTGGCAAACCTCAGAAGGGCTGAAGAGGGAGCGTAGGCGGGAGGTGGGGTCAGCACCAGCATCCCTTGCTCGCTTGGTCTGCTAACTGGCCTGATACTCTTTCCTTACCCAGGGCGGAGATCAGGTTACTGGGGATTCACGAATGGCGGGAAGAAGGCAGTGTCCCTTTCTGGTCACTCGCCCTGTGAGAACTTTAAATAGCAGCCCTGCACCCTTGCAAGCATACCTCTGAAGAGCCAGCTTCTGAGACCTAAGACAGAGGGCAGACAGACGTCTGGCTGGGTCCTGCGGTAGGAGACAGCAGGAGACACCAGGCTATGGCAGCGGCAGGACTCCTGTTTTGCCTATCTGTACCTCACTTCTTGAAGGCACAATCTGTGGTCTCTTCAGCCTCCAGCTGCTCCTCCATCTACACAGCCTTTTCTGATCTCTTTTTTGGAGCTGGGGTTTAGGCTTAGCTGTTTTCCCTGTAACTTACCTCTCTCTTTAGGTATTTCCTATTTACAGACCATCTCTGCCAAGGGGCTCGGCTAAAGCAGGTCTTTGTTGTTTCTGAATCTTCAGCCCTTGGCCTAGGACCTGGCAGTGTTTTCGCGCTGTGTGCCTTACCCAGGGGCAGCCCCTTGTGAATTGGAATCACCCAGTGGGTCTCTCAGACCCGGCTCTTCTCCATACTGTATGGCTGCCCCACATCTGACTTCTCCGTGAAGCAACCCATTGTGCATTCAGCTTTAGATCTGATGTCTGAGGTCTCCTGGCTCTCTGCCCTCCTCTCCTGGCATCTGAGGACCCTGCCAGCTTGTCCTCAGATGCCAGTTCACAGCTCAACTTACTGGGCCCCCGAGGACCAATGCTCATCTTGGCATTGGACTCGAGAGCAGCTCTGGGTCCCCCTGAGTAGCTGGTAGCTGTGAGGTTTGTCCAGCTGAGGACAGACGGGGACAGGGAAGAGGGCTGGGTCTGTGGGGCTCCTTCAGGGATCAGTTCTCCTCAAACACTCCTGCAATTACTAATATAATTGTATTAGTGGCAATGAAAAGCTTTGTAAATGGTAAAGTGCCCCGAGAAACAGGGAGATGTCTTAGACAGTAAAACTTGTGAGGTAAAACATGATGGCCTTAGTTTGAGCTCTAGAACCCAGCCCCCCACCCAAGATAAAAAGAACATGCTGGTACATCCTTGTAATACTGGTGCTGGGGAGGCAGAGGCAGGTGTATCCCTGGAGCTCCATAACCAGGCCACCTATGATAGGCAACAGGCCACAGAGGGACCCTGTCTCAAAAAATAAGGTGAGTCAGGCTTTTAATTTCAGCAGAGGTGGGTGGATCTCTGTGAGTTGAGACAAGCTAGGACTGCATAGTGAGTTCCAAGACAGCAAAGGCTTGGGAGAAAGAGCCTGACTCAAAACACCAAAACACAAAACAAAAACAAGATGGACGGTCTAGCAGTCTCAGTGAGTACAGATGCTCATGACCCCAGCCTGACCCTGAGTTCAGTCACCAGACCTCACCTAAAGATGGAAGGAGGGAACCAACTCCACAAAGATGTCCTCTGACCTCTACTTGTGCGCCATGGCAGACACTTACCCACCCTCTAGGCACAGCAATAACAAACTTGTAACCATTCTTAACAAGCAGTTTAGGTAGGCTGGGTGCGATGGTGCACGCCTCTTACCCCGGTACTCGGGAGCCAGAGGTCTGTGAATTCAAGGCTGGCCTGGTCCACACAGCAGTTCCAGGCCAACCAGGGCCACATAGTGAGACCCTGTCTCAAAACCAACACCAGATACAAGGTATCTGGCATCTGAGAAACATCAGCTATGGTTGACCTCTGGACCTCTACCTACACACACACACACACACACACACCACAGGTGGGGCTCTTGGCACTCATAGGGTCCAGCCTGCCACTCAGTCAGACTTTTGACCATTCCTTGTGGTGTCCTGTGATGAAGGGCTCCCGGCCTTGGACAAGCCTCCTCTCTTGGAGGAATGTCACTGTCCTTTGAGCCATCCTCATCTGGTAGCTCTGAGGAGTCAGCCACACCCTTCCCAGGTGACCTCAGCACTTGTTTTTCCTCTGGTGAACAGAGCTCTGGCCCGAGCCAGGGTCCAGATCAAAGGTCAGAACTCTGCTTCTTTCTCCACAGGGCGCCATGTACCGAGGCTCCGTGCACGACTTCCCAGAGTTTGATGCAAATCAGGATGCTGAGGCTTTGTACACAGCCATGAAGGGCTTCGGTAGGTGCTGGCTACCCAAGAGCTGGTCCTGCAGGGAGGAGGGTGCATGGGAGATGGCCACAGTGGCCTACCCTGGAGCTATTTGCTGTTATTCTATGACTTTTCCTAGAGAACCGTGAGCAAACATTAGTTTACCCAGTTAGGCCACCGACAACAAACCAAAGAAACCATTCTAACCATCTAGTTTGATGAACCAGTGACTTTATTGGGGTTACTTACGGAAGCATAGGTCACCACAAAACAGCAGCAAAACTAAAAGAAAATGGGAAAACCCACTCATGGTGACAAGGTAGGAGACCTACATTCCTAGCACCCAACCTAGCTTACAGGTAGCTCCACCAGAGACCACCCCTCTCCTCAGCCATTATTACTGCTGCATCCTTGTGGGGAGGGGCCTTATGTATCTGTCTGAGCCTTCCCAGGAGGCTAAGATCCCTGAGCTTCTGAGTCTTGTAAATTTCATGAACTTCTAACATGTTTTTTTAAAAAATTTATTTATGTGAGTGCTCTATGTGCATATATGCCTGCATGTTGGAAGAGGGCATTGGATCCTATCACAGATGGTTGTGAGCCACCATGTGGTTGCTGGGAATTGAACTCAGGTCCTCTGGAAGAATAGACAGTGTTCTTAACTGCTGAGCCATCTCTTCAGCGTGCTGCCCCTCCCCTACTCTACACCACCCCCTCCCCCCACTCCTCACCCCTAGCTTCTAAATCTTGAGGGACTTCCTCCTCCATCCTTGGGAGATCATCTCCTTTCCATGGAAAGCTGCTCAGCTGCTATGGGTGGGGGAGGGGCCTGGGATGTTGCAATGAGTTTTGTCTTGTTTTGTTTTGTTCCTGTTGCTAGGGACTGGACCCAGGACCTCACACATGCCCGATTAAGTGCTCTGCTTCTGAGCTGTGTGACTAGCTTGTTTAATTTTATTTTTTTGCCTCTTTTATATTTTGGATTTTTACAATGAAATGTCAAACCATAGAGAGAGATAACGAACACTGAAGCCCTACCCATACCTGAGCTTAAGGAGTGAGCCTGTCGGTGTAGCTGAGAGCCTCGGTCAGTCGGCACCCTCCTGGTGGCTCCCTTTCTCCAGGGTGGCCACTGACCTGAATTTCTGTTTATTGCTACCCTTGCTTGTCTGCACTACGCTGGCTGATAACGTATCTAGGTTTTTCTAAGTCAAGTTCGTTGTGAACCCTTGTGAAAATCCTTACCTGTTTCTGTGCCTCAAGTTCTGTATTTGTGCCACAGAGAACTCCATCTGGGATCCTTTGAGCTCATGTGTTGTAAATGCAGTGATCCCTCTCTGTGGGAACTTGTAGGTCGGTTCCTTCAGACCAGTGGTTCTCAACCTTTCCAGTACTGTGACCCTTTAATACAGTTCCTCATGTTATGGTGATGCCTGCCCCCAACAATGAGATTATTTTGTCATTACTTCATAACTTTAATTTTGCTACTGTTACGTATTATAAAATAAATATCTGATATGAGATCCTGGGGGTGGGGTCTGGACCCAGAGGTTGAGAACCACTGCTATGGGAGCTGTAAGGTCTCTGCCCATTCAGGAAGTAGCTACGGGGAATTCCTGGAGGAGGGGTTGGTTGGATGGCAGTCTCTCTCATGGAATGCAGTAAGCTTGCATCTTATTGAGCAAAAGTCGAAATAGGCACAGTGGAAACATGAGTGGAGGAAGATTTATTACCTGCAGCAGGCAAGAGGGACACTTGGCAAGCCAGCGTCCTTGCTGAGCACACCCGACATAGAGACTATAATGCCTGCTCAGATCCACATAGCCATGGTCCCATTCCTGATCATGTTCATGTTAGAAGTCCCAAACATGCTCATTGTAAATGCCTCTGGGCATGCTCCGTTTGCATCGTGAAACTTTAGTTGAAAACAAATGAAAAGGACATTTTGAAAGTACATTAACACAGGAGTCTGAACCCAAAGGTCTTCATCTCTAACACCAAATGTCCTCAACTCTTGCAGGCAGTGACAAGGAGTCTATACTGGAGCTGATAACCTCCCGCAGCAACAAGCAGAGGCAGGAGATTTGCCAGAGTTACAAGTCCCTCTATGGCAAGGTAAGCCGTATGGGGGAGGGAAGCGTCACTTCCTGACTGGCTCTGCCTTCCGTTGGCTCTCGTTTCTCCTTCAGTCTCACAGGGTCACGTGAGTATCCTGTACAGGCCACTGTGCAGGTGTTAGGAACACACTGAGAAAGAACATCTGTCACTCTCTACAATCCCAGGTCCCGGGACAGACAGACAGTGGGACAGACAGTGGTAGGGGAGGACACTGCCGAGGGCTTGAACCCACACAGCCCATTTGCTAGCTGCACGACTTGGGGCAGTGGCCTGAAATCTCTAGAGCAGTGATTTTCAACCTGTGGGGTCGCGACCCCTTTGGCAAACCTCTGTCTCCAAAAATATAGACGGTCCAATTCATAACAGTAGCAAAATTACAATTATGAAATAGCAGTGAAAATAATTTTATGGCTGGGGGTCACCATGACATGAATTAAAGGGTCATAACATTAGATGGTTGAGGACCACTGATATAGAGTTTTCTCTAAGGGATGATACTAATATCTTCTCCGAAGAGCTGGATCCCGCAAGGTGACTAAGCCTTGAGGCAGGCAGAGAAGGCACTCGCTTACCACTTGTTCTTGCCATGGTGCTCCCCACCCCCAGGACCTCATCGCAGACTTGAAGTATGAGTTGACGGGGAAGTTTGAGCGGCTGATAGTGAACCTGATGAGGCCACTTGCCTATTGTGATGCCAAAGAGATTAAAGATGCCATCTCGGTAAGAAGCACGGGTCTACGTCTGCACTGGTGTGTAGGTGTGGTAGTGGGAAGGTTCTAGGCTTTGCTACAAGCTTGTGGTCAACCCCAGCCTACCTAGCAAATGTGTCCTTGTCCCAGAGGGGCTTCCTAGTCTTTTCCAACTTGGCAGATGTGGACAGGTGTTAGGGAAAAGTAGATCCTATAAAATGGGGCCTGGGTCCTGATCCCCATGCCAGGGGTTATAGTCCTGAGAAAGTGGAGACATGGAGACAAATGCTGCCCAGCATACCATAAGCTGAGGGCACAATACAAACTCATTGCACGGCCCTGGGTCTAAGAGGCTTTGATGGGTAAGAGTACAGAGGACATGGCTAGGTGTGGTTGTGCATGGTTTTTTTTTTTTTGTTTGTTTGGTTTGGTTTGGTTTTTTCGAGACAGGGCATGTTTCCTCCATTGGATGGGTAACTTGGAAAAGTCATTTAAAGGTCACTCAGTCCAACTTAATGAACACCATGTCCTCTGTAGATGAAACCCTGGAGTACACATCAAGGTTCTCTTTTCCCATCAGGCTGTCAGGATTTGTGCTGACAAGGCAGGAATGCCAACCCTGTCACAGTCTCCACAGGTGGTTCCACTAAAGTTGCCAATGGCCCATCTTAATTTTAGTTGTGATTCTAGGAGGAAGAAAATTCAGGATTGTATTGATTTTTGATTTTTATTTATTTATGGACTCAGGGAACCATGTAGCCCAGGCTGGCCTTGAACTCCTAAACCGTCCACCTCTATCTCCCAAGTACTGGGACTAGAGGTGTATGTCTACTATGTCTGGTTTTATGCAGTGCTGGGTCAAACCTAGGCTCTTATTGCACACTAGGCAAGCATTATATCAACTGAACCTCATCTTTAGTCCCAAGGTTGCATTTCTTAATGAGAAGTCACAACACCTGCTGTACAGGTGGGTCTAGAACCCATGCCTTGAGTCTTAGCATGGCTTCTCCCAAATGACACCATGAGTGCAGGAGGTGTCACAGCTCAGACTACTCCAGGGTCCCCTGTGACTAAGGGCTTCTCATTACACCCTATATGTCTCTTCTCTCCGGCAGGGCATTGGCACAGATGAGAAGTGCCTCATTGAAATTTTGGCTTCCCGGACCAATGAGCAGATGCACCAGCTGGTGGCCGCATACAAAGACGGTGAGATGGGCGAGAAGGAGTCAGACTGGAAGGATGGGGACACCAAGACTAACAAACCACCCATCTTCCTTCTGACCTATCCATCCCTTTGACCATCTGTTATCCACCCACTCTCATCTATCTACCCATCCTTCCATCCATCACACTACCCATCCGTCATTCTTCCACCCAACATCCTTCTATCTTCTCTCACCCATCATCCACTCACCCATCCAACGTTCATCTACCCATCATCCATCTCTCCACTTACCCATCCATCTTCCCATCCATTTACCACCTACCATCCACCCATCCATCCATCCATCTATCCATCATCTACCTACCTATCTACCATCCATCCCTCCAACACCCATCTATCTTCCTGTTACCTATCTATCCGCTCATCTATTGATTCACTCATCCATATCCATCAATATATCTCTCTGTCTACCTGCTATCCTTCTGTCCATCCATGCAATAAATAACTGTTCTGTGCTGAACAGTAAGCGAGTTCTCAGGAGATAAAAACAGTGTAGCCTCTACCCAGCTGGAACTCTTGGGCTCGTAAAGTAATGAGCCTCAGAACAAAATAACAGTGACACACAGTGGTCAGATTTTATGAAGGAAAGGAACAAGAACCAGACTTTCCCAAGAGAGAACCTATGTCAGAGATAGCCTGTCTTAGGAGGAAGTGAAGAGTTTGTTGTAAGGAGAATTTGGTGACAGATGGCTCTTCCGGCAGAGGAAACAGCAGTAGAAAAATCCCTATGGGGAGATGAGTTAGGTGGCTCAGATGAGGTTGGAAAGGTAGAGGCAGGTTAGCATCAGGCAGGGCTTTGTAGCGAAAGAGAGGTGATATTACTCAGAGACCAGTGACAAGTCAGGGGCATTGCAATCAGATATGGACTTTATGACAGTTGCTTTGTCACTGTGGGTAGAAGATGTCCGGATGATGGTGGTGATACAGTAAGATGCACAAGGTGGCAGAAGTAGTGTCCACTTCATAGTGTCACGGTGCCCGCAGCTGTAAAAAGACACTTGGGTCTTGCAGTGGCAGCCATGCAGATTCGATTGGGGTTTATAACCATAGCCAATCATACAAAGGAGGTGGAGCAAAAGACCTGTTCTGGATCCTGAAGGTTTGGGAGAACGAGACTAGAGCCCCCGTGTTCCTTCCACAGCCTATGAGCGAGACCTGGAGTCGGACATCATTGGAGACACTTCCGGCCACTTCCAGAAGATGCTGGTGGTACTGCTCCAGGTAGGTCTATGTGCAGTCCGAGGCCCTTTTCTGCAGCTCTCCCCCACATGAGCCACGGGCTGCTTTCACTGCTTCTCAAACAGGTGGCCTAGGAGGGCTGCAGGATGTAAAGGCCACCTCTAGGCTGACCACCTTCACTGCCTGACCACATTTGTTTCATCCTCTAGAGCCTGAGAGACCACTCACAAGGCCAGGCTCTGCCTATTGCTGTCTTTGTTCCAGCACCCTGCTTTACACAGGCTTGTGCCCTACAGAGACTGAAATGCCTCACCCACTGCCTCCTTCCCAATCCTCATGAACCCTACTTCCTTCTCTCTCTCTCTTTTTTTTTAAGATTTTATTTATTATTATATTTAAGTACACTGTAGCTGTCTTCAGACACTCCAGAAGAGGGTGTCAGATCTCATCACAGATGGTTGTAAGTCATCATGTGGTTGCTGGGATTTGAACTCAGGACCTTTGGGAGAGCTGTCAGTGCTCTTACCCACCGAGCCATCTCACCAACCCGTCTATGGTGGATTCTTAATGCATGGGGACTGCCTGCCCTGCCCATCCCCAACCAAGCTGTGATTCTCTGACCCACCCAAATGTCTCTAAAGGGACTATAAATTATGCCCCCATGACTGAATCTGGCCTGCCATGTTGGATTGCTTTTTCTTTCATTTTTCTACATTAAAACAGCCAGACATGGTGGTGTGTGTGTCTATAATGCCAGCACTGGGTGGGTAGAGACAAGAAGATAAACTCAAGAAGGGCTGCATGAGAACTCAAAACACAAAACAGCAGGGCTGGAGAGATGGCTCGGTGGCTAAGGGTGCTTGCTGTTCTTCAAGAGGACCTGGGTTTGGTTCCCAGCGCCCTGGAACTCCAGCTTCAGGGGATCGGATACGACACCCTCCTCTGATCTCTGCATTCACCTGCACCCATGTGCATGTGTACACATGCCTGCAGCCATAATCATACATGTGTGACTAAAATCTTAAAGCAAAGAGCAACTTTATGTTAATTATTAATACTCAGAAGTGGAAAGATTCTACTCAAAAGCCAGGTTTCTGGATTCCTTTGAGTTGTAGAAACTTTTTGTTATAGCAAGCCTGCAGCGGGTGGAGAACATGCTGTCTCCCCACTCCCATGCCTGACCTGCTTTGTCCTCTGTCTGCTTGAGCCTATGGGAGTCTGTGACCACAGGCACTGAAGGGACAAGCCCTCAGTGGTGACTTAAATCTAGCCCCAAGGTGCAAACCGTCTGAAGCTTTGCACGAGTCAGACGACCACTCTGTCCCTTTCCACTCGTGCCATTCCCTTCCCTCACTGAATACCTGTTTTATCCAGTTTGCCTCCTCCTGTCTCCATAACAGCCAGTGCTCCATGTCAGCCTTAACCAGCCAGGGAGTTATCAGGATCTGGGGGATGTGACATTTGCCCCCTTTTTTGAAGCTACATGTTCTGGAGAGGAGATTCCCGCCCTGCATCTTGGAGTGCCAATCAGTGATATGACACTGATTGTAGACATGCTGGCTCTGCCACGGTCCCTAAGAGAGTTGAGGGCTTTGAGACCCTAAAACACACAGTATCAGAGGAAAAGGCCAGCTGCAGACCTGGCGTTGGTGGGAGCAAAGCCCAGGCTGGCTAGCCCAGTTCCCTTCCAACGCTTTTCCTGTTGCTAAGCTGCCTCTGTTGGGTGGAGCCCAAGGCTAGGCTGAGCAATAAAAGAATCAGGATGACTGGTATTTCACAGCTTGGGCGTTCAGACTTTAGGATCCAAGCCCCAGATCCTCATGGGTAAATTCTTCAGTTCAGGGAGATGGGAGACCCTAATATTAGCTTACGGTTATGCAGTTCTAGGCTAGACATGGTCATATGCCTAGAATTCCAGCTCTTGAGAGGTAGAGGTAAAAGGGTCTGTAAGCTCTGAGCCAACCTGGTCTTTATAGTGAGTTGTGGCTAAGGCTACATAGTAAGACCCTGTACCATCCTTTATTTCTTGGGCATTATTATGTGGCCTTACCATCTAGAATTCTGTCTTTAAACTACAGTGCTTTTGTTTGCTGTCCTGGGATGGAGGTACCAGAAGGATCATGGTCATTCCCAGGACTCCTATTTGGTCAGAGAAGGGCTCGCTACAACTCTCTACAAAAGCATCTCTCCTGATTCAGTCACACTCCTGAGTCTCCCCCTGGCTTCAAACGCATTCCCTTGTCTCCCCATCCAGGGAACCCGGGAGAATGATGATGTTGTGAGCGAGGACTTGGTCCAGCAGGATGTCCAGGTAATGTTGCTGATGGAGGTTTCCAAGGCCCTGCCAGGAGCCTTACGGGAGGGTAGAGGTCAGGGGCCTTAGGATGGAGTAGGGGTGAGGTCTTTTGTATCAAGCACTAGAAATACCTGAATCACTGTGTGGTTTTTATAGGGCTTCATCAGAAAAAAGATTTTGGTTTCTTTCAGAGGAGATACACAGTGTGTTAAGTCAGCAAGTGTTGGGGGGGGGGGAGGGGGAAATAGTAAAACCAAGGGGGACAGTTCCTGATAACAACACCCCCTACCACACACATACACAGAAAGAGGGAACCATGGGAGCTTTGGAAAGGGAGAGAAAGAAAGAGCGTTCATCACACAGGCCACAGCATATTTTTGGAAGAAAGGGGAATGTGAAGTCTGGGCAGTTAAAGTTGAGTGGGAGCTTCCAGAGAAAGGAAGATGGGAATGTACGAAGGTCACGAGGTCACCAGTAACAGCTGTGTTCAGGATCAGGCAGCTGCTCTGGGTGGCTTAGCTAGTGTGTCCTGTCCCCTAGGTCTGTTCTTTCTCTGAGTCTCATTCACTTCTTCCTTCTCAGGACCTGTACGAGGCGGGGGAACTGAAATGGGGAACTGATGAGGCCCAGTTCATCTATATCTTGGGAAACCGTAGCAAACAGCACCTACGATTGGGTGAGTTCCTGAAAACTGCAGTCCCTCCCCAGGTGACTCGGAGAACCCTTTCCTCTTTTCCTTTTTGGCTGGTGATGCATGGGATCCACTTCACCTCCAAACCAAATGCTAGCCCGCCCTGTTGAGGGTTATGTAGTCGCTTACCAAGTCATTATCAGGACAGTATTAGCCCTGCCTCAAGATAGAGTCCTGCACGGCACACATGACACAACCGTGTCACCTCCCAGCTACCGCACCAAAGTGCCAGCCTCAGCCTCCTGTTAGCGTTTGGGTCTTGGCTATTGTGCTATCCCTTTCAAAAGCCTCTTGTTCTTTTGTTGTTGCTATGGCAACGCTGTTAGATGTCATGTCTGTCTGTCCCCCTCAGTGTTCGATGAGTATCTGAAGACCACAGGGAAGCCCATTGAAGCCAGTATCAGAGGGGAGCTGTCCGGAGACTTTGAGAAGCTGATGTTGGCCGTGGGTATGTACTGGGGGCCACAAAGGAGTCTGGGATGGCATCCTAGAAGTAAAAGGATAGGAATGAAAGGGATTTCCATGGTGTGGAGTTAGAGAAAAGCGGGTGGTAGGGGCTTGGTCGAGCATTGTGACTGAGACTGGGAATGGAAAGGAACTTAGCCTTAGACACTGGTGACCGTCCTGTGTGACAAGGGTAGAAAATCCCACCTCAGGTTGGGGTAATGATCATCAAAGACCTTAGAGGATCTTTGCTAGGCACCAGCTGTATTACTTCTTTAGAGGGCAGGGTTCAGCACCACCTTTATCTCCCCTTAGCAATGAAGAAGCTGGACTGCACAGAGGCTAAGTCCCTTGTCAAGGAATGGCTTTGTAATGGATCAGAGTCACCTGGATTATAAGAGAAGCCAGGAGCCGATGGGTCCAGGTTCAGACCCAGAATCTCTCCCTAACATCCTGCTCAGCTGGAGCAAGTCACCCAGCCTAGCTGGGCCTTGGTTTCCTCATCTGCTGGGTGACAGTAGGAGGGCTGGCTGGGTTCACTGGAGTTCTTGGCCAGTCTGGTGTCTTAAGAGTCAGCATAGCTGGGCCACGAGTTGGTTGGTTTTTGTTTTATTTTTGATACATGGTCTCATTTAGCTCAGGCTGGCCTTGAATTATGAGGTCAGCTGAGGATGGCTGTTTACCTCCTGTGTGTGTGTGTGTGTGTGTGTGTGTGTGTGTGCTTCTGATGACTCTCAGCATCAGAGTACCTCTAGCTTTAAATACAAGGGGGAAAGAGAAGGGTGTGTGTGTGTGTGAGTGAGAGAGAGGGGGGGGGAGGGAGAGAGAGAATCCCTTTCATTCCTCTGTGTGTGTGTGTGTGTGTGTGTGTGTCTATGCCACCATGCCTGCCTTATTTGATGCTGCAGACCTTACACATTCTAGGCAAGCACTCTCTACCCCTGAGCTGAACAACATGCCCAGTCTTTTTTTCTTTTCTTTTTTCTCTTTTCCTTTCCTTTCCTTTTCTTCTCCCTCTCTCTCCCTCTCTCTCTTTCCTTTTCCTTCTTCCTTCTTCCCTTCTCCCTCTTCCCTCTTCCCTCCTCCCTCCTCTCTCTTCCCTCTTCCTTCTTCCCTCCTCCCTCCTCTCTCCTCCCTCTTCCCTCTTCCTTCTTTCTATGCTTGCTTCAAAACACTGTGGCCAAAAATGACCTTGAATTTCTAATCCTCTTGTCTCCCTCTATGGTGTGCTGGGATTATGGATATGTCACTCCCAACCAAATACTCTCTTTCCCTCCCTCTCTCTCCCTCTCTTTCTCTCTCTCTCTCTCTCTCTCTCTCTCTCTCTCACACACACACACACACACACACACACACCCTTCTCTCTCCCCCTTGTATTTATAAAGCTAGAGGTACTCTGTTGCTGAGAGTCATCAGAAGCCAGGATTCTTCCTGCCTTTGGACTTGGTGGTCTCTAATAAGGACAACTGGTAGAGCGTTCATGGGCATACCTGGGCTATGAGAGTGAATTTGAGGCTAGCCTGGGCACTTAATGAAAGGATGTGGGATATATCACAGTTGTAAAGCACTTCCTAGCCGGGCGGTGGTGGCGCTCACCTGTAATCCCAGCATTCTGGGAGGCAGAGGCAGGCAGATTTCTGAGTTCGAGGCCAGCCTGATCTACAGAGTGAGCTCCAGGACAGCCAGGGCTATACAGAGAAACCCTGTCTCGAAATAACCAAATCAAAAAAACCAAAAAAAAAAAAAAAAAAAAAAAAAAAAAAAAAAAAGCACTTCCCAATACTTCCCAATATACCCAGGGCAAGAAATGGAGGGAAGGGGAGGGGGGAGCTATTGAGCTAGTCTTGATTGGTCACACCTTCCCCTTTCTGAGGCGATGGGGATAACTCTCCCTCTTCTCCCTTTTCCCTCCTTTTTTCCAGTGAAGTGCATCCGAAGTACCCCTGAGTATTTTGCTGAAAGATTGTTCAAAGCCATGAAGGTAAGCAGTGGGGTTAGCGGTAATGAGATTGAAGGAGGGAGCGACCCTGTGCCCACACTCTCAAAGACTGCTGGGATTTTAACAAATCCTTGGTGTATGGTGGCCAGTGCTGTGGGGGTGAGGGTGGGGCAAAATAACAAAAGAAGACAAAGAGAAGGAGGAGGAAGAGGAGGAAGAAGAAGAGGAGGAAGAGGAGGAAGAAAAGGAGGAGGAGGAAGAAGAAGAAGAAGAGGAAGAAGGGAAGAAGAGGAAGAGGAAGAAGGGAAGAAGAAGGAGGAGGAGGAGGAGGAGGAGGAGGAAAAGGAGGAGGAAGAGGAGGAGGGGAGGAAGAAGAAGAAGGGGAGGAAGAAGAAGAAGGGGAGGAAGAAGAAGAGGAGGCAGCCGGGCAGTGGTGGCGCACGCCTTTAGTCCCAGCACTTGGGAGGCAGAGGCAGGCGGATTTCTGAGTTTGAGGCCAGCCTGGTCTACAGAGTGAGTTCCAGGACAGCCAGGGCTACACAGAGAAACCCTGTCTCGAACCCCCCCCCCCAAAAAAAAAAGAAGAGGAGGAGGAGACTCAGCCCAAAAGCAACTCAGGAGGAAAGAATTTATTAGCTTATACTTCTACAGCACAGCCCATCACTGAGGAAAGTTAGGGCAGGAACTGAAGCAGAGATCATGGAGGATCCTGCTCGCTCGGGTCCCTGCTCAGCCAGCTTTCTTATATAGCCCAGGACGACCTGCAGAGGAAATGGTTCCTCTCACAGCGCGTTGGGCTCTTCTACATCAGTCTGCAATCAGCACAATCCTCCCAGTGGTTAAGAGCACTGTTCTTCCAGAGGGCCTGGGTTTGATTCCTAACATCCATGTGGCAACTCACGCCGTTTGCAGTTCAAGTGCTAGGGGATCAGATGCACTCTTCCAGCCTCCATGGGCAGTAAGCATGCATGTGGTCACAGACTAAACACAGACTAAACACTCACACATATAAAATACAAACAATGTTTTTTTTAAGGTAGTAACTGCCACACATGCCCATAGGCCAATCGGATCCAAACAGTTCTTGGGTAAGATTCCCTTTGTCTTAATCAGGGTTTCTATTCCTGCACAAACATCATGACCAAGAAGCAAGTTGGGCAGGAAAGGGTTTATTGAGCTTACACTTCCACATTGCAGTTCATCACTAAAGGAAGTCAGGACTGGAACTCAAGCAGGTCAGGAAGCAGGAGCTGATGCAGAGGCCATGGAGGGATGTTACTTACTGGCTTGCTTCCCCTGGCTTGCTCAGCCTGCTCTCTTATAGAACCCAAGAGCACCAGCCCAAAGGTAGTACCACCCACAAAGGGCCCTCCCCACTTGATCACAAATTGAGAAAATGCCCCACAATTGGATCTCATGGAGGCACTTCCCCAACTGAAGCTCCTTTCTCTGTGATAACTCCAGCCTATGTCAAGTTGACACACAAAACTAGCCAGTACAACCTTCCAGGTGATTCTAGACTGTGTTGATAGGTAAGACTAACCAGGACAGAGACCTTCTGAGATCAGCCTGGGGAGGATGCCCCTTGCCTTGGGTGAGTGCCAGAACCTGGTCATGTGCCCTGTCAAATGTGCATATGCCCCACCTTTATGACGGGTTTAGTGGTGACTTGCCCCTTATCTGCCTCTCTTGGGTTGACAGCTCAGACTTTTAAGAAAATAGTAATTAAAGCAGAAAGTAGGCGCTGGGATGGTGGGGCAGGAGATCAGTAGTTCAAGATCATCCTGAAGCTTGTCACAAAAGCACAAAACTAGGCTAGCAGGTAAAAGTGCCTGCTGCCATGGCCGACGACGACTTTAGTCGAGTCCTTGGGACCATCATGGTGGGAGGTGAGAACAGATTGCTGAAGGCGGTACTGTGCGTTCTGCACATGTTCCACGGTATGTGCATGCCTGCCCTCACAAGCAAATAAATGTAATTTAAAAAATGTTTTATGGACTGGAGAGCTGGCTCAGTGGTTAAGAGCACTTGCTATTCTCCAAGAGGACCCAAGTTCAGTTTGCAGCACCTATGTCAGATAGCTCACAACAGCCTCTAACTCTAACCTGAGGGATCTCATGTGCTTTCTAGCCTCTATAGACACCTATACACATATGGCATATATACCAATAAATTCAGAAATAAAAATAAAAATAGCTGAGCGGTGGTGGTACACGCCTGTAATCCCAGCATTCTGGGAGGCAGAGGCAGGCGGATTTCTGAGTTCGAGGCCAGCCTGGTCTACAGAGTAAGTTCCAGGACAGCCAGGGCTATACAGAGAAACCCTGTCTCGAAAAAACCAAAGCCAAATAAAAATAAAAATAAATCCTTTTTTTTTTTTTTGAGACAGAGTTTCTGTGTGTAGTCTTGACTATCCTGGAACTCACTCTGAAGACCAGGCTGGCCTCAAACTCAGCAAACTGCCTGTTTCTGCCTGCCGCTGGCTGGGTTAAAAGCATGTGCCACCACTGCCCAAATTTTAAACCATCAAATAAACCAGAATATTCCTCTGCATCTCAGACCTGTTTAGAATAATACCCTTTGGCAACCCATCAGTAAACTTCCCTTCATAAGGGTGATTGTTGTGACTAGGTGGCTGGCTTCCCTCTAGGTGAGGTGGTGACATCTCCCAGGCGTTCATTTATGTGACACAGACACCTGTGGCATTTCCACAACACATCAGAGTACATGTACATTTGCTATAAGAGATCCAGGGGCCTGGGCTGTTCCCGGGAAGAGTGATATTCCCTGCGTTCCTGTGCTGCAATGAGGTTGGATTGCTTAGGGAAGATGAGGGCAATCAAGTACAGAAACAATGTATCAGCCAGGCAGTGATGGCAAACGCCTTTAATTCCAGCACTCCTGGGAGGCAGAGACAGGCGGATTTCTGAGTTCATGGCCAGCCTGGTCTATAGAGTGAGTTTCAGGACAGCCAGGGCTACACAGAGAAACCCTGTCTGGGGAAAAAAGAAAGAACGAAAGAGGGGGGAGGGAGGGAGGGAGGAAGGAAAGGAGGAAGGAAAGAAAGAAAGAAAGAAAAAGAAAGAAAGAAAGAAAGAAAGAAAGAAAGAAAGAAAGAAAGAAAGAAAGAAAGAAAGAAAGAAAGAAAAGGAAACAATGTATCAAGAAGACTGGGGTATTACAAGACTCGGCAGCAACAGATCTTCAAAGTGAAGGTCACCATCTGCCTTCTTTGTTCCTAGCTTGAATTTTTTATTATGAAAATATTACTTCTGGACATGCTAGTGTCTCTTGTCACTGAAACTTCATTGTCCCTCATGCCTTCCTGCCTTGCAGGGCCTGGGCACTCGAGACAACACTCTGATCCGCATCATGGTCTCCAGGAGCGAGCTGGATATGCTCGACATTCGGGAGATCTTCCGGACCAAGTACGAGAAGTCACTCTACAGCATGATCAAGGTGAGCGGCTCGGGAGAGCCGATGGGCGCAGGGGAGCAGGACCTTCCACCACCACCCAGGTCTTGGGAGCCTCTACACAGCAGCACGTGGGTCTTGGGCATTCGAAGAGCTCTTGCTATAGTACATTTTCAAGGAGGTTCAAGCATCTGGGGAGCTGGTAACAAAGGAAGGCATGGGGTCTGGAGTGATGGCTCAGCTGTTAAAGAGCACTGGTTGTTCCTGCGGAGGACCCAGGTTCAATTCCCAGCACCGGCATGAGGGCTCACAACTATCTGTAATCCCAGGTCTAGAAAAATCTAATAATGCCCTTTTCTGGCCTCCCCATGCAACCACATGGGAAGTATAAATATATGCAGGCAAATACTCAAAAGGATGAATGGATAGATAGATTGACAAACAGACAAATGTAAATAAAGAACAATCAGGAGGGGGTCTCATGGTGTAATGGTTAGACTCTGGACTCTGAATCCAGCGATCCAAGTTCAAATCTCGGTGAAACAATGTTTTGACCTGGAGAGATGACTCAGCAGTTAAGAGTACTGACTGCTCTTCCAAATGTCCTGAGATCAAATCCCAGCAACAACATGGTTGCTTACAAGCATCCGTAATGAGATCTGACTCCCTCTTCTGGTGTGTCTGAAGATAGCTACAGTGTACTTACATATAATAAAAAAATAAATCTGCTGGGCGGTGGTGGCGCACGCCTGTAATCCAGCACTCTGGGAGGCAGAGGCAGGTGGATTTCTGAGTTCGAGGCCAGCCTGGTCTACAGAGTGAGTTCCAGGACAACCAGGGCTATACAGAGAAAACCTGTCTTGAAAAAACCAAAATCAAAAAATAAATAAATAAATAAATAAATAAATAAATAAATAAATAAATAAACCTAAATCTTTGGGCCAGAGCTAGTAGGATGTAAGCAAGCAGAGGTCGTGAGTTCAATTCCCAGCAACCACAAGATGGCTCAAAACCATCTTTATAGCTACAGTGTACTTATATACATAAAATAAATAAGTCTTTTTTTAAAAAAAAAGAATGATCAGAACTGCACAGAGAGCCCCCATCTTGGAAAACCCAAATAAATAAATAAATAAATAAATAAATAAATAAATAAATAAATAAATAAAATATAATAAAATAAAAGAAGTAAAAAGAAAGGTGTGGCTTGCAAATAGAGTCCAGGATGCTGTCCCAAGGGCAGTGGGCATCCACAGTCTGCAGAGAAGTTCACTGAAGAACCCAAATGAGCATTAGAGATCCCTGGAGCCTGCTGGGTGACTGGTGTTGTCTCAGGGGTGGCCATCCCATGAGGTCTTGCCAAGAGATCTTCAGATGTAATAATTTTATAAGCTAATGGGGAAAAAATTCAGTTTGTACCTGTAAATGATATCCAAAGAGGATTTTTTTTTTTTTATGGATCTCGTGCAGTGAACATTCCATGGGGAAATAAGTTTGGGAAAATCTAGAATAAACAAAGATGCTGTTTCACAGAGTCTTGACCTGGGAGCTTCTCACAGCCGTTGTAGTTTGAGGTCCATTCCAAAGTCTCAAGGGATAAGCCATCTCTTGATTTTTGAGCATTTTCCCGTGGGTCTGTTTGTGGAACCGTACCTCCAGGAAATGGGTCCCTTGGAAGTGCTATACCTGGAAGAATAGAATGCCAGGGCCATGGGAAAAGGGCAAGCATCTCAGAATTCCATGTCTAATGAAGTCAGCATGGTGGCCAATTGTCACTGGGAAGTATTTCTACCACAGGAAAGGTGGCAAACCACACACACCAGAGACTTGTTCCTTCCTGTCCTTCCTGGAGAGCTGGATAGTGACCAGCCATGCACTGTTGGGGGCCTGAGCCACTGCAGGCAGGAGAGGAGGTGGGGCTGGTGTAAGGGTTCTGCGCCCCACCCCCACCCGGTCCAAGAAGAGCCACGGCTGTGTTTGAGGTCACCTTTTCTCTTCTCTCTTCCCCAGAATGACACCTCTGGTGAATACAAGAAGGCTCTGCTGAAGCTATGTGGAGGAGATGATGAGTAAGTGGCTTCCAGGCCCCAGGATAGAAAGACGTCCTGACCTTCCAGTGCCTGTCCCAGTGGGTGGGTGGATTGCATGATCCTCCTTTGAGGCTGGAATGCCAAATGAGGGAAAGTGGCCGTGGTATTCCAATCTCTGCTTTCTTGGGGACTGTGTGTCTGAACGAGTGTGGCTATTTTATGTGGAACTCTCTACTCTGTGAACTTGGAAGTGGATCTGGCATCTGGACTAGGGATTAGAATTCAGGGGACTTAAACTGGGCATGGTGTCACTCATCAGAGCCAAGCAGATCTCTGTGAGTCCAGACTGGTCTACATAACAAATTCCAGACTAGCCAGGAGTGAGTAGTGAAACCCTGTCTCAAAAATTGAAAGGGGAAGGAGCCTGGAGAAGTAGGTCTGGAAAACCCACCTCTCAGAAGAAAGCCTTGGGGGTTGGGGGGAGGATTGGCCTGCTTCTTCCCTTGACTACCATGGCGGTCTGTGGAGAGCCTGGGAAGGGAAGAGGTGGCAGGTGAGCTACAGAGACCCTTCCTGGAATGTAAACTAGGTGACTATGCCGTGACACAGCCAAATTCGTACAGAGGACATTGTGGGTTCTTAGACTCCCTTCTCCAGGGCTCAGCAGTCAGTTAAGGAAGGGACATAAGAGCTTCCTGTTGACTGTGCCACACCCTGGCCCCTCACACGTCCAGGAGCCCTGCAAAAAGAGGTAAAAGGAGCGAAGCAGCCGTATCCCACCCTTGGCTTATTTGAAAGGGAATTTGGACAGGAGTCACCCATGCTGTAAGCAACAAAGAAGAGGTTGAGGGACTGTCCTGCTTGGTCCTGGACCAACAAGGCTGCTAGGAAAAGCCCCACTGCATAGGCTAGAGGGAACTTAAGGGACAACAGAGGAATCGTGGCACTAGAAAGTCCTTAGGTGAACTTGTGCTACAGAAGAAACAAAGCCAGACAGGTCTGTGTTAGTGTTGGGGTGTGTGTATGTGTGTATGTGTGTATGTTACGGTGCATGTATTTCAGTGCACATTGTTGTCTCACTAAGTATTCCTGTTTGACTTTATGCTAGATGTTAGAATGTGTGTCATTGTCTCACCCTGTTTGGGGTGTGTGTGTGCATGTGTGTGTGTGTGTTGGCTATATGTGTGTATGTGTGTTGGCTGTATGTGTGTATATGTGTATTGACTGTGTGTGTATTGTGTTGGCTGTGTGTGTGTGTGTGTGTGTGTGTGTGTGTGTGTGTTGGCTGTATGTGTGTGTATGTGTATTGGCTGTGTGTGTATTGTGTTGGCTGTGTGTGTGTGTTGGCTGTGTGTGTGTATGTGTGTGTGTATATGTGTTGGCTGTGTGTGTGTGTGTGTGTGTGTGTGTGTTGGCTGTGTGTATGTGTGTTGGCTCTGTGTGTGTATGTGTGTGTGTGTATGTGTTGGCTGTGGGTGTGTGTATATGTGTGTGTTGACTGTGTGTGTGTGTTGGCTGTATATGTGTATTTGACACAAGAGTGTTCCAGAAGCATGGGGTGTAGCCCATGATGACATTCCGTCCCATCCTCTCCCCGAACCCCTCCATTCCAGTGCCGCTGGCCAGTTCTTCCCGGAGGCAGCACAGGTGGCCTATCAGATGTGGGAACTTAGTGCAGTGTCCCGAGTCGAGGTCAGACCCTCCCCACTTCCTGCTTGACCTCCTAATCACTGCCTTCCTCTCTGCTTGCACCTTTCTGCTGTGCTGGTTGGCTCCCAGCTGCCCCCTGGTGGCCAACCCGAGCTGCGGCCTCTTACATCTGAAGCTTCCAGATCCCTGCACTGGTTCTGACAGCCCAGGGAGTGCTCTGCCTGCTCTCTACTAACAAGGCTTCCTCCTTCAGTGAGCCCTGAGGCTCCGTGAGGGCCTCTGCATCCTGGGCCTGGTGGTTGGGCTTTGCATCCTGAGAGCAGAGAGGGCACCCCTGCTACTGTTACTGTGTTACTGCAGGATTTCGGGGGTTTCTCCGGAGCACGGTCACACCTGGGGGTCCACACGGGACAGGACAAAAGGTTTCACAGTGGCTCCTGGCAAACTACTCTAGATACTGCTGGGTCCTCACCTTCCCCCTGGCTTCTATGCCTGAACCTTTCAGATGAGGGGGTTAGACATGGCAGTCCTGGTGGCCTAAAGGCTCTTGAAGTCGCAAGTTCTGCTCTTCCCTAAAGTTGAAGGCAGATGCTGTCTCTGCAGGGATCTCAGGTTGTATGAGGGATGAGCCTTGGCGGGTAGACGTGCCTCCCAAAGTGTTAGGTAACACCCAAGCTCACAGAGAGCCTACTTCTTTTCAGTCCCACCAGCCTGAAGAGAAACGGGCTTGGTGCCACTTCTGCGCTCTACGAGGCGTGTGCCCTTTTACATAGAGCCGAGGGAGTTGGCCCAGAGTTCAGTGGCCTTGGCAAGCAATGGCATCTTTACTTTAGTGACCTTTAACTTAAGTGGGGGCTCCATTTACATTCATTTTTATGAATGGTCATCTGTTAATGACATAGGATAACTTTTTTCTAATTTATGATAGTATATAAAGTATAAAATTATTTTTATCACAAATCTAGAGATATAGCTCAGTAGTAGAGTGTTTGCCCAGCAAGCACGAGGCTTTTAGTTTGTCACCACCGAAAATTTTTTTTCACCTATTTATTAATTTGATAAGTATTTCTTAAATGTTTGTTATATATCAGGGACTTGTTAGTACAAGAGGATGTATACATATATACAAAAGACTAGACGTGGTAGTGCATGCCTTTGAACCCAGCACTCAGGAGGCAGAGGCAGTCAGATCTCTATAAGTTCGAGTCCAGTATGGTCTGTGTAGTGAGTTTCAGGCTAACCATGGCTGCAGAGTAAGACTCTGTGTTAAGGAAAAAACAAACAAAAAGACAAAGATCACACAGGGTGTTATGGCACGTGCCTATAATCTCAGCCTGTAGCAGGTACAAGCAGAGGGTCAGGAGTTCAAGGACAGTCTTTACTTATATGTAGTTTAGTTTGAAGCTTGCCTGGGCTACATGAGATCCTGTCTTTTAATATATATATATAAGCTGGGCGGTGATGGTGCACTCCTGTAATCCCATCACTCTGGGAGGCAGAGGCAGGCGGATCTCTGAGTTCGAGGCCAGCCTGGTCTACAGAGTGAGAGTGAGTTCCAAGACAGCCAGGGCTATACAGAGAAACCCTGTCTCAAAAAAACCATATATACATACATATATATATATACATATATATATATATGTATATATATATATGTGTATATATATACATATATATATATATGTATATATATATATATGTATATATATATACATATATATATATATATATAGTGCCATTTATGGGTGTTTAAATGTACTTCGAAACAGATCTATCAGAGGGTGTTGCTTAGTATGTCAAACACCCCTCCCCCAATTATTCTAAATAAAACTGTTTGAGCAAAGGTCAGCATGATGATGGACTTTAATCCCAGCATTCAAGGAGGCAGAAGCAGGCAGATCTCTGAGTTTGAGGCCATCCAGGCCAGGCAGAGCTACATAGTGAGACCCTATCTCCAAACAGAATAAAACAACTGCAAAACCTAAAAAAATCACTGAATCAAAATTAAAAAGAAATAGCAGATATGGAAAGTAGCATGGATGTCATTGGGTTATAACTAAAATCTGGAAACCATTTCTGCTTCTGAGTCTTTTGGCCTCGTCATGGGGAGCCATGGCTACACCAGGCATGGGGGCCCCAGGTCAGGGTGGGTGGGATGCTGAGGGTGAGGACAGATGTTCAGCCTCTGGAGCTGAGGCAGAGCCAGGAGCTGCTCCTTCCCTGTCCAGCACTCACCTGTCCCCAGGCCTGAGACTCTCTGCTCTCTCAGCTCTCGGTGGCCTTTGTCTGCTGTGCCTCCTCCCTCAGGCTGCTCAGCTTGGGACTCGGTCTGGAAAGCCCGTGCTATTGTGCATGCTCCTCTCTGGACCTGGCTCCCCACGTCTCCACTCACCCGCTGAGCCTCTTTCCCCTTCTCACAGCTGAAGGGTACTGTGTGTGCGGCCAATGATTTCAACCCTGACGCTGATGCCAAGGCCCTGCGGAAAGCCATGAAGGGAATTGGTAAGAGTGACAAGAACCAGAAAAGTGGGGGGTCAGGAGCACAGAGTCTCCAACCCAGGCCTTTATCTTGACGAGGACTGATGGGAACTATGTGGGAGGGGAGAAGCTGAACCACACAACCTCCTCTGAGGCATGTGGCTTTGGTGACCCAGGAACTGATGAAGCCACCATCATCGACATCATCACACACCGCAGCAACGCCCAGCGGCAGCAGATCCGGCAGACCTTCAAATCTCACTTTGGCCGGGTAAGGGTCCTTCCTCCCTATCTGGGTCTCAGGTTGTCACCCTCCCTAGTGAAGCTCACCCCGTCGCTGCCAGCTCTATACAATTGAGCACCAGGGGCTTCCTGGTAATGAGACTCCCACACACGCCTAGTTGTAGCATCTTGGAATGTTCTAGTCTTGGCTCCCTCTCTTCCCCCAGGTTGTTGTGATCACGAAGTGATGTATGTGAGAGAGGGCTTGGTGGGGCCACAGTCAAAGATGGCCACAAGTTCTGAGTAGATGTGCGACTGGCGTGACCGTGGCTCTGTCCTTGCAGGATTTGATGGCTGACCTGAAGTCCGAGATCTCTGGAGACCTGGCAAGGCTGATTCTGGGGCTCATGATGCCACCAGCCCATTATGATGCTAAGCAGCTGAAGAAAGCTATGGAGGTACCGTGCACATACTCGAGGATGGGATGGGGGATACTGGTACTCAGGGTCAGAACTGCAACTGACATGTACGGACTTTCTAGGGAGCCGGCACAGATGAAAAGGCTCTTATAGAAATCCTGGCCACCCGGACCAATGCTGAAATCCGGGCCATCAATGAGGCCTACAAGGAGGGTGAGTATGGAAGAGAGGCCCGTCCTTATTTTATTTTTTATAATTTGTGTGTGTGCACATGTACGTGTAGGTCAAAGGACAACTTGAAGGGATCAGTTCCTTCTACCATGTGGGTTCCTGGAATCGAACCAATGTCATCAGGTTTGGCAGCAAGCACCCTTATTGTTGAGCTAGCTCATGGGCTCCACTTTGCTTTTTGAGACAGAGTTGCCAGTGAGGCTGGCTGGCCGCCCAGCCCCAGGGATCTCTTCTCCACTTGTCAGTTCTCGGATTACAAATGTGCACCACCACACCTGACTTGTTTTGGTTTTTAGTTTTAGTTTTTGGGTTTTGGTTTGGGGTTGGGTTTTGGGTTTGTTTTGTTTTGTTTTTTCTGTTTTTGGTTGGTTGGTTGGTTGGTTTGGTTTGGTTTGGTTTGGTTTGGTTTGGTTTGGTTTGGTTTGGTTAGACCAGGCTGGCCTCAAATCTAGAGACCCACCTGCCTCTGCCTCCCAAGCACTGAGACTAAAGGCGTGCGCCACCATGCCCGGCTCCTGTTTTGTTTTTGTCATGTGTGTCTGAGGCTCCGGCTCAGGTCTGAACGCTTGGTGGCAAACACTCACTGACTGAGCTCTCTCCCAGGCCTTCCATGAGGTCTTAACAAACCCCTGAGTGTACCCAGTGTACCCAGTGTACCCAGTGTACCCAGCATCTAGGGGACGTTGACTGTCCCAAGAAAACAAAGGTTGGTGGTAGAAGGCAATTTAGATAGAATTTGGGCCAAAGAGAGAATGTTTAGTCTGCTGATGAGAGAGAGGGTGGCTTCATGGGGCCAGGACCTGAACAGTTGTACAGACCCCTCCCTCGGAAGGGCATCCCTGCCTAGCTGCTCCCTATGCTACTGTTCTCTCTAAGCGCTTAAGCTTTAATCAGGTAGCCCTGTGTTTTCATTCTGAAACGCCATGGTTTCTGGTCATACCTGGAGCGTTTTCCTCTTGAAGAGCTTTGAGACCACAGGTGTTTTAAGTGGGTAAGGGGAAGTACTTAGGCCCCAGATATACTTGAGGGTACAGTGGCTGCTGTGTAGGAGGGGTGGGAGAAGGAGAAGGAAGGCAGAGAGAGGTTCTGTCGGGAGGTGTTGAGGGCTGGGCTGTAGCCCTAGATCCCTGTCTAGCATGCACAAGGTCCTGGGTTCAATCCTCAACAGTGCTACAAAATGAATGGGTGATTAATGAAAGGGAGAGGTGGGGAGCTGGTGCAGGCGTGTGGAGGCGCAGAGGAGGGAGCTGGTACCGGGATCAGATGCCTCCTGAAATCAGCAGAAAGATATCCGGATGCCTTCAAGAACTGACTGCAAACTCCTTCCCGCACCTCCCCTGCAGGTGTGGCCCTGGCTCGGCTGTGACTCTCTGAGCTCCTCCCAGCCTGCAGCTACTCACAGCCGTCTTTCTTTCAGATTATCACAAGTCCCTGGAGGATGCCCTGAGCTCAGACACATCTGGCCACTTCAGAAGGATCCTCATTTCTCTGGCCACAGTGAGTGGATTCGTGGGGCTACGGCCTGTTCAGACATATAATACAAGATAGGGCTCCCCCTTCCCCCCCATTTACCTCCTCCGGTTTTATCTCAAATCTCTGCTGTTACTTTTTTGTTTTGTTTTGTTTTGTTTTGTTTTTTGAGACAGGGTTTGTCTATGTAGCTCTGACTATCATGGAACTCACTACATAGACCAGGCTGTCCTGGAACTCACACTGTAGACCAGGCTGTCCTTGAAATCACAGACATCCTCCTGGCTCTGCAGACCTGTTGTTCCTCTTTCAAAGTTGACTTGCTTCTGTCTTTGAAAATTTCCCTTTTTGATGGCCAGTATTGGGACATTTTATGTCTCCTTCATACAGGACAAAAAGCCACAAGGTTGACCCTGTCCTGCATGGTCACTGAGTTCCTATAACCCAGGGGCCACGTGGCCTACCATAGAATTTGTTCTGTGTTGCAAAAAATGAGGGGGTACAGGATGGTGACTGAACAAGACCCACAGGTGACCCAAGGGTGCACGTGGGGGAATGTTTGGGGACTGACTTCTCCATGTTCTTGTGACAGGGGAATCGAGAGGAAGGAGGAGAAAACCGGGACCAGGCCCGGGAAGATGCCCAGGTGAGACTCCTGCCCATCTGTACTGGACAGCTGTTGGGTAGGGTAGCCTCCTGCCTGGGACATGGCTAGTTTGAGTGACAGATGCTTCGATCAGCCTCCTCTATCTCCACTTAAAGAAGTAAACCAAGTCTTCCAGAGTAGAGCTGGCCTTGCCAGCACCTTCCCATTTGGATAGCTGGATCCTCCAAACTATAGGCCTGTCACAGAGCCCCCCCAGGTCAAACCTCAAAGCCTAGAATAGGAAATGGAAGTCAGAGAGGGTGGCTGATTTCTAAATAACACAGCAGATCTGGCCCATGGAGAACGGAGGCAGAAAGAGTGGGTTTGGAATCCTGCTTTGAAAATGGCCTGAGAACTAAATGTCTGGGTTTTGTATCTGAAAAAAATACAAGACCAAAGGCAGTGAAGTGGATTGACCTGGCCAAGTTTAGCAAGCTCCCATAGGCTAGTGCCGCCACTAATGTTGATGTCCCTGTATCCTGTGTCCGGCGTTGACTAGGTACTGCTGATTAGTGACAGGGAAGGGATCACCAGGGCTGCTGGCTGCTCTGCTTCTGCGCTGCTCCTTGTGATTCCCTGAAGCTGCACTTAGAGGCTGGGTGACAACCTCAAGTCCATTTTCCCTGCACTACGGCTACAGAGCCACACCGAGGTCTTCACTGCTGTCCCTGCAGACCTGAACCAGGTCTCCTCCCGATGCAAGGGCTCCCCCATGCTAAAGATGGGCATAGATGTCACCAACGGTAAAGCTAGCATCCGGGGGTTGCAGTTGGTCTCTAGAAAGAGCACTGACAAAAAGAATCGGGGTCCCAGCTGCTGAGCCCCAGCTTCACCCACCAGCAGGCATAGCTGAGACCCCAGTGTCCGCGCTTGGCAGTGCCTAGGGTACCCTGGCAAAACTGAAATAGGAAAGTTAGACATGCCCCAGCATTTGGGGGTGCTGAAGCGAGAAGACCAGGAGCCTAACCTCGACTCCCTGAGACCCTGTAGCCAAAAGAATGACAAAAAACCCAACAACTCCCAAACCCTAGTTACAGAGTTTAGAAGGTTACTCTGTGTTAAGCCGGTATTAATGCTATTCTATGTAGCATGTAGTTTTTCCTGGGGGGGGGGGGAGCAGCCTTAACCCACCTGCAGGGAGAGCTTGTGATTAGCATTCAGGTCCACCTGACTCCAGTCTGGCTTATACGATACCCTCCAGGTCCCAGGACCATCATCTCCCATACAGCTCCTTGCTCAAGAAACTATGGTCCAATGGCCTAATCTTGTTCTTTTGGTTTTTCCGAGACAGGGTTTCTCTTGTGTAGCCCTGGCTGTCCTAGAACTCACTCTGTAGACCAGGCTGGCCTTGAACTCAGAAATCCACCTGTCTCTGCCTCCCAAGTGCTGGGATTAGAGGCGTGCACCACCACTGCCCAGCTGGGGTATTTTCAATTATAGCGGGATACATTTATGAGTAATAGTCATGTGGTAACCCCTCTATCATTTACTGAGCCCACATTTCTCACACACACACACACACACATACACACACAGGTGTTTATTTAGTATTCATGAGCAGCCCCATGGTGCAGTAGAAGGCTGTTGATCTTAGAATTCACCAGTTTCCACACTGACATCATCTCTAGGGAATAAGGGGCAGTGGTGGTCCTGGCCCAGCAACTGCTTTACAAGGGAAGGAGAGAGAGAGAGAGCCAGGGTGGAGGGGCTGGAGGGACCATAGCCCTGCACTGACAGAGGCTCAGTAACAGATCCTGATAGAGCTCATTTTCCGACAACTAGCAAGTTTTTGTCTCATGAGTAATATCTATTCTTTCATAGGAACTTTAGAAAATAGAGATTAAACAAAACTATCCTCAGTATTAATCACTGTATATATTATATATATTCAAATTGGGATATATATGAATATATATGTGTGTGTATGTATATATATATATATATATATATATATATATATATATATATATATATACATATATAGTCAGTTCTGTCCTTTCACTTATCAAGGCAGGGTCTCTCCTGTTTCTGCCTCAGCACTGCTACCGGCCCTGCAGGCTTCTCCAGCTCTGGCTGTGTGAATGCCGGGGTTACACATGTGTGCACCACTGCCCGAGCTCTGGGGATCAAACTCAGCAGGTTTTATGGGACGTGCTTTTGCCACCTGAGCCGTCTCTCCAGCCTGCATTAATCACTCTTCAGTGCACACTTTAGTGACATCAGACACATCCACGTTGCACAGCCATCACTACCCCTCCCCCGACTCTTCTTTTAACAAAACTGAGCCCCTGAGCCCGTGAATTCGCCATTCTCATTTCCTCTTCTCTAACCCGTAACAGGCACTGGCCTGCTTTCCGTCTCTGAAGTTGTCTCCTCTGTAAACATCACATCAGGGGCTTGGCTGCTTGTAGCTGGCTTACTGCATTTACCACCACACCCCCATGATTCAACCAGGTGGTTGAAATCATTTAAAGCCGGGACCAGCCCATAAGCCTTATAGCAAGGATCATTATTGTTTTACATTTAAATCAAAACAAAATAAAGTATTTCTACAGTAGCAAATATGATTGTAAAATTTCAGGGTGGGTAAGTGATCTGCCTGACTCTGGCCTCGTGATCACTCTCTTCAGAAGCAGGCACTTGAGAGCCACGCTGTCTGTTTATGAACCTCCTGGTGAATATGAGCATTTTCCATGTAGATAAAAGAAGCACTGCTATATACAGTACATATGCACATGTGTACTTACATAAATTATATAGCTAAGGCGTGTTCTTATGATGCCAGGGTCTTACTCTGACTTTCCCCCAATCCCAGTACTGATTTTTTTGTATGTGATTCTGTGTGCACATGAGTGCAGTACCAGCAGAGGCCAGAAGAGGGCATCTCATCCCTGGAGCTGGAATAGTGGGCAGTTGTGAGCAGCCATGTGATGTGGGTGCTGAGACCCACACTCAAGTCCTCTGATAGAGCAGTGTCTGCTTTATCTACTGAACTATCTTTCCGATACCCTTAATCTTCTTTAAAGCTTTGTGGGACCTTGAATATAGTGGCACCTTCTGTAATCCCAGAACTCAAAAGGCTGAGGCAGGAGGATTACTGTGCATTTAAGGCCTACCTGGTCTGCTACATTGTGAGACCTTGCCTCCAAAGAGAAGAAGCCAGGAATCCCAGCACTTGGGAGGCAGAGGCAGGCAGGTCTCTAAGTTTCAGGCTAACCTGGTCTATACAGTGAGTTCCAGGATAGCCAGAACTACATAGTGAGACCCTGTCTCAAAAAAATACATACATACATGCATACACACATATGTTCTAAGGTTTTGGTTTATGCAAGAGAATATAATGGTTGTCAGGATAGCAGAGCAAAGACTAAGGTACACATAGACTAGCTGAACTTGTCAGAGTAACCTGGCTCACAAAAGTCCTGGCCTGGCCACAGTGTTCACTGCCCTGACTGTTCTGATTAAAGAGGGTGCTTGTGCTGTGAGCCTGTAACTGCCCTCCGCCCAGGCCTCAGCTGTCCTGCCTTTCTGTCTGTGACCTGGGGAGCTAAAGTGACAGAGTCCTACTGATTCTTGACAGAGAACCTATGCCTACCCCTGGCAGGTCTGTAGACCAGTGGGGGAGGGGGTGGGGCTTTCCTTCTTCTAAATGTGTCAGTCAATCCAGGTCCTGCAGGCTACTCTTGGTTACTGAGTATGAAGGGCATCATTACCCCTCTGGAAAACCACATTTTAAAGTTAATTATTTTCAGGCCTGTCTTCCACTCTGAATTCTAGCACAGAGGTAGAAAAAGGTGATTACCCCCCTACCCCCAGTCCTTCATTGCGACCCTGGAGTCTCTTGGGACCTCTGCCAATCTGAGCCAGACCTTGGGGCTCCGGGGGCTCCCCCCCCCAATCATTCTGGGCTCTGACTCTTGCCTCCCGTCTCTCCCTCCTCTGTCCCCTCCCCGCTCTCAGGTGGCTGCTGAGATCTTGGTGAGTGTTCTGTTCTTCATGGGGATGTAACAGCTTCTAAGTCAAGTCTTGGCTGTGCTTGGGTTGGGCTGAGTGGGGCAGGATGGGCAGTGATTGGGGGCTTCCCCACGGCTTCTCTCTCTCTCTCCCCTTCAGGGCCTTTTAAGGACTGTGTTAGTTAAGGGGGGGCAGGTGTGGTTAGTGCATGATTATAATCCCAGCACTTGGCAAGTAGAGGCAGGAGGATCAGGGGTTCAAAGCCATCCTCAGCTTCATAGAGAGTTTGAGGCCAGCCTGAACTACATGAGAGAGACTGTCTCAGAAGGGACAGGCAGGGGCAAAGAAGTGTTTCCTAAGCTTTAGCCGTTCATCTCTACACTGTATAGTTACCAGCTATGATTGTTGCCTTTAAGTTGACTCATTTTAATTTTATTTTTAAACCCAAAGTGAGCTTTTTAGAGAGAAATTAAATAAGATCATAGCTGACTAGGAGATCATTGTGGAAGCCTTTATGTGGTAGAGTAAAATGTGTCCACCCTTGCAACTGGAAGAAACTGGCTAGGACATTTTTGCTTGTTCACACACATGTCCATACTCCTCAGAGGGATTCTCTGGTGACTTGGTAGGAGTACCAAGTCCCTCTACCCAGCTTCAGTCCCATCTCTGGGTCCTGAGGACTTCAAAGGGTGCTCCAGGGCTGAGGGGAGAGGGACCAACCTCAATCCCCTTGGGTGGCTATTCTCACCCCAACCTGAGCCTCAGCAGAGACAGTAAGTACTAACTATGGCTTTCTCACGCCTCCCCCTAAACCCTTGCCCCAACCGGGCTCTGCAGGAGATAGCAGACACCCCCAGCGGAGACAAAACTTCCTTGGAGACGCGCTTCATGACCGTCCTGTGCACACGTAGCTATCCCCACCTGCGCAGAGGTGAGTCTGCTGAACCCCCTTCCCCTTCTAGTGCAGCAATGGGAGCCCAAAATATGACCTGAGCCTCACAACCTTCTGTGGAGAGCAGATCAGCCAAGCGCCTAATTCCTTCTCTTCTCCTCAGGGGTAAAGTGTTAGGGGACTCCAGAGCTCTGGCCTCTCCTCAGCCAACTCCTTCCCTTCCTTACCAAAGCAGATGGCACACCTATGATAAGGAATGACTAGCTGATTCACCTCATAAACATGCAGGGTTAAGGATTCTGAGGCATGTTGTCATGATCCTTTGGGACAAAGCAGAGAGGGATGAGATGGCTCAGGACAGGCCACCACAGAGGTGTGCAGTGCCAACCTGAAGTCCCCTCCCTCTGAGACTTTGTAGTCTTGCATGTACCTGCTCAGAACATTTCAATACTTGGATGCTTTGTGCTTAACACTGGATTGCCTGGATTCCAGTCCCCTACGTATCCACTGCGTGGCTAAGCAAGTGACTAACTCTCTGCCTTGATCCCCTTATCTAGGGATTGGAGTTTTAGTTGTACCTCACATGGTTGCTAGGATACAAAACCTACAATAAACATAAAGTTCTAAGCCGGGCAGTGGTGATGCACGCCTGTAATCCCAGCACTCTGGGAGGCAGAGGCAGGCGGATTTCTATGTTCGAGGCCAGCCTGGTCTACAGAGTGAGTTCCAGGAGAGCCAGGGCTATACAAAGAAACCCTGTCTTGAAAAAAACAAATCCAAAACAAAACAAAGTTCTGGGTCTGTGCAGGGCATGCAGAGCCTCCTGGGTGTCACTTCAATTATTATATAGTAAGCTCCATCCCACCCTGTCAGGGAATAAGAGGGAGCCCAGAGAGCAAGGCCTCCCTGGTGGTCAGGCATTTCTTTTACACATCAACCGGGGGCAAAAGAACTTGCCAAGGGCTGGGGCTGTTGGCCAGACCTGGAGGCACTCCTACATGGCCAGCTACCCAGTGGCCGGCTCATGTGGGCCGTTCATGGAGTAGTGGGTCAAGTGACCCTCCCCAGCTGGACTTCATCTCTCCCTCATTTTTCTTGGCCAGTCTTCCAGGAGTTCATCAAGATGACCAACTATGACATTGAGCACGTCATCAAGAAGGAGATGTCTGGGGACGTCAAGGATGCATTTGTGGCCATCGGTAATTGCCAGGCACCAGGGGAAGGGGCTGGGGTACTGCTGGGAATGTGGGCAGGTTCCCTAAAGGAATGTGGCTTTAGCACCATCCTCTGCTGCTGTTACTGGGAACTAAATGCTACCTCAGATCACCTCCCCTGCCAAGGCGTGATTGTGGGGGACAGCCAGAGGACATCTTCAAGGTTATAGAAGGCAGGGTGAGCATCCCAGGGACAGGACCAGGACACCAAGAAGGGCAGTGCTCTACAGGACTGGAATGTGTTTGTATGCATATATACCACACATGAGACATACTATATATGCACACATGAGACTCACAGGACATGTATACATAGCATGCAAGATGCATTCATTCACAGGGTACACCCTGCATGCATACACTAGACATACCTTAAGTGTATTCTCTCATACCATAGCCTGCCACTGAGATACCTCCTTAGACCTTGTCTCTGAGCTTTTTGCTTTTAATTTTTTCATTACATTGTATTATTTATGCCACGTGTCTATGCATAAATGCATGTTTACAGGTATGGGCAGTCAGAAGAAAACTTTAGAATTCCACAGAGTTCTCTCCATTCTGTGGATCTTAGGAGTTGAACTCAGGTCCTTAGGTCAACAACCTTCACCTGCTAAACTACCTCACAGCCTGGAGGTCTTGATTTTGAAAAGGTCTCTTTCCCTTTTGGGTCTCTGTATGTATGGATGCATACATAGCTAAGCATATTGTTGCATCACGTATATACACGATCTTACCAGCAGGTGGCGATAGAAGGCTTTCAAATTTCCTATCAACTTGCAAAATGCATCTTGAATCTCAGGAATTCTAAAAAAAAAAAAAACGTGGAGGAACAGTGTTTTAGGTTAGATAAATGGAGGAGGTGCTTACAATAGCTCTTCACCACCTACAGTGACAGCATGGCAATTGGAAGCCGGGGAGCTGAGTAGGAACTGTCACTTGATTGTTATTATGCCCCTGCACAGCAGAACCTGTGTCAGCTTCTGCATATCTGCAGTGGGACATGAAAACTGGCTTTTCTACCCAGTTCTCAAGTGGCATCGAAGTCATTACACACTCACACATGCCACAGCCCACTCAGAACGTCTCTAGAATCTGAATCTCTATAGTGGAGTCTGTTTTTGGTTTTTGGTTTTGTTCTCTGTGTGTGTGTGTGTGTGTGTGTGTGTGTGTGTGTGTGTGTGTGTGTGTCCACACCCTAAAGTTCAATCTTTAACCATCTTCTCACATGCTTTTAATGCCCTCAAAAGTGACAGCCCTGTATCCAGCATCCGTTAGGACTTAAATCCCAGTTAACTATTCTGCTGACCTTGGTCAGCTGCGAGCTCCTTCACTGCAGGAGAGATTCAGCTCATGACGGAAAGAGAGGTTGGCAGAGGGAGGAGAAAAGGAAGAAGCTTTGTGGAGGGGCATAAGCATGGAAGGTTAGCAATGATCTAGTAGGTTGGTGACAGTAAGTAGGATGGAAGGGTGGCGACTGTAGTAGAGAAAGCCCTGCCCAGGGTCTGAGCACACAGCCTCTGACCAGATGCCCCTCCTCTCTCTTCTCCCCTACAGTTCAGAGTGTCAAGAACAAGCCTCTCTTCTTTGCTGACAAACTGTACAAGTCTATGAAGGTATGGCATCTGGCCTGTTTCCAAGCACTGACTTTCCCAAACCTACAGACACAGATGTGCGCGCTCCCCCAGATGAGGGCTTCAGGCTGCTCTTCACCCCACTCTGTTTATCAGCATTCTGCTTTTGGCCCAAACACAGTGTTTATCAATCAAGGGTGAATTTATGCCCAGCCCTCAGGGACATTTGTGACATCTTGACAAATTTCTGGCTGCCAAAACTTAAGAGCATTGCTGTTGGCATCTGATGGGAGGGAACAGAGATGTCGGTACACAAGCTACTGTGCACGGGTAGAGCCCTATATCAGTGAACGATCCACCCGGCTGCTTGAGAGCTCACTACGTCCTGAGCCTTGTGCCCACCTCTGTGACCACGGCAGTTCTACGGGCCTGTGGGAACCCCCTTATTTCATAGAAGAACAGAGAGTGGCATAGGACAGTTAAACTTGGCCCACACCCAGTAAGTGGCAGAGCTGGAGGGAGAGGAGAAAGAGCCCTGGTGCTCACATATTCCAGACCCTGGTTAGTTTCCTAGGCCTTCTATAACAAGTTCCCACAAACTGAAGGACAGGAGCAAAATCTCTTTTGGTTCTAAAATCAAGGCATCAGCAAGGTTGGCTTCCCTTCCCATCCCTGCAGTCCCTCTCCTGCCTCCTGGAGGCTGCCAGAAAACCCTTGTATGTCTTGGGTTTGGCTGCATCACTCCAGCCTCTGCCTTTATGGTCTTATGTGTGCCTGTCTCCTTGCACTCCTCAGAGCCACCCAGTGACTCTAATCCAACATGACTTCATTTTAACTCATCACAACGGTGTGGTAATTAGCTTTCCATATCTGTAGTATAATATCTGGGATGGGAGAAAAACATCAACCTAAGAGAGGAACGAAAGCATTTGGGCTCATAGTTTTGGAGCCTTCAGTCCATGGCCTCCTGACCCATTTCTTGGGCCTGTGGTGATTCAGAATGTCGTGGCAGGGTGGGTGTGGCAGATAGCCTGGAGCAGAGAGGGAAGAAGGGACAAGGGACAGAGTGTATCCTCGGACACCACACCTCACGTCCTCCAGCTAGGCCCTCACCTTCGCCGCTCCCTAGCAATGTGGTCAGACTGTATACACATCAATACACTAGCCCATCCGGTATCTCAGAATCCTTAAGATCTGCTTCCCCAAATCTCGAGCTCTGAACACTGCACTGGGGACCAAGCCTTCAATGTATGAATTGAATTTGGGGGGAGGCTATGTCATCATCTAAACCACAAGACAAAAACTCTGTTGCAAGGTTACATTCTGAGGTGCCAGCTGGATGAGAGTTTTAGCAGGGCCTGCTCAGCCCATACTGGTCATCTGTGCCTGTGTCTGCACAGTCCTCCACACAAGGATGAAATGGCCGCCTGGTCTGGGAAGGCAGAAGGGATGGTCTGATGTCACATGACCTAGCTCTGCCCTTCCTTCCTGCTCCATGCATCTCTCTTTGGCTCCACCAGGGTGCTGGCACAGATGAGAAGACCCTCACCAGGGTGATGGTGTCCCGGAGTGAGACAGATCTGCTCAACGTCCGGAGGGAATTTATTGAGAAATATGACAAGTCTCTACACCAAGCCATTGAAGTAAGGAGGAATTGCTGCTCAGTGGGCTCTTGGATTATTACCAGCCAATGCCGAGTGAAGGCAGACCTGCCCCATTGGTTTTGCTGTGAAAATATTCCTTTTATTTTATGCATATGTGTGTTTGCCTACATGAATGCCTGGTGCCTGCTGGTCGTCACAGTCACAGGGTTCAGAAGAAGGTAACAGATCCCCCGGAACTGGAGTTACAGACAGTTGTGAGTTGCCATGTGGGCGCTGGGAACCGAACCTGGGTTGTCTGCAAAAGCAGCTAGTGCTCTTAACCGCTGAGTCACCTCTCATGTGCCCCTCATGATTTTTTTTCATCTCTGGGGTTTCTTTATTTGTTTGTTTTTGGTTTCTTGGTTTTTGGTTTTTTCTATGTGTATGGTTGTTTTGCTTGCTTGCATATATGTACGTCTGGTGCCTATGAAGGCCAGAGGAGGAAGGCAGATCCCCAAGAACCTTGGTACGATGGTTGCCTTAGTCAGGGTTTTACTGCTGTGAACAGACACCATGACCAATACAAGTTTTATAAAAGACAACACTTAATTGGGACTGGTTTACAGGTTCAGAGGTTCAGTCCATTGTCATCAAGGCAGAAGCATGGCAGCATCCAGGCAGGCATGGTATAGGAGGAGCTGAGGGTTCTACATCTTTATCCAAAGGAAGCCAGGAGCAGACTGGGCATCCTCATGCATCTAGGAGGAAGATCTCCAAGCCCATCTCCACAGTGACACACTTCCTTCTCCAAGTGCCACTCCCTGGGACAAGCGTATACAAACCATTACAGTGGTTGTGAGTTCTGTTCATCGAACCCAGATAGATCTTCTGCAATAACAGCCACCATCATTCGTAACTACTGAGCCATCTCTCCAGCCCCTGGCTTTTTGTAATTTTATTGTAGTGTGGTCTACAGGCTGGTAAGGCGGTAACAGGTTACCAGCACTAACTGTGGTGCCAACCATACTATTTAGTTTACATACGACAAAATTAACCTCTTTAAAGAACGCAAGTCAATATTTTTTAATTTATTGGTAGTGGGAACTAAAACAACATAATAACTATTCACTCTACCGTGGAGCTATAACACAGACCCTTCCTAAGAAATTTCTTATTTAGCTGGGTGGTGATGGTGACTGCCTATAGTCCAAGCACTTGAAAGGCAGAGTCAGTTTGAGGCCAGCCTGGTCTACAGAGTGAGTTCCAGGATAGCCAGGTTATACAGAAAAAAACCCTGTCTCGAAACAAAATCAAAAACAAGAAAAAGAAGGTATTTCTTATTTTGAGACAGGCTGACTAAGAGTTGCCTAGGCTGGCCTTAAATTCAGTGTCACCCGAGCTGACGCTGAACTTGCCATCCTCCTGCCTCCACCTCCCTCTTGCTGGGGTTGCAGGTGTGGACCACCACATCTGGTCTGTGCAGTGCTAGGAATCAAACCCAGGGCTTCACACTTGGTAGGCGAGCGGCCTGCCAATTGAGCCGCATCCCTAGCCCCCCTTGTAAAGTTTCTGTTTGTCTTACGTAGAGCTCTGAATTGAAGCTGGGCTCCGTGCACCCTAAGTGAGCACACTTCTACTGAGCCATATTCCCACCTCACAATTGTCCAAGTAGCCAGGTATGAGAGGTAAAGGTCAATCAGGGTCACAGTGACCAAATTAGTGAGTCGGATGCCAACCTGGGCCACATGAGACTTTTGGTCTCTAAAACCAAAACACCATTATAAGCAATAGAAGCTCCTTCTAAATGGGGACATGCACCTCTGGGGTGAGTCTCACTCCCTGGCTTGACTACAGACAGACCCTTGCGATGTATCAGAGTAAGTAATGCCTATCAGCTTTGCAGCAGACATGGACCTCGGTTCAGTGACTCCCTCCCTGCTTGGCACCGAGGGTGGTGGAGGAACGTGCCTGGCTCCCTAGGGCAAGATGGAGGCCTCACGCCCTTCTGTGGGAAGCTGCGGGGCTGGCTGGACATGAGGAGCTGGGATGGCAGACGGGGTCTCAACTGCCCCCCAAAAGGAGAGGAGGCACTGATGCCTAGCAGCTCAGCAGAGTCGGGCCCTAAAGGGCAGGCTCCTGGGGGTCACAGGTGTGTCTGGAGAGGTCCGTCTGGCCTTGCTACAGCAGCTGTGTGGTGACTGAAACGCTGAGTGTCATGTCTAGGCCAATGGCTACCAGGATGCTGGGCTGTTTAGACAGGAATTATTATTTCCTCACTCTGCTTTCCTTTCTACCTTGCCAGGGTGACACCTCTGGAGACTTCATGAAGGCTTTGCTGGCTCTCTGTGGCGGAGAGGACTAAAGCTACTGGCCTTAGAGGGCCCCCTCTGCCAAGCAGTGGCCAACTGCACCAGCCACCACCGTGACCTGACCAAGCCATTGCTCCAGCTTCAGAGACTAAGGAAGAAGCGAGGGGTGGAGTTGAATTGTCATCCAACTGGGGCACTCTGTAGCCAGTGAGGGTCCCAGGCGGTCCCTTCTGTTATCCCTCCCACTCGTGGCTAAGTGGCTGGCGAACCACAGCCATATATTGCATTCAACCCTGCACCCCTTCTGCCTCCTCCTCCGCCCGCCCTAGCTTCCATCCCTGCCTGACTTGAGCTTCGTCACATCTCAAAACATACCAGACCTCTGTCTACGAAATGAGTGATGTGTATGCTTTGAAGGGCGGGCTGTGGTAACCTGGTGCTGGGCAAACATTCCGGGATAATAGAGATAGATCTGAGAGAAGGGTGATCTTCCCCGGCTGTCACCGTCCAATCTGATAAAAGTACCGAGCTAGGAATTTCCACGTCCACGGTTCATTTTGTATCTACGACACCCTTGGCCTCAGACCCTGGGCCCACCCCTTCCCTTCTCTAGACTCAGTTTTGTTATCTACAAAACAAGACACCACAATAGCTTGGCTTCCCTCCTAACACTGACCTTCTAGACTGAGTGGGCAGCTCAACCCCTTGAACCTTATTCATTCTTTTAAAAGGGAAGAAACGGGGCTAGGGCGATAGGGCGATAGTTCACGTAAGCAAGTTCTGTACAAGCATGAGGACTCAAACAGGCCAGGCATGGTGACACATCCCTTAAATCTCGGCACTGAGGAGGCAAGGAGGCAAGCAGAGCTCTGTGAGTTCAAGGCCAGCTTGGTCTATATATTGAGTTCAGGCCAGGCAGGGATCTATGGCAAGATCCTGTGTGAACGCAAACATGCAAAACCAAAAAAAACTATGTATTTATAATCCCAGCACTGGGAAGCTGGGGACAGGAAGGTCCCTGTGGTTCAGTGGCCAGCCCGTCAGCAGGCTAAATCAGTGAGTTCTGGGTTCAGAACTGCCTCAAAAATAAGTTGGATGGCTCCTCAGGAATGACACCTGAGGCCTCCACACATGTTCTGTAGGACCTCCTTTTGGGGAGACCCCCACTCCATTCTCGGGATAGCGTACACCCAAGGAAACACGAGAGACTGACTTGATGCAAACGCATGAGGTAGTTTATTATCAAAGCTCTGGATCGACACATATCTCACACAGGAGACAGAGGAGTCGACCCTGAGGCTCAAAAGTTAGGGGTTTATATAGGAAAAGTCGGGGGGGGGGGTTGGCGTGGTTACACATGATTTGCTGATTCAAACATTGGCGGGGTGATTCTGGCGCGCAGGGTGGGTTTTTTTTTTTTTGTTTGTTTGTTTTTTGTTTTTTTTTTTTTTTTTTGGCATACGTGCAGATCGGGCCATCAGCAATGTAGGAGGGCGGTTTATTTTTGTTAGCAGGAAGGTCATTTTAAACTGCATCCAAGGACAGGAGACAGGAGACTCCAGTCCAGATAGTGTCTGACCCATAGGAGTTTTCCCCAGCATGCCCCTTATCTTTTATGGCCGGTCTGTTTGTGGAATGGCTCAACCACAACCTTGCTTCAAGCTTGTCCAGCGTGCCCGGGCTCTAGTCTGCTTGCTGCCTCAACTATGGATTCTGAAAAGTCCCAACTCCCTTCAGTTCACTACTCCCTAACACACGCAAAAGAGAAATCAGAGGCTTGCAGTCATTTGCAACAAGAGTCTCTCACCCTGTACAGCCTAAGTTTCCCTTTAAGGCTAAGTGTTTCACCTGCTTATGAGCGAGTTCCGTCTTCTCCTCCTCCCGCTTCCAGGGAACCCGCCTCGAGCCTGGGAAATCCCAGCCTCCCTGTGGCTCAGGTTCCCCAGTCCTTGCTGCCTGGACCCCCATTATAACCAGCCCGCACTTCTCTGATCTCCTCAAGGGCACGATGCAATCAGTAGATTGTCTTCTGGGGAGGTGAGTAGAGGCGAGCCATTAGGCTCCAAGGCGCTTCTCCATCCATCTTCCCACAGCCGCTTGTGATGGAGACAGAGATAACCTGACACTCCTGCCTCTGCTTCTGAGTGGTAGATTGTAGCCATGGACCACCAACTCTCACAAGCTATACTTGGACTTCCTGTTGTACTGCTCTGGGCTTGGATCTGAGATTTTCCAGGGCCTGTGATGGGAGGCTATCCACTGGTCAGAGGACTCGGCTCCGCCCCCTCAGCTGGCCACACCCTCTAAACTGGCCCCGCCCCCTCGGCTGACCCATCCCGGTTATTGCACTTATTTATGGTACAAGCTGTCCATGTAGACAGTTGGGAGAGTCCGGGTCTGGTCATTCCCTCACTGGGGGACCTTGCAGCTGTTATCCACTGACTTCACTGGGCCTCAGTTTCCCCATTTGTATAGAGAAGAGTTGGACGGATGGTTGAGGGAGGCACATTTCTGATGCCTTTGCATTCGGCTCCCCTTCTGTCGCCCTTCACTGATTGCTCACAGGAGGGAGGGAAGATTTCAGGCTTTATAGGCTAAGGTCATTGGGGCAGAAATGGGAATTGGCTTCCAGTCCCTGGGGGTCTGAAATGTCATGATTTTTCTTAGATTCCAGGAAAGTCTTTAAGGCTGGTGGGGTGGGGGAGTTATCCTTGTGCTTGGAGAACAAGCCATATCTTTTCATCCTTCCTTCCTTCCTTTTTTGGGTCTGGATATCATGATGTAGGCCAGGCTGACCGCAAACTTGCTATGGAGACAGAGATAACCTTATTCTCCTGCCTCTGCTTCTGAGTGGTGGACTGCAGTCACGGACCACCAACTCCACAAGCTATCCTTGGATTCCTGTTGTACAGAAGTCAGCCGTTATGAATCTGAAGCAGTTGGTTCATCAATTCTTCATTCATTCATTCATTCATTCATCCATGAGCATGTACTTACCGACACCTGCTATGCGGTAGGTGCTAGAGCTATGAACGGTGATGGTTCTAATCCTTACAGGGCATCAATGAATGCCTCTTCTGTCTGATTCTCTCCACGAGCCACATTAGAGATTACTCAAAGAGGGAAATAGGGAGGATAGCTTTCAGGTTGTAGGTGCAGAAGGGGTCTCAGAAATTCTCACTTCCCTCAGTGACATATGAGGTGACCATCACTTGCACACAGAAAGGATGTATTTGGCCATCACAGTAGTTAGAACGGGAACTCCACGGTCCTTTGAAGGCCTCGGGTCTTAATAAACACCTGTACCCTCAAGCATCTGGTTCACCCTCTGAGATGGGCTTCAAGGCTGGAGTCACCTCCCCTCCAAATCCTCACTGCTTTTTTTGTTATTTGTTTCTATTTTTATTTTATCTGTTGAGTTGAGGGAGTGCCTACACGTATATGTGTGCATCACATATGTGCCTCATACCTACAGAGATCAGGGAGGACATTGGATCCCCTGGAGCTGAAGTTACTGTGTATGGGAAACCAAATCCTAGTCCCTTTGCAAGAGCCGTAAGGGATGTCTCTCTATCCCATCTGCTTTTTAAAACAGGCTCTCATGTAGCACAGGCTAGCCTCAAACTCTACATAATTTAAGAATGACCTTGAACTTCCCTTCCCATCCTCCTGCCTCTGCCTCCCAAGTACAGGTGGGTACCACCATATGTAGCTCGTGGCATGCTAGGGCTGGGACCCAGAGCTTTGTGCCTGCCAGGCAGCACTCTGCCAGCTGGCATGCCTACATCCCTGGACCATGCATTATCCCTTCAGGAAAGTGTTTGCGGAAGCCGTGGTCTTTGGGACCAAAAGGAAACACCTGAAGGAAGTGGCAGCTTGGGAGGGGAGGGGCTTGCCCTGACCAGAGCAGAGCCTGGTATCTGCTCACACTTCTGCTAACAGACAGCAGTGAGGTAGCTGTTGGCTGCTTTGAAATTCCTGATGTTTTCTTATCCTGGCCCAGTTGGGGCCAGAGTTGAAGCCACAACAAACCCACTGGAGAAGCTTTACCGGACCAGCCATTGCTTCCTTTGTAGGACTCACCTGTTACAATAAGGCAGCTGAGGTAAGGTTCCAATTAGTAGGATGGCTTGCTTAAAGACTACAGCACAGCAGGACTGCCAGAGAAAACTTCCTCATTTCACATGGAGGGGGGGCCACAGGGAAATTCTAGCTACACCACAGCTTCCATCTTGGGCTGCAGACATGGGTTCAAGTCCCAGTCAACCATTAGCAATAGTGAATTCATTGACCTGCCTGTCCCATGTTTTCCTTCTCTGGGGAGGAGGGAGGGAAGCAAAGGTGTGTCTACCTCAGAGTATAAAGTTAAACCAATGTGTGAACATCTCCCAGAGTACTGTCCATGACAGAAGACCAACTCCATGACATCAGCTCCTCACTGCTAATAACTGACGCGCTCAGAGAGAGAGCCTCCACAGCTCCTGGTGTCTACTGAGTCTCTCCCTACAACCTGTGGTTCAAGACCCCTTCGACACACCTCTTATCTCCAAAAATATTTGCAATTCAAATTCATAACAGTAGCAAAATTACACTTATGAAGTAGCAACATAAAAATAATTTTATGGGGGCTGGAGAGATGGCTCAGCGGTTAAGAGCACTGACTGCTCTTCTGAAGGTCCTGAGTTCAAATCCCAGCAACCACATGGTGGCTTACAACCATCCGTAATGAGATCTGACACCCTCTTCTGTTGTGTCTGAAGACAGCTACAGTGTACTTACATATAAGAAATAAATACATCTTTAAAAAAATTAATTTTATGATTAGGAGGACTTGTCACCACAACATGAGGAACTGCATTAAAGGGTCATAGCACTAGGAAGGTTGAGAACCCCTGCACCACACTGGGCTCCACCCTCGGAGAGTTAAGTGGAGAAAAAGTATTACTAGAGAAACTGGCAGTATAGCTCAGCTATTAAAATGTTGGCCTGGGATGCACAAAAGGCCTGGGTTCAATCCTCAAGAAGTCAGAAGCAGAACTGGGTTCAAGGTCCAGGACTGGAGAGATGCACCAGTCAGTGAAGAGTTTGCCACACTAGCATGAGGACCTGAGTTTGGATTCCCAGCACCCACATTAAAAAGAAACACAGACAGACAGACAGACAGACAAGTCTGGTGTGGCAATGTGAGAATTAGAGGTGGAGACTGGGGCATCCCTGGGGCTTGCTGGCTGGCTAGTCTGGCTGGACCAGTGAGCTCTGTATTCAGCCTCTGTCTCAAGTAAGATGGGAAGAGATTGAAGCAGCAAACCCTGTCTTAAAAGAGGGGGATTGGAGGGGGGGGGAGGCAAATGAGAGGGAGGGGTGAGGAGAAAAAAGAGAGCCACACCTGCTATGAATTCAGGAGGGGATGGAGACCGGAAGCCAGGCATCATTCTACCTGGAACCTAGAAGTGGGCCAGTGTTGGGGGCAGGGGTGAGGTGAGCAGGAGGGGCCAGGATTGGGGGGGTGAGGTGGGCAGCAGGGGCTTTTGAAGGCAGAGCATGAGGCTAGAGTCCTCATAGAGGTCATACCACAACCTGTGTAAGGACAAGTCCCAACTATCAGGCAGTGGCCCCTCCCCCAGGCCCAGCTGTTCTCAGAAGCTTCCAGCACATGCGTTTCCTCCCGTGGATGGTCCCACCCCTTCCTCTCAGCTATCACCATCTGTCAGCTAGAGTAAAAACCCCTCCCTGGCACCCTGAAAAAAAAGAGCCCTGGACTTTGACCTGGGAGGGCCTGAAAAAAACCAGGGGAAGAGGAAAGGGACACTCCGTTCCCTCACTCTCCCATATATACCCAAGTCCCAATCCCCACAGGTAGTACAGAAAGCCAGATCACTGCCAGCCATGCCCCCAGGACAGACCAAAGAGAGCCAGAGTCAGACGTATGCTGTCCCTGAGCACGCAGGCCATGAGAAGACAGAACCTGCTAGAATGCTCAGAAGCACAGTGCTGACCACGTAAAGAAAAAAAAAATTGATTAGGCCCACAAGTACACCAGAAGTACATCATCCCTGGCCATATGGAAAACTCCTAGCCCAGCCCTCCAAAGTTGTTTGTTTCACACACACACACACACACACACACTGGCATGCTCACCCACCCTTTCCTTGCTTCACCATCTTAGTGAATCACGGATAGCTCCTGGTCCCGGGGATCTGCCTGATTGTGAGACACTTAGGCTCCGTGTGGTGCCCAATAGCTAGGGATTGCTCTCTGACCTACCAGGCCAGCCCCCTGGGGAGCCAGGTGGTGTGTGGGCCTAAACTTAAGAGAGGAATGGAGACCTGGGTAGGTTTTTCCTTCCAAAGGAGGCCTAAGACCCTAGGTGGGAAACTTATAGAGGCCAGAGAGATGTTGCCATTGTAGAGACTGTCAGAAGTGTTCAGCAGAGGTTAACAGTGCCTACCAGTCTTTGAAAGCTCCCACAGGGCCTATAAAATATAACATGTTGGGATTTGCCCAAGGTGAGTCAAGGTCACTACCTGCCTCCTGCCTTTGGGCTGTTCCCAAGAATAAAATTCCCCCGTGAGTGAGAGGAAAACCCAAAATGAAACTGCTAAGCCTTCTCGGACTTGAGCTTCGTCTCCGTCACCTTCGTCAGCAGTGGCAGCAAATCTATGGTCATGATCATCACCATGGCCACTTTCCCCATGGTCTCCAAGGAAGTAGGACACACTTTATCTTAGACAAGGACCGACTCACTGACTGAGCCTCAGGCTCCCCAGTCTTTAACTCAGGGAAGATGCTACAAAGACAATGAGATGAAGCTTTCCGAAGAGCCTAGGCAGGTGCTGGACCCCTAGGGACATCCAGGCCTTGTGCCCTTGTACCCTCTCCAGCTTTCCCAGGAGTCCCTTGCTTCTTTCTCTCTCTCTCTCTCTCCCATTCTGAAGTCCAGGCTACTGAGAGCTGGTTATTTACATAGACATGCGACCTCGCTGGGGAATTTCCCCAGTCACCAGGCTTCCTTTCTGAGGTTAGGGCACCTCATCACACTGCTCCTTCCTCTTCAATGTACCCCAAGCACCCAAGGGCTGCAGCCCCTGCCATCTGGCAGGTGCAGGTCCCTGGCACACAGATTTAGTCTCAGTCTTTGACCTTGGAACATGCCCAAGGGCCTGGGGCAAAGATATCCAGGTACTACACACTTGAGAAGAAAATGGAAGAAGTAGTGATGGGAGCCCCAGCTACCTCCTCAACAGCTCTCTGCCTCTCCCTGGGTCCTCACCTTCCCCTTCATGAGCCTCAGCCCTTCTGCCCAGTGAGAACGTTGGTAAAGATCACTCTGAATCTTTGCTCCAGACCTGATGGGCTAAGAAGCCACTTCCTTTGACAGCACACCCTTGCGACATCTGTGCTTGGATCCTCCTCCTTTAACAAAACATCTTTCAACACACCCCCTTTGTGTCTGTTTCCTTGGAAAGCACCACTTTGCAAAACTCATCCCTGAATCCCAGTTTTCAAATCCCAACAGGATTACACATACCCCATTTCCTCAAAATGACTTTGAGTTTTAGTGTTTCCTTTATATATCCAGTCTCTGACCTCCATCCGAGACGGTACTTCCCGCGTACAAATCGTGAACAAAGAGGGGGATCAGGGTACTTCAACCACGAGTTTCTGAGACTCCTCTGTCAGAATAAACAATTAAAGGGGTGCTTCCAGAGCTGAGGGGTGTGGCTCAGTTCATAGACTACTTGCTCAGCAGTCATGAAGCCTTTGGCTGGCTCCCAGCACTACCTAAACCAGGTGATTCACACACTTGCAATCCCAGCCCTTGAGATGTCAAGATAGGATGACCAGGAGTTGAAGGTCATTTTAGCTCTGCAGAGAATTCAAAGCGAGCATGGAATACAAGAGGCTCTGTCTCAGAGAAAGAGAGAGAGAAGACAGAGAGAATAGGGAGACAGACAGAATAGGGAGACAGACAGAATAGGGAGACAGACAGAATAGGGAGACAGAAACAAAGCAATGAAATGAGAGTTGCTGATTAACTCCCACCAAACCCCAGATGCGCATAATCTAGAAGAACATTGATTGGCCCCCTAGCCAATCATCTCCTTTATGAATTCAGCCCCATTGAGTTCTACGTATGCACACACACTATCCCTAGGTTTCTAAAACTACGAGAAACCTTTTAGAGGAGGAGGAAGGTAAGGGACAGAGACTGGCTTGGTCATGGGTGAGTCAGACACAACTGTAGATCTGATGCATAGCAGGTTCACAGGTGCACGCAGACTCAACTTGGATTTGGATATCTGTCCATCTGTTCAGAGTCTGGAAATTTTTGCTTTCAGCTTCCCAGTGTAGGGGGGAATACTCTGCGGACTTGAGTGGTGGCGCTGTCCCTAAGTCAATCTTCCTTCTCAAGACACACCTGATGCCATCTTCATCTCTCTCTCTCTAAGGCACCTACTGAATCAGCTCATTTCCTACCTCAACAACTTCTCCTCAGGACTATAGACGTAGCTCAGTTGGTACAGTGTTTGTCTCTCCTGCATGAGGCCCTGGGTCCCATCCCCAGCACTGCATGAACTTGGATGTGGGGAAAAATAAAAATAAAACTGGGTGTGGAGGTGCATGCCTAAAACCCATACCTTGTAGGAAAGAGGATTGGATCACAAATTCAAGATCATCTCCCACTACATAGTGAGTTTGGGGGCCAGCCTGGGCTATTTAGGATTTTATCTCAGGAGACAGACCTGTTCTTTATGTAAATGAGAGCCAACACAACAAGGTAGCAGTCCCCTTTGGGATAGTTTGTTCTCTATCACTATTGAGTATAGATGGGACTTGGGACTTGGTGACATTATCCTCCCCCTCCCCACTGAGGAGCAAACACACTCACCCCAGAAGGGCACCAGACCAGTGAGTATCATGTATGATTCTGTTCTAGAAACTGTGATCCCGGTTCTGATAAGAATGTTAGCTGGGCGTGGTGGTGCACACCTTTAATCCCAGCACGAGGAAGGCAGAAGCCAGTAAATTTCTGTGCGTTCGAAAACTGTCTGATCTATATAGTGAGTTCCAGGACAGCCAGAGCCATACAGTGAGACCCCATCTCAAAAATAAATAAATAAACAAACAATAAACAAACAAACAAATAAATAAATAGGTCTGCCAGCTGCTGCAGCTCTTTTCAAAGCTTTGGATCTAATGGTTGGGTGACTCCACCAAGCAAAAAACTCTCTTGTTCTCCCGGGCTACACGGCTGCTTAATTCAGTTTGGTTCTTGGTTGTTGTGATAAAACACTGACCAGAAGCAACTCAGAGAGGAAATAGTTTATTTGGCTTACATACTCAGATTGATCACAGACCCTCACTGAGGAAAATCGGGGCAGGAATCTAGAGACAGGATCTGAAGCGAAGAGCATGGAGAAGTGCTACTTCCTGCCTTGCTCATCATGGCTTGAAACTTTGTGTCCTCACACCACCTAGGAGCACCTGCCCAAGGGTGGCAGCATCCACAATGAGCTGACCCTTCCCACATCAATCATCAATCAAGAAAAGGCCCCATAGACCTGTCCAATGGAGGCAAATCCTCAAACGAGGTTCCCCTAGGAAATGTCCTAAGACTCTAGTTTGTGTCATGTTGACTACCTATGTATAAACAGACAATTCTCACTTTGAGATTTGAAAACTTATATCAGAGAGCTTGGGTCTCTCAAATTCTCCTAATCCCCAGGTAACCCCTAGCATCATACTTAAAATTCTCCTAACCCTAACCCTAACCCTAACCCTAACCCTAACCCTAATCCAACTCTAACCCTAACCTAAAAATCAGACCTGCAGAGTCTGATTCAGTGGGTTTCTGAAAAGGCCCAGAAACCTGCCTAATGCCAGGTTCAGTCCTAATAGCAGGGATAGCTCTGTCTTTCAGGAGCTTTCAACAGAACTGGTAACTAAGCAAATGCTCAATGCATGAGCCTGCGGGGACATTAAATATTTAAACTATATCCCCAGACTAATACCATCTCATCTCACAACACACACTGTATTCAGTCTATCCCCAAGTGTTATCCCAGCATTATCTGACGTTCAGATGCAAATTCAGGAACTCAAGGCAAACTCTTAACTATGAGCCCCTAGAGAATCAAAGAGAACACTATATGCTTCTAATATACAGTAACAAAGAGCAGGCATTGCTCATGTCACCATGTGTTAGCTAGATGCCCGGTAAGTGTTCTCTACTGAAGGAAAAGAAATCTTTCAACAGGTATACTCTTACAATCCTAGGCTGGGATAAAAGGAGTCTGGGCAGCCGGGAATGGTGGTGCACACCTGTAATCCCAGCACTTGGGAGGCAAAGGCAGGTGGATGTCTGAGTTTGAGGCCAGAATGGTCTACAGAGTGAGTTCCAGGACAGCCAGGGCTACATAGAGAAACCCTATCTCGAAAAACCAAAAGAGAGAGAAAGAGAGAGAGAGAGAGAGAGAGAGAGAGAGAGAGAGAGAGAGAGAGAGAGAGAGAGAGAGAGGAGTCTGGGCAACAGCTGAGACCCCCTCAGGCCTCTTTCCTGGTATCCCAATACAGAGTGTCTATCTCTTTTTTTTTATTTGTTTGTTTATTTGGTTTTTGAGACAAGGTTTCCATGTGTAGTCGTGGTTGTCCCTGGAACTCACTCTGTAGATCAGGCTGGCTCTGAACTCAGAAATACGCCTGCCTCTGCCTCTCAAGTGCTGGGATTAAAGACATGCACCGCTACTGCCTGGCCTGTCTAGCTCATTTTAATGGTGCCTATCGCTTCAGAACCAACAGCTTCCTTAGCGCCAACTTTACATAGATTTTTCTGTGTAAACTACAAGTCTTTAAAGCCTTTCTGTCCTATTAGTCACCATAAACTTGGCTAAAAACAGAAAGCAGTAACTGTACCATAGCCTGAATGCTGAGTCCCATCACATACATGAATTAGCCCATCATCTTCGCACTGAGCCACATTCAAAGTCTCAGGGCTTGCCTGGGTAAAATGTAGAAAAGTTCTTTTTCAGATGTTATATAGGTTGCCTGTCGCAGGGTCACAAAGTGAACTGCAAGGTTGTATTATTTACTGGAAAACACACACACACACACACACACACAAACAAGTCTGTTTCCTGTAGTGGTGTGGCTCAGCCCTTAGCACACACCTTTAATCACAAACAATGAAGGTAAAGTTAGTTTGTAGAAGGAAGCACCCATGTTTGAAAGTGATGTCTAATTGAGTGGCAGACAAAGGACAAATCAGAGAAAGATTTGACAGAATAGGATATACCCAACTCTCATAAGAGAGAGGATTTTGAACCAGAACAGCTGAGTTGAACCAGCCACAAGAATTCAGAAAGCTCTAGAAAGGCTGAAGTTATTCAGCAGTAAATCTCAGAGGTTCAAAACATTCTAGGCTTAGATAAAATTGTATGGTGGCTAGAAGCTTCCAGGAATAGGCCTTGGTTAGCAGACAGAGTCAGTGAGTCTCAGAAATGATCATCACTACAAGATAATAAATAATACTTCTACAGTGGCCTCTGATCCAGTCCACAACAAAGACCGCACTCCCGACTGTAGCCTCATGAGCCTGGCCCTCACGGTGTTTCCATCAATATTCTGGATTTCTGAGCTACATCAGGATCATTCGTTCATTAAGCTCTGCTAACAGCATCCTAGGTTTTCTTTAGCCTACATCTCTGACCTCTCCTGAATTCTTTCTGCAAATCCGTTCCAAAGGTTTAAGAACCACACTAACGCTTATAGCACAAATACACTCTCCTTTGGTATTAATTTTCTGTTATTTTTCCTCATACATGACACGAACAACTTAAGGGAGGAAGGATTTCACTTTGAAGGTGATTTCAGAGATTTTTGTTTTGGTTTCGATTTGGTTTTTTGAGACAGAGTTTCTCTGTGTAGCCCTGGCTCTCCCTGGAACTCACTCTGTAGACCAGGTTGGCCTTGAACTCAGAGATCTTCTTGCCTCTGCCTCCCAAGTACTGGGGTTAAAGGCGTGCACCTCTACACGAGGCTGATTTCAGAAATTTTAGTTCATAGTTCTTTTTTTTTTCTTTTTTCTTTTTGGTTTTGTGAATTTGGTTTTTTGGAGACAGGGTTTCTCTGTATAGCCCTGGCTGTCCTGGAACTCACTCTGTAGACCAGGCTGGCCTCGAACTCAGAAATCTGCCTGCCTCTGCCTCCCAAGTGCTGGGATTAAAGGTGTGCACCGCCACTGCCAGGCTATCTTTTGAGTTCTATCATGTCCTATCTCCCAGTGAGGAGAAGAGACACTACAGCCAGCCCTTGGGTCCACAGGGAATTAGTTACCTGCTCAGATATTAAAATCCAGGGAAGCACAGTGTTTACTCATAATCTACTACACACATCCTCCTGGATACCAAACCGCCCTAGGTGACCGATTATACCTAGCACAATGTCGATGTTACGATGTTACGTAAAAGGCTGTCGCACAGCACTGTGGTGGTGCTGTGGTGGTGCTGTGGTGATGATGCACAAATCTGCTCACACGTGTAGCAGAGAAGCAATTTTTTCCCTGCATATTTCTCACTTGCATTCATTTGCAGAACCCATGGATACTGACTGCGCTGGAGTGGGAACCCCAGCTGCACCTCTAGAAGCCTCAGAAGGGTTCTTCCTAGAGTTCTTAGGAAGTGTGGCTCAGAGTAGTGAAAAAAGAGAGAGAATGAAGCCGGGCGGTGGTGGCGCACGCCTGTAATCCCAGCACTTGGGAGGCAGAGGCAGGCAGATTTCTGAGTTAAAGGCCAGCCTGGTCTACAGAGTGAGTTCCAGGACAGCCAGAGGTACACAGAGAAACCCTGTCTTGAAAAACCAAAGAGAGAGAGAGAGAGAGAGAGAGAGAGAGAGAGAGAGAGAGAGAGAGAGAGACAGAAAGAGAGAGAGACAGAGACAGAGAAAGGCAGAGAGAGACAGATAGAGAGAGAGCATGCTCAGAATAGTGAAATGGGGGCAGTTGTCTGTCTGTCTGTTTTTAACTTACTAAGTCTGGAACCAGCTTGAAAAAGGCGATGAGGGAAGCTGGCTAGCATGACAATGTGGTGCAAAACAGTGGTTTTTTTTTTATATTCCTGATACATTTCTCTGACCCCTGAATTCCTCACTGGCGGAGTTCTTCAAGGAAGCACCATCTTTTCTGTATCTAGTATTGCCCCCTCTCTATATCCTCATTTTCTATCCCCTCTCTATATTCTATTTTCTCATGTCTATCCTGGATTTCCGGAGTCCCTCCTTTTCCGATATGTGGCCAGGTTTCTGTAGCAGAGAACCCTGCTTGTAACTTTTCAAACCTCGGATGAACTGAGAATGTCTAGCCAGTTAAGGAAGACAGGGGCCTAGGGCTATTAGCGATTTGTGATTCATTAATGAACTTTCAATGAACAGCATACTAGAAATAGACAATAATGAATTCTTTTTTTACAGAGGCACATGAAATAATCCATTTAAAAGAAAATGTCTAAAGCTAGACATGGTGGCACGTGACCGTAATCCCAGCTCTTGGGAGGTGGAGTAAGAAAATCACCTGGCTCATAGGGAGTTGGTGGTCAGCCTGAACTACGTGAGGCTCTATTGAATGCGGGAAGGAGCCACTAGTGATAGTGTCATCTGATCACCTGGTCATCTTGCTTTTTCTCCTACTCTTCATACTTCCTTAGGTGTCTGAGTGGAATGTCTTTCCGTGGGTATTTAACCTGATTCCTACACATTATAGAAACAAAATCTGAGGACCCAAGAGGGGAAGGGACTCTCCTGGAGCCACGTGTCTAATCAGGACTCAAACTCAGCTTTTCTGGTCCTCAGTCCAAGCACCTCTTCTCCCTTGGTGCCTACCACGCGGCCTGAAAGGGATGGAGAAATTCATGCTGGAAAAAGGGAAGAGGTGTGGGTAGAGACGGGGGGGGGGGGGGGGGGGGTGCTGACCCACATGTCTCCCCCACAGTACAAGCCAAGAGCCAGGCCGGTCCAGCTCCTTGAACTTCCCAGTCCTTTCAAGGACCCCTGCCACTCGATAGGCAGGCTCTGGTGCAAGCCCCAGGTTCCATGACCTAACAGAGGTTCTGCACTATGTGGCCATGTGGTGCAAGAACACCAAGGCCAGGTGACATGTGTTTTTATTCCCTGTTGATGAGAAGTTCTATGCCCAGGGAAATCTACTGTTTCCTCTCTGGTCTGGCAGGACTTGGGATGTTAAAAATATCTGGACAGCCTACTATGGTAACTGCTTCTATGTGAGCCTTCTTATTGCTGTTTTGAGGGGATTTTGTTGTTGTTGTTGTTGTTGCTCTTTGTTTGATTTTTTAAAAAAGATTTTACTTTATTTTTAAAGATGTGTATGTGCGCATGCACATGTGTTTGCATTTATACATGTTCACATGTGTCTTTGGAGGCCAGAGCTGTCTAATCTGCCTAGTGCTGGAGTTATGTGCAGTTGTAAGCTTCCCCCAACATGGATGATGGGAACTGAACTCTGGTCTTCTACAAGAGCAATGGAGGCTCTAACCTCTGAGCCTTCTCTCCATCCCTTTGTTTATTTTTTGAGACAGGATCTCACTATGTAGCCAGACTGGCCTCAAATTCACTTCTGCCTCAGCCTCCCCCGTGTTGGGTTTACAGATTTACCACCCAGCTCTGTTCCCAGTGCCCAGTGCTATGAGGAAGAGAGTATATGTGGGATTGAGCACTGGACTACGAGTCTGGAAGGTCCCAAGTTACTCAGGGAGAAGTCACTTCCTCTGTCTGACCTTCACTTCCTGCTGCAAAGTGATGCAATGGCCAGAGACTCTTCCATCCTTCCCTGGGCAATCCCGACCTCAAGCGCACAGAAGCCATTGAGAAGAGAATTCAACAAACTCTGTCCCAGCTCACCGTCCCTGTACCCAGCCTTCCACATCTGGGACTATATCTTCAGTTCTCCCAGTGTGTGTCTTCAAACTCCATGTCACACTGGGGACGAGTGGTTGCCCGTACTTCGTGCAGACACTTCTCTGTTCACTCACCCTTTGTGGTGAGCACTCTCTTGTGTTCTTGCTTGATTTCTTTCAGCTGAGAAGCTGCTTCCTGCAGGAAGACTGCCCAGACTCCCAAATCCCAACTACACATCTGCCCTGGTACCTACAGCTCCCTGTGATTTTTTTTTTCCTGACCAAATACATCTTTTCCAAAATTTACTGTAACTATCTGATCAAACGCCACAGCCTCGAGAATGGTGCCATTCACCTGCACCCTCTGTAATGATGCAGGGCATGGACAGACTTGCAGGTGCCATCCAACAGTGCCCTCTGCAATGGGACAGGTGATGGACAGACTTGCAGGCCCATGTGGTATTCAGAAACTGAAGACCAGACAGGAGAAATGACTTCTGAGGGAATTAAGTTAGGAGTTTCCTGACTCCTGGTCTGGTACTCTTTTCTACACCATACATACCCTCTTCCTCATGGCACTGACTGCTCTTCAAGGGCTCCAAGCCACATGCACAGTAGCACACACCTGTAACCTCAAGTCACATGTAGGAGCAGCTATCATCCTGGCTATCCATCACAATGAAATGTGCCTAATGCTACTAAGGAGCTGAGTTTGTGTGTGTGTGTGTGTGTGTGTGTGTGTGTGTGTGTGTAGGACATGTGCATATGTGTGTGCATATGTATGTGAAACCCAGCAGTGAACCTCAGGCATTACTCCTTAGTGACAACCATCTTGGTTTTTGAGGCAGGTTCTCTCACGGACCTCCGGCTTATCAGTTTAACTTGACCGGCTGACCCACAAATCCCAGGAATCCTGTCTCTGCCTTCTCCCAGCACTGTGTGTGAACCACATCAGATTTTTTATTTGTTTTTTATTTTTTATTTTTTTGGTTTTTCGAAATAGGGTTTCTCTGTATAGCTCTGGCTGTCCTGGAACTCACTCTGTAGACCAGGTGGGCCTTGAACTCAGAAATCTACCTGCCTCTGCCTCCCAAGTGCTGGGATTAAAGGCATGTACCACCACTGCCCAGCCATACTAGACTTTTAAATTCAGGTGCTGTGGTTCACAATCAGGTCAATATGCTGCTGCGCAGTGAGTGCTTTACCCACTTAGCTATCTCCTCAGCTTTTCAAATATTGCTTTTATTTAAGTTTAATTAATTTACATTTGATTCATCATAAATGGAGAATGGTCACTCCATTGGACAGGACAGTTCTGAACTAGGACTAATCAAGAAAAGTCTCTCTTACCCAGGTGACCTGTTCCTATCCTTGCAAGCATGTTTGTGGCAGGTAGTGAATGGTGGTAGGTGACCTTATGTATGTAGTCAGTGGTTTACAAGGGATGTCTGCAAAGTATCATTCGGCTCCTGTGGTACAGTTGCAGAAAGCAGACTGTTTCCCCCTTTGCAGTGGGTAAGAGGGTGAGTAAAATGGAGGTGGGTAACGTGTTTGTGTCAGTATTCATTGTTGTGACAAAAGACTGACAAGCAGCATCTGGAGGAGGGGTTTATGTGGCTCCCAGTTTGAAGGGATACGGTCCACTCTGGTAGGCAGTGTGGGTGTGGCTCCAGGCTGTGGCCGCAGGTGCATTCGGCTGCTTGCTCACATCTAGTGGATCAGGAAGCAGAGAAAGCAGAAAATGGTGCTTGATCAACCTTCTCCTGATTCCCCCTTTTCATTAAGTCTGGAACCTCAGCTCCCCTGGACAGTGCAATCCACATTCAAGGTAGGTCTCCCCTCTTTTGGAAAACCTCTCTGGAAAAGGCCTCACAGGCACACCCCCCAGGTGTATCTCCTTGGGACTTCTAAATCCAGTGAAGTTGATCATAGAGAATAACTATCACACAAGGCTCAGGAGGAAGTGGCATGCTTGGAGGTTCAGAATGGTCCATGGGTCTCCAGGTGTGACTCAACATCCAAATGAGACTCAGCATTTGGGAAGGAACCAGAAACCTTTCCTCCTCTGGAGAGGATACTTGGGAACAGATGACACAGGAACAAGGCAGGGGGATGTGAACAGGCCGCCTGGAGATTTCCTCAAGGCCATGTACACTGGAATCTCCCACTTTGGACAAAAGAGGAAACAGATCTCCAGGACATCCCAGCAGGGCAGCCCAGGTGGCCTATGCCCTTGTACCTGCCTTTGCTTTATTCCCAACCCAGCTCAGGAACCAGCAGGCTCTCAGCCCTTCTCCAGAGCCCCCTCCCCTTCCTGGAATCTACCACAAGTGACAGGCAGCCTGGAGAGCAGCAGGTGGAGGCTGGCAAAGGGCCCTCTGCTCTGCCAGAGGGCGGGATGGGGCCTCAGCTCGGCCTTGTGGGGCTGCCTGGTGGCTGGCTTCTCCATCACGGGGGAATTCCCCTCCTGCCTCAGAGTCAGCTCCGCCCAGCCCTCCTTCCTGCAGAAGCTCAGAAAGCCCAGCAGCCTTAGCAGGGACACAGGGACGCATGGCAGGCCGCACTCGCTGAGGCGTCCTCGGATGAGTGACCCGGGCTGAAGGTAGGTGTGACAGCATAGGTTACAGGAGCATCACATGGTGATGCCAACGCCACCAGACCTTCCCGGCTGTGTGTCAATAACTGCTTGGCCTCCTTTTCTCTGCTAGCTGGGGTCTTTTGCTCTCCAGCTGAGCTTGGTGGGCCCCTAGGGCCTTGAATTCTGTGCCTCTGATCTTCGCTAATCAGAGCCTCCTTTGCCCTCTGACCTTTATCTTTCTTCCTTGTACTTGTTCTGTCCAATCTTCTCTCCAAATGTCTGCAACTTTTCCGAAGGGGAGAAAAGAAAGATTTCTTTCTGTACTATTCCTCTCTCTGAGGGGTGAGGGAGACTTTTCTCTTTCTCATTTACATATTTTCTGTGTGTGAGAGGACATGTTTACATCTGTGTCAGGCTCACAGGAGGAGGTACATATGGGTCCACAGGACTGTTTTATATTTGTGGGTGGTCTGGGTGTCTGTCTCTGTGTGAATGGGAATTTTGAGGGATACAGTGTAGGATGAGCTGGGCAGTTTCAAGTCTAAAACCCAAACAAGGAGGGTAGGTGAAAACCCATCTTGCTCCCTTGGGCCCCTCCTGGGGCACAAGAATGGAGGAACCTCTTCCCTGTCTCCGGGCGTCTTTGCGCTGAGGTCCACTGGCTCCTTCTGAGGGTGAGCCTTTCTCCGAGAACTCGACGCTCTGGGAGTGGGCCAAGGGCTGGCAGATGGTGGTGACTTCTTTTTTTGATCACAAGCAGTCCAGTTTTTCCAAAGCTGGTCAGAGGGCCAGCCTAGGGAAGTCCCTGGCTAAGGGAGGTAGGGGCCAGAGGCTGGGTCTGACTCTTGACAGTGACCTCTGGGCTACAGAGTGAGGGAGGAATGTGGTGAGATCCTAGAAAACATGTGAAGGTATCGGGTGGATCGAGAGAGAAATGCTCTTGGGGCCTGGTAGGGCTTCCCAGGATTGGGAAATGTTCTGGTCCTGTGGGTCTGCCTCCCTTAGGGGCTAATCTCTTCCCACTTCCAGGAAGATGACAAGGAGCAAGCTAGGATCCCAGTCTAGAGCCAGCTTGATACTCTGAGCTGGAGTCAGGCGGGCCAGAGGGAGAGAAGCTGGAGAAGGAGAGACCCAGGACTCCTCAGACTGTGGGAGGGGCCTGGCAGGGCCAGTATGTGACGAGCTGGGAATTTCCCTGGTGTCATTGTCCTTTTTTCTCCTCGAGTGGTGTCCTAGAAACCAGAGAATAACAGGCAGGTTAGGGACACAGGAGAAAGAGCAGGGAAGGAGAAAGAGAAGAAGTAGGCTGGAGGAGAAGCCAGCAGCTGCGGCCAGAAGCCAGCTCCTCAGAGAGCTCTCAGTGAGATCCAGGCGAAGTAAGTCCCAGCTGTAGGCCTGAGGTCCCCTTCAGGAAGGGAAGAGCCGCGCTCCCTGCTGCCCCAGACCATAATTACCAAGCTTCTTATCACTAGGGCCATTTCTCTGTGTGTGCCACAATCTGGCACTGCTGTTGGCTCCATAGCCTTGCTTAGAAAGCTAGGTTACAGCCCAGGAGTGAGTGGCAGGACCAATCAAAGACCAGACTTTAGGACCCACACCTTAATTTCTCCCCAATGGGAGGGAGGTATCCTGGGAAGAGGGCAAGTTGTAAATGCAAATTATTTTATTCGCCTTTCCGAGGATGACTGAGGGAGGCAGAGATGGCTCGGTGGGTAAAGGTGCTTGTTGCTAAGTCTGACAACCTGACTTTAATCCCTGGGACTCATGTAGTAGGAGAGACAGGACTCCTACAAACTGTCCCGTGAGCTGGGGAGACACACACACTATAAATAAATAATAGATAGATAGATAGATAGATAGATAGATAGATAGATAAATAAATAAATGTGAAAGATGCTGAATGGACATACCAAAAAAAAAAATTGTGGCCTTCATAGCCTATGAAGGTAGATAGAATTAAAAATACCTTTTTAGGCTAAGGGGAGCTGGGACCACAGACTCAGTTCATCTAGCAACATTGTTGTTGTTGTTGTTGTTTGTGTATGATTTGATGGGGAGGGGTTGTTTTGAGACAGTCTCGTGTAGTCCAGGCTAGCCCTGAATTCTTGGTCCTCCTACCTCTGCCTCTGTAGAACTGGAGATCAGGGCAGTCATCACTATTTCCAGCTGGCATGCCATTTTTTCCTTTCCTTTCTTCTTTCTTCTGGTTGGGTCTCATGGATCCCAGGCTAGCCCCAAATTCCCTATGGAGCCGAGTCTGACCCTGAGTTTCTGATCCTCTAGCCTCCATCTCTTGAGCATGGGGATTACAAATGCATGCCATCACATGCGGTTCTCTGAGGTACAAGGGATCGAATCCAGGCTCTGGAGCAGGGTAGGCCAGGACCCTTGGTAATCACCGCCAACACTCAAGTCCCATTTCAGTCAGGGTCACATGTGTGACAATCCTTATCTCAGTTAACTATCACCCAAATCTCTTTTTTTGATAAGCACACACCCAAGAGCAGAAAGTACCTAGAATCCACGAAGGGTTTTGTATTCGTGGGTTGCCTCAGGCTAAGGATCCAGGAAGAGATGCAGGATTGCTGAATTCTCCTACCCTGGCTTCTCTGGTCCACTCTCCCCTAGCCAAGGCTCCCTGGCTTCCATTCTAAGACAATAAGGCTCATACATCTTTGATTCAAAATTCTGTTTGTAGCCTAGGAATGAACCTTAGCTCAGTAGGCAGAGCGTAGCCTATCACACAAAAGCTGGTAGGTCCCTAGGAGAGTCGAAAAGAGATGTGGGGCTACATCCCAGAACTCAGGACAGGGAGTCATGAAAACCAGAAGTTAAATGTCTTCCTCACTATGCAATGATTTTTGAGGCCAACCTGGGTTACATGAAACCTTGGCTCAAAAAAGTAAAGAAGTGTGACAGGGCAGCTCAGTTAGTAATGTGGAGGACTTGAGTTTGACCCCCAGAGCCCAGATAAGAAAAATCTGAGTGCAGTGATGCACACTTGTAATTTCAGCACAGGGTAGGGGGGTTACAGGGGGTAGAGAGATGAGCGGACCCCCAGGGCTTGCCTGCACCAGCCTATTCTAATTGGTTCCACTAAGGGTGCTTGTCTCAAAATACAAGGTGGAAGGCCCCAGAGCAATGACACCCAGGTTGACCTCTGGCCCCCACACACCTGTGTGCCCCCATACACATTCATACTCAAGTATACACACATATGCACACAGTCAACCACACACAAATATATATACACACTCACACACACACACACACACACACACACACAGAGGCAAACAGCTGTGCTTCCCATTAGTTGGGGTGTGTATCAAAAAAGAAATTCAGGGGAGCCCTGCACTGGCATCAGTATTAACCTAAAATTCGGGCTCACACCTGCCAGAAAATAACTAGTCTTTCCCTGGCCCTAAGTGCAGCTCCATCCACAAACGACAATCATCTTTCTTCCCTCTTGTTCATATTTTCAATAGCAAGCTTCATTATTTGTTTTGAATAGGACTTGGGGTTCAATAATTTCTAAAGTCCACTTTGAAGTTGGCATTCTGAGTTCTGTGTCTTGTTAGCTGGTGAGATGTTGGTACGATGCATAAGAGTCTGGCCTGGCCTTATATGAACTTCTGAGAACATCCATCTACCTGATCTTCACAGACTGGATGGAAGATAAATTGTGTAAAAGTGCAGGCCTGTCACACACCCCCCATGTTATTTCTGTGTGTGTGTGTCTTGTTCTCATTGTATACCCATGTGGATGGGAGGGTACACACATGCCTAGAGTCCAAAAAAGGACATCATGTACCCTGATTTATCATGATCTGCTTTCTTCTTTTGAAAGAGGGTCTCTCTCCGAACTTAGAGCTAGGCCAGTTAAGCCACAGCAATCCTCCTACCTCCATCCTCCCCCACGCCAACAACATACACACAGCCACACCTGGCTTTTTATGTGAGTGCTGCATATCCATCCACACCAGGTCTGCAAGCTTCTGCAGCAAGGGTTTTCGCTCTCCAGTCTGTCTCCCGGGCCCCTTCACGTTATCTTTTAATGCTTTAATAGCACAGCCCCCACTTCCTCCTTCTGCCACGTGATTATGCACAGTCTTTTCAAGGTGTGTTTTTCGAAGTGTGCACTTGGCTCCTTTGGAGCCTCCCTGGTAGAGGCGGTAGAGGAGGGCGTGGCAGAAAGGATGGGAGGCTGTCTGCTTCAACACAAAGCAAAACAAAACACAGGCAGTGTGGCCCTCCTCCCAGGTGGGGCTTTTTTGAGGGTGCTTGTTGACACTCTAGAGGAGTAAGTGGTTGCCACCTACTTGAGTCACCCATCTCCCAACTTGGAAACTCCCTTCCAGGCTATGAGGTGACAGAGAATGGCATACTAGGGCCACCTGCCTCTCACCAGATCCATGTCCCAAGCCTAGGGGATAGAACCAGAGAAGACAGCACTGTTGAGGTCAACAGTGAAATCTATCAATTCGTGTAACCCACACCTGACACCACTGTCATTTTTCAGATGCCTATTGTGTGCTGAGTCTATGTCTTTATCATATTCATCTTCACAAACACTTGAGAGAAGATATAATTATCCTCATTTTTTTTGTCAGAACTTCTATAGCTGAGAAAGGTGGTGGTGGTGGGAGTAAAGCTTAATAGAGTTAGTTCACCTAGCACACACGCTGGAAGCCTTGGGTTCAATCTCCTGTACTACAGAAACTGGCAGTGGTGGAGCATGACTGTAATTCCAGCATGTGGGAGGTAGGGGGAGGAGAGTTAGGAGTTCAAAGTCAATCTACATAGCAAGTTTGAGGCCGGGAAGGAGAGAGAGAAAGACCCATCCTGACTATGGATAAAAGGCAGACAGGACAGGGAACCAAGGCCCTGGGTTCTGTGGCCTTGAGCAATGCTGAAGTTCACTGCATTTCAGATGGCACAGTGTCTCGGGCGTAAAAACAAGCCTTAGAGGGACCTGAAGGGTAATGACCTTGAATGGATGACTGGAACTGATAAGGAAGTTCTGGCTGTGATTATGAAAACTTAACATTTCACTTGAGGCTCAGGTGGGAGGATAGCGGTCTAGACCAGCTCTGGCTAAATGGTAAGACCCCCTCACCCAACCACCTCAAGAGAATCTTCCATTTGCAGGAATCAGTTTTTTCCTCCCTTCTTGTGGGTTCCAGGGATTGAACTCAGGTCCTCAGGTTGGTCACCGAGCACCTGTACCTAACTCTGCTTCATCTCACTGGGCCAGTGATGGTGGTGGTGATGGTTTATTGGAGGTGGTGGTTGATGATAGGTTTTTTGAGGCATGCTCTTAACTGTGTAGCTGTGGCGGGCCTTGAACTTAATGTGTAGATCTAGTTGGCCTCAAATTCATAGTGTTCCTCTTGCCTCTGCCTCCCCAGTGCCAGGATTAAATGCTACTGAGAAATCGTGGGCATTTAGGAGAATGAAATGCCCAACTTTCTGAGGTCAGATATCTTACAAAACCAGTGGAAACAGTATGTAATCAGAACGGAAATTATTGGAGACTTTTTCTTTTTAAGGAAATCTCAGTCCTGGGTAGTGGATTGAGTGAAGCGTTGGAAGAAGATTAGGAAGTGAACATTCCAGGAAAAGGTGAATTGGAAAGCTTGGGGAAAGAGTCAGAGAGACACAGACTTTGGGGGAGTTGAAAGGAGGGACCAAGGACCCACTTCCTCCTGCGGCCTGCTCTGAGGGTGATTGTGCAGTCTCTCTTGCTATACCTGGTCTTCCTCCAATCAGGGTTAAGGTATATGCACATGTATTTTCATAATGTGACCTAGAATGTTGTTTTGAAAATGTGCCAGCTCCTTTGAGATAACTGGGCCACATGTGGCACTGAATGGAGGGTCCCTGGGGATGACATATACTTAAGTAGGTGCCTACTCACATCCCAGTTGATAGATACTCTATGTAAAATGAGGGCACACGTGAAATAGTCCCCTAGATCTCACTGCCAGTCCTTAAGATGAAGACCTGTCAGTGTCTTCAACAGTTCCACTGACAGGAAAAATTTCAATCTTTCTCCTAAAAACGTAATGTCCTCCCTGTTTAAAGAGCTGTCTTTTATTCCAAGGTCAAGGCTTTTCCAACTGTCAAAATCATGTGTATTCACATCTGTGGAGCCCAGAGGTCAAAGTCAGGTGGATTTCTAAATGCTTTCCACTATACTTCGTGAGCCAGGGTCAATCACACACACACACACACACACACACACACACACACACACACACACACACACACACGCGCGCGCGTCATACACACACATGCGTGTGTATGATTCTTTCTGGTGGAGGTGGGGTAGATGGGGGGGTGGGGTCTCTGAAGTACTGAGACAGCAGGTCCTGCAGCCGGGAACCTCTTGCTTAGCCGCCCAAGCTTAGTGCCCTCCAGCTGGGAGGTCCTCACCTTGCCCTGAGGCCCCCTAGGTTTGAGCTCTCAATTGCTCCACCCAGAAAAGCCACTGCGGCTGTTTACATCGCAGACCCCGCCCCGGCGCCCAGCGTGCAGCGCCATTGGACAGACGGCCCGTCGGTCTCCGGGGACTTTCCCAGAGGCGTGGCATGGCCTTGGCATTTCCTGGTGCGGACCGGAGCTTAGAGTCTGCGAGTCTGGCCCCGGGCCCCGAAGCTCTCGTCCTAGGGTGAGCGGGGCCGCTGGAGGGATGGGCGGACGGGAGGAGACTGGGGCCTGCGCGGGGCGCGTTGGCCTAGGGGCGGGAGTCCTGGCACAATGCATTGTCGCCATCGCCAGGTTTGAGGGAGACTCCCGGCCAGAGGAGCCAGTCAGGCGCGCATGCGCACCCCCTGCGGAGTGCGCTAGGGACCGGCTTGCGGACTCCAGCAAGCAAAATTTTGGGTAGCATTGTGCAGACGTTGTACTGACGAAAATCATCACCACACCCATGCTTATTGGTCGATTTCCAAATAGACTTTTCTTGTTTGTTTTGAGATAAGGTCTCTGTGTAAGATTGCTCTAAACTCGCTTTAAGAGCAGGTTGGTCTTGAACTCATAGAGACCCTATTGCTTTAGCCTCCTGAGTGCGAGGATAAAAAAACGTGCAGCCAAATGCTGATCTAGGCTTTTAGTATGAAGCTCATCCAACTGTGACATTCTAAGCATGATTGTTACCTTTTTTAAAAAAATTACGTTTGTTTATTGTTTGCTTGTAAGGTTGTGGACAGCTGGCCTGATTGCTTCCACCCGTGGGTTCCTGGAATTGAACTCAGGTCCTCAGACTCAGTGGCCAGCATCTTTACTGGCCATCTAGCCAGCCTTTCACTATGAATGTTACTTTATATTTTCACCTCCCAAGTGAGGAAACTCAGGGGTTTGTATACAAAAAAAATCTGAACCCCAAGATCTGGCTATTTCCCAGAATTCTCACGTATACCGACCTTTGTTGTGTTAATCTTGCTCTGAAAATTAAAGCTATAGTGGCTACAGATAATTATTAGGACGAAAAGAGGTAGGCGTGCCTCTGGGATCACAGGTAGGAACAGAGAGGAAAGGAGAAAGAGGAGGAAAAGAGCAGGAGGTCTTCATTAGACATGATGGCCCAGGAGCACAAGTCAAGTGAAATGCCCCTTAAGGACAGACTGTTGGAGTAGAAATAACCCAAAACTCAAAACAAGTACTTGGGGAGTGCAGCTGGGAATTAGCCTGTCTAGCGATAGAAAAATAGATTAGGGGTAACTCGACTAGTAATTGTGCTGAAGCTGATTGAATAAGTCTATTCAATTTTTAACTATTCAGTCCTAATTATTGGGGTCTGGCCTGGTCAAATAATGAGCTAATTAAGTATTTGATAACATTTAAAGCAACACCAAGCAACTTGCAGATTGGGATCACACAGCTGGTGAATTGCATGTCAGGATTCCAACCTGGCCTTTAGCTGCAAAGCACCCTACTCCATCCCTAGTGAGCTTGTTTTGCATACCCTGAGGGGCATTAGTGCACACACACACACACACACATACACACGAGCTGGATAGATAGGGTGAGAGTTTTTTGGGAATAATTTAGGAGTGGTCCTTTTTTTTCTGCTTTGGGCTGTGTTTAACAGCCGTGCACTGTGGGAAGTTTCTGTGCCTCTGTGTGAGATCATGTGTGTGGAAGTGGGTTGTACTGTGCCTGTATTCATCTTGTACCCGGCAGTGGGTGGGAATTTGGTGCTGTCAGTGAGGAACTGTTTTGGTAAAGGGGAGGGAGGGACTTTCGTGGATGAAGCAAAAGTCTCCCCAGCAGCCACCCCCACCCCCTTGGTGAATGGCCGTGTGGGAACCGTGTGGATTCCTGATGCATCATTTTGATTTCACAGTCAGTCAGAGCGGGATTTGATCAGCACTTACTCACGCTGCCAACAATGAGGGGTGTGGTAGAGGGGAATTCACACTCATGAGTGGACAGTCCGGGGACTCTCAGAACTGTTTTTTGGTCCTTGAGGGAGCACATTGTGTTAGGAGAGTGGAATATTCACACTAGCTAAGCAGGCTCAGTGTCCCTTTGTATCTAGCAAATGGCCTGTGAAACTAACCCATAATGATAATTCTAGTAACTTTACACTGAAAAGTTTTTTAAACGTGTGGTTTGTACATTCAGAAATCATTTGCTCATTTTTTTTTTTTTGAGACAGTTTCTTAGTCCAGGCTGACCATAACCCTGCAGCTGAAGATGATTAGATGATTTTTGGATTCCTGGTCCTCCTGTCTGTGTCTGTGTCTGTATCTGTGTCTGTGCCTGTGCCTGTGCCTGTGCCTGTGCCTGTGGGCACTACAGGGCTGTTGCACATGCTTGGCTCTCATTTATTCTTTCTGACCTGATAGTAGTCTTATATTTTAGCTGGGCCCTCTGTCCCTTTTTAGTTTTATATGTATTCATTTGTACTAGATGGTGAGCAGGGTTTCCACGTCCATGTGTAAGTCATGGAGAACAGCATTCAGGAGTTGTCCTTTTCTTTCTGTCATATGGGTTTCTGCGCTTGAACTCAGGTTGTCAAGCTTCGTGACAAACACCTCTACGCTCCCGAGCTCTCTCACCAGTTCTAAACTAGGTTATTTTGTTTTGTTTTGTAATAGGGTCTTCATAGCCCAGGCTGGCCTTGAATTCATTTCGTAGCAGAACTTCTGATCCTCCTGCATCCATTTGCGTCCTGTGATTAGAGGCTTGCACTACTGTGCCTGGCTTATATGGTGGTGGGGGTTGAACCCAGAGCTTCTTTCTTGCTAGGCAAGCATTGTACCAACTAAGGTATACCCCGAGTCCTGACGGCCCTGTTCTTTTTCTACTGGCTTAGACCGTCGTCATGACTATGTCCTGGGAAAATATTTGGGTGTTAGTCCTCTGTGGACACATTTATTCTTGATCCTTTGAGAGCAACAGATGGAAGCATTCGGTATGTTTATATATCTGGTCATGTTGTCCCCTCCACATGGGTGACCTGTGAGTGCAGGTACAGTGTAGCTGGGTGTGGGTGCCTGTCCCTGGATGCCCATAGCAGCTCTCTTGGGGCCCCAGGAAGCCATGGGTCTGACTCATTCCTTCACCCCCAGTGCTGTGTCTCTGGCCCGGATGTCCCGGCTGGGTCAGACCAACATGGTTTGAGTATGGAGGTGCTCTGAGAGGCTGTTTGTCTGCCTCCCTCCACTGGGTACAGGCTCCCTTCTGTGCCCACTGTGATTGGCAGGCCCTGCTACCTGCTCTTACCCAGCTGTGAGTGTGCGTGTGCCCAGCTTGTTCTCATGCTGAGCCCTCACAGCTGCCATCCCAATGCCCGGGCCAGTTTCTAGCCCTTCCCGTGGCTGCTTTTTCCTTATCTGTCAAGTCTCGGCTCAAATGTCACCTCCTCTGAGGGGGCCTTCCCTGCTCTTCCTATGCAAAACACACACCCCTCTCACTTTCTGTCACGTTTGTTCATTCATTTATCGTGATCTAAAGTAAATTGACTTGTGATCTGAGTATAGTGGTGCAGGCACTCTCCCTGCCCTCGGGAGACAGAGGAAGGCTGATCTCTGTGAGTTCAAGGCCAGCCTCATCTACAATAGTGAGTTCTAGGATGGATCACAGGAGGGCCTGTTTTAGCTGCATTCGGCTGGATGGTGTTCAGGCTGTGTCTGTGTGTGAGAGCCTGTTTTTGCCTGCCAGGACTCCTCCTGGCTGGGAGCTCTTCCTGACAGCAGCAGGAGCCAGGGGACAGTGAATAAGGAGGGCTAGCCACCGTGGATGTGGCTAGGGTGTGAAGTCATCTGGGGGATCCTGATTGATTAAGAGGGGTTTCCAGAAGGAAGTGATGTTAACGGTGGGCCCTGGGAAGATGAAAGGCACAGAGCAGGGCCTGGACCTTTCAGGGGCTGAATGGATGTAGCCGATAGGGTGTGAGGTTGTGCTTAGTTGGGGAGCTGTCAACTGGGCTGGGCAAGACCCCCAAAGATCCCAGGGGTCTTTGGGAGTCTGGACATTTAGATGGCTGGGCTGCAGCCAAGCTGATGAGTATCAGTAAGGCTAGTGCTGCCTCCACCCCTGTGACTGACAGCTCCTACTGCTGCAGCCCTCGCTTCCTCATCCAGCTCCGAGGGATGGCAGTGTCACCCCTCAGCATAGTGGGAGGTCTGTCTGCATATTGGCTGAGGTTACTCAGCAGTTTGGCCACAGGCAGCAGCAAACTTCCCAGGCTTCCGGATAACTCACCTCCAACCCTTTCCTGGCCTGTGTTCTATGCCAAGCCCTCTCCGAATGATTTGTCCTTTGCTCTGTCCCAGATGTTGGGTGCAGGGTATGGCGCAGTTAGTGGAGTGGTTACCTACCAGGAGTGAACTTGGGGTCTAGTCCCAGTATCACATAAATCAGTTGTGTTAGTGTACACCTGTAATCCCAGCACTAAGAAGGTAGTGACAAGAGGGCCAGAAGTTCTTGATCACTCTTTGCTAATGTCTTAGCTAGTTCAGGGCTAGCCCTGTCTCAAACATCCAAACAAAATGAATTCTTCAAGTGGTGAAAACCCAGCCATTGGACCCGCCCCCTTGTCCATTCATTGGGTGGTCCCCACTGGCTCCAGCTGGGCCAGGCCTCTCTGTGCCTCCCTGTTGATATATCTGGCTTGCCCCTCTGCTCCCTGTCTACCTTGACCCCAGGAGGGGTGTCAATGTCCCCAGCCGTAGACAGACCTAGGCAGCCACCAAGCTGTAGGAGGAAATTAGTTCTCTGTGTTCCTCCCGTGACCTCCACAGGACGATCACCCTGGAGACTGGAAAGGGTGACTGCTGAGGACTGACTGCGTCCTTTCTGATGGCTGTCCCTGCAGGGCTGGCTACCTTCCCTCACTAACCTTGTCTCCAGGCTGTTCCCTGAGCCCTGGGGCACTTTATCTGCTAAGCCCAAGGGTGGACACACCAAGCTCTCGGCTTTGACAGGCGAGTGGGGATGTGATGAGAGAGTGCTGGCGCTGGGGCCCAGTCACTGGACCCCGAGATTAGTCTTGAAGGGTGGGGGAGCCCTGATTCAGGGGCCTGTAGTTCCCTCAGCTCTGACCTTCATCTGACTAGCCTCAGCTCACTGCCAGTCACTGTTTTTGAGACAGACTCTCTCCTCCCGGCCTAGGACTCACCAGTTAGGCTACCACTGGCTGACCAGTCAGTTCTGGGGATTTGCCTTCGTCCACCTCCTCATCTCTTGCATTACAGGCAGTGTTCCCAGGCTGGCCTTGCATTCATGCTGGAATTGCAGGTGTGAGCCACTATGTTTTGGCTTCTGTCTTTTTAGATTTATTATTACATTTATTTTTTTAAAGATGTATTCATTTATTTATTTATTTTGTGTATATGAGTACCCTGTAGCTGTCTTCATACACAACAGAAAAGGGCACCAGATCCCATTATAGATGGTTGTGCACCACCATTGTGGTTGTTGGGAATTGAACTCAGAACCTCTGGAAAAGCAGTCAGTGCTCTTAACCTCTGAGCCATCTCTCCAGCCTTATTATTATATTTATTGTGTATCTGTGTGAAGGCCAGGGGACAACAACTTACAAAGGAATGGGTTCTCTCCTATCGTATGGGTTCCTGATATCAAGTTCCATTTGTCAGTTTAGGGAGCAAGTATCCCCTTCATCCACCTCACCCGCCCCCACCATCTTTAAATGTGTGTTCTGGGCTCAAATGTAGGTTTTTGTGGTCATGTGGTAAGCACTTTACTGGCTGAGCTATCGCCCCAGTGTTACCTGTGTTTCTTTTCTTTTTTTTTTCCTTTTTTAAATTTTTTTTGTTTTGTTTTGTTTTGTTTTTTTGAGACATGGTTTCTCTGTGTGGTCCTGGCTGTCCTGGAACTGACTCTGTAGACCAGGCTGGCCTCGAACTCAGAAATCCGCCTGCCTCTGCTTCCCAAGTGCTGAAATTACAGGTGTGCGCCACCACGCCCGGCCCTTCTCTTGTGTTTCTTTCAACTTTAATAGGAATGTGAGTGTCCCCTGACCAATGTGTAACTTTGTTTTGGATGCTGTCAGTGTGTTCCCAAGACATCACACTACACGATTCTAACATGACTTGCATATGAGAGAGTCACCCCCGTCTGTATCTGCTGCCCCGTTCATTTTCACTGCCGTGTTATATTCCCTGAGACATCTCCACAGTGTATGGACTCATTGCCCCCTTTGGGGATCATTTGCTGCCCTTTGAGATGAGCATCTGAGAATCTTCCTGATTTGCCTATGTCTCTTTCTGGCCCTTCTGTGTAGCCACTGTGACTCCAGTTTGGATTTCCAGACAGCTCTATGGCTCCTGTGTGGTTCACAGAGCCACTGTAAAGAACTTGACTCTGTAAAGTTCTCTTTCCCCACCATATTTGGTATAAGAAGAATTCTCAAAACCTGCCATCTTCCTCTGAGAGGGGAGTTACAGGGTTGCGTAAGATAGCCGTGGCATTTGGGCGCTGAGAGACAGGCTAGTCTGGGTGCCCTCCCTCTTGTCCTGATGTTGGCCTCTCAGCTGATGGTCAGGGCCACCCCAGCTCAGTGATGCCTCTTGTCAGTTCTGGGCTGTAGCTGAGGGGAGGAATGTGAGCATGAAGGACAGTGGGTGTGGTAGATAAGCTGCCAATCAACCCTTTGAGGCCTGCTGGTGACAGGAGCACTGGGACTGTGAAGTGATACTGTGATTGAAGCCCTACTTTGATCCTGGAGGGCTAGTCCCTGCCCTCTGGACTTGACTCTCTGGGAGCCAAGTGCTGGGTGTGGGCACCCAGGCCTTGTGCTTGTCCCTGGCCTGGGGTGCATCCCGGCAGTCTGGATTTTCTCTTTCCCTTTTTGGCCTCTGTGGGTGCCTGCACTTGTGGAGACCGAAGGGTCAGGGGTTTAAGGCCATCCTTGGCTACATAGCAAATAAGAGGCCAGGCTGTGTCTCAAAGACAAAAAACAGAAAAATGGATGAGCCCTGCCTAAGGTGAAAGTTGTCCCCTCTTCTCCCCACCTATTTTATGGAGCCTAGATCTCCCCTGCAGAGTTAAGGGAAAACTTGAGAAGACAGCAGCCCTCCACTGGGCCTCCTCTAGGCTTGCCAGCCAGCAGGGTGTGGCATGTATTCTTCCACCCTATTGTTGTGTATATTCAGGGTATGTGCCCTGTCACACATAATGTGCACTTGGCTTTTTATTTGATGGGCATTTTTCTGTCTTCACAAAGCAGTGAACGTCACGGGTTTGATTGCTATATAGTGTTCCACAGATCGACGGCACCTTAGTCTATCTACCAATATCCTTTTGATGGCCACTCAGGATAGTTTTGCTATTATGAAGCATTTGGCGGTCCCACTTTTCATTCAGCGCCTATGTGGGCTGGTGCAGAAATCTTTAGAAACCTTGATAGAGGTTCACTGAATGGGTTAAGCCCTGCACGCTGGATAAGGGAAATAGCCTCCGGCTTGCTTTTGCATGGGAGGGCTTGATTCCTGATTCTCAGCATGATTCCTGATTCTCAGCGTGGCCTGCAGATACACAGGCTGGTTGGTGACAGCATTGATAATGGCCACTGTCATCGTGAGATCACTTGAAGGAGTCTTGGAGGTTTTGGCACTGCTCCATGGTCACTTGTGATTGCCTTGGTCCTGTGGTAAGACACCATAGCACAGCAGGAGCACGCGTGGAGGTGGAGAGCAGAGTCACCCACCTACTCAGCCATGATGCAGAAGGGAGAACGGGGCACCCTGGGAACAAGCTTTGTAACAAGTGGGGCTTTGGGAGACATCTACTATCCAACTATCGCAGCTGCTTTTTTTCTATGGGAGATCCAACTGTAAGAAACACACTTGAATGCCAGGCCTCTGTCAACAAATATGCATATATATGCATATATACATATGCATATACAAGTACATATACATATGCATATACATATACATGAATGAAAGTGTGGAAGCAAAAATCCCTGTGTTCACGAGGCAACACCTGAGTGTTGTGCCAGGCCCAGGGCCTGCTGCAGCTAGGTAGTGGACCGGCAGGGGGTGGAGCAATGCCAGGAACATGACCTGGTGGTCAGCACCAGGGAAGCCTTGACGTTCTAGACCTTACTGGCTAGCATGAGAAAAGTGACAGCTTGCTCCTTACCCTTGGGACCTGGGACATAAAGGCCACTGGGAGCAGTGCAGGCACCGTTGTGCCAAGTGCCCAATTCACTCTTGTAGGACCTCCATCTCCTCGGCTCCTTGCAGCCCGAGATGACTGCAGGTCAGGGCAAACAGAGATGGAAGCCAGGGCCCTGACCTTTCCTTGTGGGATTCTACCTCCTGCCTCCCTAGGCACTGGGAGCTGGATTATTTGTTGTACCACAGCAAGCTGTGTGTCCTCAGGCAGATGACTTAACTGCTCTGAGTCTGCTCCTGCAGTTGTTTAGGCAGGAGGATTGGCCTCTTTGCTGGAAAGCAGGGGTAAGCACAATCAGCTCTGGGCGAGGTGAGATGTGTCAAGGTTCAGCCAGGACCTGTACGTGGTGGTACCGAACTAGTCATCACCATCCGCGTCCTTAATTCACCCTCCTGAGCACTCCTCCTGTGTGGCATCGTTATCCACCTGTATCCCAGCTCGGGTGTCAGGCACGTGCTGAGGAGCAGGTGTCTTGGGGGCAGTGGGACTCCCTCTGTAGTGGAGCACAGGAGAGGGAAGAGACCTGGGGAGGAGGGATGTGTGCTGTGCTACAGAGACACAGTCCCCAGCCTTGGCTGGAACCCGGCATGTCCTGTAAGCAGTCATCAGCCCAAGACCTTTGTGAACTTCCCTGAATAAGTTCATGGACAGACTGATGAGTCTGGAATCTCTCAGGCTGTAAGGATGAGCTGGGGACTGATGACAGCCTTGTTAAAGCCAGAAAGGTGGGAGTAGTAATCCTAGACTGTTCAAAAGCACCTTAAAAAATGTCCAGTCCAGTCCAGCATGGCGGAACATGCCTGGGATCCAGCATTAGAGGAACAGAGGCAGGCGCACCAAGTCCGGAGTTGTCCTTGGCTGGATATGGCTATATCCCAGGTCTCAGAAGGCACAGGGAGGTCCGAGGTTGAGTACGATCCCATCTCAAAAAACTAAGAACAGATGGGGATATAACTGAGCAACAGAGCGCTTACCCAGCACGTGGGTTCCAGCCGCAACACCATAGTACATACGTATATACCTATTCTACCTACCTACCTACCTACATACATACATACATACATACATACTTACATACATACATAGCAGGGGCCTGGGGAGAAGCAGAGTAAAACATAAAAGGGACTGAATTTGATTCCTAGAACCACTCCCCCCCCCCATACACACAGACACACACACACACAAACAACAACAACAAAAAACAAACAAACAAAAAGAAAAAACAGGAGCGCATGATGGCTCCTACCTGTATTCCCAGTGCTGTGAAGGAGACAGCAGATCCCTGGGCATTTCTTGGCCACCCAGCCTAGCCAAATCATTGAACCTGGGGGTCCCAGTGAGAGACCCTGTCTCCAAAGGATGGTAGTTAGCTCCCGAGCAATGACACGCAGGCAAAATAAAAATAAAAGCCAACCAAGGATGGTGTGTTGGGGTGGGTCTTAGGTCAGTTGTGTATGCTGGAGGGCGCCTTGCCCTTTCACTGAATGCCTGCAGTGTGCCACGGACTGTGCTGGATCCCACCTGCCCGCCATATTGGATGTTTCATTGTGAAGTGCGATTCTTGTTGAGTAAATCATGTTTGGGAAATAAAATCTGAAATGAGAACTCCTCACCACTATGCACAGATGCCCCATTTACTGTGTTCACCTTAGCCTGGGTAGGTTTTCATCTTCCTCTTTCACAGATGGGCAGCTGAGGCTCAGAATGGATGAGTGACTGGCCCAGCATCCCTTAGGGGCAAGGTGGACAGAGCTGGGCCTGGTACGGGTGAGGCCCCAGGGTGCATTGTAATATACAAGACTGTGCCAGTGTGTGGCCTTTCCTGGTCCTGGGTGGAACCTTCTTCCTCATTCGACGTCTCTCTATCTCTGCTCCTGGGCCTGTTCTAAGTCTTAAGGCTTGGGTCACTTCGGTCCTTTGGCCATTGGACAACACCCACGTTTATCTTTATCTAGTCAACCGGCTTCTGTAAGTCTCATTCAGGCTTTCTCCCCTTGCATAAGAGGACAGGAGTCCAAGGTCATAAAACAGGAGGGAGCAGGCAGTTTCTGTTCTGAACTTTCTTTCTCCCTGTGTTCTGACCACACCCAGAACTCATAACTCTGTCTCTGCTGGGGACATAGACCTTTGCTACCATAATGTGACATGCTGGGGCCATTCCCTTGGTCACTTCCCTTTGCTGTCTCTAGGTGTGTATGGCATAGCTGTCCCCTGAACAGCCAGAAACCAGAAGCATTAGTGAGGCTTAAGTCCTCAAACTGGGCTTGGTAATCTTGTCTTTCACCCGTGCCTTCTTCCCTGGGCTTTTGGGACAGTCAGGTGAAAAAACAATGCCTGAGACTTAGTAGTTTATAAATGCTGGTGGCATCAAGAGGACAGATCGGCAACCAACAAATTGGGAAAAGATCTTCACCAATCCTACATCAGATAGAGGGCTAATATCCAATATATATAAAGAACTCAAGAAGTTAGACTCCAGAAAACCGAACAACCCTATTAAAAAATGGGGTACAGAGTTAAACAAAGAATTCTCACCTGAAGAACTTCGGATGGCGGAGAAGCATCTTAAAAAATGCTCCACTTCATTAGTCATTAGGGAAATGCAAATCAAAACAACCCTAAGATTTCATCTTACACCAGTCAGAATGGCTAAGATTAAAAATTCAGGAGACAGCAGGTGTTGGAGAGGGTGCGGAGAAAGAGGAACACTCCTCCACTGCTGGTGGGGTTGCAAATTGGTACAACCACTCTGGAAAGCAGTCTGGCGGTTCCTCCGAAAACTGGGCACCTCACTTCCAGAAGATCCTGCTATACCACTCCTGGGCATATACCCAGAGGATTCCCCACCATGTAATAAGGATACATGCTCTACTATGTTCATAGCAGCCCTATTTATAATTGCCAGATGCTGGAAAGAACCCAGGTATCCCTCAACAGAAGAGTGGATACAAAAAATGTGGTATATCTACACAATGGAGTACTATTCAGCCATTAGAAACAATGAATTCATGAAATTCTTAGGCAAATGGATGGAGCTAGAGAACATCATACTAAGTGAGGTAACCCAGACTCAAAAGGTGAATCATGGTATGCACTCACTAATAAGTGGTTATTAACCTAGAAAACTGGAATACCCAAAACATAATCCACACATCAAATGAGATACAAGAAGAAAGCAGGAGTGGGCCCTGGTTCTGGAAAGACTCAGTGAAACAGTATTTGGCAAAACCAGAACGGGGAATTGGGAAGGGGTGGGAGGGAGGACAGGGGAAGAGAAGGGGGCTTACGGGACTTTCGGGGAGTGGGGGGGGGCTAGAAAAGGGGAAATCATTTGAAATGTAAATAAATTATATCAAATAAAAAAAAAAAAAAGAAAAAAAAAATAAATGCTGGTGGCTGTGCAAATCAGCATGACTCTGGGGTCAGGGACCCTCTTCTGTGGTTCATGTCCCATCCTCATGGCACCCGTTCCCACCTTCTCACGGCTGTGGCAAGGCAGATTCAGACAGTCAGGGGCTGAATGTGAATTCAATGTGTTTCTGACCCTCCCAGCTCTCTCTTCTGGAAGTGGGTCAGGGATGGGGGTTCACTCTCCTGACCCAAGCACACGTCTAATTACCGGGAAGAATAGAAGTAGGCGGAACTTCTGCTACTGGGCTTGGGGTGGCAAGTAGGGAGACGGAGGAAGGGATGGACAGATGGACAGAATGTGAGACCTGGTGGACAGAAGAGGAGAAGGTTGCTGTGAGGAGATGGAGACTCAAGAGTCTAAGTTATGGGACAGTTTGGTCACTTTCTGTGTGACTTTGTCAGTAGGTAGGAGCTTCAGGGAAGCAGAGGCCCAGCCCATCTTTGTGCCAGGGCTTCTTCAGAAAGTAGCAAGTGCTACTAAGGTCTAATACACATCCATTTCAAGGCCCAGAGCCTAAAGGGAGCCTGGCCCTGTCCCACCTCTTCTCTCCCCCCCAAGACCATTGTGGGGGGTCATTGCCCTGTCTACTCTGGTCATGTTTGCCATCAACCCTTTGCTTGTCAGCCCCTGCACACCAATATGCCACCTAGCCTTGTCTGGGTGTCTTGGGAGATGGTAGCAGAGATTCTAGAAGTGTGGGGTTTAACACCCTGCCATTGTGCACAGCCATAATGGCTGGTCTGACTGGGTGCTTTAAACGTGGCCTCTTGGGAGGTAGGGTAAGTCCCTTCAGGCTCTGGGCCTTGAAATAGGCGTGAATTGGACTTCTATACTTAACTGCTTTCTGAAGGAGCCTGGCACAAAGGCAGGCTTGGTCTCTGCTTCCCTGTAGCTTCCACCTATTGAAAAAGTCACACAGAAAGTGACCAGACTGTCTTATAATTTTGACTCTGTGTCCACTGTGGACCTCAAGGTGTGGGGCTGGGAACCGGGTCACCTGCAGCTGCTTGCCCTCAAGGTCTCTCCAGCCTCCATTCCTCCATGTGTGAGCTCTGATCCTCCCTTTGGGATGACCCGCCATCCTGTGCTGGGGACTGGGTAAGAGAGATGTGAAGCCTTTCTGCCCAGGAAGGTATTAGGCTAATGGGCAGTTGCTGGCTCCAGCCAGGTGACGGGTGCAGTCACATGGTGACAAGAATAGGTGAGCAGAGGTCATGCTGGGTGGAGGGCTAAGCGCCCAGCTGTCTGCTGATCCTGCCTGGTACTTCACCCACACTGTCTCCTTTTGCTAAGAGCACATCAGTGTATCCTCAGTGTATGCTGACCTTTCGAGTTAAAAAAAAAAAAGGCCATCCTAGCCAGCGATATGTGGGTGTGTGGGCAGCTGTTCTTTGCCTCCCTGGGCCCAGCAGGGTGTGGGTACCACTTGCAGTAGGTGTTCAGACCTTGTTTGTCAGCCTTGGGGTGGGGGTGGGGCACTTGTTATAGCTTTGTTTTTCCTTCTGGCCAAGTGTGTTCCACCAACACTTTGGTAAAGGGGGGTCTGCCGGCTTTGGGGCTGTGGGTGTGGCTGTGTTGGTAGTGGTGTACTGGCTTCGGTTCCATCCCCGGCATTAAAAGGTTCTTAACACTGAAGGAGACACTAAAGCAGCAGTTCGTAACATATGGATTTCAACCCCTTTGGGGGCAGGCGTGTCAACTGACCTTTCGCAGGGGTCACAGATCAGGTACCCTATATATCAGATATTTACATTATGATTCATAGCAGTAGCACAATTACAGTTGAGAAGTAGAGACAAAAATAATTTTATGGTTAGGAGTCACCACAACATGAAGACCAGTATGAGAGGGTCACAGCATTAGGAAGGCTGAGAACCACTGGGCAAGAGGCTATTTGGTACTCTGGGCCTACCTTACAAATGAGTTTGGGCTCTGCCACTCTGGCCTGTATTGTGGGAGCTATGGGTTCCCATCATGTAGATCTGGCAAGCGTAGGGGCTGTGACCCTTCCAGGCAGAGCTCTGCATTGGATATCTGCACTGGCCTCTGCTGTCATTTATAAAATGAGCATTGCTGGACACCCAGTAGAATGCATCAGAGACAAACATGCAGTTAAAGAATGGTGGTGACATCACTGTCACTAACCCTGCTGCATGCCTGTCTTTAATGGACAGTGTGGAGGTCAAAATGGCCATTGAGGCCCCTGACTGAAGCAGTTTTTACTGAGGGCTGATGATGTTGGGATTTCAATATCCCTAAATCTTTGGTTTCTCAATGGAAGCCATTGGAGTTAATTATCAGCACCCCAGACTGGTACCCAGCACCCAGACTACTGCTTAGCACCCAGATTAGATCCAGCCTAATCTAACCCCAGAAGTCATGGTCGAATGAACGAATGGACGAAGGCTGCTCAGGACCAGGAGACTGCAGAACTTGTAGGATGGTTTCAAATGGAGCAGATACATAACAGCAGAAAGTGTACTACATGGTGGTTTGGTGGGAAATTCTTCTGCTTAGATGGGACAGAGCAGTCATGACCTGAGACCTGAGGAGGAGGTTGGAGGTATGTTATACCCTAGCCAGGCCGGGATTTCCTCTATACCTTAGAGATTATTGTTTGAGTTTAAGGCTTTCATTCCCCTCCAGGAGAGGAAGAAGGGCCCCCTAGCCCCATAGACAGTTTGTGATCTGTCTATGCTCACATGCTATATGTTTTGGGTGATCACTTCATCACTGGTATTGTGATGGGCATTATGAAGGGTCAAGCAGGCAGAAACTCGGGCCTCTCGTGACTCTCAGATTCTCTTTCACACCCAGCACTTCATTTTGCTGCCACTGCAAATGAGCCACAGTGCAGTACACCTCCTAAAAGAAGTGGATACTGCTCTGGTTACACTAATAGAAGCAGAACATCAGAGGCATCTGCTGTACTGTGCAATACTGTGGTCAGACCGACCTAGGTGAGGGATTCTGCTCTGTCATAAGGACTACGTTTTAGAGCCTTGGCAGGCTAGAGCATCATCCCCAGAAATGATGACTTAAGGGCCTGGCCAGCCCCTCTGATGTCTGCCATTGTCCCTACAGCTAGGTGGCCGTCACGGCTGGGGTTGAGCCACCCTCATGGAAGGGAGAGGACCCTACCGGATCTACGACCCAGGGGGCAGCACGCCTCTGGGAGAGGTGTCCGCAGCTTATGAACGACTAGTGGAGGAGAATACTCGGCTGAAGGGAAAAATACAAGGGATAAAGATGTTAGGTAAAGCAGACCGTGACCTTCCCTATGTTGGCCCTCTTCTCATAGCCTGCCATGCCAGCCCCCTCACAAAGGCGGCCAGGTACCTCTGTCCATCACGCTGCTGTCCCTGTGACCCAGCACTGGGTCCTGGCATTTGTGAGCAGTTCTGTAGCCTGGTGATGGCATCCCCAGCCCTGACTAAAGGGTATCCTTGAGGGGCCAGGAGGGAAACGTGAATGGGAAGAGGAGTGGAAGGCCCAGTTTGTAGACCTGGAGTCAGAATGGTCTCCTGTTGGAGAAATGATGTGTGCAAGATACAAAGAACCAGTGTACAGGGCAGCCCCAGAACCCAGGGCTTGGATGCCAGGCCAGGAGCAGAGCTGGCCCAGAGCTCAGGGTCTCCAGCTTCTGCTCAGGCTATCCCCATTGTCCAGCCTACCCCTCCCCCCTCCTCCCCCACCCCACCACTGCACTGCATGCTTCTCCCTGCTGCAGAGCCTTCACCAACTTCCTCACTCTCCTCACACTGAATCTGGAGGTCACTTTCTTTGTGTTTGGCCTTGGTGTGGAAGGTCTAGCACCCTGGCTTTCCAAGCACTTTCCCCTGCTTGGCAGAACCCGCTTGCACTGGCGGTTGGTGGGGGTTGGGAGTTGGGAGTTTTCCTTTCTCTAGCCACAGAAGGGAAACTGAGGCTTAGAATGCAGGCAGTCCCTTAAGAACCCCTTGCTTTCTGCAGGGGTGATGGGTGAGGGGGAGTGGCCAGATGTGGAGGGAGAAGTGGGCAGGAATAGGAGGTCCGAGGTGGGAGGTTTCCTGAGGCCCCACTGCCAGACTCTTCTTATGCTGGCCTGTTGGCACGGGCTTGCACTCCACGCAGCTGCAGCCACCATGGGAATGAAGTCAGTTTAGGGCAGGGATGGGGAGAGGGAGCCATGTGCTGGGCTGGATAAATCCTGTGCTTTTCCACCTTGTCTCTAGGGGAGCTTCTTGAGGAGTCTCAGATGGAAGCATCCAGACTCCGGCAGAAGGCCGAGGAGCTGGTGAAGGACAGTGAGCTGCCTCCACCACCGCCTGCCCCCTCCTTGATCTCCTTTGATCCCCTGGCTGAGCTCACAGGTACTGGAAGAATCCAGAACCCCTGCCTTCTCTGAACACAGCCTGCCGGGGCCCTGAACACCGTGGGCCTACCTGCTCTCATGCAGGCCTTTTGCCTGTGTGCATCTTTTGGCTACAGCACCCGTAGAAGGTCAGATCTTTAGATCTGAAGACTGTAGTGACTCAGCACTCCTGATGCCCTGGCAAGCATTAGTGATCTGTCACAGTGGCTTACGGCACCTAAGACAAACCTTAGGGCTTCATCCCCATGGTTCTTGAATCCACATCTACTGTGTGGCAGGCCAGCCCCACCAGGCACAGGAGTTGAAAGTCCTCTGCCCCTTCCTCCCATCGGTTTTATAATCAGGAAGACTGAGGCCCAGAGAAGGATCTGTCCTTGTCTATTAGCTTTTATCAGTGCGTAAGGTCTGCTAAAGGACAGGGTGACAGTGACTAAGGGTTGGCCTCCAGTCCAGGGCCAGGTCCGGGACCAAGAGAAGATCTCCCACGCCTGACGTGAGCACTTCCTGCTGCTGCTCCTCAGATTCATCACAGGCCCCTGTGAGAGCTTCCTTTCTCAGAGCGGTGCTGCTTACTGGACAGATGAGAAGGGTGGAGATGTCGGAGCCCGTGGCACCGCTGTCGGTGCGGCGTTCTTGTTCTCACTGGCCCAGTGCCGTGGGGAGATATTCTCAGGGCTAAGGAGATGAGCTGCATTTGAGTCCAGGACGTGCAGTTGCTAGCAGAGTGGCTAGCCAAGTCGGTGGCCTGGCCAGACCCTGGTTTCCTTTCTTTAAAACAGGAGTGATAGGAGACTGACCTGAGACCCCCCTTGGGAATGGGGCTGTAACTCAGGGAGCAGAATGCTCACCTAGCATGCCTGTATTCCGCTGCTCAGAGGAAACTGCATGGTGGCACATGCCTGTAACCTTGGGGTGGGGTGGTGGCAAGAACATAAGAAGTCCAGTATCATCCTCAACTGCATACTGAGATTAGGGCCAGCCTGAGCTACATGAAGCCAAATTTGAGGTCAACATATGTTACAGGAGCCTCTCTCAGACCCCAAAAGAAAGCACATGGTTAGTTGAAAATTCTTTCCAGATCCGTGAGGCAGAGAACCGTGGCCACCTTGGAGTTTTCCTAGTAAGGTCTGGGAAGGGGTCTCTGCCCAGGCTCTGGCCTCATTCATTACTCAGGCCGGTCATTTCACCTGACTTCTTGTCTTAAAGGGACAGCCTCCCTTTTCTCCGAATCAAGAGAGAACTCAGTCAGAGGGCTTCTATCAAATGTCCTTCCTGTGGGCTGGGTTCAGCTGTATTCCTGTCTAGGTTTCTTTAGCCACAATCTTGATTTTCCAGGCCAGGATACAAAGGTCCAGTTACATCCTACTACCAGCACTACCGCCACGGCCACTGCCATTGCCACTACGGGAAACTCCATGGAGAAGCCAGCGCCAGCCTCCAAGTCTCCATCCACTGTAAGTTGCATTTGGATTTGTGACTGGTTACCTGAAGCTCTTCCTAACACACATCAGTCCAGAGTGCTTGGGATGGGGCAGCTGGCCATTCTGAGGTGGAAGCCATGGTTCTCATGACCAGGAAGGTCCTGATCGAACAAGGAGCCTTCTCTCATTTACAAAGCTGTCCAATGTGACCATGCTCACTAGCCGGGCACTGCTGAGGCTCAGAAACCATGTCCTACAGGTTCAGTGGAGAAGTGTAGCCTGGTGTCATAGGGCCAGCCCCTCAAGGGATCCTTCAGATGGTGAGAAATTGGGCCTTTTCCAAGGTCACATATAGAATGTCAAGAATATAGGTTTGGGCAGAGCTTCTCTAGTAGGGCTGAGACCACAGAGGGTCACAGTGGCTCTGACTAGTGGCCAACTGTGCTGGCTTCTCCCATCTGTCCTACTCTATCCCAGGACAGGGAAAGCAGGTCAAGAGGGTGGTTTTGTTTTGCTTTGGTTTTGGTTTGGTTGTTTTTGGTGGGTATGGGGAAAGAGATATATGCATGGAGTGTGTGCTTGTGAGGACAGAGGAGGACATAACGGTGTCTTGCTTTACTGCTCTTTGCTTTGTCCTTTACATCTCTTCACTGAACCCAGAGCTTGCAGTTTTCAGATAGGCCAGCGAGCTCCAGCAGTCCTCTCGTCTCTGTCCATTGCAGTGCTGGGGTTGTGAGTTAGGGATGCCCAGCTGTGCTCGCTCTTTACATGGTTTTGGGAAATCCAAGCTTAGGTCTTCCTGCTGGTGTAGCAAATGCTCCACCCACTGAGTGTTCTCCCCAGCCCTGGTCAGGTTTAAGGGAATCTTAGAGCCAGGTTCAGATGAACTGTGGGCTCCTCGGCTGATTGAACAAGCAGTGAACTCTGTACCTTGGCTTGTGACACATTGTGATCGTCCTTGGTGTTCTCAGGTCAGTCCTCTCCTGGGACCTCTGGGTCTGAGTTGGTGAGGCTGGTGTAGAGCGTTCCTTGGTGGTGGCTGTAATAGCTGCTGCCACCCAGGGTGACTAGAGACACCTGAGCCCAGGAGATAGCTCGGTTGCTTTGGCAGGATCTCCCAGCTTGTGCAGCGTCTTGACTTGTGTGCTGACTCTGTGAACTTGGTTCTGACACACACACACAGTGAACTAATAAATGATACTGGTTCAAGGTTGGCTCACCCCACACCCCTGCATCACAGATAGATAATAGCAACGGAGGGGTACGACCTTAGATCACAAGGAGGGTGATGGCGGTCGTGTGGTTCTTGGGTGATCTCATGTGAATAGTGTGTAACTGTTGCCTCTGGGAACTCTGCACTGCGTGTCCTTCTGTCTTCCTTGGGGGCAGGATCCATTTCTCTTGGGCAGCAACTAACTCCCTTCTACCTAGGGCGCCTCCTCTGACTTTGAAGTGGTCCCTACTGAGGAGCAGAATTCACCTGAAACTGGCAGCCACCCTAGGAACTCGATGGTGAGCAGACAGGCAACCCCACCCCCACCCCCACCCCCGCCCTAGCACATCCTTTTCTTTTCTCTCTGTCTGTCACCTGCCCCTTCGTGACAGGCCACTCAGATCCCTTGGGTCCCCTGCAGTTACATGGGGGACACAGAGGGGCTATAGCATGGGGTGCTTCTCACTCTCATATGCAAATACCCCGCTGGTGACTTCCCCAACGTGGGGCACACTGGCACCCCACTGTTGTGAAAGCATGGGCCACTTGCCAGCCCCAGTGGCCTCTGATCCAATCACCTTTCTATCAGTTACAGTGACTCCGCCTCTTGGGTCTGTAGGCTCCAAGCCTTGGGGTGCTGCGGAAGGGTCGGCTGTTACTGATGGGAGGGGAGGGGTGGGGATGATTTACCCTTTTGTGCTTGTCCTTGGCTCCTCCTAGGAGCAGATGGACTGGAGGTTACACTTTCTCTTCCCATGTGGGGTGCACACGTCTCTGGAGGTTACACTTTCTCTTCCCATGTGGGGTACACACGTCTCTCCAGCTTCAGAGGGGCTGCACAGATCCACATGACTACCTTGCAGTGTTTAACCGAGCAGTCCTTCTGTTCTTTCTTATAATGCCAGACTTGGAGAGCTATTATGAAAGATCTTCAAGATTTGTCAGAGACCTTAAAGTCCTGTCTTTCCTCATCCCTCCCTTCCTCCCATTTAATGTTTGTTTTATTCTGTTCTGTTTTGTTTTTTTGTGTGAGACAAGACTCTTGCCTCTTCTCTTAAATCCATGCAATGAGGCACGTCCCACTGTAGACCGTTAAATTGTCGCTATGCCAGCACTACTTTGGTCTCACCTTCACTACCGTCTCCATGGCCCCAAGTCATGAAGGTTTGGATGGCCAATGTTCTTTCCTTCACCCGCAAACACCACCCCACCTCACACCAGCATTTAGCCTGTCCTGCTGAGAGGATCGTTCTGTCAGGATGCTCTGTGTTTTGTCTCTTGGGACCATACGTATCTCGTCCTATTCTATCCCCTGAGGACTGAGACATGACTATGAGCAGACGAGGTTGCCTTGCTCAGAAAGGTTTTAGCATGCAGCCATGGGCTGGTAGCTTACCTTTTCAGCTGAACGTCCCTGTGTAGGCAGTCTGTCTCGTTGTGCCAACTCAGTACAACAACTCCTGCTGGAAGCTTGTAGGCTTGAGGGATTCAAAGCACTTTATGAGTCTCCAGAGAGCAGCCCTGGCCACTCCTGGTTCTTTGTGGTGGGGAAGAGGTGCATGATTGGAGACTGATTCTGCTTTTTTTAAAAAACTAGAATATGGTGCTGATAGGAAATAGGCTGAGTGTTCTGTTGCCACAGAGCTTAGTAGCAGGCCCCAGAGCCCTGGATTACAGTGAGAAAACCCCAGTTGTGGGGCTGACTCTGTCACTCTACCATGTACTGACTGGGCTGCTATGAGCAAGTTCTTTGTCAGTATACTTCATTGTCCCAGTCTGAACCGTAGCTCCCTGTGGCTCTGCTCTCTGATTCCCCGAAGTATTGGGGTTTGGGAGGAATCTGCTGAGTGATTCCTTGCCTGAACTGTTGGGGATTGCGGTAGGGGGTGAGGAGTGGGTGGGTGGAGGTTGGGGTGGGGGAATCTGCTGAGTGATTCTCTGAACTGTTTTAGAGAAGGGAATCTGGAGGTACTAAAGTGTGTGAACATTTGGGGCGGATCAGGATACATAAAAATGAGGTCCCCAGAACCCTGGGGTCTAGCATGGGGCCTTGGGCAGGAGAAGGTTGGGAGGCCTAAATAATGCCTGTCTCTGAGCCAGGATTGAAAGGTCTCACTGAGATCCTTAGGACTGATGTGGGTATGACAGGGGAAGTGCCTTCAGTAGCAGTGTTCTAGAGAGAATGGAGAGGGCAGTACTAAACTGCTCTGCCCAGGCTGCTCTCTCTTAAATTACTAGGTTAGGGTTCTCTGCAGTATTAGAGCTGTGATTCTTAGAAACATGGTCTTTGGTCCATTCTCAGGCACAGCTCCCTACGGAGCCTCCCTGAGCTTAGGAAGCAGTGTGTATACAGCTAGAGATACCCTCTGCCTTCCCTCCCGTCAATCTTGCTGTACAATGAAGGAGGGAAGTGACATACACACACATACTGCTAAAAACGATGCCCAGCCTGGGGGAGGGGAACTGACTACCCTCGGGCACTCAGACTCAACGTGTAGGAGGAAGATGGCCTTGCTGGTGTTAGGCCTGTGGCCTGGAAGTCCTAGGTCCTGCCCAGCGTGAGTCAGCTCCAGATAGGGAACCTGTGTAACTGGAAATTTTCCCTCGGCTGAATAGAGGCCACAGGGGAAACTGAGTCATGAAGAATGGGGAAGCAATAGAAGAATTGGCCGACATTGCCTGCTTAAGCTTAGTGAAGATCATCTCCTTGCTCCCACAGGAGCTGGGCCCCCCGCCCCCAGAGGATAGCAATCTGATGCTCCACCTGCACCGCCTGGAGACCACCCTGAGCGTGTGTGCCGAGGAACCAGACCACAGCCAGCTCTTCACCCACCTGGGCCGCATGGCCCTCGAGTTCAACAGGTTGGCCTCCAAAGTGCATAAAAATGAGCAGCGCACCTCCATCCTGCAGGTGAGGCCAGCAGGTACCTCCCCGCACCTCCCGCCCAGCGACAGGGTATTAACGGGTTAACTGTGGGGACTTCTGAGGGCTGGAGCGTAGGCAGCTTTTTGTCCACAGCAGTGACTGCAGTAAGGAATTTATGGGAAGGTGTGTAAAAAAAGAAGCAAATGAGGAAATGGGAGGTGGGCCTTGCAGATTCTAGTGACTGTCGGGGGATGTGGCCTAGGTGGCTGGGTATAGCCTTCTTTGTTCTTCTTTGTTTCTTTTTCTTTTTTCTTTTTCCTTTTAAGAAAGGGTCTCACTATGTATCCCCAGCTAGCCTGGAATTTACTATGTAAACTGGACGGACCTTGAATCAGAGAGCTCTCCCTGCCGCTGCCTCTGCCTCCTGAGCACACCCTGTGGCCTGCTCTGCTGTCACTGCAGCTCTTTGTATGTTCTGTCCCCAGTAGGAAGAAGTTTTGAGGCAGTCTTACTCTTAGCCCAAGCTGGCCTCAGACTCACAGCATCCTCCTGCCTCAGCCTCCTAAGTGCAGGGATTCTAGACATGAGCCCCCCTTACCCAGCTTTAATTTTTTATGTTCAAAATCTCAGACCCTTAGTCACCTTCCTTCCCTCCCTGCCTCCTTTCTCAAATCACTCTTAGAAGGCGCCTGTACTGGGAGAATGGTTGATCTCATTACTGTACCCGTCTTGGACAAGTAACCAGTTTCCCGTCCTGTGAGGATTTGAGCTAGCAGTGTCTCCTCCTGGGTCACTGTTAGCTTTGTTGACTGTGCTCATCTCCTCTGGGCAGCCCATCTTAACTTTGAGGGCTTTGCAGTTAAGTGTGGTCCACTCACATTAACTGGTAACCATTTCGAAGCTGTTGAACATGAGGCTGCTTGAGGCCCTGCTCAGGACTGGAGCACCCTTTCCTTCTGGGTAGAGCTCTCACTTTAAGGCTCCCTGCTTCTGGGTAGACGCTTCTCCTCCTGTGCCCATCAGTCTGTGGTCTCAGTTGTGCCAGTAGACCTTGATGAGAGGAGGAAATCCACCCTGTGTAACCTCGAGCGGGTGAGTTCTACTCTGCCTGTGTAAGGAGCACACAGGACATCCTCTCACTGGAGCCTGGAGGAGGAGTGTGTGGTGGAGAGCCTCCATACAGAGCCAGGTTCAGGGAGCAGACCTCTTTGAGAGGCCACCAAGGCTTTGGAGTTTCCAGACTGAGCCCTGAGAAAGAAAACCTAACATGGTACCAGGGCTGAGATTACCCCGAGCATCAACCTTTTGGCACTCAAATGCAGATATATCTTTGTTCCCTGATGTCCACCAGTCTCTTATGTCAGTTTCCTGTTTCCTTTCTTGGCTCTAACAGTTTGCAACAATTCTGTTTTATTAGGTAGTGGTAGTTCATTTGCTTAGTTCATCTCGCTACTAAGTGCTCTCTTCACAGAGAGACCGTACCCACCATTTTGCCCCAGTGCCTGGCACTTCATACATAGTTGGTGAAAGAATGAGTGAGCAAGCCAGGAGTGGAGGCTCTACCCATAATGCCTGCTCTAGGGGATCTCAAGTTCAAGGCCATCCTGGACTGTGTAGCCTGGACTCTGTCTCAAAAACCCACACAAAGTCGGACAGTGGACTCATGCCGGAATCCCAGCATTTAGGAGATAGAGGCAGGTAGATCTCAAGTCCAACCTGGTCTACAGAGTGAGTGAGCTCCAGGACAATCAGAGATTCACAGAGAAACCCTGTCTAGAGAATGAAACAAAACATTAACAACAGAATGAGAAAGTTGGAGAGATAACTGCTGCTTCTGCAGAGGATGGGGGTTTGATACCTAAGGCCCACACAGCATACATCTCACAACCTTCTGTAACTCCAGTTCCAGGGGCTCTAATGCCCTCTTCTGGCCTCTGTGGACACTGCACATGTGGTGCAGACAAAACATTATACATAAAATAAAAACAAGCCAGTCTTTGAAGTGGGCTCACAGGTGTGCTCTTAGACTGTCTGATAGAGGGGTGGTGACCTTTGGCTGCTGCTGATCCTGCCCAGCATCTGGTTTGTACCAGGGCGTTTACCTAGAGGCCCCAAGAGTAGTCTAACAAGTGCACTGCCATTATGGCCTTCCCTTAGGGCAGGGGCAGGACAGTCTGTTCCCTGGTGTCCCCACCCAGGGCCACAGCAGCTCTGTTTCTCAGCCTCTTGGTAGAGGAATCTGGATCCCATTCCTCTTCATTCTATTTCTGATATGTTTCTTGGTTCACTTGACAAACACTGCAGACTCATCCTGGTAGTCCCAGCACTTAGGACACCGAGGTAAGGAGGTTGCTGGGCATTCGTGCTGAGGGATATAGTGCAGTTCAGGCCCAACTGAGTTACCGGATATAATCTCACCTAAAAGAACAAAATAATTAAAAATATTTGTTGAGATCAAATGTGGCACTCTTCTGGGCATTGAAAAACAACAACAACAACAAAAAAAAAAAACAAGTTTTTTTGTTGTTGTTTTTTTTTTTCAACCTTCAACCCAGGGTTCAACAACTGCAATGCAAGGCTGTCCTTCCGCCCACCCAAGGTAGTCAGAAAGGAAGCAGCAATTCTGGAGTCTCCCTGCGTGACATGACACGATTCCCCATATATTCTGTGTAGCAGTGAGTGTAGGCCATCTGCCCTGGTTTAGGAGAGAGATGAGACGTGAGCCCCGGAGGGCTGCCGAGGAGGACGAGTCTAGGCAGGGATTAATGGAAGCTGATGAGGGAGAGGAGGGAATTCTCACTGAGAGGACCAGGACCCCAGCTCTCCTTCCATCGGGCATCCTTAGCACTGGCTCCCATGGAGGAGGAGCCTGGGTGGATGGGCCTAGTGGCCGTCGCTCGAGCCCCCTTGTGTCAGCATGCCTTGGGATGCCCCTTCTAACCCTCGCCCCGTCTGCTCGTCTACTCCATAGACCTTATGTGAGCAGCTGCGCCAGGAGAATGAAACGCTGAAGGCCAAGCTGGACAAGGGCCTGGAACAGCGGGATCAGGCTGCCGAGAGGCTGCGGTAAGTCCAGGCCACCCCGAGACTGAGGACTAGGCCAGGAGGAATAAGGTCCCATTGTTCCTGGGATGAGGCCGCATCTGAGGGCGCTGCTCTCACAGCAGATCTCAGTGCCCTTCTCCTTGGTTTCTGGTGTTTTCTTCCTTGTACTGTGTTTATCTTGGGGGGTGGGGGTGTAGACAGCATTGAAAGCTGCCCTTGCCTGGGGACACTGCTGACACTTGTGTAGGAGCCGGCTTGTGTAGGATTCTCCTGCAACCTGGTGGTCCCCGTCATTCCCTTCTCCATTTTCCTGGGATCTTTGGAAGTCCTTCTCTGGACTCAGACCTGTGGGAAGGTATATGGCTTTACCCTCTCTGTCCTTGGCAAGACTGAGTTTGGGTGTCTGAGGTGAGCCATAGGGTCTACTTGTCACCAAGGATCTCTGACCACCGAGAATCAATGCGTCTACAAAGATGTAGGCATTCCCTAGAATAGCGACAGTTCCTGCTCGCCATGGTCCGGGGTTAGCCTGTTAGAAGAGAGCCTGAGTTAGACCCAGATCTTGCCACCGTGTATTCCCTCTTGGTCACTGTAGCCACAGGCCCATTTTGCATCATCGTGTCTTGGTTTGCTTTGGATATCCTAGTGGTTAGGGCCTTAGAGCTATACTCCATTATTCATGTCAAGATAATGTCATGAGGAGGATGCCCAGACTGAAGGAAAGGCTTATGGGTGAAAAGGCAGGAATTTAAGTCCTTGCTGAGTGGCCTGGGCAAAGCCATCTGACTCTGTGGTGTTTCTTTAATTAAATGGAAGCTGAAGGAATGTGTCCATGTGGCAAACATCCCGAGCGCCTCACGAGCTCAGGATTTCTCTCTCACTTATTATATTTCTGCTTGTTTTGTTTGGCACAGTCTTTTTCTATAGCCCAGGGAACTCACTGTGTGGCTCAGGCAGCCTCAGACCCCATAGGCTAACTTCTGCCTCCCAAATGTGCATAGGAGTTTTAGGTGTGAGTCCTCACACTCAACTCCGCTTGGTAATCGTCCCTACTGTAAATTATAAAGGAGGTCTCACCTAGAGCAGCACCTGTATTCAACACTAGATAACCTTGAAAGCAGATACAGTGGGATTGAGTCCCTGACAGGTGTGAGGCTGAGTCCATCAGAGCCTGCTCTTTCTGTGTTAAAGAGAGGGGGTGTCAGGTGCTGGTGAGTGCTCAGGACCTTCTAGCACCACACAGGCTCTGTGCTTCAGCTGAACCAGGACACTCTAACCAGAGGGGCGGAGCTTTCTTTGAACCAGGTCCTAGGACATGAAAGTGGCATGTGGACAACCTACAGATGGGGAAACCCTGCTGTTAAGGATTCTCATGCAGCCTGCGCACCTTTTTGGTCTGGCCGCACTCCCCAGAACACTGCTGCAGTGCCCGGGACAGTAGGTCCCTGACTTTGCTTGTTTGGTTGATTGGTTGGTTTTTTATTTTTTTTTGGATTTGGTTTTTTCGAGACAGGGTTTCTCTGTGTAGCCCTGGCTGTCCTGGAACTCACTCTGTAGACCAGGCTGGCCTCGAACTCAGAAATCCGCCTGCTTCTGCCTCCCAGAGTGCTGGGATTACAGGCAAGCACCACCACCGCCCGGCTGGTCCCTGGCTTTGCAGGCCTCTTAGCCCAGGGCTGACATCGCGGCATCTCCACTTGTCTCTTATCCAGGGAGGAAAACACGGAGCTCAAGAAACTGTTGATGAACAGCAGCTGCAAAGAGGGACTCTGTGGGCAGCCCAGCTCCCCAAAGACGGAGGGTGCCAGCAAGAAGGGCATGGCCGGGCAGCAGCAGGTACGTAGCAGGAAGTTCCAGTGTCCCAGGCTCCTCACCGAGAGTGAGCACATCCCCTCCTACACACAGGTCCAGCGGCGGAAGGTTCTGGTCGGTAGACTCTGTTTCCTGTGCAGCGTCTGTCTCCGTGGTGTGAGCACTCCTCGGCTTTTTGCTCTGCCTTCACCCCATGTGGAGTGTCCCTTTCTCTGAGACACATGCTCAGAGCTGTTGGCAGTCAGTCTCATGCCTCCGTGGCTCCACCGGCTGCCTGCCTGTCCTGCTTGCTCACTTGGATTGTCCAACGGCTGCTCATGGGAGTTGGGGCTCCACATTTTGCTTATTGTGGGTGCTAACATCTTAATGCATTTTGTCTTGTCAAAGTCTCCTTCTTGAAGGTGATTCCCAAAAGTCAGTTTAGTTTCTAAAGTGTCAGGAATCCTATGGAGATTGTATTAAGCTTGTGAGATTGCAACTTGGAGCCACTGCATGGAGAGGAAGACTGTAGTCTGGGGATGCCCCAGCGCTGGCCCGTGCTCCCTCCGCACCTCCAGGCCCAGCCTTGCTATGCAGTGAAGTCCAAGCGTGCCCTGCCCCACTTTTATCTTCCTCTAGTCGCCTCTAACCCCGTCACTTTTACCTCCTCAAGTGAGTTGCAGTCGGTTGCAACATAAGCCCTAATGCCAACTTTCTTTGTAATGTAGTAATTACCTTGGTCACTCACTCCCCACCCCGGGGCAGTGGTGTGCGTTGCCCAGGACTTGCAAAGCCATGAGTTCGTTTGGGCTCTTTTGCCTGAAGGGATGTTTCTTCCATGTATAGGGCCAGCAGGCGTCTTGGAGAGGTCATGTACCATCATACAATTAAGATTCTTGTGTCATCTCAAGCAGATGTGGGCATGGCCAGCTAAACAGCCTTCTCAGCCTGCCTCTTACTAGCCCTTTTTATTTTTTTAACCATGGCCTTACAGTGTAGCCGTGGTTGGTCTGAAATGCATTGTGTAGATCAGGCTGGCCTCCAGCTCACAGAGATCCTCCTGCCTTTGTTGGGATTAAAACTAGTTGACACATAGCCTTTAGCTGTTGCTGTTGATAGTGGGCTTCCTGGGGCAGGCATCTGCCCTTTCTCAGAGGCTGCTTTATCAGATAGATACCTTTTCCTCTCCAGGTGGCATGGTGTGTTTACAGGACATAGCCTGTAGGGGGCACCAGAGGCTCAGAAGCTCTGCTTCCAGCTTCTGCCCAGCCTGTGGTGGGGAATAGAGAGTTGGTGGGGACAGTGCAGACCAGCTTCTGGTCTCAGCAGACACCGAAGGCCCTGGCAACAGTCACTGCACGTACACTTCTCCCCTTGTCCTGTGGTTGTCACCTCAACACTTCTAAGGTGTTTAATTTTGAAACATTTTATTTTGAAGTAACTTTAAACTTAGGCAGAAATAGTGAAGAGTTGTGTTCCCATACTCCCTCCATCTTCCCTGGCTGGCTTACATACATAACCACAGACCTACCTCTCCAAGCATCTTATATAACCATCGATGTTACCAGAATGGGCATCTATGTGGGCACTGCAGCGCTGCCCAGATGCACCCATCTTTCACTCCTGTCCTCTCTGCCTTCCAGAATTGAATCCAGGATCCCACATGGGAGTCAGTATCACAACTTCTTAGTCTCCTCATGTCTGCCACGTGCCCCGGTTGTCCTGTTTTCCATGACCTTGGTGCTTTTGAATTGTACTGGCCAGTTGTTTTGCAGAATGGGTTTGGGTTTAGATTACATTGTGGTTACAGAGTTTGGAAAGAATCTCAGAAATGGCATGCTGTGTGCATACATCTGCACAGTGCTGGGCTCTTAGCACATGTTTCTGGCCTCGTGATGTTTGCCAATCCCCATAACACGTACGTTGTTTATTTTATGCTGGGGGTTACATGCGTGTTTGAGGCCAGAGGACAGTTCTCTCCTTCCACCATAGCTCCTCAGGCTCAGAGACGGTCACGGTCACTCACTGAGCCATCTCACTGGTTCCTCATAACTTCTAAAAATATATAAGCTACACCTTTTAGGTTAGGGGATTCGGAGTTGTTACGGGGGTTGGCCAGCAGTGCCTCAGTTAAAGTGGGGTAGATGGCTGGGGACAGTACGTGAGGCTGGCAGCCTTGATATACATCAGCAAAGGGGAATGTTCCTCGTGGGCTTCTGGGAGGAGGAGGTCATGGCTGTGACACTTCTTCTGGTGGCTGCTGGGTGGGAGGAGCAGGGAGATTGGAGACCAGGGGCCAGGGCCCTAGAAGAGCACTGGGCTGGGGGACAAAGTTTTATCTGACACTTTGGTAAAGACTCTGTCTTTCCCTAGGCCAGTATGATGGCAAGTAAAGTCCCTGAGGCGGGGGCCTTCGGTGCAGCTGAGAAGAAGGTGAAGTTGCTGGAACAGCAACGCATGGAGGTAGGTGGCTAAACTATACCCTTCTCCCCTCCTGGCTCTCTGGTTCCTGTTGGTCCTAGATCATCTTAGAGAGTTACTGTGGAAACCATTGAGCCTTCTGCCCATGGGCTAGGTGTCTGTCCTCTCTGGATCAACCACGGGGATCACTGAGGACACTGTACTTGTGGCACAGGCTGAAATTGTTTGGGAGCTCAGGGAGCTAGAGAGATGGCTCAGTGGTAACAGTGCATGCAGAGGACCCGGGTTCAGTTCCCAGGGCTCCTGGACTAGCTCACAACTGCCTGGAACTCCAGCTCCAGGGAGTGTAACCCCTTCTCTGGCCTCCAGGGGCGCCCACACTCACTCACCCACATACAGACGCAGACCCATATATTAAAAGGGTGAGCTTAGGAAAGCTAATGTAAGCTGGACACGGGAGGGGCCGTGATCAGTCAGTCAGGCCAATAGACATTAGAGACTGCAGTGGGGCGTGGCTGACAGTGAAGGAAGTGCCACGCCCTTGGCAGCAGCATTCTGTGTCCCACCCCTAAGCTCCTCCCCACCTCCAGCCCAGGCCGCTAGCCTGTCCTTGTCCCTCCTCTGGGCCTCTCCACACAGCTGGGCCCTTCCCCAACCCCTTCTTTCCACCCTCTTCCTTCACACACAGCTGAAGTCTTGCTTACACTCATATTCTAGATCCACTCATGTCTCAGAATGGAGAGAATTTCCATTATATAATGAACCAAGAGTCCCCCTCGAGATAGCTGCAGCTGACGTCAGCCTACTGTGCTCCCTTGGGGTCGTTTTGTTTTCAGTTTATTGTGGTACTAGGAACCACATACTGCTTTTCAGATAAGGTTTTCTCTTTTGAAATTGTCTCAGGAGATCTGTTCAGATCTCCAGCATAAGCCGATTCCTTCCATGTTTTAAGTACTTTTGTCGTTGGTAGTCATCTGAAGTTTGAACATCGTCCCCCATCTCCTGTCCTTTTATGTATTTAATGATGTAGAGTTGTTTTTCTTTGCTGAGTAACTGCTCTTTCAAGAGTAAGGCTTGTAATTAGCATTATCTTGAAGCTGCTCAAAGGATGTATTGAGTGGCCTATTTTCTTAATGACTGTGCTTTATCTGTTCTTGATGTACTTTAAGCCACGTTCTATGCTAAGCTGACACACATCGAGGGAGGGTTTAATTTTTACTTTTGGTTTGGTTTTGAAACAGGGTCTCTTCTATATAGCCTTGGCTGTTCTGGAACTCACTGTGTAGATTAGGCTAGCCTCAAACTCACAGAGTTCCTTTTGTCTTACTTCCTGAGTGCTGGGATTAAAAGTGTAGCCACTATGTCTGGCTGATTAACCTTTAAGTATGTTTATACACTTGGCTAAAGTGTTTTTCTTTTCTTCTTTTTTCTTTCTTTTTTTTTTTTTTTTAAGATTTATTTATTTTTTATATGTAAGTACACTGTAGCTGTCTTCAGACACTCCAGAAGAGGGCAGTCAGATCTCATTATGGATGGTAGTGAGCCACCATGTGGGTGCTGGGATTTGAACTCAGGACCTTCAGAAGAGCAGCCAGTGCTCTTAACTGCTGAGCCATCTCTCCAGCCCTTCTTTTTTCTTTCTATACCACATTTGTTTGTTTGTTTGTTTGGTTGGTTGGTTTTGGTTTTTTGGATTTTTTTGTTTGGTTGGTTTTGGTTTGGGTTTTTTTCTTCCGATACCAAAGCTTGAACCCAGGGCCTTGCACATGCTTGGCAAACACTTTCCTACAGATGCACTCTCCTACCTCAGCCCTTGGTTCAAGATTTCCATTGGCTACATTTTCAGAGTAGAATAATTTGTATTAAAGACAGTGAACACCTGGGGTTGCCACACCCTTCCAAAGTGTCCTCTGAAGAATCATGCTTGTGCCTCACAGGAATTCTCTCCAGGTCTCAGTGTTCCCTGTGGCTTTCCTAGCAAGGGTGAAGTGCAGCTGCAGATAAGGGTGGGGCAGCAGGGAGCACCTGACCAGTGGGGGATTGAGGTAGCCTAGAGTGCAGCTTTATCCCGAATGTGCTTTGGGAGCCAGGGAGCGTGGGGCACTCGGTGGGTATGGTGCTGCCCTGCCTCGTGTCTCTAACCCCAGTACCTGCCTCCCCACAGCTTCTGGAAGTGAACAGGCAGTGGGACCAGCATTTCCGGTCCATGAAGCAGCAGTATGAGCAGAAGGTGACGGAGTTCCTGGGAGCCGGGCCAAGAACGGCTTGAGGAGGCGGGATGAGGAGATGGTGATGGTAGAGGGACAGCTGGTACGTGCTCCTCTCCTGCCCTCACACTTCCCCTCTGCCCCTCCTCCAGATCACAGAGCTTCGCCAGAAGCTGGTGGACCTGCAGAAACAGGTGACTGAGCTGGAGGCCGAGCGTGAGCAGAAGCAGCGTGACTTTGACCGGAAACTCCTCCTGGCCAAATCTAAGATCGAGATGGAAGAGGCAAGTATGGTCAGCCATGCTGTCTTTGAGGTTCCAGGCTCCTCCCAGAGTCCCCGGGATCAGTGAGCCAGGGTCAGGTCAAGGGCTTCGTGACCTCTGGTTGGCATCACAAAGAAGTACATGATATACAAACATACAAAAGGGGCATAGTGGGTTCACGCCTGTGAGCCTAGCCCTCGGAGGCCAAGGCAGGAGAATAGAGAGTTACAAGCCATCCTGAGCTGCATAGCCAGACCTTGCTGGAGCTGGCACTGAGTTGGTAAAGGGCTTGTCTAGCAGCCTTGAGGCCCGGGATTCAATCCCTTGTACTTCATAAGCCAGGCACGGGAGTATGCAGAGGGAAGTGAGGAAGTTCAGGGCTATCCTTGGCTGCATAGTGAGCTTGAAGCCAGCCTGGGCTATAGGAGACTGTCAAAATGAGAAGATGCTATGTCCTAAAACAGGAAGATAAATGCAGGCCTCAGTGGGGTGAGGTGCTGATCAGAGTTCAGAGTAGTATAGAGCCTAAAACAAGGAATTAGTTTATCCAGTCATCTCAGCTGCCCCGGCCACTGTGCTAGATAGAATCAGGGGAAATCAGTCAGCTTGCCCTGCTAGAAAGAGATGGTGAGCGACCAGGCAGAGGTTCTTAGGTAAAGGTGTGTTCTACAACAAAGAGGCAGAGATAGAAACTAAGCAGAAGGGGCCTCATTCTGGCTGTGCTGTAGACCAATGCTCAAAAAAAAAAAAAAAAAGCTTCTGCCTTGTCATGTGTGACTGGTGCCAGCCACAGCCCTCCAGAGTCTTGAAGCAGCAGGCAGAAAGACAGACCACCCGATTCCCAGACCCTTGGGTTTTAGTGACAGTGCTACTTCTTTCTTGTCACGGGAGCTGCACACGGCTGCTTTGCCTAGCTTTATAGCGGATATTTTCCACGCTGATTGCCTCTCAGAGATCCTTCCATCAGCATGTGATACCCAGGCCTTATCTAAGCACGGCGTCTGCATGTGTCTGCCCCTTCCCTTGAGGGTGGGCCGCAGAGAGACTGCATTTCCCTCTGAGTACGCCAGCATGGCACTCACAGCCAGAGGCCTGGCTCTGTGGTCTTCCTTCCTCACTCCTGTCTACAGGGAGACAAATCCCTGGACCCTGACACTTCTGTCCTCTCCACTGGCTGAGCCTGCCCTTGCAGACAGCAACTCTGTGATCAAGAACATTCCTTGGGCTGGTGAGATGACTCAGCAGTTAAGAGCACTGGCTGCTCTTTCAGACTTCCTGAGTGTAATTCCCATCAACCACATGGAGGCTCACAACCATCTACAGGGGGATCTGATGCCCTCTTCAGATAGGCAGATGTATATACAGCAGAGCACTTACACATTAAAATATAAATATATATATATAAAATAAAAGACCATTCCTTGTCTTAAGCAGAAGCCAGTCCATCACCATTTGTCCTGGCCCAGGCTGCCCTGAGTCACCTCTGACTAGAAACCACTCACCCACTGGTGTGTAGAATATTGACTAAAGGTCACCCAGGAAGGGATGAGCACTGACCCGCCTCGGTCAGTCCCCTGATCCACGGTGCACAATACAGACGAGCTAACACTTTCCTGGAGTACTTCCCTGCCCCCTCCCCAGACCCTGGTCCTCTGGAACATAACTTCAGTTGAATTTTTTTTTTAGATTTATTTATTTTATGTCTATGAGTATTTTGCTTTCATGTATGTATGTATGTATGTATGTATACCCCCTGAGTGCCAGAAGAGGGCATCAGATCCTGTGGAACTGGAGTTTTGGATGTTTGTGATCTATCATGTTAGTATGAATTGAACTCAGGTCCTCTTCATGAGCAACAAGTGCTTTTAACTGTTGAGCCATCTCCAGCTCAGACATACCTGCTGACAATGCAGTGGTTTTGTTAGATGTGCCTGCTCCTAGTGCTACACTGCCATCCACTGTTTTAAGTTTTATTTAATTTTGAGGCGGTGCATTGCCATGTAGCCTAGACTGGCCTGGAACTCTATGCAGACCAGGCTGGCCTCTAACTCAGAGGTCCGCCTGACCCCGTCTCCAGACTGTGAGGATTAAAGGTGTTGGTCACCCCTCTCAGCCCAACCACTATTTTAAACTAAGAATCATGGTGCAGACCTGCAATCCCAGTTTCTGGGAAGGCTGAGGCAGGAGAATTGCCAAGGCTCAGGGCCTCCCTGGGATGCAGAATTAGCTAAAGCTTGCTTAAGTAATTTAGTAAAACCTCATCTGGAAATATGAAAAAAGATTAGGGGCTGAGGGTTTGGGGCCATAGCCCAGTGGTAGGACAGTTGCCTAGCATGTGTGAAACTCAGCCCCTGGAAAAGTAAATAATCCATTTCCTGCTTTTACCACTGCTGCCCAGTTTGATTTCCAGTCAGAGAAGTATGTTCAGGCCAGCGATATAGATAAACATACTTGCTGCCAAGCTCATGCTTGATCCTGGGACCCTCGTGGTAGAAGGAGAGAACTGACTTTCACAAGTTGTCATCTGACACACAGAGAGATAATATATAAATAAAAGTGTAAAAAGCAAAGAAACTCTTCCTTTGAAGTGAATGTTATGGAAATGGGGGCCTTAAATTCTGTTCCCTGTGTGGTCTCCAGAAGTCACCGTACACACATTTAATTCTCACTGGCCGAGGGGTCTGCTTGATGCCCCTTCGCCATTCCAGCTGCAGCTGTGTGGTGCAGAAGCCAGGAAGCTTCCACCCCTCGGCTGTGGTGACCTTTTACTCTGTGCTGTTCTGGAGGGAGGGCCTTCTGTCTCGCTTACCCTTTGAGCATGGTCTCTTCTATGCTCAGATATCTGAGGTCTTTAAGAGTCTACGGTATTCCTCACTCTTCTGAGAGAATTTCACACAGACAACATGTACACCCAAACTTGGACTCAGCTCTCACAAAGTTCCTCTGTGACTTTCGTTAAGAAAGAGTTGAGTGCCTTCCTCGCTATCGGGAATGGAAGAGACAAACATCCAGACTCTGGAAGACATCAGCGTTTTCCCAGGTCATTTGCAGACAAGCACTATGAGATGGTTGCTGAGAAGGAGGGAAAGCCAGGGCATGGGTCAGGCAGTCCAGGCCTCCAGGAGTGTCCCTGTTTACCAACCCTGCTCTCCCTGCAGACCGACAAGGAGCAGCTGACAGCAGAGGCCAAGGAACTGCGCCAGAAGGTCAAGTACCTGCAGGATCAGCTGAGCCCGCTCACGAGGCAGCGAGAATACCAGGAAAAGGAGATCCAGCGGCTCAATAAGGTGGGCACTTAGACCCCTCCCCCCAGGTGGGGGAAGGCTACTGTGAGCTCAGCTACAGGGCCCACCCCTCTGCTGTCACCTCCAGCTGAAGAGATGTGACACCTGGTGAGGGGGCTAGAGGCACCATTCCTATCTTCCCTGCCCTCACACACTCAGAGTGACCCAGCCCAGGAGAAGTTTGGACTCACTCCTGCTTCCCATGTGGCCTTTGTACATGTGCCCCTCCCTGCCCCAAGGTCCCACTAGCCCCTGGCAGTGCCTACCCAAGCTTGACTGTCACTTGCTCAGCAAAGCCAACCCTGGATCTCTTTGATGGCCCCATTCTGTGGTTCTAGGGTAGCAATAGTTTTTCTTGTTCTTGCTAACAGTCTGTCTTGTTTAGGCACCACATACACACACACACACACACACACACACACACTTTTCTTTTTCTGAGACAGGGTTTCTCTGTGTAGCCCTGGCTGTCCTGGAATTCACTCTGTAGACCAGGCTGGCCTTGAACTCAGAAATCCACCTGCCTCTGCCTCCCAAGTGCTGGGATTAAAGGTGTGTGCCACCACTGCCCGGCACAACACACATACACTTCTTAAAGGCAGTACAAGAAACCTGTCACTGAGAGTCCCTGATGTCTAGGAGCTAAAGTCCAGTTGGTAATGAATGGCCATCCCTGAGATGGTCAAAGCTGTGAATTATCACGTGACCAGGGTTGGTGGAAACCAGGGGAGAGAATCTCGGGAGATAGGAGCTTTCTGTAGACAAGAAGGAAAGTAACAAGAGGACACTTCACCTTTTGTTTCATTTTTGTTTGGTTAGTTGGGTTTCTTTTTGTTTTTTGTTTTTAAGATAGGGTTTTTCTGTGTAGTCCTGGCTGGCCTGGAACTCATTCTTGTAGACCAGGCTGCTTCTGCCTCCCGAGTGTTAGGACTAAAGGTGGGTGCCACTACCTCCGGCTTCCTCCCCACCCCGCAGTGTTGGCTGTGGCTGGTATTCAGGGTTGGTTGGTTAAAAAAAAGAAAAAAACTAAGTAGAGATTGCAGTTAAGGTTCGTGGGACTAGAGACACAATGGGTGCTGAGGCTCAGTGCCCTGCAAAGCCGGCAGAGAGTGCAGCTCCTCTCAGAGAGCTAGGCTTCTTTCCAGGTCCTGGGTGCGAGGAGTTGAGCCAGGCCTGTTGAGAGGTCTTTGTAGGTGAAGATCTCAGGTTAGCCTGCAGGGTAAGAACACAGCTGGGTTGTGATCCTTGTGTTCACTCACTAGGCCACTATGTATGACCTCAGCAGTCCCCATTCGTGTTTCTGTTGCTGCACTAAATCACCATGACCAAAAGCAACTGGGGAGGAAAGGGTTTATTTCAGTTTATAACTTTGAGGTCCATCCGTCACTGAGGGAAGTCAGGGCAGGAATCTGCAGGCAGGAACTGAAGCAGGAGCCACGGAAGAATACTGCTTACAGACTGGCTTCTCCTGGCTAACTCAGCCTTTCTTCTACGCTCCAGGACAGCCAGCTGATGGGCTGGCACCGCCTCAGCAAGATGAGCCTTCCCATGTCAGTCACTAAGCAAGAAAATGCCTCAAGGCAGTTTGGTTGAGGCATTTTCTCAGTTAAGGTTCCTCTTCTCAAATGATTGTATTGAGTTGACAAAACAAACAAACAAACCAGGACACTCAGTCACAGTAGGTCTCTGGTGTCAGTTTTCAAGTGAGTAAAATGGGTGTGAGATCCTAACCTTTATCCTGCAGGATGATGAAGAGACTTCAATGCAGTGGCCCATCCAGTGCAGCGGTATGAGTAAGGCTGGCTAAGGGCCACTGCTGCTGGGTTACGGAATGATAGAAAGAGGCTCTCTGTGAGTGGTCTTCAGATGGGTCTGACTTCTAGGGATCCTGCTGATGGTACTGTCTCTTCCTTCCTGACTCCAGGCCCTGGAGGAGGCCCTCAGCATCCAGGCCTCTCCGTCATCTCCACCTGCAGCTTTTGGGAGCCCAGAAGGAGTTGGGGGCCATCTGAGGAAGCAGGAACTAGTGACGCAGAATGAGTTACTGAAGCAGCAGGTGAGGCCCCGAGGAGTGGTGCATCCCCTGGAGCCAGCTGGCCTTCGTGTGCTGGCTCTGCCCGCTCTGCTCTCCACTCTCTATGGTTTGCTTTGCTTTGTTTTTTAGGTGATGATGATGATGATGATGATGATGATGGGTGTATATAGCGTTCTGCCTGCACGCATGCCTGCAGACCAGAAGGGGGCACCAGCTCTCATTACAGATGGTTGTGAGCCATCACATGGTTGCTGGGAATTGAACTCGGGACCTCTGGAAGAGCAGTATTCTTAACCTCTGAGCCATCTCTCCAGCCTATGCTTGTACTTTTTAATTTTAAGCCAATAATCCCTTTGTTCAAGTGAAGTCCTTTCTCAAAGTCCAGAGTATAAAAGAACACGGAATTGTTCTGGTATAGTTGGATTGGAGGTTCGAGGTGCCTTACTCCCATCTCCAGTGCCCCCAGTTCTTCCCCCACAGCCCAGTGAGATACATGGATGCTGGCCTGAGCGAGCAGCCTCTGGCAGGCTACCACACCCCTCCCCTCCCTGTCTCCTCCAGGTAAAGATCTTTGAAGAGGACTTCCAGAGAGAACGGAGTGACCGTGAACGCATGAACGAGGAGAAGGAGGAGCTGAAGAAGCAAGTGGAGAAACTGCAGGCCCAGGTCGCCCTGACTAATGCCCAGGTGAGACCCCACCCTGGCCTGCGGGTCAGAGGGCCTGGGCGTTTGCTGGACTCCCAGCCAGCTCTGCCACTACGGCTCTCTTCGACCTCTGCCGGTCCCTTGTCCTCTGACCTCTGTATAAGGTTGAGGTCTAGCTAAGGTGTTCCTGCTCTGACTCCCCATCAGTGTCGCTGTGTCCTATAGCAGCTGAGCCTCGGGCGTAACCCGACCTGTGTTCAGGCCACCCAGGAAGAGCAGGGGCCCCACAGCTAACAGTTCCAAGCTTGAGTGGTACACTGGGCCTCAGCCATCTGTCCAGTGTTTGCTTCAGCATTTCATCAATGGCGAGGCCTTAGGGCTGGCTACACCTGGCCCTGAACCACTGGTACCATGAGGCCTCTTTCCCTTCTTCAGCTCAAAACACTCAAAGAGGAGGAGAAGGCCAAGGAAGCCCTAAAACAGCAGAAGAGGAAGGCGAAGGTAAGGGGCTGGAGGGGGTGGGCGGCTGGCGTGCACCCTGACCACCTGGGGCGGGTGCTGGCATTATGCCAGGTAGGTGCCACCAGAGCAGTCCTTGTTAACTATTATTATCAGTTGTCTATGACCAGGTCCCCAGGCCTCTGCCTGGGTCCCGGCCCACCTTGCCTTCTGAGAGAGCTAAGGTTCCGGCTACAGGGCAAACGAGGTGGGTGCCACTGGGGGTTGGCAGACCAGAGGCAGATACAGTCTTTCTTGCAGGCCTCGGGAGAGCGCTACCACTTGGAACCCCACCCCGAGCACCTCTGCGGCGCCTATCCCTATGCCTACCCACCCATGCCAGCCATGGTTCCTCACCATGCCTACAAGGACTGGTCCCAGATCCGCTACCCTCCACCCCCAGTGCCCATGGAGCACCCGCCCCCACACCCCAATTCCCGCCTCTTCCATCTGGTGAGTCTTGTGTCCCTCCTTCCTGCAGATTCTGTCTAATGGAAGGGTAAGAAACTGCTGTCCAGTGCTTTCTGAGACAGGGTGGTTGTGGGCAGGGATCTAGGCCCGGCCCTGGGCTGCTCTCCTAGCTGCTCAGTACCGTTGGTGTCAAAGGGGGAAGGCCTGGTAGAATGCAGAGTGGGAAGGCTGGCCGCCAGGTCTCCAGCTGGGGACCACCAGCTGCTGAGTCACCGTGCTTCTCCCCCTCCCTCTACCTTCTTTCTTCCCCTCTCTCCATTCTTCCTGCTTTCTCTCCTTCCCTTTTCTCCTCTTATTTTGGTTCCTCTCCTTTCCTCATATTTTTGTCTCACTCCCAAGAGTTATTGTCACCTATCACTTCTGTAGTCTCTATAATAGCCCCACTGATGTGCCCAGCTCTTCCCTGAGGTGGGTGTAGTGCCTCCTGTCTCTTATACCTTCTCCCTTATACACACTTTTAAACATTGGTATAGATACTGTGCTTAGAAGATTACTTTAAGTTAGATGTGGTGGCTCATGCCTGTAATCCCAGCACAGCTGAGGGAAGATGCTTGCTCACAAGTTTGGGACCAGCCTGAGCAACATAGTGAGATAGTCGAGCCTGCACTATAGATTGAGACTCTTAACTCAGAAAACAAAAGAGGGAGGTAGTCAGAGACTCAAAGGCTACACTTGGCCACTTTTTTTTTAGCTGAATGAGATATAAACCTTAGGATTTGGCACTTTGTTTCTGTGCATTTAGGGCTGTTCTGGCTGTGGCTCTGGAATGTGGCTGTGACTACTACTACTACTTCTTCTTCTTCTTCGTCCTCCTCCTCCTCCTCCTCCTCCTCCTCCTCCTCCTCCTCCTCCTCCTCCTTCTCCTCCTCCTCCTTCTCTTCCTCCTCCTCTTCTTCTTCCTCCTCCTTCTCCTCCTCCTCCTTTTTTTTTTTTTTATTGTTTTCTGAGAGAGTTTTTCTGTATAGCTTTGGATGACCTGGAACTCACCCAGTAGATCAGAATAGTTGAAATTTAGAAATCTGCCTGCCTCTGCCTCCAGAGTTCTAGGACTAAAGGCGTGCGCCACCACACCTGGCTCAGTTGTGGATTCTTATTTCTTTTTAAAGATTTATTTATTTATTATATGTAAGTACACTGTAGCTGTCTTCAGACGCTCCAGAAGAGGGAGTCAGATCTCATTAGGAGTGGTTGTGAGCCACCATGTGGTTGCTGGGATTTGAATTCAGGACCTCTGGAAGAGCAATCAGTGCTCTTAACCGCTGAGCTATCTCTCCAGTCCCTCAGTTGTGGATTCTTTTTTTTTTTGTTTGTTTGGTTTTGTTTTTTGTTTTTTGACTTTTTCGAGACAGGGTTTCTTTGTGTAGCCCTGGCTGTCCTGGAATTCACTTTGTAGACCAGGCTGGCCTCAACTCAGAAATCTGCCTCCCTCTGCCTCCCAAGTGCTGGGATCAAAGGTGTGCGCCACCAGTGCCTGGCTCAGTTGTGGATTCTTAAACACCCATCTCGTTGCAGCCGGAGTACACCTGGCGTCCACCCTGTGCAGGGGTTCGGAATCAGAGCTCTCAAGTGATGGACCTGCCCCCAGACAGGCCTACAGAACCAGGTGAGTGTGGGTTCCCTTGGTAGAGGACCTTTACCCGACAGCATTGATCTGGCCTGCAGAAACTGAGAGCTTGGTGACCAGTTCCCTGGAATAGTATTGAGAGAGGAAAGATGTTGACTGAAGGGTGGGGTGGTTGGAGGAGCAGGCGCTGCCATGCTAGTTCTGTGCTGGGAGCCAGCACTGCTCACAAGCGGAAGCAGACATGGCCCTGTCCTAGTGAGGGAGCAGAAGTGAATTTCAGGACTCATAAAGACAGATGGGTTACACTTTCCCAGAAAAGGAGTAAGTTTCTGTGAGGGAGGTCCAAGGGCTTGACCTAGAGCAGGGTCAGGAGAGTTTTAGGGAGACAGTGACATCCAAGCTGAGAAGCCATAGGGGTAGGGATACTCTGGCAAAGAAAAATGAGAGCCACAAAGACTTCGTGTCTGGGACAAAACTTTCTGGGTCTGGGACAAAATGCCTGAGGCAATCAGCTTCCAAGATGTGGCTCAAGGTTTCACAGATTTCACTCACATTATTTGGCCCTGTCACTTTGAGCCTATGGCTGCCCAGAGCATTGTGCCAGGAGCACGCAGCAGAGGTGACCACCCCTTGATGGCCAGGAAGCAAAGCAAGAAAGAGAAGGGGGGCTGGGAGAGCCTCTGTTCTCTGCAGAAGCATACTTGTAATGACACAACTTCCTTTCACTCTGCCACCTCCTTGGGGTCCACCATTCCCAAGAGGTCCACAGGCTGGTGACTAAGGCATTTGGGGACATTCTGCCTCTGGGTCCTGGGCTCGTTCCATCTCACAATGCAAAGTGCACGTGGGCCGTCTCCCCAGAGTCCCCATAATCATGACTGATCGAGAACTGCTTAAAAGTCCAGTTTCTTAAAGCTCAAGACAGACTCATCTCTGAGACCTTATAGAAACCATAAGGACTCAGGCATGGTGCCACAAACTATATTCCCATCACTTGGGAGGTGGAGACAAGAGGATCAGGGATCCCAGGTCATCCTTGATTACATAGCAAGTTCAAGGTTAGCCTGGGCTATGACCCTATCTCCAAATAAAAGATTTGAAGAGAAGGTTCCACACTTCAGTATACAGTGTTGGGTCAGACCCTGTTTCAGAAGGGAGAGAGTGTCATAGTCAAGAAGGGTTAGACCAGCCGGGCAGTGGTGGCGCACTCCTGTAATCCCAGCACTTGGGAGGCAGAAGCAGGAGGATTTCTGAGTTCGAGGCCAGCCTGGTTTACAAAGTGAGTTCCAGGACAGCCAGGGCTACACAGAGAAACCCGGTCTCAAAAAAATAAAAAAACAAAAAAATAAAATAAAAAGAAGGGTCAGAGCAGAGTAATACTGAAGCCCAGAAAAGCAGACAGACGTTCCATAGCTCAGGGCTGTCACCTTGGCTAGTTGTGCTTGCTGCCTGTGGCTCCCCATGCCCCCCATTCCACACGCCAGGCATCTGTAACTTCCTGGAGTCTCTAGTACAGCTTAGACTTCATCCTCACAGTTTCACCTACTGCCTCCTCCGGGGTTGCTCAATGGGCCTTGGCTGCTGCCATACACACTGCCTGCCTCCAGTCCCCAGGCCTTCCTTTGAGATCTGGGTGGATGCCATGACCCCATAACACTTGGCATTATGCATGCCTGTCAAGCCACTGTGATGTGGACAATGCCAACATCTACTTCCAGTTAGAGCTCTGCAGCTCTAATGCGTGGGTCAGGTCCTCTGAGTGCCCCCCGACCTGAGCATGGCCAGGAATTCTCCTAGAAGTGGCTCTCCAGGCAGTGCCACCTGAAGGCACACTGGTGTTCTCGGGGCAGGTCAGAGGGCTTTATATTTCCAGGTCTTTTGGCGTGGGACTCTATAATAAACCGAATTGAACTTGAACTTGTGGTGATCCTCCTGCCTCTCCCTCTCCGGGACTGGAATTATGGATGGGAGTCAGCCCATCCTTACTTTAGACCTTCCAATAGGAAGGAATTATGAGGAATCCCTCAACACATCTTATCTCTTGGCAAGGTTTTTTGCTGCTTTTTTAAAAATTATTTTTAGTTATGTGTATGCGGAAGTGTGCACATGTGGGTGCTGGTGCCTATGGAAGTCGGTAGGCCCTCTGAGCAGGGTTACAGGTTACTGAGTGCACTGTATGCACTCTTAACCACAGAGCCATCTCTCCACCCGGAGTTGCTTTTCTCCCTCCCTCCCTCTCCCTCTCTCTTCCCTCTTCCCTCTCTCCTCCCTTCCTCGGGACTTCCATCCCCCCCTCTCTGGTTTTTTTGTTTGTTTGTTTGTTTTTGGATTTGGATTTCGTTTTTTTCGAGACAGGGTTTCTCTGTATGGCCCTGGCTCTCCTGGAACTCACTCTGTAGACCAGGCTGGCCCTGAACTCAGAAATCTGCCTGCCTCTGCCTCCCAGAGTGCTGGGATTACAGGCATGTGCGACCACCGCCCAGCTCCCTCTCTGTTTTTTTGTTTGTTTGTTTTTCAAGACAGGATAGCTCTGGTTGTCCTGGAAGGAACTCACTCTGTAAACCAGGCTGCCCTCGAATTCATAGATACACCTGTCTCTGCCTCCTGAATGCTGAGATTAAAGGCTTATACCACCATGCCAGACCAGAAGCAATTCTTACAAAGGGAAGCTGGGATTAAAGGCTGCCTGGCTCCCATTGTTTATTTCTGAGGATCCTCCCTGGCAGATGCTTGATGCCTCTTTCCCAGCCAACCTGCAGTGGTTTTAAGTTACCTGCACCGCCATAGCCCCAATCTTAGAGTAAATCTGGCTGAAGGCAGTCTGCAATAGTGGTGACCATGCCAGAACACTGTGACCTTGACACTGGCTCCACCCACTTGTTACGTTCCACCTCTCACAGGTCTCATGGACTAAACTGACAGGTTCTTGCTAGAGTGTATGGCAAGTGGCCCAGTTTCCAGTAGGGTCTTCTTGTCTACCCGAGACCTCATGAGCCTGGCCTCACCACAGACACACCAGTCAGTATCGAGCTCTTCTGAAACCTCACTACGATCACTGTTTAGTTTTGTCTACTGCTGTCCAGGCAGTTCCTGGGGCTCTGAACTATATCACAGACTCTACGATGACTGAGCCCCCTCTGGTCAGCAGTTCCCTGGTTTAGCAGTTTTCAGTATGACTTAGCTTTCCATCCCTGACCCAAGCCACCATGACAATCTACTTATACAAAAGAAAGATGTGTTTTAGATGCAGAACTTCCAAGGTTTTAGCCATGGTCACTTGGCCCTCTGATGGGACCTCCTCTCATAGTAGAATATATAGTAGAGTAGGTCTGTTCACCCAGAAACAAGGGAGAGGCAAGGTCTGGAGTTCCAGCACCCCTTCAGGGGTACTCGCCCAGTGACTTTGATTTACCCGGTAGGGCCTTACCTCCTAACTTTTAGTGTGAGAGCACTGTGGGCTAGCTGGTGACTAAGCTCTTAAATGTCTCTCTTGGGAAATATTTAAAGCCAGGCAGTTGATGGTGGTGCACGCTTTTAATCACAGCACTCGGGAGGCAGACGCAGGCGGATTTCTGAGTTCGAGGCCAGTCTGGTCTACAGAGTGAGTTCCAGGACAGCCAGGGCTACATAGAGAAACCCTGTCTCAGAAAAAATCATTTAAGGTCCAAGTCACGGTGTTTCAGTAGGAGTTAAGGAAAGCGGCTGCTGTAAGCATCTGAGGGAGCCTGAGATCAAGGAGTGAGAGACTGGGACAAGGCAGGCAAGAGATGGCAGAGGTGTCCACAGTCTGGCCCCTTGCAGAATGTGGTAGGAGGGCTGTCTGAATCTTGAGCAGTATAAATTCCTTAGATGTTTTAAAACACAATAACATGACCAGATTGGAACTTCAGAAAACTCCATCTGGCCACAGAGTCTGTCATTATGAGATTAAAGGCTCTGGAGCTGCAAGCTTGTCAGGAGACGTGAGGAAGCATGAGCCTGTGGGACTCTGGGAATGCCATCTTGAGAATTGGGTGATGTACAACAGAGAGGACATTTCCCCAGCGGGTCTTGAAGCCCTTTGGGGCTGTCTTAGTGAGTGGCAGAGGGTGGCATGGTAGGCAGGGCTGACCTCTTTCCAAGTACTTACTTTGAGGATTTGGAGACCGATGACCTGAGTTCAAATCCCAGCTCCAGAACATTATAAATCTGGGATTTGGGACACATTTTTGTACCCCTTTGTCCTAGCTCCCTCCTCTGTTACAAGTGTAACAAATGGCCTCCTCCTCGGGGCTGGGTACAGATTGCATGATGGATGTCCTAGACCCACAGCCTGGTACTCAGTAGCATACAATACCTAGCTGTTTACACTGGTGGGGAGGCCTGACTGTGAGAATAACCAGACCACGTCTTGAAGCTTCAAAACTTTTGTTTATCTAGAGTCTGCAGACAATGACTGTGATGGGCCCCAGTGAGACTGCAGTGGGTCATTCGGTTCCACCTTCATCTTTCAGAACCAGCTGACCTCAGAGTGCCAGAAGTGTAAAGATCATGTGCATGTTCTATGTGACCCAACCCTTGGCAGAACAGGCTGGGATGGGCAGCTGGCCCACATCCCCAGCCAAACCTCGAACTGTTTACAAGACTAGGGAGAATCCACCCATGGGGCCTCCACCAGGTTCTTCTGGATACAACCGGGAGAAACTCAACACCTTGCCTCTTGCCAAGACAAGGAAGTCTCACCTGGCTTTGACCTGCCATCTGTTGCTGAGGCCACTGGCCTCCATCCTAAGAGTGGGGTGCAACAAGACCCCTTTCAGAACCTCAAAGACATGGTTCCAGACTCTCCAGAGACCACGCCCAGTTCATGTGCATGTGCCGTTTTTTTTGTTGTTGTTGTTGTTTTTGCTTCAAGCTCAGTAGCAGGATGTGCCCCATGTGCCCCGTGGCCCAGCTCCTTACCCCCCTCTGTGAGGAGTTACAGGAAGAGGGCTTCATCTCTAGAGCAGAAGAGAACAGAGAACAATGGGATGGCCTGATGCTCGCCACTGTACCTGTGGCAGCCGCCCGAGAGCCACCGTGATCTGGGATGAAGGCCACACCAGCCATGCCTGATGAAGGGCCCCAGACTGAAGGTGACATCGGCCTCCACAGTTAGATGTTTATGGTGCCAGAGGCCTGTATTAAAGTAGCTGTCTGTTGCTAGGCAGCTGTTTGCACAAATCCTGGACATAAATTCAACTTGAGGATCAACATTTTGTGCCTGATTAATTCCTTTATGCCCTGGTGGCCATGGAGTCTTGTTTCTCTGCTTCTGGTCCCCCAGCATTCCCTTCCTGCATAGCCCTGAGAATGCTGCTAGCATCTTAGGGGCACGCAAGCATGGCGGGAAGATACCCGGCAAAGGACCTGGGGTAAACCTTAGTTCCCAGCCTTCAGAAATGACACCCTCTTAGCCCTCAATGCCCTGGGGAAGGTGGGTGAGGACGAACTGATGGGAACTGAGTCACAGACTCTAGAAGCTGGGCAAGGGCTGCAATGTGGACTGCGCAGGTACGCCCTGTGCACCTCCCTTCCTCAATCCTCCCTTGACTCCATCCCCAGACCCTACCTCCCATGCCAGGAACCCACCACCAAGAACATTCCAAGTAGGCCGAACTGCTGCAGAAATACCTTTACTGGGCAACTGGGGAGTGAGAGATGCCAGTGGACAGAGTGAGAGGATAGCATGTCCCCCAGAGGAGCGGGGATGGTGTCCCTGCCTGGGAGCCTAAGCCTGAATGCACTAAGGGCTGGCGCCACAGACGGGCTCAGGGGAGGCCCGCCCACAAGGGCTTCGGGCCCCTCCTTCATGGAGACACCACCCCTGACTTGGGGTACATGGCCATCATGCTCACGCCTGCCTCGGCTGTTCTCGGGAGCACTGTGGGATGAGGTTGGGGACTTAGGAGGGTCCTTCAGGAAGGATGAAGGAGGCTGGCGGTGTAGTGAACCCAGAAGTGTAGTGCGGACGTGTGGGAGATACAGGCCCCAAGAATGATGTTCAGGTTTGAGCAGGACCGTTGGACCTACAACTTGTGTTTCCTTTGGGCTCATTTGGAACAGAAAGTGGAAAAAAAATATGAGGATGTTGTGCCAAGCCATGACCACAGATGGTCCGTCTCTGGGTTTCAAGCAGGCAGATACATGACTTTGTAGCCATGCACACACTGGGACAGTTGTCAGTTGTGTACACTGGTCAGGCTTGTCTTTTGTGTAATAAAGGGAATCTGGGGTGGGTGTAGAATGACTGTGAGTGTGGCTTCCTTCCTGAAGAGCCCCTCCCCAGCCCTTGCATGATGGGCAGGGGGCGGGGTGGGGGCGGGGCATCAGCTACTTCCCTCTGGCGCTCAGGGCTGCCTGCCGCCTCATGTAGGACAGGATGTCCATCTTGACGTTGCTGACTGTGGTCCGGTGGTACCAGCGCATAACCGGTATGCCATCTGGCCCCACCAGGAACTTCTCAAAGTTCCAGCGGATGTCATGGATCTTCATGGGTTCCCAAAAGAGACGGCCAGGTGAGCCCAGGAGTTCCGCAGTGGGAGGACAGGAGTTCTGGAGCCGGGGTGAGAGGGGCGGGGCGTTAGTCTGACTTGAGGCTCCTTCTGACCCCCCCTCCAGGGGAGAAAACTGTCTGGCACTGAGGGAAGGGCCCCAATTTGGGAACAAGAACACTTGACTGTCAATCTCTGTGGTGACTGGAAGGCTGTAGGCCCCTCCGATGCTCCCGTGAACCCTGTCTTGTCTCTGTAATAGGACCATGGGTCTGCCAAGCCCTCCCATGGGACTAGTAGACCAATGCCAAGCCATTCCCATGGGCTGGGGGTCCTAGGCAGCTGGGGGCGCTTCCTCCAGATGACCCACTCTCACCTTCAGGAAAGTGTAGAACTTCTGTTCTTTCTCCCCGTTCACGTCCCCTTTCTCAAAGAGCTGGAAATTAGGCACAAAGCCCCCACCTGGTCGGACATACCTGGGAGGAGTGCACTAGGGTGAGTCCAAAGGAGCCGAGCGGAGCTCAGAACTGAGGAGAACGGGCTGAGGGGAGGGGCTGGGAATCTCTCTTATCAAGCTCATGACTTGCATGGACATACCTAGGCCCAGTGTGCATTTGCCATCTCAGTCCCTTCTCTGTGCCCACCCCACAGCTCTACCCTTCATGTGCTGCCCAGCCAGGTACACATAGCCTCCTGTTTCCCATCCCTTCTCCCTCATCCCATTAAACTCCAAACTAGGGTGGGCATGGTGGGTGGGCAGGGCAGAGTAACTGAGCAGCTGACATGGAGACAGTCAACCAATATCTGCAGCCCCTGAGCCTCCGCCTCATGGAGGCCGCCATCTCCAGCCAGGAGAACTCACTTGAGACTGGGTAGGATCTCCGAGTTCTCGCCTGGCTCTTGCTTGCCAAACTGGTTGCTAGGGAAGCCCAAGATGACCAAGCCGAATGGCCCAAGTTCTTCTTGTAGTGCATTCAGTTCTTGCCGAAGGAGAGAGAAGAGGTGAAGTCCCCGCCTCCGCACCCTGCTCCCATCCACCCTCCAGACCGCTGGAACCTGAGGCCCAGGGAGGGAGGGGTTTACCATGGTGACCCCGAGAGTCAGTGGCAAGACTGAGACTTAGGTCCTTTCCTGACTCCAGTCTGGGGCCAGTGGAGGTTTTGGAGAAAAGTCAGGAATATGCTTTGTACATCAGTAATCACACATCCATTGCCTGGGTCAGTGAGCTGAGGATTCTTACCAGTCCCTGGACAGATGGCTGAGGACCTTCTTAGGGTGGTTGGAGGGCAATATTCACATCCCTCTCTCATCCAGGAACTGAGGGACCCAGGAGAGGCCCTGGCCAGCTCGCCAGTTCCCTTGGCCCCCATGGAGTTAGGGGCAGTGCAATCACCCAGCCCATCTTGTACAGTCCGAGGCCTGGACAGAAGCACTGAGCACAGCACTGTGGAACACCGCCCCCACCCTGTCTGCAGATCCAGGAACTCTCCTGCAGGTGCCAGCCATGTGGCCAGGGTCTGCTCTGCCCCAGAGTGTTTGCCTCTGGAGCCATCAAGCTTTGGCCAGATTGTTCCCTTAAGCTTCTGTCTGCCCTCACTGAGAAGAAGAGACAGAATACTGACATTAAGGAGATGTGGGCTCCAGTCAGATGCCGGGTTCAGCCACTGCCAGCCTTGTGGTCCTAGTTGTTTATACGTGCTGAGCCTGGGTGCCCTTTCCTGGATGAATGCTGAGTTAGGAGGAGGGCTGAGCTAGTCTATCTTTAAAAGTTTGCTTAAGAATGAACTGTAGAGCTGGGCAGTGGTGGCATATGCCTTTGATCTCAGCATTTAGGAGACAAGTGGACCTCTGAGTGTGAGGCCAGCTTGGTCTACAGAGCAAGTCTGAGGACAGCCAGGGCTATGCAGAAACCCTGCCATGAAAAAAAAAAATTAAAAAACAAACTGTTGGATGCCACCACTTAAGGCTTCCATCCCTCTTCCCCGTCAATTTCCTCCAGAATTAAGCTAGCGGACTCATTCTCCAGAGTGGAGACAGAGACGGGTCCAGACGGGTGGGGGTTGGGGAGAGGAGACGTTTTAGCTGCAGCTACCTCTATGGATTCTTACTCCAGTCAAGGGAAGCAAGCAGGCACTCAGTCAAGGTATTGAGGTGCCCTGGGGTGAAGAAAGGGAGCTGGAAACTTCTAGAATGCATCCAAAGACCATCAGACCTTACATAATCATCTCCAGAAAGTATGAAATCCAATGGAGCTGGGATACAAACCTTGGTCTGTCAGTCACCACCACCCTTTCCCCCTTGCACCTCATGGGATTAAAGTATGTCCAAAAGACAGAACTGGCTCTAAATTCTGCAAAAGGCATGAGGGAGCTCTTACCAAGGTATTGGTCTGTCAGACCTCAGTAGCTGGCTACGTTGACAAAGAGGATGTATTTGCCTGCATACTGCTTAAAAGGAATGTACTCCTCCCCATCGATGGTGAGGGCTCCATACTCGTAGATGGTACCGCTCATACCGCCATGACAGTCTGTCTGAAAGAGAAGATGGTAGACACCAAGGAACTATTAGAGTGGACACATTTAGGACATTTTTCCACCTTCTGGACATCGATGATGGCCAGTATGGAGAAAATGACTTACCCAGGACAACAAAAACCGGAACTAGACCAAAACAGGTCCCCTAACTCCTCACCTCCTGTAACTGAGACACCTGAGGACCCAGTAAACACTCGGTATCTGCATTAATCACTTAGTGCTGTGGAACTCTGAAGTTAGCAGTGATCACTTTTGTATTTCGTAGGCGGTTGGGTTGGGTAGGGTTGGGTTGGGTTGGGTTGGGTTGGGTTGGTCTGAGAGGCACAGTTGGGAGGCTGCTACAGAAGTCCAGACAAATAGGAGGAGGCCTGGGATAGGTGACCAGGAAGGAGACACTGGACAGAAGGGATGTGGCAAGATGTTGAGAATGAGTCAGAGCTTCCCAGTCTGGAAGGCTGGAAAGATGAGGCGTGAGGAAGCAGGGATGTGGGAACGGGATCCCGGAGAATGGGACGGTTTGTCACGAGACCTCACTGTGACACCCACAGTGAAGACACAGTGGGTATGAACGCATACACCCTCCTGTCTGTCCAGCTGCCACACCACAGGCTACCTCCAGGAGAATGAGGGAAGGAGTATAGGGCACAGTGGTGTATGCCTGAGTACCCAGGTTCCCCTCTAGCCCTGCCACCAGCTCAGTGCTAGCATGACCATTTCTCCTCCCTGGCCGCCCTATCACGCTGGAAAGGAAAGGGGCCCCCTCCAGCCCACCTCACTCCCAACAGGGACAACAACATTCCAGGGCTACTCTTGAAGTGGGAGAGCCCTGTGGGAAGGGAAAATCACCCCCTCTTCCCTCTGGTTCTAGAAAACTTGCTGCCAAAGCAAGATCTTCAGGTTAACTGGGTGAAGGAGCCACGCAGGCAGCAGGGCAGGTGCCCCAGTAGGGTAGTGTGGAATGCCTCGGTCACTGAGGCCAGACAAGCCAGCTGAGTCTGGCTGCCTTTGCTGTGTCGTCCCTGACAGTTAAACAATTCTCCTGGCTGGGGTACAAAGTCCCTGCTTCCAGGGAGTGTAAATACCGTGTGTTGGACTGAATGCTCAGCCAGACAGCCCTGCCCCACACTTCTGAAGCCCCAGCTGGGATCGCTTCCACCCTAAAAGGCAAACAGCTTCAGGCTTGGGGGCATACACCAGAAATGCCAGCATCAGAGGCTGAAGCAGGAGATGGAGAGTTTAGGGCTAGCCTGAACTACATAGGCATACCCTGCCTCAACAAGAGCAGCACAGTGCAAACAGAGCAGGGTCCAACCCCTGCTACCTCCCTGCATGTTCCCTCCCTCATACCGAGCTGAGTCTCAGATGTGGGACGGAGATCCCAGGGGTTGACTGAGTGACGGGAACTTTGAGACTCCGCTGGGTCCAGCTTCTCCAGATAGTTTTGGGGGAAGGAGGCATGAGGAGCCCCTTGAGTTAGACTCGGTTATCTTTACTGGCTGTGTGGCCCTGGAACGAACCATTTTCATTCTTTGGGCTTTGGTGTGAGAGGTTAATTCCTAGGCAGTTACATGGGGAAGCCTAAGAAGAGAATAGTGAGATTTTCTCCATTAAATTATTTCATTACATTTATTCACTTATTTGGGGGAGGATGTCACAGTATGTGGAAATCACAGGACAATTTGGGAGAGTTGGTGCCTTCCTACATGTGGGTCCCAGGAATCGAACTCAGGTCGTCAAGCTTGCTTACAAGTGTCCTCACCCCTGAGCCGTGCTGCTGACCCAATCAGCTTGTCCTCAGTGTTTGGCTAGGCTGGCAGTGAACTCCTGAATCTGCCTGTCTCTGCACCACAACCGCACCAGTGCTGGCACGTGTGGCCATACCTGGCTATTTTGTGGATGCTGAGGATTTGAACTCGGGCCCTCTTGATTCTATAACAATGATTTTACTCGCTGAGTTGTCTTCCCAACACTGAAAATGACTGAGAAACTACTGACAGATTAAAACAGGCTTGGGCCGGCAGGGCGTGGAGGTTACCCGAAGCAAAGCCAAAGGCCTGTAAGGGTCATAGTAAGGAGAGGCCTTAAGTGTGTGCTAGCTGCCTTAAGAAGTGAATGGCGGCCACTACCATGTTTTCTATGGGGGTAGAATGGGGCTCATGCTAGGAGCCCAGGCTAGCATGGGTTGGAGGGTGGACTTGATGAATGTGCCATAGATTGTAGTCACCAACTCAGTCCCCACAACTCCCCCACCCCTGCCCGGCTTCCATCCTCTGGGTCCATAGAATCCCAAAGCCCTGTTCCTCCACCAGAGGAATGAGGAACAAAGAGGAGATGGGGAGACACTGAGCTAGGCTCCTGGATGCCTAGGGCTACTGGTCCGTCTTCCCTATTCCATCTTCCTACACCCATTGGTGGGATATTGAGAACATGACAGGTCTGAGAGGTTGGAGACTGCAGCTGGACCTGGCTGGGCCTCTAGCAGTGTGTGTGACCATCCCTCCCCCCTCCCCTCAGGATTCCAGCCTGTCAACTGTAAGATGGAGGGCCACTTAAGGCCTTTCAGCCTTGACGTCAGCCTGTGGTCCCATGATGCTCTCTGCCTTGTGCAGTCACCTAGAAACCAGTGGTTACTAGGATGCCACGTCAGCAGCTGGTAGTCCACAGCTCTGCAAAGCCTTTTGCAGCTGTAAACTGGACCAGACAGAGGCTTTCCCTGTCATTGCCCCTCCCTTTGAGTCGAGAGGACATCTTTCAGTGGCTGTATCACATTGGGTCTGCACGTGTCCCCTCCCTGTTCCCTGGCCCTGACGCTGGATTAAAGCAAGCGGTTGAGTCCCAGAAGCCAGAGCTGTAGCGTGCTAACTCCAAGGACCTGAGAGACCAGATGGGCATGCCTGGGCTGTGAGGAGCCAGAAGCCTCAGCTGGTTATGAGATAAGATCACACCTCACCCTCAGACTTTTCTAGACTGCTCTCACTCTTCCCTCTGGACCCACCCGTCTCTCCCTCATTCCACCGACAGGGCTAGGATGAATTTCAGGGCCAGTGTGCTTTCCTGCAGCCTCCTTAGGACAGGATTCAACCCCCACCCCAAGCAGTTCCCACACTAGAGGCACAGGGCTAGTGCCCCAGTCCACCCCCACCCCAACTCCACACCCTAATCTTGATCTCTGTCCTAGAAAATGCCTACTGAACTGGCTGATTAGGAACAGGCTGGAGAGAAAACCAAGGCTTTACAAGTACCCTATCTGTTTAAGGAGCTGAGGAGAGAAAGGGACTTAAAAACAGGAATCCCTCTTAGGGCTCTCTCTCTCTCTCTCTCTCTCTCTCTCTCTCTCTCTCTCTCTCTCTCTCTCTCTCTCTCTCTCTCTCAGAGGTGGGCAGAATCTAGAAACAGCAATGTGTACTTACAGGTTCTGAGAAGAAAGACCCAGAGGATTTTAGAAACTCAAAGCCAGAGCCTACCCAGTTTTGTGCGCATGCATGCAAATGTGCATGCAGGGGTGCATGTATGGTGTGTGTGAAGTTGGAGACCACAGTGTCTTTGTTTGGGTCTGTCCGTCTCTACTGCTTTCTGCATCCTCACCTTAGGGAAGAGGAGAGGCCTGCAGAGCCCACCCAACACAGAACTGACCAAGAAGATAAACGTGCCAGGGCATCTGCCCTCAGCCTCCTCATTTCTATTCCAGCTCAGGGTGCCACAGCTATACTAGAATGGTCGAAGCTCCAGACGACTTCCTGGCCTCAGCTGGCTTCTCTACCTACAGTGTCTGCTCCATGCGTGGCAGGGCAGTGAGCTGTAAAGAGAGAGGGCAACTGGAGGGATCCATAGCCTTCCAGCCATTCTCTCCAGCCACGCCCTGCTGATGGAGAAACTGAGGCCCAGAAAGGGATGCGCCTCCAAGTCAAAATTCTTTCTCTCATAAATCTCAGCCTCCAACGCCCTGGGACGAGTGAAGAGGCTATCAGCCCGCCCCCCCTTCCCCCCAGCAATTTTTCAGGAGTATGGCCACCAGTTGCACTCTCCTGATTGTGTGTGTGCAGGGGGCACACCCTGTCCCAAACCCCCTGAATGGGACAGTCACATCCCAAGTATCTGGATGTGGCAACGCGACCCCGAGATGACAGTGGAGGAGAGATATATGAACTCGGGAAAGACTATCCTCCTGGGTTCGTACTGCCCTCTGAAACACGCGGCTCTGTGTTGGAAGGGCGCAGAGACCGAGGGTTACAAGTGGGGTTCTGGGTGCCTCTGGGGAAGCAGTGGCTTTCCCAGTCGCGCAGTGGACACCTGGGTGCGATGGACTCCTCTTGAGCCCCAGAGGTTCACTCACCTTGGATTTCTCTTGTCCCCGGCCCGGCGGAACAAACCCGGCCAGGAGCAGGGACAGAAGGCAGGATGCCCGGAGGATCCGGGCCATGGCGGGCTGGGGCGCGTCTTGGGGTGGCCACCGTCCGTCTGAGGTATCCGAAGCGCTCAGCCACATTTCAAGCCCTCCACTGTGGCCAATCCACAGCCAGGCCGGGGGCTTCCTAGCCAATGGCAACGCGGTTAGGATTTAAAGGGCAAGACATACCCGCCCCTTTTCTCTCCCTCTCCCCAGGCCCGGGGCGACGGTGACACAAGCTCAGGAGGCACAAGAAGGGTGTCAGCTGCCTGGGAAGAGCAGGAGATGGGCGCAGCCAGGGTTCTAGACAACACCCAGGACGCGGCTTTTTTTCCCCCCAAGCTCTGAAAACCTAGGGCCCCGGGGATTTAAAAGAACATAGAACCCATTAGTGCAAAAAGAAACTGTGAGAGCCAGGTGTAGAGATTCATGCCTGTAATCGCAGAATCAAAAAAGCTGAAGCAGGAGGATTGCATAGGTTCAGTGCAATCTGTGACCCTGCCTCGACAAGGGAATGTAGCTTAGTGGTACAGTACTTACCAGCTCACACGAGGGCATTGGTTTATTCGACTCCCAGCATCAGCAAACTAGAGGAAATCTGTGAATGTGATTTTGAATTCGGCCTTCCCCTTGGTTAGGTTGTGGATGACAGTTCAGGTGACTGGGGACCAGAAAACACATACTCCCCTCACCCCTTTTTTAAATTAGCACATAAAAACTATGTGTCTATCTCTGTGGTCTTAGACTTATTCTTTTCCCCCTCTGAGCCTCAGTTTCCCCTGCTATAATGATGGGATTGGTTAATGAGCTCTAAGGTCTTCCAGGCTCTGGCTCTAGCTGATGTGCTTCTAAGTGGTAGGCCTAGTCCAGGAGTTTAATATTTGTTGAATCAATTAAATCATTAAATTTGTTTGTGCTTTCATATAAGGTCAGGCTGGGCATCTCTAGATTGAGGGCTTCCAGGTTTAATCTGGTCTGCGATAGGGGTTTGGTGCTTCCTGCCTTGCTACCACAGTGGGCTGGGAAGCTGTTAGGACAGTCCTGGGCTGCACATCAGAACCACTGTGTTGGGCTAAGGCACCTGCGGAGCCTCTTGCCTTCAGACACATGGCAGAAGGGATTCCATGGCACTTGACCCCAGTCTCGGTCATGTGAGTCCTAGGATTTAGGTGCCTTCTAGAAAGTTCCTGACTCAGAAATGCCTTCAGGTACCATGCTTTCACTATGATTCAGGAAGTTAATGTGACCCGTGGAATTTGGAATTTTCTGCATTCATAAGGCCTTGCTCCGTGGCGGGGCTGGTGAGATGGCTCAGCGGGTAGAAGCCCTCACAAGGCTGTGCAATAAAAGGGTTTGCAAACTGATGGCTTGAGTTTAAGCTCCAGAACCAAGGGTGAAAGGAAGGAACTGGTTTCTGAAAGTAGGCCTTCAACCTGCAGCACAGCAATAATAAATAAACTCATTGCATTGAGGTAGAAAGAACCTGGAGGCCAGGAAACCTTATACCATGGAGGTATATGACTGGCTGACACAGTAAGCTCCCAACTGATATCACTATTCTATCCTAAACCTTAAGTGCCTGAGGCCTAGTGACATTGGAGTCCTTCATGAAAATTCCTGCAGTTAATTTGTGCAGGACAACCGTACCAGAATCCAGTCTCTGGTCCATGTTGTTCTGCTGCTCTTTGTTCTGTATCCTCTGGGACTGACCCACGCACGATGCTTACACTTTGGGTTTTGAATGACTGTGTTTATGAACAGTGCTGGTTGGATTGGTTTTGGTTTGGTTTGGTTTGGTCAACTTGACCCCAACTGGAGTCATCTGGGAAGAGGAGCCACAGTTGAGGATTGCCTCCATCAGACTGGCCTGTGGGCAAGCCTATGGGAGCATTTTCTTGATGGATAATTGATGTAGAAGGGCCCAGGCCACTGTGGGTCGTCCTCCTCATGTGTACAAGAAAGCAAACGCTGCCCGGTGTAGTGGCACAGGCATTTAATCCCAGCACTTGGGAGACAGGAAAAAACTGGATCTCTGTGAGTTCAAGGCCAGACTGGTCTACAAAGCAAGTTCTGGGACAGCCACAGCAACACAGAAAAACCTTGAGAGAGGAGGGGGGGGGGGAGAGAGAGAGAGAGAGAGACCGACCTTTGAAGCTGATGCTGATGTGGTAGATTTATTCCTGAGAGATGTTGATGTTGATCTCTACCGGGCAGCTTCCATTTGCCCTCAGGTTAAAGTTCAAATTCTTTCAGTGACTCAGAACCTGCCTACTTCATCTTCTGGCCTCTCTTCCAATTCTTGCTCAGCTGGACAGAACAGTTTCTGTTCCCAGTCTATAGCTCAGCCTCACCTGCAGTCTTTCTCTGTTGGCTGCCCTCTGCCCCCCCACCGGGCCTCCCCTTTCTCCCCCCCAGGCCCCCCACCTGGCCTCCACCCCACCCCACCACCCGGCCTCACCACCACCACCACCACCCGGCCTCCCCTCTTTACCTTATTTTCTTCTACCAGGTCAGGACTCTGCTAACATCACTTCCTGAGCGCTGCTTAGATCCACTGGGTTTGTTTTGGTTTTGGTTCTTTGTATTGTTTAGTTGTTTGTTTATGAGACAGGGTCTCACTGTGTAGCCCCGACTGTCCCAGAACTCACTATGTAGTCTAGGCTGGCCTCCAACTCACAGAGATGTTCCTGTTTCTGCCTCCTGAGTGCTGAGATTAAAATTTGTGCCACCACATCTGACCCCTGGTTTTATTAGTTCCTAGAATATTCAACAATCTCTACCTCAACTCCAGTACACTTTTTGTTTTTGAGCATAGGGTAGTAGATTTATTAAGGAAACATTAAAAAAGAAAACTCCTAAGGGAGATTTTTTTTCTTTCCTTTTCTTTTTCAAATTTGTTACATAGTCTTTTGCTTTAAATTTTTAAACTTTCTCCAGGCAGTAGTGGCACATGTCTTTAATCCAAGCACTTGGGAGGCAGAGCCAGGTGGATTTTGGAGTTTGAGGCCAGCCTGGTCTACAGAGTGAGTTCCAGGACAGCCAGGGCTATACAGAGAAACCCTGTCTCGGAAAAACAAACAAATAAACAAAAAACCCCAAAAACCAAAAGAACACACTATTTTAAATTTCGTTTATTTGGAGGCACAGCACATGAGCTGTGTGTGCCCAGTTAACATAATTTCTTGATTTTTGTCTGTTGTCTACTTATTTACTTATTTCTCTTGAAACAGCTCCCATCTCATCATCATGACCCAGAACAAGCAGGATGCCTGGTAGCCTTCGATAACCATTTGAGCCCATGAGACTAGTTTGATACTGTGTGAGACTGGAGGCTGTTCTGAGGAAGCCTGTTTGGGAGAGGTGACATGCGGGAGGCTGTGGGAAGGGGGTGGTAGATACAGACATCTTAGGGCTTGCGAGAAAGCATTAGTAGGTTTTATCTCCTACCTGAGAACAAGATCTCCTTTGTCTCACCCACAGAGCTGAGCACCAGTGCCTCTTATCCTCTCCACTAAAAGAACCTGTAAGGGGGCTGGAGAGATGTCACAGAGGTTAAGAGCACTGGGAGTTCTTCCAGGATTGGAGTTAATTCTCAGCACCCACATGACATGGCTGCTCATTACTGCCTATGACTCCAGTTCCAGGGGGATCCAGTGCCCTCTTCTGGTTTCTGCAGGTACCAGGCATGCGAGTGGCACACATAGATATAGGCCAAACAGCCGGGCACATAAAACAAATACAGATATAGGAAACTAAAACGGAACTTAAATTCGTGGCACACATAGATACAGGCCAAACAGCCAGGCACATAAAACAAATACAGATATAGGAAACTAAAACGGAACTTAAATTCGTCTCTTACCGGGCTGGAGAGATGGCTCAGTGGTTAAGAGCATCCACTGTTCTTCCAAAGGTCATGAATTCAAATCCCAGCAACCACATGGTGGCTCACAACCATCCTTAATGAGATCTGATGCCCTCTTCTTGTGTGTCTGAGGACAGCTACAGTGTACTTACATATAATAAATAAATAAATCTTTAAAAAAAAGAAAAAAGAATTCGTCTCTTACCAAGAATTGCAGTGCACACTTTCATCCCAGCACCGTAGAGGCAGAGCAGGTAGACCTCTGAGAGAGTTCAAGGCCACCTGGTCTACATAGTAAGTTCCAGGATAGCCAGAGCTGCATAGAAAAACCCTGTCTTGGGGCTGGAGGGATGGCTTAGTGGTTAAGAACACTGACTGCTCTTCTGAAGGTCCTGAGTTCAAATCTCAGCAACCGCATGGTGGCTCACAACCATCTGTAATGAAATCTAACACCCTCTTCTGGTGCCTCTAAAGACAGCTACAGTGTGCTTACATATAAAAATAAATCTTAAACAAACAAACAAACACCCTGTCTCAAACAAAACATAATTACTTATTTCTTCTTTCCTTCCACCATGCAGATCCCCAGGGTGGAACTCATGAGGTCAGGTTTGGCGACAAACCTCTTTACTCCCTGAGCCGTCTCGATGGCCCTAGCTTTCTGATTGGTTGGTAAACAAGGACTAGAGATAGTGGAATAAGAGATTTTTTTTTCAAGTGCTGATGCATTGTGTTCTCAAGGAAGACAGAACATGAGTTAATGAACAAAAAAAGGACCATAAAAGCCAGAGCACTGAACGGCTCCCCATTGCTGAGTAAGAGCTTTGGGTTTGGAGGTCAGTGATGGGGTCAGCCAGCCCAACGTAAGCTCCTAGACAGGGGTGGCAGGAGGGAGGCCCAGCCCGCATCGCCCCGCACTGTGTGATCTGTTTTGCAATCGAGAAGAGTTTGCAGAACTCAGGTGGGGCCTTGGAACTTCTGGTTCCCAGAATAATTGGCAGATGGAATCTTAGAGTCAGCTCACAGGCTGTCAGTCAAGAGTCTGGTGAGGGACAGAGAGCCTTTCAGCAGTTAAGAATGTGTGCCGCCCTTGCAAAGGACCCAACTTCAGTTCCTAGTACCTGTGTTGGGCAAAACCACCTGTGAGTCCAGTTCCAGGGCATCTGGGTCTCCAGGCACACACACGTGCATACACACAGAAATAGATACACATAACTACAAATAATAAGAGGGGGGAGGGAGGGAAGCTAGAGCCTGCTCCTTCCAGAGAGCACCTTCCAGCTCCTCAGCCTCTCCTTTCTCATCTGTGGAACAGGGAACTGGACATGACAATTGTCTATCTAGGGGTGATGTCTAAACTACTAACCATCAGTCATTCAAAATGACCTATACACAGGTGCTGACTTTGATTTATTACATTTTTTTTTTTGTAGCCCAGGCTGACCCTGAACTTGATAGATAGCTAAGTGTGATATCTTCCTGTACTGGAAATCACCAAACTTGGCTTCTGTGGTACTGGAACAAAACGGGGGACTTCATATATTTTAGATAAACCAAGAGCTTTGTCCTCAGCCAGAGCTTAACTTTTTGAGAAGACCTTGGGACTCCTGAGAAAGGTCGCATCATCATTGCCATTTCATAGATGACTCGAACACACAGAGAGGTCAGGGAACTTCATGTTGTGCAGTTGGAAAAGAGGCAGAGCTAGGTCTGAACCAGACACACTGTCTTCAGAGCCCTTGCCAATAACCTCTGGGCCTGTGCCACCTGATGTGGTAGTTACTGGCCATGTGGCCTTACCGGGCGCCTTGGAATGTGCCCTGTCCAAATTGATAAGTGCCAAGAGTGTAAAGTACACACCGTTTTTGAAGAGTTGTTCTTTCGTTTTGTTTTGCTTTTTTTAAAAGGCAAATGGTAGCTTATCATAGCTCAGCAGTGGAGAGCTTACTGAGTATATATGAAGTCCCCAGTACGGGGGTTGGGGGGGGGTGGGGGGTGGAATGTTCAACATAAGCCAGATTACGGTGGCTTATACCTGTAACCCCAGCTCTTGGGAGATGGAGGCAGGAGGATTAGGAGTTCATGGTCATCCTTGGATGTATATCTGGTTTGAGGCCAGTTTGGTATACACAAATCTCTGTTTCAAAAGAAATCTATATTATACGTGTTGAAATAATATTTTATTTTATTTTTGGCTTTTTTAGACAGGGTTTCTCCATGTAGCCCTTGTTGTCTTGGAACCACTCAGTAGACCAGGCTGACCTCGAATTCAGAGATCCACCTGCCTCTGCCTCCAGAGTGGAAACAATATTTTATTGTGTCAAGTTAAAGGATAAATGTAAGTTTAAAATCGCGCCAATCATGGAGAGTCAGGGTTTTTAATCCCAGAATTTTTGAGGCTAAGACAAGAGAATTGTCACATTTGAACCTGTCTGGGCAGTAAAATGAGATCCTGTCTCAAAACAACAGTGGGGGGCGGGGTTACAGAAGAGCTATCGAATCCCCTGTAATTAGAGTATGAGCTGCCTTGTCTCAGAAAGACTGCGGGGCTGTCTCTGTGCTAAAGAGACAATTCAATGGTTAAGGGCACTGGCTGCTCTTCCGGAGGACCTGGGTTTAATTCCCAACACCAACTTAGAAGCTCGCAACCATCTGTAACTCTAAATCCAGGGGATCCAACACCCCTTCTGATCTCCATGGGTACCAGGCACATATGTGGTACACATACATATACTCAGTCACACACATAAAAATAACTATTTTTAACTTTAGAATAACAGCAGGCCAGTGATGGGGCTCATCAGGTAAAGGTGCTTGGGGCTCAAGCCTGGTAACCTAGTTTGATCCTAAGAAAGAACCCGGGAGCCAGGTAGTGGCAGCACATGCCTTTAATCAAAAAGCAGAGGCAAGCAGACCTCTGTGAGTTTGAGGCCAGCCTGGTCTACCAAGTGAGTTCTAGGACAGCCAAGGCTACACAGAGAAACTCTGTCTTCAAAAACCAAAAAAGTAAAAGATGAAAGGAGAAAACAGACTCCATGAAGTCGTCTTCACACCACCTGGGTACATGAAGCACTCACCCATCCTCCCTCTCCCTTTCTCCCTCTCTTCCCCCTCCCCCTCTCTCCCTCTCTCTTCCTCCCTCCCTCTCTCTCTCTCCCTCTCCCTTTCTCTCTCTCATCCTTGCACACAACCTTCATACATGCACACACTCACACACCTCATAAACACAACACACCCACACAAATAAGAAATTTTAATTTTTTTAAATTAAATAAATTATTTAATTTTACCTGCCAGGAGTATTATGTCCATCTATAGAATCCCACTTACTCAAAGTGTTGAGGTAAAAGGATTACAAATGCGGGGTTAACCTGGCCAACCCGCCAAGGCCCTGTCTCAAGATAACAATAACAATAAAAGGGGCAGGGATGAAGCTCAGGGGTAGCACACCTGCCTAGTAAGCACAAAGTCCTGAAAAGAAAATGACCTTAAAAAACAAACAAACAAACCAACAAACAAACCCATAGTTATTGTCAAATGTAGTGGTGTGTATCTGTAAACCCAGATCTTGGGGGGGGGGGGGGGGTTGAAACAGGAGGCTTGCCGTGAGTTTGAGGCCAGCCGGTATTCCCTAGTGAGTACCAGTCACTCGTGGCTATATGGCAAGATGTGTTTTCAGAAAGAAATTATTTCAGAGTGGCTATAGCAAATTTTAAAAAAATGTGACTTGTATTGGCCAGCACTGGTTTATTTATTCATAAAGGACCAGCATGGGGGGTTGGGTGGGAAGCCCTCCTGATAGAGGCTAAGGCCTTGTCTTGGTTCATTCATTTACTCTGAGGAGCCACAGAGCCTAGCATATGACATGATTTATCCCACTGAGAAGCTGTAAGATCAGCTGACAGAGAGGGCTCCCAGGACAAGGTCCAGAGAAAGCCCTGAAAGTCCCCTGCCAGCAGAGTCTCACGAGACAGCTTCGGTCCACTATCAGGCGAGTGTAAGGAGACCATACGAGCTGCTGTTTCACAGGGATGCTCCTTAGAGACTTGGTGCCTGCCGTGCGTTTTTATTGGGGGCTCATCATGAAAGCGCCCTCCACTAAACACATCAACACTGTCAGATGTTCCATGTGACCTTTAACTGTTTGTGTGGCTGAGTCACGCTAATTCATTGCAAGGATGAAGAATTCTCTGGAATAGAAGTTTCCAAAAGCCGAAAGGGATGAACAGGGCAGGTCTCCGTAGGGAGAGCAGTCTGAGTCCTGCTGTGTCAGCTCTTCCAGGTGCTGCCACAACAACTGTGGGCTCCGTCGAGTTTCTCTGAAACACATCTGTCTTAGGCTGTGTAGACATCTTATAATAAAGTACCACGCATGAGCTAAGTGGCTTCCAGTCAGCAGAGGCCTTTGTCCCTAAGTTCTGGAGACTGGGATGTGAACGATCAAACTGACAAAAGCTACAGTGTCTAGGAGGCCTGCTTTCCCAGAGGTGGCTGGCTTCTCAGGGTAGCTTCAGTGATGATGAGTGAAGCCTGTTTTATATGGGCACTAATCTCACTCATGGTAGCCCCACCCTCCCGACTAAAGCATCTTCCCAAAGTATCTTTCTTATGATTATATAAGGCGTTGGGATTTCAACAGACCATGGTGAGAGTTAGAGAGATCTCTCACACACACACACACACACACACACACACACACACACAGCTCACAAGCAAGGCTGGAGAGGGTTATAAAAGAGAGAGGGGCTGTAGATATAGCTCAGAGGGTAAAAACATTTGTCTTAAAGCCTAACAATGTGAGTGCAACCCTCAGAACCTACTGAAAGGTGGTAGGAAAGTACTGATTACCAAAACTTGTCCTCTGACCTCCACACATGCACTCATACATATTCATCACACACACACAATAATAATAAATAAATAGAAGTTATAAGAGCAAGAGAGGTGCCCCTCATGACAGTGTCATTCAACCTTCTCATATGGGTGATATTTTTAGTATCTCACTGCAAGTACAATCATCTGCAGACTGGACTGTAGTGGGTTGGCCCGATGCTGCTTGTATTCTAATGCTAATTTGGGCCCCCCAAAACTGGTTGCCCCAGAAAGGAGAGAGCCTTCACATAGACACTAGCCACGTGACCCTGCCACCACTTAATTGAAATTGGTAAATAAGCCAGGTGGTGGGTGGTGGTGGTGGTGGTGGTGGTGGTGGTGGTGGTGGTGGCCGCGGCCGCGGCGGCACACGCCTGTAATCCCAGCACTTGGGAGGCAGAGGCAGGTGGATTTCTGAGTTCGAGGCCAGCCTGGTCTACAGAGTGAGTTCCAGGACAGCCAGGGCTATACAGAGAAACCCTGTCTCAAAAACAAAAAACAAAACAAAACAAAAAAACCAAAAAAATAGAAATTGATAAAGATGCCAACGGTCAATAGCTGGGCAGAAGGGCCACAGGTGAGGTTTAGGCTTGGTGGGCTCAGGGTCAGAAGTAGACCATGCACAAGGAGAAAGAACATGCAGGAGGGGAGGCAGGAGAAGCTGCCATGGGTTAGGGGTCAAGAGAGTGTGCCCTGAGGACTGCCCAGGTGGAGTTAAGAGCAGCCCAGAGGAACATCGTAAACAGTAAGTAATAACTCAGGGTTAGTGATAAGAAAGTAGCTTCTAACAGAATGAAGGGTGGCAGCTGCCCAGCTATTGTGCTGCCTAAGGCATATTAAAAATATAAAGGCTGTGTGTGTGTTTTATCTGGAAACTCAATAACCAAAGACAAGGTAGAAACCCTGAGAGAGGATTTTAATAATTTTTACAACACTGTATATACCTAGGCTGGAGAAGACTCCAAACTTTCAACCAAAATGTCCCTTCCCTTCTTCTGATATGTTCATGTCACTGAAGCCTAGGACTTGAGTAGCTACCCTCCCCGTTTCTTGTATGCTTTCTAGGTTAGGCTCCATGTGAGTTTCAACAACTGTCTTCACAAACAGTCAAGACCGGCAGGGCGCCTGCATGCAGACACAGTGACGACAAAGAACTACCCAAAGGGCTGGGCTGCCTGCCCCATCGCTTGCCTTGCTCTTTGCATCATGGCTGCTGACAAGTGGCCGGGTCAGGTCCACCTCACTTATGTCTTACCCTCTTTGCAACTCAGGCTCTGGGTCAGGGCAGGTCTACTTAAGAAAGTTCCAAACCTGAGCGGGAGTGATGGCTCAGTGGTTAAGAGCACCAACTGCTCTTCTGAAGGTCCTGAGTTCAAATCCCAGCAACCACGTGGTGGCTTACAACCATCCATAAAGAGATCTGGCACCCTCTTCTGCGGTGTCTGAAGACAGCTACAGTGTACTTAGATATAATACTAAAATAAATAAATCTTTAAAAGAAAGAAAGAGAGAGAAAGAGAGAGAAAGAGAGAGAAAGAAAGAAAGAAAGAAAGAAAGAAAGAAAGAAAGAAAGAAAGAAAGAAAGAAAGAAAGAAAGAAAGAAAGAAAGAAAGAAAGAAAAAGAAAGAAAGAAAAAAGAAAGAAAGAAATTAAGAAAGTTCAAAGCAGGCAGTGGGGGCACACGCCTTTAATCCCAGCACTTGGAAACCAAAGGCAGGTGAACCTCTGAGTGTTTGAGGCTAGCCTGGTCTACAGAGTGAGTTCCAGGACAGCCTGGGCTACATAGAGAAACTCTTTGTCTTGAGAAACTAAAAATCAAAACAAAAGTTCCAGACAGATCCAGAACTTTCACCCTACCTCAGGAAGAAAGAAAATTAGTCCAGTCTCACTAAGCCTTGGGTTCACCTCAGCTTGAAAAAACAAAACTGAGCTCCTAAGCTGTCCCCTGCCAGTCTGTCAGGGGCATTCTGTTTCTCCGGGGCCGGTCAATGTCCTGATGCTCCCCAGAAGCTGCCTCTCCTCAGAAGAAGGTGGGTCAGAGTTGAAAGGACTATGAGTAAATCATGTTTTTCCTTCTTCCTTCCTTCCTTCCTTCCTTCCTTCCTTCCTTCCTTCCTTCCTTCCTTTATGTTTTCCTTCCCTCCCTTTCTCCCTCTTCCTCTCCTTTCTTCCTTTTTTGATTCTGTCACCCTCAAATTGATATTTCAAAAAACATTTTGTTTTAAATTGTATTCATTCATTCATTCATTCATTCATCCATTCATTCCTTGCGTACCACAGTAACTGTGTGTAGGTCAGAGAGCAGTTTTCAGGACTTGGTTCTCTCCTGCCACCATTTGGGTCCCAGGGATAGAGCTTAGCAGCAAGCGCCCATTTACCTGCTGAGCTGTCTTACCCGTCCAGCTGCTTACTTCTAAGCCTACATGTTACTCCCCAACCTCTTCCACAGAGGCTCACAACTGCTCTTAACTCTAGTTCCAGTGGATCGGATGCCCTCTTCTGGCCTCTGTTGGGGCCAGGCATATCCTGGTGTACAGACACACATGCAAGCAAAACATCCATACACATAAAAATAAAATCTTCGGGGCTGGAGAAGTGGCTCAGTGGTTAAGAGCACTGACTGCTCTTCCAAAAGTCCTGAGTTCAATTCCCAGCAACCACATGGTGGTTCACAACCATCCATAACAAGATCTGACTCCCTGGAGTGTCTGAAGACAACTACAGTGTACTTACATATAATAAATAAATAAATCTTAAAAAAAAATCTTCAAATAAATAAAGTGGAGAGAGGTGGAGGAAGATGCTGAGGTCAACCTCTGCCCTGAGCCACATGCAGGCAAGTTCCTTCATACATATGTATACACACAAACGCACACCCAGGCATCTCCCCACAACATTCATAATGTACACAAAATAATAATTTAAAAAAAATCACAGAGATGGCCCAGCTGGTCTTACTGCTCTTGCAGAGGATCAATGTTCAGTTCTCAGCATCCATATCAGGGGGCTCACAACCATCTATAACCAATTAAAGAGGATCAATGTCCTCTGGCCTCTGCAGGCACTGGAACATAGGCGGGCGGTGCATCTAAGCTCAGGCAGACACACATTTATACACATAAATAAAAGAAGTAAAACACTTAAGACAAAACAGCAACAGCAGCAAAACAAAACTAAAACCAGAGGTTTCTGGAGCCAGGGTGTCCCCCCCAGGGCTCTTTTCTCTGCTCTTGGAGCCCCAGAGGAACCAGGCTGAGGCTGCGGTACGAAACTGGAGATGTGTCGGTCGCTCCACAACCCGGCTTTGTGGCTGTGCCTTCCCCTGGGCTCTGGTGACAGATGTTTCCGCAGCTGCCTTCCCTGTTCCTAAGTTCCGATCCCTGCCTAGCATGGCCCCAACCCCTCTCTTGCTACTGATGTTGGGTAAACATTCCTCTGCCTTAGTTTCCCTGTCTCTAGGTGAGTTAATGATTCTTTTCTTCTTCCTGTAACATTATTGGGTTCTAACCGAGAGTCAGTTTCAGTTAGTAATAGTAATGAGTAGGGTGGTGTCACTACTTGCTCAGTAAGGTCTGGACACTGGGACAGTTTGATTCCCGCCACACCCATTTCAGATGTGGAAACTGAGGCACAGAGGGTTAGGTGAATGGTTTAATTCACAACCGTGTCACCCTTTTGTTAAGAACTTGATGGACAACATAAGCTCTTTCTGACTTACTTTCCAGCCTGTGAGCTCTGTGAGGCACGAACTGTTACATTCCTGCTTTAAGTGAGCATTCTGAGGGTCCAGGACAGAGTGTGCTCAAGGTCACACGGGCAAAGCTTAGTGTGTCGCATCAGGAGCACCACATATTCAACAAGCCATTATTCGAGTACAATTGATAGAGGTGTGGAAAAAAATTAACCTTTTCTCCTCTGGTCCTTTTGTTCCTTTCTTCCTGAAACTGCTTTCCTGTCCCCACTTCCCCACATCCTCCGACCCTAAGGACAGCTTCTCAGGTTTCCCAATTGGAGCTATCTATATAGCTAAAGATGGCCTGCATATGCAATGCACCTCTGCTCACCTTCCAAGTGCGAGTGTTGTAGGTGGGCATCACCATGCCTAGCTTAGGTGGTATTGGGGAATTCAGGGCTTCATGTACTCTAGGCAAGAACTCTGCTGAGCTATATGGCTGGCCCTCACATTCTAACATGATGTCTTACTCATCCATCCATCCGTCCATCCATCCATCCATCCATCCATCCATCCATTCATTCATTTTTTAAAGATTTATTTATTTATTTATTTATTTATTTATTTATTTATTTATTTTGTGTATATGAGTGAGTACACTACAACTGTAAGGATGGTAGTGAGCCATCTTGTTGCTGGGAATTGAACTCAGGACCTCTGTTCCCTCTGGGCCCCCCTCTCTCCAGCCCAAAGATTTATTTATTGTATGTAAGTACACTATAGCTGTCTTCAGACACACCAGAAGAGAGCATCAGATCCCATTACAGATGGTTATGAGCCACCATGTGATTGCTGGGATTTGAACTCAGGACCTTCAGAAGAGCAGTCAGTGCTCTTAACCACTGAGCCATCTCTCCAGCCCTCATTCATTCATTTTTGTGCTACTGGAGCTTGTCAAAATCTCTACAGTGCTAGGCAAGCACTCTACCACTGAGCTCCACCTCCAGCCCTATATAAACAGTCACTAGTTGAGATGGTCTGTTTCTCGTGGAATCTTCCTAATGTTTTCCCTGCTTTGGATCATGGTGTAGGACAGACATTGGGATATCTGGGTCCTTGACACAACCCACTCTTTTTTTTTTAATTTTTTAAAAAAGATTTATTTATTATATGTAAGTATACTGTAGCTGTCTTCAGACAATCCGGAAGAGGACATCAGATCTCATTACGAATGGTTATGAGCCACCATGTGGCTGCTGGGATTTGAACTCAGGACCTTTGGAAGAGCAGTCAGTGCTCTTACCTGCTGAGCCATCTCATCAGCCCGACATAACCCACTCTTAATTCTCTCTCCAGGCTATTTCTTACCTGAAGGTGATGAGGGGAACCTGGTCTAGGTGACCTGTGCCATCTTCTGGTTTAAGCCCACCTATGCTGACCTTGAAGGGCAAGGCTTGGAGATTCTCTGGAGCAGTTTCTGTCCTCCTCGGTCGGCTTACTCCCCAGCCTCCAGTGCCACATTTCTTCAAGCAGCCTCTCTCTGTCTCAGGTTTAGTTCCTATTCTAGAATGTACCTCTGTCTTTGACCTTTCTCTGGCCCTGGTTCTGCAAGACTCCTAGAGTTCAACATAGCCTCACTCCAAAGAAAGAAGTACAGTCTTCACACTGACATCCCGTGCTTAAATAACACACACTTTCCCCTCAAAACTCTCTTCTTCCTTCCTTCTTTCTCTAGTTCAAGTCAGGGTCTCATACAGTCCAAGTTGCCTTGAACTCACTCTGCAGCCTCGGATGAATTTGAACTCCTGATCTTCCTGCCTGAACCTCTTTAATGCTGAGGTTACAGGTTGCACCACCACACACAGAGATGAAACTGTTTTCAGAGACCTACGAGTAGAAACCAAACAAGGCTTTACAGTCGTGGGAAGTAAGGTTATTGGAGCTGCAGTGAACTGGCCCAGTGTGCTAATGAGCCACTGAGCTAATAATGTAGATGACCTAGGAGGGTCACTGTACCTCCAGTCCCTTCATTTCCCGTATATTTATTGGACTGGTTGTTGAAAGACCTGGGCTGGGCACTAAGGATGTGGTAGTGAACATAGAAGATACAGTACCTGCCTTCACAAGAGGAAGACTCTACTAAATAAATATGTCCCATGATCTTCCTCCTCCTCTTCCTCTTCCTCTTCCTCTTCCTCCTCTTCTTCCTCTTCCTCCTCCTCCTCCTCTTTCCTTCTTTCTTCTGTACTGGAGACTGCTCCCACAGTCTCCCGTTTGCTAGGGCAGGTGTCCTAGCACTGAGACACATTACCACTGAGCTATGCCCACCCCTAGCCCTGTGTGTGTGTGTGTGTGTGTGTGTGTGTGTGTGTGTGGTGTGGTGTGGTAGTGAACTATTGAGACAGGGTCTCACATAGCCTAGGCTGGCTTCCAATTCACTATGTAGCCAAGGATGACCTTAAACTCTGATCCTCCTGCCTACATTTCTCAAATGCTGGGGCTTGGGGCATGCATCACTGCACTTGGCTCCCAGCCCTGTTTGTTTGTTTGTTTTGCTTATTGGCTTAGGCAAGGTCTCCTGATATAGCTGTGGATATCTTTAAACTCACTATGTAGACGAGGATAGCCTTGAACTCCCAGAGATCCACTTACTGCCTCTGCCTCTGCCTCTTCATCCCCAGTGCTAGGATTAAAGGCATGTGCCACCATGCCTGGCTCCCAGCCCTTTTGTAAAAACTATTCATGACGAGGTCTCATATTATCTAGCCTAGATTTGACTTCAAAGTCTTACGTCTCCTGCCTCAGGTGCCCTGGTCACAGGTATGCCCCAGTCTCAACCTGTGCTTCTAGTGTGTTTGCTTCCTACAGGATTTCATGGTCAGGCTGTGTAGACAAAACTGGTCTTGAACTATTCATCCTTCTGCCTCCAATTCCCCAGTCTTTGCTTTCGTGTTGTGTTTAAAAGATAAATTCCTACCAGCCATAAAGTTTGCTTATCTGATAGGAAAGTTTTGTCAAATGACAAAATTGTAATGGTTTGGTCTCATGATCTTAACTGGGTTTGTTCTCGACTCTAGAATCAGACAACACTTCATTCCATGAAATAAGGCATTCCGATGAACTAAGTGAGGGGAGCTGGCTTTTATGAACAAGGAACAGCTGAGAAAGCAGAAACAAAGGCCAAGAGTGGGCTAGTGTTAAGAGACTCTCCTTATGAGGGGAGCATGGAGACCAGGCTGGTGAGCTGAATGGTTAGCACCAGTTCTGTTTGTAAGGATCAGGCAAGGGGCCTCCTTCTCACACAGACTGAAAATGGCTTGTTTAGAAAGTTCTTTTTGTTTTGTTTTGTTTTTTTTATAGCCCAGGCTGAGCTGGACCCAGGAACTCCTTATCTAGCCCAAGCCACCAGCCATAATCCCCCAGCGATCTTCCTGCCTCAGCCTCCCTGAGTCTTAGGATCTCAGGCATGTGCCTCTTCATGTCTGTCTGCCTCCTGATTGAGTGATTTGTTTGTTTATTCATTTTTCTTTATCTATCTATCTATCTATTTATCTATCTGTGGTCATTTGAGACAGGGTTTCACTATGTGAGTCTGTAAAGAAATATTTTTAAAGATTTGTTTTATTCTATGTGTATGAGTGTTTTGCCTGTGTGTATGTGTCTGTGTACCATGTGTGTGTCTGGTGTCCACAGCGGCCAGAAGAGAGCATCAGATCCCAAGGCACTGGACTTACAGATGTTTGTGTGCTGCCGTGTGGGTGCTGGGAACTGAACCCAGGCCTTCTGCAAGAGCAGCCAGTGCTCTCAACCTCTGGACCCTCCTTCAGCCCCTGCTTTCTGAGGTCTTAGCCGTTCTTCTCAGCCTGAGATGCCATTTTGTTGTTGCCCAGGTATGGAACTTCATCTAAAACAAAGACCTTTTACTGTTCATTTGACCTCCTTCCCTGTGTCTCTCATTATCCTTCTGTCTCTCATGTTCCTCTGTCCAAGTCAAGGTCCTTAGCTACGTACGGTGTACACATCAATAACCTAGTACTCTGGAGACTGAGATGGAAAGATCACCGCAGGCTCAAGGCCAGCCTAGGCTATGTACTAAGTTCCAGGGTAGGCCTGCACAAAGTCTGGGTGGATCAGAGCTTCACTGTTGGATTCTAGCCTTTCTTGTGTGCCCTCAGGAAAAGCTGCTGCATCCTGCCTAGGCATTGGGGACAAATGGCTCAGAGGCAGGGTCCCCAGAGGATAGGACCTGCTTTCACATAGGATCTTGTCTCTCTCCTGGTGGCTTATGGGAAGATTGGGAAGACCTGCACGTCTGCTGGCGTGAGAGAACATCCTAGGCTGGCTTTTGGTATTGTCTTAACAGCCTCAGGCTGCTCACAGGGCTGGCCTCAGCCCTCTAAGGCGGAGTCCTCAGCTGCTGTATCATAATGACAGAAAGTAGAACAGGGTCCCATCTTGGGGAGTTCGCTCCATGCCCTGCCCTTCTAGTCCAGACAACAGAGGGAACTTGCCTGCCATTTACAAGGTAGTTTTTAACGCTTAAGGCAATGGAAGAGCCACGAGGAAGGTCAGTAGAGGCTCACAGGCAAGGAGGTGTCCATGCCCTCCTGTGCAACGCCCTACCCTCCCGACGATATAAGCAGTTTATTAAAAAGCAGAGAGCCCTGGTGCATGGCCTTATGGGAAAGTGCCAAGGCCAGCCGGACCCCAGCGTGATCAGTTGTCTCGAGCTTGGAGCCTGGCCCTGTGGTCCATCCCTCAAGGCAGTAAAAGTGCAGTCAGCTTAACGTGGCCGGCAGTGGAGATGGGGATGAGTTTGGAGCAGACATGGGGGAAGAGAAAGGATGTCTCCTCAGAGAGGTTAGGGTAGAGGATACTAGGAGAAGCAAGAAAATAGAAGCTCAGAAAGATCAATTGCCCACTCAAAGCGACCGGGTGCAGGTCCTCTGGCAAGGTATCCTTGTCTGCTAGAGACCGTGAGGGTGCGGGGAGGGCGTGGACAGGAGAGCAGAGAGGGAGAGAGGCAAACATTGAAAAAGAAGGAAAAAGTGTGGATCTTGGTGCTCTGCCCAGCAAGGGCCGTGTGCTCAGAGCTGTCCTGTCCCAGGAGGCTCACTGGCAAGGGGGAGGGCGTTTATGAAGAGTTTCAGACTCCAGAAGCAGCATGACCTCCCGGCCTGTCCCTGCTGGTTCCTGCCCCGTGACTGCTCCTGGCTATAAACAGCCTGTTTATTAAACCGCAGGAAATTGGCCCCTCCACCACTTGAGCAATTTGAGAGAACAGGAGGTTCCTGGTTAAGAATTTCCAAACTGGAAGGGCTGGCTTCTGGGAGCCTATGGTGCTCAAAGACCTGGCTCGAAAGGGCTTTGGGGAGAGTGCCCTCTGTCCACTCGCTCCTCTTGCAGCCTTGTTTAGGGCTTCCCAAACCCTGGGGGCCTTCAAGAGTCAGAAGTGGCCCCTTGAGGTTATTACATTGACTTACCTTTTTACTTGGTCTAATAGCCTCATTATTAGAGCACTATAGTGACATCAAATGAGAAGACAGATTTTAAAAGGCACTTGGAGGGAGGCAGGGAGAACTAGCGTCTGTAAAGTGCTTGCCTTGCAAGCTTGAAGACCAGAGTTCAATCCCCAGAGCTCTTTAAAAAAAAAAAAAAGCTGGCTGGAGGGGGGCGTGGCTTGGAGAGATGTCTCAGCAGTTAAGAACACTTCCTGTTCTTGCAGAGGATCTAGATTCAGTTCCCAGTACACACAGGGCAACTCAAAACTGTCTCTAGTTCCAGCTCCAGGAGATCCCCAGTGCCCTCCTCTGTGTGCGGTAGGCACCAGGCACTTAGGTAGTGCACATACCTGCATGCACATACCTGACTTTAAAGGCGCATGGTTGACACTGCTACTAAGAAAGGCAGGCCAGCAAAACAAACCTCAAAAAGCATGAGATGGATTTATTTGATCAAAGTTTCACCTGGCACATGGTCCTTAATATTAAAGACCAGAGACTCAAGGATTTTGAAGGTTTTTTCAAGAGTTTTGTACTGAGGTTGCCACTGGGGATGTAACTCAGTTGGTATAGTGACTGCATAAGACCCTGGGTTTGATCCCCAGAACCTGATAAAAATGGATGGTGGTACTCACCTATACTAGGGGGACAGAGGCAGGAGGATCTCTGAGTGCCAGGACAGCCAGGGATACACAGAGAAACCCTGTCTAAGTAATAACAACAAAATTAATGTATTGGTTTTTTAAAAAGTGGTTGGAAGCCAGGCACGGTGGCTCAGGCCTGTAATCTGAGGCTCAGGAGGCAGAAGCCATGTATTAGCAAATCCAAGCACAAACTGAGCTGCATAGTAAGACTCTGTTCCGACGAAAAAGAGGGGAGCTGGGGTAAGAATTGTTTTGAACAGGGATGGCAGATCGCTGGAACTGGAGGGGTGGAATGGGAGGACATGGGGAACCACAGAGGAAAGCTCTGTGGAGTGAATTTCTGGGAAAGGGAGGGTATGTTTAAACACGAGAACTAGACGGAAAATCAGGATATTTACCACGTCGGAAAAGAACAGCACAGACAGCATCTCTAATCCCATGGCGAGTGGTGAGCCGTGACCTCCCAAGGACACGGCATTGCGCCATAATTGAAAGGTGCTGAAAGCCAGCTTCTCGCAGCACCCATCCCACTGGCGGGCCAGTATCTCTGCGTGAGTGTTGTGGTTCCCACCCCATCGCCCACATTCCAGAGACTTCTGGATACATTTACACTGGCCTATCTTGAGTCTTGGAATATGTCTCTGTCTTTTCCAATCTTTCTACATTCTATCAAACCTCATCTTTTTTTTTTAAACTATCGTGTGTGTGTGTGTGTGTGTGTGTGTGTGTGTGTGTGTGTGAGAGAGAGAGAGAGAGAGAGAGAGAGAGAAAGAGAGAGAGAGAGTATACTTCTGCCACATCTGTGTAGAGATCTGAGTACCACTTGTGAAGTCAGTTCTTCCCTCCACCAAGGGTGCCACATACTGAACCCAGGTCCTCAGGCTTGGCTGGAAGCACCTTTACCTGACCCATCTTCCCTGCCCACTGATTTTGTATCTTGAAGACAGAAGCCCAGTGGCAGGATAGCAACTCACAAAGGTTTGCACCTAACCTTATTTATTTTTCTTTATTTGTGTGGTTCTGGTTTATTTGTTTGTTTTGTTTTGCTCTGAAAGGACATCACTAAAGCACAGGGTGGCTGTGAACCTGTCATCCTCCTGCCTCTGCCTTCCAAGCACTGAGATTACAAGCTTGACCATCATGCCTGGTTTCCCTTGCTGAACCTGTTTGGTTGCGGTTTTGTTTTGAGGCAGGGTCTCACCATTATAGCCCTGGCTAACGTGGAACTCAGTAGACTAGGCTTCTACCTCTCAGATGCTGGGATTAAAGGTTTGCACCACCAAAATGGAACAGCATCTCTTATAGCCCAGGCTAGCCTTGAACTCCTAGTGCTGCTGCGGATGATCTTGAATTCTTTAACTTCCTGCCTCTGTGTCTCAGGAGTTGGGATAACAGGTATATGGCTAACTGTCCCAGCTGAATCTGAATCTTTTTGGGTTTTTTTTTTTCTTTTGTTTTGTTTTTGAGACAGGGTTTCTTTTTTTCTTTTTCTTTTTTCTTTTCTCTTTCTTTCTTTCTTTCTTTTTTTTTTTTTGTTTTTTTTTTTTGTTTGTTTGTTTTTTTTTTTTGAGACAGGGTTTCTCTGTGTAGCCCTGGCTGTCCTGGAACTCACTCTGTAGACCAGGCTGTCCTTGAACTCAGAAATCTACCTGCCTCTGCCTCTGCCTCCCAAGTGCTAGGATTAAAGGCGTGCGCCGCCCAGGGAGACTGGGTTTCTCTGTAGAGCTGGCTGTTCTTGAGCTTGCTCTGTACACCAAGCTGTCCTAGAACTCAGAGATCTGCCTGCCTCTGGAATTAAAGGTATGTCTCACCACACCCAGCTTCCCTGACGAGTTTTTTAAAGACTTATTTATTTATTATGCGTACACTGTTGCTGTCTAGAGACACACAAGAAGAGGGCATCAGATCCCATTACAGATGGTTGTGAGTCACCATGTGGTTGCTGGGAATTGAACTCAGGACCTCTGGAAGAGCAATCAGTGCTCTTCCTCCCTGATGAATCTTAAAGTTTCACCTGGCTAGTTCCCGGGGTCATTTGTCTTGTGGTTCAGGTACCATGCCTAAACTCTCAGCTGCCTGTGTCTATCTTGCCACTGTGAGTGAGTCTAACTCAGCTCCTCTTGGCTGCCTATCAGGGAGACCTTAGTCACAGGCATCTCTTCTATCTTCCATGACAGCTAATGAGACTCGGGACCCTGGGGAGGCTTGTCCTAGCAATGCCTTTTGGCTTTCTTTGCTTTTGTAGTTATTTTTGGCTAGGATTATTGTAACAACCCCCTAACTAGTGCCTCTGTTCCATGACACAATGTACCAAATTAATCTTTCACAGCACTCATGATGTCATTTACTTCGGTTGCAAACAAAATGCAGTGGTGTATTCGTGTTTGCTCTCCTGCTGGGCTCAGCCTGTGCCACCAGACCTGGGAGGACTGTTTCTTCAGGTCCTTCTCCTACCTAGGCACACTAACCCCCTTACCACTTCCCAACCAACTTTTATTTCCTGCCTCCCAGGCTTTCTATCTTTTTTTTTTTTTTTAAGATTTATTATTTTATATGTGTATAACACACTGTAGCTGTCCTCAGACACACCAGAAGAGGGCGCCAGATCTCATTATAGATGGGTGTGAGCCACCATGTGGTTGCTGGGATTTGAACTCAGGACCTCTGGAAGAGCAGTTGGTACTCTTAACCACTGAGCCATCTCTCCAGCCCCAGGCTTTCTATCTTAGAAGTCTGTCCTTGCTCTGTGTCCACAGCCACAATCTTTTGTGGGCCTAAGAAATGGATATTAAGATGTGAGTTCTGGGTGGTATATATAGTTCAGTCGCTCCATGCTTGCTCAACCTGTACAATACAAAGCTGTCTTTTCCCGTGTTTGCCAAAGTTGTCATGTCTTGCCCAACAAGACATGAGCCAAGTGAGGTACCACATACCTGTAATTCTAGTACTTGGAAAGTGGAGTCAGGAGGTGTAGAAGTTTCAGGTCATCCTTGGTTATATAGTAAGTTCAAAGCCAGCCTGGGCTACGTGAGATCTTAAGAAAAAAAAAATGATTCTAGTATTTTGCCACAAGAACCTAGTCATCACCCCTCCCTTTTTGTCTCCTTTTTTCCTTTCCTTCCCTCCCTCCCTCCATCCCTTCCTCCCTCTCTCCCTACCACTTTTTGTTCCTCCAAGCCTCGTGCATGCTAGGCAATCCCCCTCTCAGCTCAACAGTATCTTCATCATTTTTGCCCAAGCAGGCTTTGAACTTGTAGTGCTCCTGCCCCAGCCTTCTTGGTAGCTGGGGCTTTAAGCTTGCCAATTCAAACTTTCTCTCTTTTAAGGTTTTAATTTTTATTCTTGTGTCTGTCTGTCTGTCTGTCTTCTGTCTATGTGATGTCTTTGAGTGCCTGCCTAAGAGGGTATTGAATCCCCAATCCCCTGGAGCTGGGGTTATGGGAGGCTGTGAGCCCCTGGACATGGATGGCGAGAACTCCAGAAGAGCAGTAGGCATTTCAACCACTAGCTAGCTTTGGTACAATTTCTTAACCGTACTGACTACCAGCTTTCTTCCCCATAAAGCAGAGTGCGACACTTACATGTCTCAGCAGTGTCTGTCACTGGCCCAGCACCCCTTAACTCTTATTGTCTTCCCTCTTTGATAACACAGAGACAAGCATCGCCAACAGCTTGAAGGTAGAGTGAGTTTCCTGCCTTCTTGGGCCCTTGCTTATTCTGCTGTGTAACCACTTATCTATTTGTGGATGAATCTGTCCTCACCCCTGATAACGCCGTCTGAGGGACAGGAATCTTCTTATTTATTCCCGTATGCTCCAAAGTGTCCCTGGTACTGTGCCTAGGAGTGGATTAAATGCAGGCAGGATGCTGTGAACTTGACCACTAGGGAAGAATTAGAAGGCAGCCTTACATCCTGTCCTGGAGTCCACACCCAACACTTACTCTGCCAACTCATTTTCTTATCCATGTAAAGGAGATATTGATTTTTAAAAAACGAGACATCATTCTATTGTGTGGGCCCGGGAGCCAGGAACTCATTGTGCAGACCAGGCTGGCCTCAAACACACAGATCTGCCTGCTTCTGCCTCCTAAATGCTGGGATTAAAGGCCTGCAACCAACACTCCTGGTGAAGATGTTACTATTAAGGCCCACCCACAGGGTCAGGGTAAGCTGTGTACATACATGCACTTCCTTTATAGTTTAAGAAATCTTAGCATGGTTGCTTGCTGCCTCCTTGTGGAGAAAGTTCAAATCATTATGAAATCCTCCTGTGATGACCTAGCAGCCATATAGCTTGGCACCGAAAACAAATCAAGCCTCAAATGAGAATCTGGCTCAAATAAATTATCTGACTATCATCTGACTACAGTGAAATAGATGTCTGTAGCATAATATCAAGAAGAGATCTCCTTATAAATGACAACAAATTTGTAAAAATGAAAGGTTGGCAGACTAAATGTTGGTGTTGGATGATGAAATTCAGTTCATTTCACTGTCTTCTTCCTTATTGGTGTTTCATTTTTGAGAAAGGGTCTCACCATGGCTAACCTTGATCTTATTATGTAGCCCAGGCTAGTCTTAAGCTTACAGCATTTCTGCCTCAACTTCCTTTTTTTATATCTATCTTGGTATATTCATCAGGGTTCTCTAAAGGAACAGAACTCACTCCTATGGGTATGCATGGGTGTGATTTATTGGAATGGCTTACCAGTTGTGGTCCAGCTAGTCTAACAATGGCTGTCTACCAATGGAAGGTCCAAGAATTCAGTAGGTTTTTGGTTCATGAGACTGCATGTTTCAGCTGGTCTTCAGTATATGTCAGACCCCTGAAGAAGTAGCTTCTAATGACAATGAAAGAATGGATTTGCCATTGATAGCAAGCAAGCAAGCAAAAAAGAACAGCTTCCTTCTTCCATGTTCTTTATACAGACTGCCAGTAAAAGGTGTGACCCAGAGTAAAGGTGGATTGTCCCACCTCAAAAGATCTGGGTTAAAAGTGGGTCTTCCCATTTTTAATGGTTTAGTTAATAAGAAATCCACATAGGTGTGCCCAGATGCTTGGGTTTAAGTTGCTCCGTATGCAGTCAATGTGACAGCCAAGAATAACCACCAGGAGTAGCAGTGACTCTGAATGTAAACTGTATAACAGGTGATATCACTCAACTGTTAATTTGCCTAGACAGAAAACTGAGCTGTGGGGACATCAAGATGGCTTACTGGGGAGAGTCACTGGTCACTAAGCCTGATGACCTGAGTTCAGTTCTAGGGACTTATGTGATGGAGGGAACTGACCCCATGTGGAATGCATGATATAGCATGTATGTGAATGCACACATAAAAAAATGTAATAAAGTATCTTTTAAGCCAGGTGGTGGTGACACACACCTTCAGTCCCAGCACATTGAAGGTAGAGGCAGATGGATCTCTGTAAGTTTGAGGCTCACTCCACAGAGTGAGTTCCAGGACAGCCAGGGGTGCACAGAGAAACCCTGTCTCAAAAACCAACCAGCCAAACAAACAAACAAACAAACAAATTAACAAACATGTAGGGCCTGGAGAGACAACTCAGTTCTACAGGACAGAGGACCCAGGTTGGTTTCCAGTATTCACAGAGCAGCTCACGACCATCTGCAACTCTAATTCCTGGAGATCTGATGGCTCCTGTAGCTTCTGTGGGCACCTGGCATACACATGGTGCATTTACATGCACACAGGCAAGCACCCATACACATGAACTAAATAAACTTAAAGATCTTTTAAAGGTTTAAAGAATATGTAAAGATATAAAGATCACTTTTAAAAAGCGAAGACCGCCAGGTAGTGGTGGTGCACGCCTTTAATCCCAGCACTTGGGAGGCACAGGAAGGCAGATTTCTGAGTTTGAGGCCAGCCTGGTCTACAGAGTGAGTTCCAGGACAGCCAGGGCTATACAGAGAAACCCTGTCTTGAAAAAACAAACAAACAAACAAACCAAAACAAACCAAAACAAAACCAAAACCAAAGACCATTGTGGGTTTACTGAGAAAATGTCCTTTTCTTGGGGGCACATGTTGACATATTTAGGGTAAGGGGACATGAAAACAGTTGTGTCATTCCCTGCTGCCCCAAACTCAACCTTCAAAACCCACAAATCTATTTCCTGTCTTTATGGATATCTTTATGTTCTGGACAGTTGGTTTAGTATGACAGAGCATATTACTTTTTTTTTTTTTTTTTGGTTTTTTGGAGACAGGGTTTCTCTGTATAGCCCTGGCTGTCCTGGAACTCACTCTGTAGAGACCAGGCTGGCCTCGACCTCAGAAATCTGCCTACCTCTGCCTCCCAGAGTGCTGGGATTACAGGCACGTGCCACCACCGCCCAGCTAGCATACTACATTTTATTACTGGCTTCCTCCATTTAGCATCTAAATCAGCAATTTTGTTCTTTTTATTGCTAATAAAATTCCATTGTTGGGGTATACTATTTTTGTTTATTGATCACTTAAATGCACTTGTGACATTGTGAGGGAACCGAGCTCACTGGTTAAGAACACTTGCTGCTTTTCCAGAGGACCTGAGTCCCATGTCTGGCACCCTCACATTTGTAACTCCAGAACCAGAATATCCAATGCTCTATTCTGGCCTATGCAGACTCTCATACATGTGAGTAGACAGACAGACAGACACACACACACACACATGCACAGGAATAAATCTCTGAAGTGTTTAAATGCATTCATGATGTTTGTCCACTTGGCTGTTCTAGGTAGTGTTGCTCTGGACCCTCCAGGACAGGTTTTTATGGGACATGTGTGTGCTAGTTAGATTTTTGTCACGTGACAAATACTTGATAAAAGCAAGTTAAAGGAAGAAAGACTGGTTTTGCTCGCCTTTCAGGGCTTTGGTGCACTACTACTTCAGGCTTAAGGTGAGGCAGAGAATGAGGGCATCAGGAGAGTGCAGCAGAGGACACCTAGTGGCAGCCAGGAAGTGGAGACCAGGGAAAAGGCCTCCATCCATGCTTCCTCTGTCTAGGCGTTCTGCTTCTCAACACTTCCCAATGGTTCATTTGAGTCCATCTACTGGGTCAGACCCATTGGCATCCAGTTGCTCCCCAAAAGTCCATCAGCCTGCAGCACCCCCCCACCCCCCACCCCCGCCCCCGTTCCTGAGTCCCTGAGGGACCTTTTTGATATCACTTCCTCACGTCTGCTAAGTATGTTGTTCAGAGTAGACCTGGCCTATGGCTGATCAGCTGTGTGCATGTTCTAATCTTTCTGGGGTTTTGTGTCTTGAGATGAGGTTCTGCTGTGTAACCTTAGCTGGCCTGACCCCCGCCCTCACTCCTCATGTATTGTCCAGACTGTGCATCTTTGAATGTCAGAGATCCTTGCCTCTGCTTCCAACTGCTGGGATTATAGTCACCATAGCCTCTGCTTCCAACTGCTGGGATTATAGTCACCATAGCCAGCGTTATGAGCTTTTAAGAGCTGCTGACCAGTTTTACAAAGTAGCTGAACCATTTCCCATCCCATCAGCAGTTACTCCACTTGCCGGTCAGCACTCCCTTTTTGACTATGATCATCAGGTGTGATGGGTGTGAAGTGGTACCTCACTGTGGTTTTGACAGTTCTACAATTTCTGTGATACTGAGAATCCTTCCACAAGCTTGCTCACTGTCTTTCGGAGAAATGTCTTATTCAAATGTCTGCCTCATTTTTTTTAAAGACAATTTTTAAAAGGATAGTTTTAGGTTCAGAGAAAAATTGAAGGTGGAATCTGTGCCTTGTCCCGTGCATGCAGAATTCCCCCATTATTGGTGACCCCACAATGGTACCTTCATTACATTAGTGCATCTGCTTTGACATATCACAATCCCAGAGTTGAGAGTCTGGATTCACTCCTATTTTCATTTCTCATAACTTTATGCATACAAATGGATGTGTTTCTGTGTGCTTAGTCAGCTGGCCATATGGTTACTGTATGCTGACTCTTTGTTGTTTGAGACAGGATCTCACTAAATAGGCCGTGTGCACTCCATGGGTTATGATGTATGGGTACTTAAATCAATCAGTCCACCATATTCTCAGAGCATTTTCAATGCCCTAAAAGACTTTGGCCTCTTGCCCATTTTAAAATTTGTGTGTGTGTTTTTTTCTTAAAGATTTATTTATTTTATGTATATGAGTACACTGTAGCTGTTAAGACACACCAGAAGAGGGCATCAGATCCCATTATAGAAGATGGTTGTGAGCCACCATGTGGTTGCTGGAAATTGAACTAAGGACGTCTGGAAGAGCAGCCAGTGCTTTTAACCACTGAGCCATCTCTCCAGCCCTTGGTTTTTTGTTTTTTGGTTTTTTTTTTAATAACATTTTTGTTTTGTTTTTTCAAGACAAGATTTCTCTTGGCTATCCTGGCTATTCCATAGCTATCCTGGAACTACCTCTCTCTCTCCCTCCCTCGCTCCCCACAAAGGATGTCTGTCAGCCAAATTCTCTAGCATAGTTCATTCCAAATATTAAGCTGCCACCCTTGGGCTGGAGAGATGGCTCAGAGATTAAGAGCACTGACTGCTCTTCCAGAGGTCCAGAGTTCAAATCCCAGCAACCACATGGTGGCTCACAACCATCTGTAATGAGATCTGACACCCTCTTCTGGGGTGTCTGAAGACAGCTACAGTGTACTTACATATAATAAATAAATCTTTAAAAAAATTAAATCTAAGCTGCCACCCTTTCCTGATCAATGTTTTAGGTTCACAGGCGACTGTGTATTTGTTAATTAAGCAAATAGCACTTGGAAGCCCTGAGAGCCCAGCATGGTGCTGGACTTGCCACCTTTTCAGATCTTACACAGCTGGAGTGTTGTGCAAAATTTCTTACAAAGGCATGCCTCCAATCCTAGCAGATTGCCTTGGCAGAGGCAGGTGGATCTCTGTGAGTTCGAAGCCAGCTTGGTCTACTGAGTGAGTTCCAGGATGGCCTGCACTACACAGAGACACTGTGTCTCAAACAAAACAAAACACAACATTCTTACAAAGTTTTACAGCAGAGTCACAGGAAAGTCCCTGGGTTTTAAATTGACAAGTGAGCTAATTATTTAGAATTGTGATATTATCACTGTGAAGATTTCAGCAATATGCAATTGCTTTGGTGGCACATGCCTACAATCCTAGCACTTACACGAAGGCAGGAGACCAGAGGTTTAAGGTCATCCTTACCTATGTGTTGAGTTGAAGGCCAACCCCATATGAGATCTTGTCTCAAAAAACAAAAGAAGCTAGGTGTGTGGTCCATGCATCTTACCCCTAGGGTTAGGAAGTAGAGACAGAAGGATCAGAAATTCAAGGTCATTCTTGACTCCATACCAAGTTTTGGCCATCCTGGGCTACATAAGACCCTGTCACAAAACACAATTTCAACAATATTAGGAATAATAATAAAAGTTGGGTATGGTGGTGAATGCCTATAATCCCAACACTTTGGAGTCAGAGGCAGGATCCAGAATTCAGGGCTAGCCTGGGTTACACAGTGGGAAACAACGTAAGGGGGCTGGAAAAATGGGTCAGTAAGTTAAAGAACTTGTGCTTGTCGGATTTTTTTTGGGTTTTTTTTGGTTTTGTTTTGTTTTGTTTTTTGAGACAGGGTTTCTCTGTGTGGTCCTGGCTATCCTGAACTCACTCTGTAGACCAGGCTGGCCTCGAACTCAGAAATCCTCCTGCCTCTGCCTCCCAAGTGCTGGGATTACAGGCGTGCGCCACCATGCCCCATCCGCTTCTTGTGCTTGTGACCAGAGCTGTGAATGGTGGAGACAAGATCTTGGGGTGTTCTGGCCTTAAGCTTACTTAGCTCTAGGTTGAGAGACTCTCAAGGGACTACAGCAGAGTGACAGAGCAAGACACACGCCTTCCAAGCACGTGCACAAATGCCTGCACACCTATACACACACACACACACACACACACACACAAACACACATACTACATATATACACATACAACCTGAACAACAAAAGAACAGTCAGGCCAGGTATGGTGGTGAACACCTTTAATCCTAGCTCTTGGGTCTAGAGGCAGGTGGATCTGTGAGTTCCAGGACAGCCAGTACTGTATGAGAAACCCTGTCTCTCTTGGCATACCTATATATAATACTGTGGTGACTGCATTTGGAAGCTCTAAGCCACGCCCTTAATTGGAATATCGGTACACAAACGAGTTACTCCCCTCCTTTGATATTTTTCACAGGCTGACTCTGAAACACCACTCTCTTGATGTACACTGGATTCTCCTTGCCTTCATCCCAAACCAATACAATCAGCCAGTCTCCATTCTTTACCAGTCCCCCTCACTGGCTAGGATTCCACTAACTTGTCAGTTACCTTTGTGCAACAATGCTTAATAAACAGCTCACAGGTTAATTCAGGGAATAAGCAGGAATAAAGACAAGTTGTGCAGAAAAACTGCCAGGGAGCCAGTGTGCAGAACACTCCGCTGCTACTGGACACAGGAACCAGCTGCACTGCTGGCTTCCCTGGCAGGCAGGCAGCACTGGGTCCAAGGGTTCAGAACACAGACATCATTGTGCCTGCCAACTTGAAGCTGCTGCCACGGACACCAGGATGAAGTGTCCACTGTCCTTGTTCCTGTGTCATTAGTTTCAGATTCAAAATCCCAGATAAGTGCATCTGATTGGCAGAGCCTAAGGCAAGGGCTTGCTTCCCAGCTGGGCAGAGCAAGCTCTTACAGGTCTCCTCAGCAGCTTCTTTTGGTGGCAAGGACCCTCTCCTATAGGAGGAGGGTTCAGAAACGGAGTTCTGCTGCTCTAGGCAGATGCCTCATGATGTAATACTTACGTACAAGCTTGTTTTTTGCACTAAAACTGTTAAGTTTCTTTCCTAAACTACAATAAAACACTCTGCCAACAACTAGAGTTGGCTCAGTGGCAAAGAGCACTTGCTACTCTTACAGAGGACAAGAGCTGGGTTCCCAGCACTACATGGCAGTCACAACCACTTGTGACTCCAGCTCCAGAAGGATCCCATGCCAGTGATTGGCTCCCAGGGACCACTAGTTGTTGACAGGCCTGTTCTCAGCCCAGGCCTCTCCAGTGGGCTGCTTGAAGTTAGTTAGTCATAGATGCTGGCTTCTCCCAAAGCAAGTAACACAGCTTGTTCCAGATGCTGTAAAGTGCCACTAACTGGGTGGCTTCTGGGCCTGCTCCTTGGGTCACAGATGGGAGTCTTCAGATTTGCCCTCACATGGCAAAGCTGTTACACAAAGCCTTTTGTTAGGTCAGAATCCAGTTACTTCTCTCTACCACTTAACAAAGGCCCCTTCTCCCTACTGCATCATAGCAGAGGTAAGGGATTTGTTGGATATAAATATTCATCTACAGCAGAAAGCATCCCAGACACCACAGTGTAGTGGTCACCCTTTAAGATCTACCCTCAGAACTCATACCTTCCTTCCTTTTGCAATACTGCCAGTATTACAGGCCAGCCCACATTCTGAATACACAAGAATGTGAAGGCCAGAAGAGGATTCTTGTGGGCTGTTCTGGAGACCAGCTGCCACATGAAGTGTGGGTGTCTGTCCCAGGACAATTGAAGGCAGAGGTCCTGGGCAGCAGGAGGACAATGGAGTGTTATCTACCTGCTGTATTAGTGCTGGCTCGCTTCCCCAGGCTCATCAGGACAGGAAATGCTCCTGAAGAAAGCTTCCTGCTTCATTCTGAACCATGCCACAGATCCTCCCAAAACTCTTCCCCAACATAAAACAGAAAGTCAGAGCTGGGCAGTGGTGGCACACGCCTTTAATTCCAGCACTTGGGAGGCAGAGGCAGGCAGATTTCTGGAACTCACTCTGGTCTACAGAGTGAGTTTCAGAACAGCCAAGGCTACACAGAGAAAACCTGTCTCGAAGAAAGAAAAAAAAGAAGAAAAAAGGCATTTTATACTTGATCTTAGCCCAAAGGTTAGCCAAAGAATAAATGAAAGGCATTTTAAAAGATGCATTATCTACACAAATGTTATAAGTACAACATAAAATGGAATAAAAAAAAGTGTTACATGTAAAGGCCAGTTTTCCTAATCTATCCAGAAACACTCAAGACCTATAACCCCCACCCTTGGGAGGCAGGAGAATCACCTATATGTTTGAGGCCAGCATGATCTACACAGAGAGTTTCAGAACTATCTTTTTTTTTTTTTTTAAATATTTATTTATTATATGTAAGTAAACAGATCTCTTTATGGATGGTTGTGAGCCACCATGTGGATGCTGGGATTTGAACTCATGACCTTTGGAAGAGCAGTCAGTGCTCTTACCCACTGAGCCATCTCTCCAGCCCCCAGAACTATCTTAAGAAAACAAAACAAAAACAAAAAGAGGGGGGCTGGAGAGGTGGCTCAGCGGTTAAGAGCACCGCCTGCTCTCCTGAAGGTTCTGAGTTCAAATCCCAGCAACCACATGGTGGCTCACAACCACCCATAACAAGATCTGATGCCCTCTTCTGGAGTGTCTGAAGACAGCTACAGTGTACTTACATATAATAAATAAATAAAATCTTAAAAAAACAAAACAAAACAAAACAAAAAAAAAAAAAACAAATAGAGGGTACGTGTGTATGATAAAGGGGAAATCTCCTAAATAAATAATTTAACCTGAGAAGATATTTCAAATCAAACTTTTGTTATTTATCAAAGACTAGTTAGACTACCACAGCATTCAATGCCAGAGTCTCACTGAGAAGAAAATATAAGAAATTTGGGTTGTGAGCCTTTCTCTTTATTTTTGACACAGGGTCTCACTATATAGACCAACCTGGCTTGGAACTCCCAGAGATCCACTTGCCTGTCTCCTGGGTATTGGGATTAAAGTATGGGCCTATCTCAGTGGTAGATCCTTTGCATGGCTTCTTGTGGCTGAGTCTGATCTCTAGTAACACACACATAGAAGAAACCTCTATGATGAACCTACCCCCTCAGCATTCCACCACACAGAGTTCCAGAGTAGCAAATCCACTCAGAGACGTGCAACAATGTCTTTTATTAGGCACAAAATTTTAAAGGATCTCTTCAATTTCTCCATACACAGGCAAAACTATGTGTGCCTTTTAACTTACTGGAGCTTGCCAGCTACCTAGAGAAGGACACTTATCCCCAACCGGCTTAGCCAGGAGGCCAATTCATCTGCCGACCCCCAAGGACATGGAGGTGAATGTGATAGACAGATTGTCCCCCGTCCGCACCTTCATTCACCACCATCCGGTACCCTCGCTTCAGGCCCAGATCTGCAGCACATTTCTTGCCAACAATCATTAAATGTCCTAGAAGCTGCAAAAGAAAAAAAAATCATAAAAAAACAGAAAATGTACACTGCTGGTCGTTAAATAACAAGCAATCAAGCTGGGGGTGGCAGAGCATGTCTTTAATCCCAGCACTCAGGAGATGGAGACAGGCCAGTCTCCACGGAGCTCCAGGCCAGCCTGGTCCACATAAGAAATTCCAGGATAGCCAGGAATACATAGAGAGAAAACAAACAAACAAAAAATAAAGTATAATGTCAGCAATTACTTACACTTTCATCATCATCATCTGCTACAGAAATCTGGGATATGTGCTTCTTGGGTATCACCAGAAAGTGTGTTGGCGCTTGTGGGGAAATGTCGTGAAAAGCAAGACACTAGGGAAAAAAAACAGAAGCTTTTAGTGTATCACCTGCTAGACTAAAACATACTCTCTGTCAAGTAGTAAGCACAGTCTGAATGGGAGGCACTGAACAGACGCTAAGAAAACAGTTCGTAGTACACGTGGCCTCATGATCCTTTGCATGTAACTTAAGTCTTAAGATGGGCTTTACGCAGAGATGTGATTATTAGTGGTCAAACACGTTATGAAAGGCTGAGATGGGCGATTATCTCGGAAGAGTATGACTGAGACTGAGTGACCGCGGACAGCGTTCAGAGATAGACACCGGATCGGTGCCGTAACAGCCCTCCCAGGCTCATGTACTTGAATGCTTAGTCATAAAGCATTCTCCCCACCATGACAATGACTAAACCTCTGAAACTGTGGGCAGGCTCCCAACTAAATGATTTCTTTTAGCTGGGTGGTGGCAGTGGTGGTACACACCCTTTAGTCCCAGCACTTGGAGGCAGAGGCAGGGGGATCTCTGTGAGCTTGAGGCCAGACTAATACAGTGTGTTCTAGGACAGCCAAGGCTACACAGCAACAAAGCAGTTACTAATACAATGGATGAGCAAAATTTAGTCCCGTCAGCCTTACCAGGCTGATACCACCTAAGTCCTCTGGCTCAAACCACACTGTCCATAGATATTGCCCGTGCAATAATCCTCTTATATTCTCTCTCCCTCTCATTTTTAAAAATTAATTTATTTTTCGTTCTTTTTTCGAGACAGGGTTTCTCTGTGTAGCCTTGGCTGTTCTGAAACTCACAATGTAGACTAGGCTGGCCTGAAACTCAGAGATTCCTGCCTCTGTCTCTTGAGTGCTGCTGGGTGTGCTACCACCACCCAGCTCTTTGGAAGATTATTTCTTTTCTGCCTGCATGTATGGAACGCGCCCATGGAGGCCAGAAGAGGATGCCCAGGCCCTGAACTGTGTAAGGCAGTCTGGAGCCACCTGATGTGGATACTAGGAAACAAACACAGGTCTTAACCACTGAGTCATCTCTTCAGCCCCTCTCTTAACCCCAACTTTTGCTTAATTTAAACGATACATTCCTTAACTCGAAAAAAATCTACAAATTCCTCCCATATTAATAATTTCCACCTTTTGAATATGTGCATGTGTGCGCGCTACACACACGGATGTGTAGATATGCAACCTCTGCATGCAACCATCCCTTATTGCCAAGATGGGGGTCTTTCGTTAAACTTAATGTTTTGACTAGGCTGACTGGCCAGCTGCCAGCAGGCTCCATTACTTTGCCACCAAACTCCTTGAGTCATAGGCACGTGCAGGTAAGCCCAGCTTAAACATGGGTGCTGGAGATTTGAACTCAGGTCCTCAAGCTTTCAAAGTACTCTTAAACACGGAACCATCTCCTCAGCTTCCATCTTTATAATTTTGGAAACAAGCCTGGCTCCCTTCCCCCTCCCACCTTTTCCAGATCCAAGTCCTGATTGCACAACTTCCTGTTTTGTTTTACTGTGCAGGTACTGCCAGTCCCGGTGTTTCTGTATTGATGAATGCTCTCTTCCTAACAGGACCCAGCCATACTGTATAAAATGCTGTGTCATTTAGAAACCAGTAATTCTGAGGTTCAATCACTATGGTAAAGACCATTTATTAAAACAACTACAAACTATGGTTCTGGTTTTTTGTTTATTTGTTTTATTTGTAATGTGGGGTCTCCATGTAGCCCAGGTTGGTTTTGAAGTGATTCCCTTCCCTCCACCTCCCAAGTGCAAGAATCATAGGATGCTGGTTTTGTGTTTAGAGCTCCCCAGCGCTCTCGCGCGCTCGCGCTCTCTCTCTCTCTCTCTCTCTCTCTGCAAGTGTTTGGTTTTGAGTTAGGGTCTTATTCCCTAATACAGGCTGGCCTGTAACTCCTGGCACAGTCTTCTGGATGGTGGGCTTGGGATTACAGGACATGGTACAAGACTTGCAAACTTTTTAAAGGAAATGGGGCTTTTTCTAAGATCAAAGAACTTCCCCAATCAGTGACAAATACAGGCAATTTAAATAAAACTCACCTCAAGGAACCGAATTAAATTTGAAGTACTATGAGTCTATGTGTACATTACCAGTAGCATTAATGCTTTCTCATATTTCATAAAGTGAACTGAACAAATCTGTACAAAACTTTCTAGTCAAAGGGCCAAGCGCCCACCCTGCTTTATGTGAGACTGAAAGCCATAAATAGAACTGTCCAGGAAATAATTTACAAAAATTGGTCTTCACTATCGACAGCGATTTCATCTATCAAGGAGGAGGGGGGGGGGGGGAAAGGCAACTTTTGATCTTGCATCATAAATGTTTTCCGAATCAGCAGGGCGTGGGCCGCCTGGTATATAGTATATAGGAGGTAGGGGGGAGGGGGATCAAGGGTTGGTTCAAGGTCGGCCTCAGCAGGTCCGTGGTCAGCCTGCAGTAGGGAAGCCGATCTATTAAAACAAAACAAAACACCCTAAAGCAATGTTTTTTAAAAGCTTAAAGGGCTAATTCCAGTCCTCAGAGGCAACATCTGCAGCGAGAACCCGGAGCAGAAGGACCTCGCAGTGCAGGGACCGCTGCGCGCGGGAGATCGCGGAGATTGCGCCGGGGGCAGGATCGGGTTTCTCGCAGGCCAGATTGACACCCGCGTGGTGGGTGGCGGCCGCGGGCTCCGGTGGGCGTCACCCCACGGGTCTGCACTTCACAGGAGACCCAGGCGGGCGTCACCTCCCGGGGCCTCCGCCCGCATCGCCTCACCGGGGCCGCGACACGCGGCCGGCCGAGCGGCCGATAACGCGTAACCCGAGCGCAGGCACGCGCCGCAGGGCCACGCGGGCGCAGGGCCAGGCCAGCCGGGCCGCGCGTTGCCTCAGGCCCGCGGCTCCTCAGGGAACGCCGGCGTGTCGCCGGGCGGCAAGCCTACCCGGTCGTCCTCGAAGATGATCTTGGCGGGGATTTCTTTGCGGATGATCTTGCCGAAGATCGTGTCGCCACCGGGCTGGGCCACTTGAGCCTTGGCAATCTCGTCAGCCATCGCGGCCTCTCGCTGTCCTTCCCGCGCCGCGGCCACGGTGGGGAGAGGAACCGCGGGAGCGCGCGGGGACTGCTGGCTCGCGCCCGGCCTGCCTGCGCGTGCGCACTGGCGCCTGCGCCGCAGCTGCTGCGAGCCAGGAACGAAATGGGCGGAGGAAGCGCCTCTGCACCTCTATAGGAAATTTTGATTTGCCAGTTATGGGAGGAGGCTCGGTTTGGAACTGTGCTTGCCAAGCGTGTACAGAGTCCTCGGTTTGATCCCTACCGCCTCATACGCCGGGCCTGGTGCTGCCCGCTTGTAGTCCCAGAGTTTGAGAAGCGGAGGCAGGAGGACGGAAGTTCAGTACATCCTCCTCAACATTGTTTGAGGCCAACCTGGGTTACCTGAGACCCTGTTCCAGAGCAGTCTGTTTTCTGTCTCAAGTTATGCTGATCATATTTGCTGGCTGTGATTAGTCTTTTTTTTTTTAATTTTTAAAAGATTTTTATAAGTATATGCTAGCATATATGAGTGCATCACATCTAGTACCTCCGATCCCCTGGAACTGGAGTTACAGATGGTTGTGAACCATGTGGGTGGAGGGAACTGAAACCTGGTCCTCTGCAAGAGCAACAAGCGCTCTTAATCATTTAAACCCTCAGCTGTGTGAAGTCTTGGCTAAGAGCCAGATGAAGTCTTACATCAGGTGTTTTATGCTTTGTTGCGCTGTGCATGGCAGCAATTCTCAATCTTAACTACATACTAAAAACCAGTTGGGAGCTCTTTAAACATTCCTGGCCACACTCCACAACAATTAAGTCCAAGACTGCAGAAATGAGACTTAGGCTGCAGCTGTTTGTAAGCCTCTAGGGCCTTCTTCCCGGCAGAAATCAGCTTCAGGTAAGATGCCCCACCTGGAAGGAGCAAAAAGTCTTTCTTGGCCCCACCTCCACCCTTCCTTCCCTCAAAAAGTGTTTTCTACATATTGTGTGCACTTTGTCTTCGTTGGTTCTTTGGGTCGTTTCCTTCTTGTTGGGTTTAGGCAGGACCTCCATTCTCTACGTTCTGTGGACAATGGCAGTTGTCATATATATAGATCCACTGGCCCAGGTCGCTACTGTTGGTACCCTTGTGTTCTTTCATCAACTCACCCCATTGCCCTCTGGATGCTATTTTCCTCTGCACACTGAGCCTCCATTCCCACACCTCATTGATTCCATTTCTGGCTCCCTTATCTAACAATCTCCAAGTGGCCATAGTAAGAAACCTTAGGGACTTAGTGAGATGGTTCAGCAGTCAAGAACACAAACTTCTCTCAGAAGTCAGCACAAACATCACAAGCGCCTGTAACTCCATCTCCAGCGGAACCTCGTGCCTCTGGCCAAGCAGGATACCTTCAATTACTTGTGCACATGTGTACACACAGATCGCACAGTTATACATGTATACACATAATTAAAAAAATAAAAAGGGAAAACTTAAGCCAGATGATAGTGGTGCATGACTTTAATCCCAGCACTCTAGAGCAGAGGCAGGCAGATCTCTGAGTTCAAGGCCAGTCTGGTCTAAAGAGCAAGTTCCAGAAAATCCTGTCTCATAAATAAATAAATAAATAAATAAATAAATAAGGGAAAACTATTTCCTTTGACTTGCTCTATATGATATTTGACTACTTTGTCTCAACAAAATTTTTTCTTAGATTTATTTATTTTATGTGTATGAGTACAGTGTCTCTGTCTTCAGACACCCCAGAAGAGGGCATCAGATCTCATTATAGACAGTTGTGAGCCACCATGTGGTTACTGGGATTTGAACTCAGGACTTCTGGAAGAGCAGTCAATGCTCTTAACCACTGAGCCAACTCTCCAGCCCTCTCAACAAAATTATTATTACCATTATTGAGACAGTGTCTCATGTAGCTTAGGCTGGCCTCCAACTTGCTATGTAGCCAAGGATGTCCTTAAGCTCCTAACAAAATTATTGATAGTGATTCCTGGCAATCTTGATGTCCCATTCTTTGCTATCAGAGGCGTTATTGGTACTTTGCAATCACTGGTAGTTACTCTTTTTTTTTTTTTTTTTTCATTTGGGTCCATTTCTCTTTTTCTTTTTTTTTTTAATTTTTTTAATTCGATATAATTTATTTACATTTCAAATGATTTCCCCTTTTCTAGCCCCCCACAGTAGTTACTCTTTTAACAACATTATTATTTACTTATTTATTTGGTTTTTCATGACTCTCTCTCTCTCTCTCTCTCTCTCTCTCTCTCTCTCTGTGTGTGTGGGTGTGGGTGTGTGTGTGTGTGTGTAACCTTGACTGCCCTGGAACTTACCCCATAAACCAGGCTGACTCCAAACTCACAGATCCAACTGCCTCTTTCCTCTGCCTTCTGGATCAAAGGCACACACCACCAACCACCGACACATGCCACACTTTTACCTTTAGATTGTTATGAACTCTTTTCTCATAGACATTCATTAGACAGAAAATAGGTTATTGTAAATTACCAAACTTTGCTTATACCAAAATAAGCTATAAAAGCTTATTTGATACAAAATCACTAGAAGGGGCTGGCCAGATGGCTCTGACTGCACTTCCAAAGGTCCTGAATTCAATTCCCAGCAACCACATGGTGGCTCACAATCATCTATAAAGGGATCTAATGCCCTCGCCTAGCCTGCAGGTATACACGCACACAGAGCACTTGCACCATAAATAATAAATATTGTTAAAATATAGATATGTGATAATACTTAAATGCTACTTCAACTCGATGCCCCTGTCCACCCCAACATTATTAGGATAAATACATATGAGTTCATTATCCATCTTCTGTGGCTGCTATGAACTGAAAATACCTACCAAGGAGCCCTTTGCAGATAAAGTCACTGTGCCTTTTTTTTCTTCTTTTTTCTTTTTGGATTTTTTTTTCCCGAGACAGGGTTTCTCTGTATAGCCCTGGCTATCCTGGAACTCACTCTGGTCATTCTGTAGACCAGGCTGGCCTCAAACTCAGAAATCCACCTGCCTCTGCCTCCCAGAGTGCTGGGATTACAGGCGTGTGCCACCACTGCCCGGCTAGTCACTGTGTCTTAACTACACTCACATATGGGAGTTACTGAGCCTGACTGAGTACAAGTACAGCCATTGACGTCACTGACAGAGATGACTAACTGAATATGTAGTATGTACGCACTTTACCAACTGAGCCGAGGTGTCTCCTCAGCTATGTTTAATTTTTGGTTTTGTTGTTTTTTGGAGACAGGATCTCATGTAGCAGGCAGAACTTGAATTTGCTATTTACACCTTTACACCCAGTCAAAAGGATGTTTGTAAAATGCAAACCATGATGTCACTCTCCTATGGATACGCTTCTAGAGCATGCCATCCCAGAATGATATCCAACATCCTTTTCTTAACCAATAGGAGCCTGCGTGACCACGCCCAGTCCGTTTCACCTCCTTCATTTCCTTCCATTTCAACTCACTGGCTGGCGTCATAAAACTGGATATAGTAAGCTGAATATGCCCATGTCCCCATCCTGGGTCACAGAACGCAAATATGTTCTGTGATTAGGTAAAGGCGCCTGGATTGTCTGGTGAACCCAGTGTAACTACAGGGCCCTTGAGAGAAGAGCAGAGATGTAATGAGTCTGCAAAGGGACACGATTCTGGTTTAGATGTTGGATGGGTAGCATTCTGGAAGTTCTAAATCAGATTTGTTTCCACGGGGGCCAAACCCTTGTCAGCAGAGCTGCATTCTTCCTGCAGGCTCTAGAGGGCAGTCCACTTCTTTGTCTTTTCCAGCGTCCAGAGATCATGTGCTTCCCTTTGGTTTTTTGTTTTGTTTTGTTTCATTTGTTTGTTTTTTGGTTTTATTTTTGGCTTCTTTATTCGTCTCCAAAGCCAGCAGACGAGTATCTTTTACAAGTCTCCCTCTTTTCCTCCTTCCAATTTTAGTATGACTCATTAGGCCTACCAGACAACACACAAAAAACTTCCCATCTCAGAATATTAATTTAACTCACCTGCCAAAACCCCTTATTCCTGCAAGGTAATACAATTAGAAGTCTGGGCACATGAGTACACACATCTTCTGGAGGGCATTCTCTTGCCGGCCACATAGTTCCAGGAACTTACATTATAAACAGTTTTGAATTTCCACTGAGTTTCCGGAGTGTCTTCAGTTCAGTTTGCATGTCCGGTTGCAAACCAGGACATGTTCCCAGAATGGTCAGATCAGTAAAGACTGCTGAGCCATCTTGTTTCGTTTCATCTGTGGAACCGCTGAAGGAACTGTATCGTGTTTCCTTAAGACTCACTTCTGATCTAATTTGGACACTGTAGAACTATGTTGTATTTTAAATTTTTGTTTGTTTGTTTGTTTGTTTGAGACAGGGTTTCTCTGTATAGCCTTGGCTGTCCTAGGACTCACTCTGTAGACCAGGCTGGCCTCGAAACCAGAAATTCTCCTGCCTCTGCCTCCCAAGTGCTGGGATTAAAGGCATGCACCACTACTGCCCGGTGTATTTTAAATTTTTATCTATTATATGTATTCAATTGTATGACTTTATGGGGACCACAGGCGCGTAGGAGCCTAAGGAGGCCAGAAGAGAGTACTGGATCTCCCAGAACTGGAGTTACAGTTATGAGCTGCTGTGTAGGTGCTAGGAATCCAGCTTAGGTCCTCTGCTGATCAGTAAGTGCTGTTAAGCACTGAACTATCCCTCCAGCCACAGTAACTGTATTTTCAAATAACATAGAAGGGTTTTCATTAACCTCCTAGTTAGAAATTATTACTACAAACTACTTTTTTTTTTTTTTTTTTTTTTTTTTAAGAAATTGGGCTAGTGCCAGGCGGTGGTGGTGCACACCTGTAATACCAGCACTCTGGGAGGCAGAGGCAGGCAGATTTCTGAGTTTGAGGCCAGCCTGGTCTACAGAGTGAGTTCCCGGGACAGCCAGGGCTATACAGAGAAACCTGTCTCAAAAAAAACAAATCCAAAAAAAGAAACCAAAAAAAAAAAAAAAAAAAAAAAAAAAAAAAGAAAGAAAAAAAGAAATTGGGCTAGAGTACTACAGGAGGCACTACAGTATGTCATAAGATTATCTAATTGATTATTCTTTAGTCACTACACTTGATTTAATTGGTTCAATTAAAAGCTCTTCTGCAAATCTAGAACCTCAATAACAGATTTTTAGTAGAATTTTATTTTTGTGCGTGTTTGAGTGTTTACCTGGATGTATGTTTACACCGTGTCTTTGGAGGCCAGGTGTCAGATCCCCTGGGACTGCAGGCAGTTGTTAGCTGACCTATGTGTTGGAAATTGATCCCAGGTCCTCTGGAAAGAACAGCAGTGTTCTTATATTTTGTGCCAGCTCTCCAGCCATCAATAACAATCTTTAAAAGTTGACAGTTATCTTTCTGTCCTCATATAAGACTTGCTAGGCCTGGTGTTTCACATTTGTAATCCCAGCCTTGGGGAGGTAGAGATGAGACGATCTCTGAGACCAGGCCAGCCAGTCTAGCCTAACCAGTGAGTTCTGGGCAATTGTAGGTTTTGAACAAGGTAGAAAGCATACCTGAAGAAGAGTATAGGTTTGGCGGTTGATGACTTTTATTCCAGCACTCCAGAGGCAGCAGATCGCTAAGTCTGAGGCCAGCCTGATCTATATAGCAAGCTCCATACCAGACAGGGCTGTAGTGATACCCTTGCCTCAAAACCACAAGTTCTTTTCTTTTCTTTTTGATTGACAGAGTCTCATATAGTTTAGACCGGGGCTGTTCTTGAATTCTTTTATTTATTTATGTATTTATTTATTTGGTTTTTTGAGACAGGGTTTCTCTGTGTAGTCCTGGCTGTCCTGGAATTCAAACTCACTCTGTAGACCAGGCTGGCCTCGAACTCAGAAATTCACCTGCCTCTGCCTCCCAAGTGCTGGGATTAAAGCGGCGCAGCCTTGACCTTGAATTCTTGAAGCTCCTGATTTTAGTTCCCAAATACTGCGTTTTCAAGTATATCCCTCACATCCAGCTTAAAGATTAAGAATCTTTGATTCTTAAAAAGCAGTCACTTTTACCTAGAAGTAGCCTAAAATGTTACAAGAATGTTTAAGGCAAACGATTGTGAATGAAGTAGGAGCAAGACGGAAATGTTTATCCATGCCTGCAAGTACTAAGTTAAAATGTATATAAATATTTCATGGTTATTACTCTGAAGCTTCTAATAAATTATTTCCTACCTCAGCAAAACCAAAGAACGGTGTAAGATAAGTAATAAGTATAAGCAATATGCAGAGGGTGAGGAGTCTCTGGGATCAAGCGTGTGAACTTGAGCAGACAACTCAGCCGCACCTTCTGGGGGAATAATTAAGAGAATGTACAAACAGAACGTTCAGGAGTCAGGGTTCTGATAAGTATGGGCTGTAGTTGTTAGGACTTAGCTTTTGTTTGCGCATGTTTCCAAGGAGACAGTCACAGCCTGGAAACGTTAAAATACAGACACAGAAGAGACGACTCGCGCCCTTAAACAAGAGATAAAAAACGAGCAGGTGCCGGCCAGGGCGGTGTGCGCGCGCGCGCCAAGCTAGGCGCGGCGGGAGGGACTCTGCCCCTAACAAACATGGCTTCCCGGTTACTTCCGTCCTCCTGCCCGTAATTTGGCTCCGCGGCTTCTCGCGGTTTTATACTTGGCTATGCTTAGCTAACGCCTGGACTTCCTGCTGCGGGGAAGGCGGGCTAGGAAGGATGTGCTTCGTTCTGATTGGTTGCTATGCGTCGCCGGCTGTGTCCCGGCCCTGATTGGTTGCCAAGAGGGGACGGCTTCAGAGGCGGAGTCAGCGGAGTCAACCATGGGTCAGCCCGCCAAGGTGACAGGGATGCTGAGGCTCAAGACCCCGGCAAGGGAGGGAGGTGGCTCGAGGACTGAGAGTGGAGGAGGGTAACAATCTTCAGGGGCTGTGAGAGGTAGAGGGTGACGATTTTAAGGGCAGTGAGAAGAGACGACCCTATGGACCGCGAATGGAGGAGGGTGATAGCCATGAGGAAGAGTGAATGATGAGGATGTAGTGGGGAAGGGGGACAGTGAGTCAGGAGGGAGAGGATCCCGAGGGGCGGGGAGCGGAGGAGGGTGACTGCCACCCGGGACGGTGAATGAGGAGGATGGCTGAACCGTGAAAGGTGGTGAATAGAGGAGACTGATGACCATAAACCTACCACCTTTGCCTTAATAAAGACGACGTCTTTATTAAGATTATAAACAACTGGGCTGGAGAGATGGCTCAGTGCTTAAGAGCACTGCCTGCTCTTCCAAAAATCCTGAGTTCAAATCCCAGCAACCACATGGTGGCTCACAACCATCTGTAATAAGATCTGAAGCCCTCTTCTGGAGTGTCTGAAGACAGCTACAGTGTACTTACATATAATCAATAAATAATTTTAAAAAAGATTATAAACAACTAATAAAATCGTAAGAAGTGCTTCAAATTAATAAACAGCATGTTTTGCGAACCTATAACTAGGATTTAACTTACTTAGAGGAATGCAGAACTCTCTAGAAGGAGAGAGGCCACATTGCTGAGCCTACTTATTCATGGCAAGCCCAGGCAACACAAATCTTGTCTCGAAATTTAAGAATCACGGCGACCTGTAGGCAGACACCTTAGGTTTAATTAAGAATCAGGAGAGACTGGCCTCAGACTTACTGGCTTCCAATTCACAGCGATCTTCATGCTAAGTGCTGGCATTCTGTGAGCCACTACACCCTGCTACGTTTTCCATATGAAGATAAGTTTCTTAGGGCTGTGGTTGTATTTAACTTTCAGTTGGGGCCCTTGCTTAGCATTTTCAAGGCGTTGGCTTCCATGCCCAACACTGCATAAATAATAAAAATATTACTAGCTCCAATGTAATACTGGTTTTAATAGCTTTGTGGTAATAAGGATCACATTTTCTTTTACAATAATTTTTTAATTATTTTATTTGCAAGGCATGTATGTCTGTCCACTATGTGCAAGCCTGGTACTCACAGAGGCCAGAAGAGAGTGTCAGATTCCGTGGAACTGAAGTTCCAGGGAGTTGTCAGCTGCCACGTGGCTGATGGGAAGAACCTGGGTCCTCTCTGAGAGCAGCCAGTGCTTTAACCTCAGAGCCATGTCTCCAGCCCCCATTTTCTTTTTATCAGGATAATGGTCTTAAACTAGTGGTGCTGGTTTTATATTAATGGACACGCCCACCCACCAGGAAGTACTATAAATTGCTCAGATTACTGTCCTCTCAAAGTTCCAGACTACAGGTTTGCTATGGTTTTAAACTTTGGGATCAAGTGATCCTTCTCCACTCCCTAATGCTGGGGCTACAGGTGTGTACCTAGACACCAAGTCTCCTCTGTGTGTGTGTGTGTGTGCTTGCCTGCCTGCCTGTCTCTTTATCTTTTGCTTAATTTATATTTTGTTGTGTAGTGCTGAGAAGTGAATTCAGGACCCACCTCATGCTAAGCACAGTCTATTGTGCCTTTAAAAATCCATATTTCTATCAACAATCTCTGCCGGGTAATTGGCTCTTATTGCCAAACACTTTAGAAAAACTCCTCTCTGTACACGTCACTCAATTCCAAAGTCACCCCCACATGTTTAGGTTGTTATTGTTCCCCATTCCCCCATACCAAGTCTGTCAGTTTTCTGTGACTATCTTAACAAAGTCCAGGCTAAACAGCCAAAAGAGAAACTGTAAATCTGAAATCTTATTTTTTCCATTCTCATGTATGTACTTATGTGTGTGTACATGCATGTGCATGGCTGCCTCTACTGTCCTCTCACTGCATTTGTTGAGGCAGGGTGTCTTGGTTAAACCCAGTTCTCCAAGATGAGTATGACTAGTCAGGAAATACACATCTGCCCTGTGTTTCCTTGGGTTCTGAGGATCCGAACTCTGGTCCTTACCCTTACAAAACAAGCATTGTAATCACTGAGCCATCACCCTAGCCCTAAATATAAAGTTGATTTCTACCTATTGTTTTTAATTTTGTGTGCATTGGCATTTTGCCAGCATTCATGTCTGTGTGAGGATGTCAGATCCCCTGGAACTGCAGTCCCAGACAGTTGAGAGCTGGCATGTGGGTGCTGGGAATTGAACCCAGGCGCTGAGCCATCTCTCTGGCTTTCAGACATGCGTATGTGTCTTAGGTTCATCCTGATTCCCTCCCCTCCAGTTTCTCCGCTCTCCTCACCACCCTTCCTTTCCAGTTTCATGTGTTACGAAAATGTCAGGCTTGTATGTCCTCCTCCTGTCCCACCCTGACTCCCACGGGCTCAAGATGCTGAGAAGTCTTGGCATTCCTTCCATTTTTCATTTCAGAAATTGCAGTTAGGCTTCCCTGAGCTATCTGAAACATCTTCCCAGGCTCTTAGGATAGACTGCGCTCCTGATTGTGTGTAGAGGAGTCAAGAGGAGATGAAAAGGAGTAGGGAGAGAGCTAGAAACCCATGCCGACGGGCAGAGCTCTCCACCACCTTGCACTGTAGGTTCTTGTCAAGATGATCCTTGAGGCTTTTGTTTTGTTTTGAGGAAGTTGTTGAAACAGGTTCTCTCGAAGCCCAGGTTGGCCTTGAACTCACCTAGCAGAGGCTAACACTGAATTGATCCTCCTGCCTCCACCTCACCAGTACTGGATTTACAGATATGAACCACTACATGACTTAGAAGATTCTTTTTTTTTTTTTTTTTTTTTTTTGACTCTTTCACAGAATAGTTTCTTAATGAGTTGCTAGATGGAGCCCAGGGCCTTACCTGAGCTAGACTGCATACTCTACCACTAGGTTGTACTTCCAACTGCTGCACCCCGCTCCCTTTTAATTATATGTCTGTGTGCATGTGTATGTGGGCATGTGTGTGCAAGTGCAGATGCCTGCAGAGGCCAGAATCACTTGATGTGGATGCTGGGATCCCAGGAGCAGAGCTGATGGAGAACAGTAAATGCTCCTAATGCTCCTAACCACTGATCCAGCTCCCCAGGTCCTCACTGTTTTTGTTGGTTTGGGTTTGGTGTGTGGGAAGGGGTGGGGGCTGGGGTTGGTTTTTTTGACACAGTTTCTCTTTTTAGCAGTCAGACCCTGTTTTGTTCTCTAACTTAAAGAGAATTAACCCTAGAAAAGCCCTTGCTTTTACCACCTATTCTGAAAAGTAGTTTTCAGAAACAAATAGAACCTGGGCTTTGGCGGCTCAAGCTTCCTCTCAGCCCTTCAGGGGCAGAGGCAGGCAGATCTCTGAGTCCCAAGCAGGATAGCCAGGGCTACACAGAAAAACGATGTCTCAAAAACCAAACCCAACCACCACCACCACCACCACCACCATCACCACCACCACCACAAACCACGTGCAACAGAAACAAATAGGGAATGAATACTGATTAATTCTTCTAAATATGGTCATTCTAAATGTTATGTAAAAGTGATTTTTTTTTCTTAAGTGTAAAATCCTGTTTTATTTTTATCTTTTTGTGTGATCTATGTATATCTGTGTGTGCATGTCTATGTGTTTCTCTCTCTCCCCTCTCTGTCTCTGTCTGTATGTGTGTGTTGGCCCTTGCTTTCCCCCTTGTTTGGTTTGAGGCAGAGACTCTTGTTTGCCTAGGCCAGGCTAGCTGGCCCTTGAGTTTCTGGGGTTCCCCCGTCTCTCTACTTGCTGTCATCTCACCACAGGACACAAGGGTCACAGATTTGTGCTCCTGTGTTTGCTTTTTATGTGGATTTCAGGGATTTGGACTCAACCCAGCTGCTCCCGATCACAGAGCACGTGCTTTATTTACTGAGCCATCTCCTTTTTCTTGATAGGTTTTACAGCTCTTTAAAACACTGCACAGGACCAGACAACAAGTTTTTAAAAATGATACGAGAGCATTAGAAGGTAAATATGTCTTTCACTCCTATAGAGCAGATCATGCTGCTTTTGTTTTATTTACTTATTTATTTATTTAGGCAGAGCTAGGAACTGAACTTAGATCGTACACATGTGAGGCAAGCATTCTACCACTGAGCTAGGCAGCCAACCTGAGCCAGGGTCTTAAACTATCCCAGGCTGGCTTTGAACTTGCTTTTGTGGAGGATGACCTTGAACTACTGAACTACCACACCTGGGGCACATCCGTTCTCAGCTGACTGCTCTTTATTCTGACTTTGTGGAATGCCCTTTACCTGATGCTCTATAAAGATCTGTTTACATTACACTTATGGAAGAACACTATGTATAACCTTAAGTTTTCATATAGGATCAGTGAAGAAGGAAGGCACGGGTCAGGTTTAAGGCTCTCCCTAATCCCACTTCCCTGGGTATAGCCTGATATTTCAGCAGTAGAGCCGGGTGCCGCTGTGTTGGTTGTGCCTGGGAAAAGTGTAGCAGTCAATGCAGCTGTGAGACAATCCAGTGCGGTGACATGAATCCTGACTCAGCATCTCTGTGTTTGAAGTGGTTTCAGGATCATCTGGAAGTCACAGCCCTAGACCTCGGGCTCTGTATTAGTCTTGTTGATTTCCACCCACCACACATTTCCAAACCTTCCTAAGAAGGCCCTGGGCAAAGCATTCCCAGGAAATCAGATTTTGTCATTTCTTTTACATACTGACTTTTATTATTTTTTTAAAGATTTATTTATTTATCATATGTAAGTACATTGTAACTGTCAGATCTTATTACGGATGGTTGTGAGCCAGTTGCTGGGATTGGAATTCGGGACCTTTGGAAGTGGTCTTAACTGATGAGCCATCTCTCCAGCCCGATTTTTATTATTTTTGATTGTGTGTGTACATGCAAGTGTCCATAGGCCCCCTGGGAGCTGGAATCAGGCAGTTACAAACCACCAGGTCCAGGGGCTGGGAGCCACCCTCTGGTCCTCTGCAGGAGCAGTGCCTGTTCTCAACTGCTGAGCTAGCCCTTCAGCCCTTAGTTATAGAAATAACATCATTTCATGTACTTTACACAAATTCCCAAGAGTTCTCAGTTCTGTGAGGTAATTATAATTCCAGCCTTTGCAGATGAGAAAACTGACAAAATATGAAAAAGATCTCCCGCATGTCATTAGCCAACAGTAGAACTGAGGGAGAATCACACTCAGCAGCTCGATCCCAGAAGGCAGACGCTCTTTAAAGAGGTTTGCATTTATTACTTTATGTGCATGGGTGTTGTGCCTACGTGCACATTCGTGCACCACACTTGAGTGCTTGGTGTCCTGGGAAGCCAGGAGAGAGTGAGGATCTGGAGCTACCTCTGAGCCATCGCTCCAGCCTCCACCAAGACCAGACTCTTGCCTGTACTTTACACACCGAGGAAGACCATCACTGAAGGAGCCTTCCACAGCAATTGTTTTTCTGTCTACAGGGTCTATTTTGTTGCTTTAGCCAACATTTGTTGACTTCATATAGATTGTTCCTTTAAATGTTCCCAACACGGAGAGGTCAATTAGGTTAGAGTAGATTAAGCTACTGTTGTGTGAGTGGTATGTGTGATCCTGAAAGGGATTTTTGTGGCTGTCCTAGAACTCAACATGTAGACCAGGCTAGCCTCAAACTCACGGAGTACCTCCTGCCTCTGCCCGGCTAGTACTTAGTCCAAAGGCATGTGGTACCACACCTAACAACTTCGATCTTATCATTCACTCTTGTGTCAGCCAGTGTACTCGGGATCAAATCCGCACTAATCCATCTACTATGTGTGTGCAGGTGTAAGCTACATACTTGTTTGGGCTGGTTCTTACCATCATCATAGAGCATTTAGTAGGATGCGGTGGCACATGCATGCAGCCCCAACACTCTTGAAGCTGAGGTTCATAAGTTCAAGAACAGCCTGGGCTTTACAGTGAGACCCTATCTCAAACTAGTAAGGCAAGGCATTACTTTAAAAGTGGCTAAGAGCACTGACTGCTCTTCCAAAGGTCCTGAGTTCAATTCCCAGCAACCACATGGTGGCTCACAACCATCTGTAATGAGATCTGATGCCCTCTTCTGTAGTGACTGAAGACAGCTACAGTCTACTTACATATAATAAATAAATAAATCTTTTTTTAAAAAAGCTTTATTTACTTATTATATGTAAGTACACTGTAGCTCAGACACTCCAGAAGAGGGAGTCAGATCTCACTACGGATGGTTGTGAGCCACCATGTGGTTGCTGGGATTTGAACTCAGGACCTTTGGAAGAACAGTCAGTGCTCTTAACCACTGAGCCATCTCTCCAGCCCCTAAATAAATCTTTTTTTTTAAACTTATTTTATTTATATGAATGCATTGTATCTGTCTTCAGACACAGAAGAGTGCATCAGATCCCATTACAGATGGTTGTGACCCACCATGTGGTTGCTGGGAATTGAACTCAGGACCTCTGGAAGAACAGTCAGTGTTCTTAACCGCTGAGCCAGCTCTCCAGCCCCCATAAATCTTTAAAAAAAAAAAAAGAACTAAAAATGCCCAATTCTAATAAATCCAAATCCAGGTAAATTTTTTCTCTAAATCTAAACTTTTTTTTTTTCTTGGTTTTTGGAGACAGGGTTTCTCTGTGTAGCCCAGGCTGGCCTAGAACTCAGAGTGCTGGGATTAAAGACGTGCACCACCACCACCCGGCTCTCCTTCTTCCTTTTTTTTGACAGAACTCATCACATAGCCCTAGCTGGCCTCAAACTTGAAATCCACCCCCCTCCCGGCCTTCCTAAGCACTGCTGTTGTGGTGTGTGACACCATGCTTGTAACACATTTCTCATGCTTTGTTTTATGTGGGAAGTAGAGATTCATCATGAGTAACACTGAATAACATGTAAGAATCATAAGTGTTAATTACATGTATTTCTCAATTTCTCTCTAGCAGCCAGAGTAAAGATAAATGAAGAATTCAAAAAGCATAAGAACGAGACATCTTCGGAGAAAATAAAAGAGGTGCGGCAATGGCTTTCAATTGCAATATGACTGGGCTGAATGCTTATGGTAAAGAGGGGACCGTGGGAATGGAGGCCTATGTGAAGGAAAACCATCCCTGTGGTGAGAGGCTCCACAGCTGTGGACAGCCTGCACTTGTGTGCTGTGGCTCCCCTCACAGGGTTATCTCCTGCCGGTAAAGACAACATGGAAGAGAACGCAGAAGTGGTCCTGGTCAAGTCCAGAGGAGTTGAACCATAGGAGAGGCCAGGGCATACATACTTTGTTCACTTGAGGCGCGTGGCAAAAGATAAGGGGCAAGTGTTCCCATGATGCAGCACTTCAGGGGAATTTTCGGCTCTTTCATTAGAAGTAGACTTTAAAATTCTTTTCGGGGGCTGGAGGGATGGCTCAGTACTTTACAAGTCCTGGCTGCTCTTCCCAGATTCAATTCCCAACACTGACATGGCAACTCACAGCTGTCTCTAACTCCAGTTCTAAGGGATCAGACACCCTCATATAGACATACGATGCCGACAGAGCACCAGTGCATGTGAAATAAAAATAAATTTTAACATTTTTCTATCATGGCTCTGGTGCAAACAGACATAATATGCATTCTGGTTACTTGCTCAAGGTTAAGACGCTCCCGCGACACTAGCCCGAGAACACCTGCTGCTCTCACTACATGGTCACTGAAAACGTATACAGGAGTTATTTTCCTGTGTCATGCGTAACCTGGTGAATACACGTTGCCTTTATCCTGCATGTCGAGTGATTGCGCCTGTCCTCCTAGTACTCAGGAAGTGAAGCTGGAGAGTCACAAATTCAGTGTCAGTCTGGGATACATATTGAGATACTGCCTTTAAAAGAAGGAAGAAAATGAAATTATTTGTGGGGATACTTATGGTATGAAGATTTGATTTGGTAAAGGAGAAAATACAAATGAGAGAGTATTTCTCATTTAAGAGCATTTATACAAGTGAATAAAATATTAGGTAAGAATACTTTTCTGTTTGTATTGTTTTTTTTTTTTTTAGGCAGGGTCTCACTCACTATGTAGCTCTAGCTGTCCTAGAATACTATATAGACAAGGCCAGACTCAAACTCACAGGGATTGCCTGCCTCTGCCTCCAGAGTGCTGGGGCCAAAGGCGTTTGCCACCACACATTTAAAAACATACAACAAAAAAGTCCTAAACTTGTTTTTGGACAAAACATGGGATGACTAATAAAAATGAAGAGCATCTGAACTGCTGGGCTTTCTACAATACTTGATACGATCATATAGAGTGAAAAGCTGTGTCACCAGAAAGGGGCCTGTCACCAGAAAGGGGCCTGTCACTGGAAAGGGGCCTGTCACCAGAAAGGGGCCTGTCACCAAACTGCTTTTTAGAGCCAGTGCAGCTTCCCCAAAGCACTCAACCTCAGGGGTCACTCTGTCTGACTGGTTTTTATTGTTGTTGTTGTTTTTGGTTAATTTTTTTTCTGTTTGATTTTCTTAACAGATGATGAAACTAGGTTCTGATGTCGAATTACTGCTCAGAACATCTGTTATTCAAGGAATTCACACGGACCATGACACACTGCGTAAGTAAAGAGGGGGAAAATGAATCCTGACTGGATGTTTCAAAATAGTGAACAATTACTGTACCTTTGTTTGTCTTGATTTTATTTATTATTATTACTTTTTAAGGTTTCTTGTTTTTGAGAAACGGTTTCACTATGTAGCCTGCGTTGTCTTAGAACTTATTGTTTGAATCAGGCTGGCTCCCCTGAGTGCTGGGATTAATGGAGTGACCACACCCACCACACTGGCATTAACACTCTAACGTTGATCAAGGATTGAAGAATGCTCATGCTTGCATGGCGAGAATTTTACTAACTGAGCCATTTGGTTGGTCCCTGTTTTTTATTTTTATTTTTAAGTTTATTTTTAGATTTGGATGTTGTTTTGTTTTGTTTCTTCAAGACAGGGTTTCTTTGTGTAGCCCTGGCTGTGTGAAACTTGCTCTGTAGATCAGGGTGGCCTTGAACTCACAGAGATCTGCCTACTGAGTGCTGGGATTAAAGGGGTACACCACCACCAAGACAGGGTTTCTCTGTATAGCCCTTGCTGTCCTGGAACTCACTTTGTAGACCAGGCTGGCCTCGAACTCAGAAATCCTCCTGCCTCTGCCTCCCAGAGTGCTGGGATTACAGGCTTGTGCCACCACCTCCCAGTTCTTCTTTTACTTTTTATTCTATAGTTCATTATCTTAGACGAATTGCAATTATAGAAAATGGAAATGTACTTAAGAATCTGTTATGTCTCAGGACTCCTACTGGAGTGTTAGCAAAATCTCATTGTAGACTACAACTTGACGTGTGTGTGTGTGTGTGTGTGTGTGTGTGTGTGTGTGTATGTGTGTGTGTATGTGTATGTGAGAGAGAGAGAGAGAGACAGAGAGAGAGAGACAGACAGACAGACATACAGGAAGAGGTCAAAGGATAGATTTTAACACGTAGGTTTGAGAGATTGAATTTGGGGTGCCAGGCTCGGTAACGTACACCCTTACCGACTGAGCTATTTCACAGGCCCCTTAGTTAGCAATTGTCTGCTAACTAAGAAAACATGAGCACTTTCAGTTAATGCAGATCAGAACAGTCCCTTTACAAAGTACCTATTAAAGTCTTCTGTCCACTTGTATAGAGGAATTTTGCCCTTTTTTTATTGACTTATAGGAATTCTTGTGTGTTCTAAATACAAACCTTTGGTTGGGTATGTGTACTCTAAGAACCTTCTCCTGTGGCTTTTCCCTTTGAGGAGTTCCATATTTTAATATAGTCCAGTTGCTCCATTTTTCTTTTATGGTGGGTATTTTTGGATCCTGTCGTAGAAGACTTAAATATCAAGCAAGGTCATGGATGGATTCTTCCATGCTTTGTTCCAAAAGGTAGCTTTTGGAACACTTGTAGCTGTCTTCAGACACACCAGAAGAGGGCATCAGATCCTATTATAGATTGTTGTGAGCCACCATGTGGTTGTTGGATTTGAACTCAGGACCTCTATAAGAGCAGCCAGTTTTCTTAACCACTGAGCCATCTCTGCAGCCCCCATGTAAAGAATCTTAACTTTTACTCTAAAAAAAAACCATGAATTAAAACCTCCTGCCTCCTTTACCTGTGCAGCTGCCGCACAGACACTCTGTACACACGCTGGATTTTGATTTGATCTTCATGAGTTTCTCCTGGTGTAGAATTAGCATATCCTCCCTCTCTCCCTCTTCAGGAAGGCAGCATCTCACTTTCCTTTTGTTTTGTTTTTATTTATTTTTGAGGTAGGGTCTCTCTGTGTAGTCCTAGCTGTTCTAGAACTTGCTACATAGACCAGACTGGCCTCAAATTCCAAGAATCTGCCTGCCTCTATCTCCAGAGTGTTGGAATTAAAGGTGTGTTGTGATAACAGGCAGGGCCTAGTATCTCCTGTTTCTTGAAATCACTTCCAGAAAACCCATCAGTTTCCTGGGCAACTTCTAGCAGATCCGCAAGCCTCGCCTGATTGTTTAAGATGAGTTTTAAGATTGGTCTCTTTGTTTTGGAGCTGGCTGCTTGGAGTGAAATCTTACAGACATTCTTCTCATTCTAGCCTAGTCAGGGTGCTATCACTATAACTTAGCAGCTGTGATTAGTATCTAGTCCAAGCCCAGAGACTCACAAACTGAGCTTTCCTCATAACTGAAGCTTCGTGGTCAGAACTTGAACAGCTTTCTATAAAGGAGTCTTTATAAGATAATGGAAGGCTGTAGCTTTATAGTAAGGTAGAAACAATAGCAGCCAATTTTGGAGATTCTTCATACCACTTATTAGTGTTGAAGACTGAAAGGTAACGTGACAGACAGCTGCTTTGGCTGTAGCCATAGTGATGAGTGTTTTCCCACAGCCTGGAGGCTTGGAGACAGGAATACATTTTGGAAGCTGCAGAAGTCTGGACTTCTCAAACCAGTGCTTTTCTGATAGGGGGACATGTCTGTCAGCTCTGGCAGCTTCTGAGTCTGCCGTGACTTCCGGGTAACGGGTACATTAGGAGGGCCACTGGGTGAGCAAGGGTTGTGAAGCAGCCTTCAGAGAAGACCACTTGGGCACAGGGTCAAGAAAATCAGACTTTATTAGCTGCAGGCAACGACACTGGGTGTTCAGTCCCTGACTTTTCTCAGGGTGGGCTTTGAAGGAAAACAAAACAAAATAAAACACCCACACCCTGGGTTGACACACCTCATTTAGGGACTTTCCCGGAACTGTGGACTTGGATGGATGAAGTCCTTGTGTTTATCGTATCAGATGTCGCTGCCTCTGACCGGGGTCCAGGCCTGCGTGGAACACCCGTCATGGCGTCAGTTGTGCTGACATCTGCTCCACAACAATGGCAGTCCGTGCTCTGAGAGTTTCACATCCCACACATCACTTTCCTTTGTTAGTTTTCCTGTTTCTGAGCTGCTTTCTGGTCAGGACAGTTGCATCTCCCATCCTTTGATAGTAAAGTATGTGAACTCGACAAACATTAAATGGAGCCTCTAACAAGTACCAGAAATCTTAGAGGCCATTAGTAAAAGATGACTGTCTTTAGTGCTTAAAATTGGGTCAAGATGCTCGCCTGTGGCTTCTTGTTTCTAGAAAAAACTGGAAGCAGACTTGAAGTTTATAGGTTTTGAGCGGATTGTATTGCTAAGAAACCCAGGCTTGTCTAGTTCACCTCTGCTGCTGAAACCATCCCAGGCCTCGTGATAAACAGAAGTGGACTGCGAAGGCTTCTGAAGCTCCACAAATAGGCTGTCTTCCCCAAGATCTCCAACTCCCCAGGAGATGGCTCAGAGACTAGGGCTGGATTCTGTGTAGTAGAGTGCATCAGAGGGGGACTTGAGTCTCTTGAGACTAGATTTGGTAGTGCCAAATTGGCAGGCTGAGAATTTATTCCGTTAAGAAGTCATTATCAGCCGGGCCCGTGGTGGCGCACGCCTGTAATCCCAGCACTCTGGGAGGCAGAGGCATGTGGATTTCTGAGTTCGAGGCCAGCCTGGTCTACAGAGTGAGTTCCAGGACAGCCAGGGCTATACAGAGAAACCCTGGGGGCAGGAGGGTGGGAGCGGAAGAAGTCATTATCTTTTCCTGTCTCTGTGATGAGGATTTTCTGTGGCCCGTCCCTACTGTGATTCTCAGCCCCATGTTTTTATTCTTTATCCCATCGTTTATTTCTAACTAAAGTGGACTCAGTGTTTATGGTGTGAGCCACAGGTAGACCCAATGGGTAGAGCAGGCCAGCCCATTAACCAGAGCCTCAGTATGAATCCTGGTGAGGCTTTGGCGGCACGTTTAGTAAATGAGAGTGTTCTGTGAATTGTTTATGCTCATTCATGTCCAGAGGGGATGTCAAGGAAGATAGAATGTGATTTCCCGGACATTCCGGCACCTTTTATAAGCATCTACCTACTCCGTTACTTCCACTGAAGCCATTGTCTCGTTGAAAAGGACTGGGCTGGGTGGGGCGCCCCTCCTGCTCTCAGTTCTTCCTGCCTGCAGTGCACACAAGGCAGCAGAAGGAAGGCAGACTGCTGCTCACCAGGGGTGGACACAGGGAGAGAGGAGTGGAGCTTCTCAGAGGACCAAGGACTTGTACCAGCTCAGACCCGCCATGTTTCAAAGGGGAAGAAAACAGTCTCTCTCCCCTTTGTTTTTATTTTTATTTTTTGGTTTTTCGAGACAGGGTTTCTCTGTGTAGCCCTGGCTGTCCTGGAACTCACTCTGTAGAGCACGTTGGCCTTGAACTGTAGCTTATTTTATTAAACCACTGTTTGGTAGATTTCTGGTTATTCGAAGCTGGGCATAATCTAAAGTAATATTGATAGGGCTGGTAATTTATTCTTCAATAAAATAACTCAGATTCTTGTATTTTCACTATAAAAAACATTTGTGAATCCTTTTGTTAGTGACTTGTGGTTTGTCTTTTTGAATAGATCATGAACCCCTTGAAGCCAAGGAGACTTTTTTTTGGAGACAGGGCTCTCTATTATGTCTCTCAGGTTGGTCTGGCTTTGCTCTATAGATCAGACTGGCCCTGAACTCACAGAGATCCGCTTGCCTCTACCTCCAGAGTGCCGGATTCAAAGGTGTATACATACTACTGTGCGTGGCTTGCCAAAGACATTTTCGTGTTTCTCTTCATCTCATTTCTTTTGGTTTTTTTTTTTTTGGATTTGGTTTTTTCGAGACAGGGTTTCTCTGTATAGCCCTGGCTGTCCTGGATCTCACTCTGTAGACCAGGCTGGCCTCGAACTCAGAAATCCGCCTGCCTCTGCCTCCCAGAGTGCTGGGATTACAGGCGCGCGCCACCACCGCCCGACTTCTTCATCTCATTTTCTTGATGGAATGTCTAGCATAAAACAGACATATATGTTTGATAAGTGAAATAAATTATTACCACTGTTACTAAATTAAAACCAACACTGTTCCTCACTTGGATGGAAGCACCAAAGAACCAGTTAAAAATAATTACAAGTCAGAAATAAGCAGAGGCTTTCTCATTTCATAAGGCAGATTTCTCTCCTGGGCACATTATTTTATTAGCCTGTTTATATCGTGGTAGGGTGTTTATGCTCCTTGTCACATGTGTGACACACATGGAGCTCAGATGACAGCTTTCCTTCCACCATGTGGGTCCCAGGGATCCAATTCAGATTGTCAGGCTTGGTGACAAGTGTCCTTACCCACTGAGACATCTCATCAACCTTTCTTTATTAAGTACAAGTTTCAGTTAACGTCTAGACTGAGTTTTTTGTTATTGTTCTTGTTGTTGACATTTTTTTAATTAATTTTTTAGACAGGGTCTCATGTAGAACATGCTGAACTTGGCTCCTCCTGATCCTGCCCCCCCCTCCCACCCCAGCTTCTCGTGTGCTAAGAGTATAGGACTGCAGTTTCCTTAAATACTTGGGTGTGGGGCTGGAGAGATGGCTGCTCTTGCAGAGGACTGAAGTTCAGTTCCCATCACTCACACTGGATGGTTCACCTGACTTGTCACTTTAGCTTTTGGGGAGTCTGACATCCTCTTCTGGCCTCCTGAGGCACCCACACACATGCACATACACAAACACAGACATAGATAAAAAGAAATCTTCAAAAATACTTGAGTATGCATGTATTTTTGTTGTTTTGAGACTTTTTTTTTTTTTGAGACCCCTGGCTGTTCTGAAACTTACTTTGTAGATCAGGCTGACCTCAGATCCACCTGCATCCCAAGTGCTGGGATTAAAGCATTCAGTACCTGCCTGGGTTTCACTATACAGCTCTGGCTGTCCTGGAACTTGCTGTGTAGACCAGGCTAGCCTCAAACTCCAAAAGATCTACCTCCCTCGTCTGTCTTCTGAGCATTGGAAATAAAGGTATGAGCCATCATGCCCAGTCCCCTGAACGTGCACTCCTTGAATATAAAGGGCAGTTCTTAACTACAGTTTAATTATCAAAACTAGGGTATTGATGTTATACCCTTGTTTAAATTTTTTTCTTTCGTCCTAACAAGGCCCTTTGTTTTTGTTCGTTTATTGTTTTTGAGACAGGATCTCTCTGTATAACCCTGGCTGTTCTGGAACTCACCCTGTAGACTAGATTTGCCTGCCTCTGCCTCTAAGCTCTGGGACTAAAAGTGCACTCTGCCACCATCCAGCTAACCAGGCCCTTTCTAGTAAGAGGAAATCCTTTCCCCTGTGGACCAAGGTGCTACTGAGTTTTCTGAGTCTGGAACAGTTGCTTATATTTCATAACTACATCTAAAGATTGTAGGCAGGTTCTGGAAGCAGTGGTTAGGGGGTATTTGCTTTCTTGTTTGAGACAGAATTTCATATAGCCCAGGCTGGCTTAAACTCCCTGTGTAGCTGAGGATGATCTTGACTTCTGATTCTCTTTTCTCTACTCTGAGTGCTAGGGCTAGAAGTATATACCACCCCACCTGGGCTGAATGAGCACAGGGCCTTATGCATGTAGGCAGGCACTTCACTACCTAGCCACATCTCCAACCCTGCTTTGGTTGAGGCAGGTTTACCTAGGCTTGTTTAGAACTCATTGTGTGGCTCAGACTGTATTCACAGTTATGGTGATCCTCTTGACTTCCCCTGCCAACTGTTAAGATTGCAAGTGTGAGCCACCACACTGAGCCTATGAGGATGGCCTAGCTGGGCCCTGCTCTTGCTGAAAAAGGGGGGTGTGATGCATCTCACTGTTTTTTCTTTTTAATTGTTTTTCAGTGTTGAGTATTAGACCCAGGGCCTTTGAGACAGGGATTCACTACGGCCCAGACTAGCCATGGTCATGCTATGTACTGCAGGCTGCTAGCCTTGAATGCAGATCTCACAATGCATATAATCTATTATTCCTGGGATTATAGGCACACACCAGCAGATGTGGGCAGTTTCCTTTTTTTTTTCCTTTTTCATTTTTCCATGTGTGTGGGTACATCTGCATGTGTACCCCTGAACCTGATAGTGGAATTGTCCTCCTGTCTTTTCTTCACTGAAGCAGGATTTCTTGGTTAAGCACAGTCCCCAGACAAGGCTCATCTTCCTAGGGGATCTGAACTTAGTGTAGTAAGCACTTCGAGGCCCCCACATCTTATATTTTAAGAATTTTATCTTGACTCTCTCAAGCTGTCTTGCCTAGGAGTCAGCAGTTGGGGACACTGCTGTCACTCTGCCGTGATGACTCCTCTCTTCCCCAGACTGGCTTTCATACCACAGTTAGCATCTTTGGCTCTTGTCCAGTAAATTTTTTGGAAGCATTCTCTAAGTGGTGTATCTGAAGATGCCTTCAGTGGGGAACCATTGTTCTAGGGGACAGGGTGTAGCTCAGTGGTAGAGTATATACTGTACTCCTCACAGTGTGTGAGGCCCTGGGTTCGGTCCCCAGCACTAAAACAAGAGGGAAGGGAGGGAAGGAGAAGAAAAGTCATGGGAGGGGAGGGGAACCATTCTATAAATGTGGAATGTCTGAATTATGAGAGTGATGTCTTGCTTTCTATAAAAGTTTCCAAGTAGCTAGGCATTGTTTGATACACCTATAATCCCATCTTTGGGAGGTGGAGGCTAGAGGATCAAGAGTTCAAGGTTAGCCTCAGCTACCCAGGAAGTTCAAGGCTAGCCAGAGGTATATGAGATCCTGTCTCAAAATTCATTCATAGGTGACATTTTTAATTAGCAACTGACAGATAGCCATTAATGTGTTTTTAACTTAATTCTGTTCAGTTGTTTTTTTAGTCATGTTTAATGAAATGATAAAGAACTTGGTTGTATATGCTTTTTGTAACACAAATGAGGATCTTATTAAATGTTTCCATTTAGAGTCAAAGATTTCACCTCAGACATCAATTGAGATAAAATGTCTCTAGAAGAGTTCTCTCCATGCTTCCCAAATCACACAGCTCATGGTTAGCATGCTGGGGAGATGGATGTGCTGGCCCCCAGGTCTAGTTTAAGGTAAGTAGTGACTGCAGTTCTAATTGTCTTAAGCGCTCATCTCTCTGTTCCTTTTAGAACTGGTCCCCAGGAAGGATCTCCTTACGGAAAACGTGCCATACTGTGACGCGCCAGTCCAGAAGCAGTGAAGCTTCCAGGATAAAACCCGCCTCTGCTTCTTCCCACTTTAAATACATACCTGGTGAAGGCCTGCGCGTGCATTGTTTCTGTCTGAAGCGCACATTGCAGATGAACGACAGACTGAGGGCTGCAGAGGACACAGGCATGCCTCGCCTCTCACGTCAGCCCTGATGGGTCACTGAATGCTGGGGGTGCGGGACACTCCCCTCTCCCATTGATAGGTGTTTCGGTCTTACCAAAGCTGTTTGCCAGTGAAGCCCTTTTCCAAGTTGGTGACTTTTCATCTCATGGGAAGCACAACTGCTAAATATAAGATGCTACATTAAATGGATGTTTAATCCCCAAAATATTAAGTTGGTAAAAAAAAAATTAACATTTTTCTTTGCCAGCTCTCTACTGAAAGCAGCCATTGTCTCCCAAAGTCCCATGGTTATTTCTGTGGCTAACAAATAATTATGTAGTGTGTTTCTCTGGATTCTTATAAAGACAACACTCCCCTTTTTGTTCTATATGTATGGGTGTTTTGCCTGCGTAAGAGTCTATGCACCATGTGTGTACAGTACCTGCAGGGGTCAGAAGAGGGCATTGGATCTCTCTCTAGTCCCTATAAAGACATTTTAGGGCTGGAGAGATGGCTCAGTGGTTAAGAGCACTGACTGTTCTTCTGAAGGTCCTGAGTTCAAATCCCAGCAACCACATGGTGGCTCACAGCCACTGTAATGAGATCTGACACACCCTCTTCTGGTATGTCTGAAGACAGCTACCGTGTACTTAGATAAAATAATAAATAAGTCTTTAAAAAGTATTTTAAAAAAAGACATTTTAAACACTCTTCTGAAGTTAGATGAAATGTGAGAGTCACTCTGGATCACTGTAGAAGAAAGTCATCCTTTGTAGGAGTGGTGGAGTGGTGGCCTTCTGTCAGATGGCTTGTGGTCTTTGTAGAATTAGTTGTACTTGCTTAGTCCAGTTAGACTTTGCTGTGAAATGCTGTAGATAACCATTCTCTCTCTCTCTCTTTCTCTCTGTCTCTCTGTCTCTGTCTCTGTCTCTCTCTCTCTCTCTCTCTCTCTTTCTCCTCTCCCCCTCTCTTTTGAGGTAGGGTCTCCCTGTGCAGTCCTAGTCTTGGACTCTGAGATCCAGTGCCTCTGCCTCCCCAGTGCTTTACATAATTTGATCTCTAGTGTTCCAAATAAATAAATAACAGTTATACTAATAATTGGATTTTATCAAAGTTAAAAACATTTACACAACTATTAGTGAACAATTACAGATGAAATATCTGTCATATATATGTGATTCTATAACATATATGTTACCAGGTACATAAAAAGAGTTATCAGACTACACAAAGAACTTCAAGTATAAGAAAGCAAACAGGGGCTGAGATGGCTCAGAGGTTAAGAACTCTTGCTGCTCTTCCGTAGGACCTGAGTTCAGTTCCCAGCACCCTTTCGGGTAACTCACAGCTGTCACTCCATCTCCTGGGGATCCAGTGCCCTCTACTGGCCTCCAAGGGCACTGCACCCACATGCATAAACTCAAACCAACAATAACACACATATACATGAGGAAGGAATCTTGAAGCAATCAACTCAACTAAAAAGAAATTATTTCGTATTTCTTGCTGCTTCATATGCCAGCCTGCTTGTCAGATCTCTTAGAACTCCTCTCTTACAGAGAGTTGTGAGCTGCCATGTGGGTGCTGGAAATTGAGCCTCAGTCATCTGGAACAGCAGCCAGTGCTCTTAACCACTGAGCCATCTCTCCAGGCCCTCATTCTAACTTTAAAAGTAATATTTGAATAGATGCTTCCTCAGAAAAGATGCAAAGAAGCTGTCGAGATCGCCAGTCTTGGAACCTACACGATGCAAGAGAACCAAATTCTGCCAATTCATCATGTATACACAATCATCGTTTTGTGGTTTTTTTACTTTTTGGCTTTTTTGAAACAGGGTTTCTGCCGGGCAGTGGTGGTGCACACCTTTAATCCCAGCACTTGGGAGGCAGAGGCAGGCGGATTTCTGAATTTGAGGCCAGCCTGGTCTACAGAGTGAGTTCCAGCATAGCCAGGACTACACAGAGAAACCCTGTTTCGAAAAAACAAAAAACAAAAAATAATAAAATAAAATAAAATAATTTTTTTTTAAAGAAACAGGGTTTCTTTGTGTAGCATTTTCTGTCCTGGACCTCACTCTGTAGACCAGGCTGGGCTCAGACTCACAGAGATCTCTGTCTGCCTCTGTCTCCCAAGTGTTGGGATTACAGGTGTGTGCCATCACGGCCTAGCTTAAATTTTCTCTTTTTTCCGCTGGGCAGTGGTGGCGCACGCCTATAATCCCAGCACTCTGGGAGGCAGAGGTAGGTGGATTTCTGAGTTCGAGGCCAGCCTGGTCTACAGAGTGAGTTCCAGGACAGCCAGAGCTATACAGAGAAAAAACCAAATCCAAAAAACTAAAAAAAAAAAAAAAAATTTTTTTTTCTCTTTTTTTAGATTTGTATATTTTCTTTGTATGAATGTTTTACCCTCCTGCATTTATGTGAGCCACTTGCATCTCTTTTGTATTGCCTAGGATTATGGATGGTTACCAGCCAACATGTGGGTGCTGGGAATATAACTAAGGTTGCTCTTAACCACTGAGCCATCTCTCCAGCTACAATTTTTTTTAAAGATATGCAAGTGACAGATACAGTATGAGAAGTTGCTTAACATTAACAGCTACTAGAAATTAAAATCAACAGTGGCATGCTGTTCTGTGTCTATTAGGATAGCCAAAATCTGGATGGTGGACAATATCAAGTGTTGGCAAGGATATGACTTTTCTGAGACAGGGTCTCACCGTGTAGCCCTGGCTAGTCTGGAATACACTGTGTTTGCTTTTTCCTTTATTTTACCAAATCCCTAGATTATCCATCATCCTCTTGGATCGGGACAGATTCAAGCCTTATTGTGTTGGATGCTTTTGCACTGCTGTGATAGAACAGCTGAAGAACAACTTATGGGTTTGTGTTACATCACGATTTCATTCTGAACCTCAATAAAACATGGCGGCAGACAGGAAACACTTGGCTAAGCCTGGCAGGTAGTGGGTGGGTGGGCATAACATTAAAATGACGGTTTCTAGTGGCCTACTTGTGCCAATGAGGTTCCACCTCCTAAAGGTTCCACATACTTCAAAATAGTCCTATGAGCTAAAGTAAAAATATTTTTTTAAAAAAATTGTGGGAGACATTTTCAGAGTCAAACTGTAATGTGTGTGTATGCGCGTGCATGCTTGTGTGTGCACCTCTGATTGCATACATTTAAGTGCTATGACATATGTAGAAGTCAGAATAATTTTGGGAGTTGATTCTCTGGGACTTGAACTTGGGTTGTGGTAGCAAGCACCTTTTTTTTTTCTACTGAACTGTCTCATTGACCTACCTTATATGTATAACTTGAGTTGGAATTGTGAAGGGCTGAGGCTCAGTGGTATGGAATGTGTACAGTATGTAAGGCCTGAGGTTCAATCTCCAGGACTGCAAGAAAGCCAGATGAGACAGAGTGAGGATTGATCACTTTGTGTGAAGTCTGTGGGTTATGGGCTGCAGGGTCCCAACAGACTGTGTGCCTGCTTTTGTCAAGTATCCTAAGAATGCCTGGAGATTCCCATGCTGCTCCAGTAATGTCAAAAGGAATGCTAGGAATGGGGGTGTGGCTCTGTTAGCTGAATGCTTGCTTAGTGTGTATGAAGCCCTGAGTTCTATCCCCAGCATTGCATAACCCAAGTAGTTCCCAGCACTTGGGGGCAGGGGTAGAGGCTTGAAGATCAGAAGTTCAAGGTCAACCTCAGCTTCATAGCAGGATTGAGGCTAGACTATGATGTGTGAGACCCTGTCTCAACAAATAATGAAATAATTTATTAAAGTATTGTCTAGGGGGCTGGAGAGATGGCTCAGTGGTTAAGAGCACTGGCTGTTCTCCCAGAGGATCCAGGTTCAATTCCCACACCTACATGGCAGCTCGAAACTGTAACTCAGTTCCCAGTATATGTCAAACCCCAATACACATAAAATAAAAAATAAAAATAGTTTAAAAATTGTTTATAAGATATAATATACAATGGGATGTGGTTATACTGTCTTTTATTTGTTTTAAAATTCATTGTGTGTGTGTGTGTGTTTGTGTGTGTGTGGATATATGCATGTGAGTGCAGATGCCTGAGGAAGCTAGAGGAGTCAGATCTCCTGGAATTAAGAGTTATGTACGGGGGCTGCAGGGATGTCTCAGTGGTTAAGAGCACTGATTGCTCTTCCGAAGGTCCTGAGTTCAAATCCCAGCAACCACATGGTGGCTCACAACCATTCATAACAAGATATGACACCCCCTTCTGGAGTGTCTGAAGACAGCTACAGTGTACTTACATATAATAAATAAATAAATCTTTGAAAAACAAAGATTATGTACGATCATAACCAGACTGAATTGGGTGCTGGGAGCTGATCAGGTCCTCTGGAAGAGGAAACAGTGTTCTCAACTGCTGAGCCATCTTTCCAGTCCTCAGTTTTACTATCTTAAAGAAATCTAAGTGGTGCTTAAAGAAATAATTAATTGAGATAGGCATGATTACGTATGTCTTTTAATCCCAGCATCCTGGAGGCAGAGGTAACCTGGTCTACATAGTGAGTTCCAGGACAGCCAGAGCTATGTAGAGAGACCTCCATCTCAAACAAAACAAAATATTAAATGGATCTGAGAGGCAAAAATGTGTGCTTCTCTTACAATTAGCAGAACTCAAGTTCTGTAGGTCCCCAAACCCAGATCATGGTGACTGGCTCCAAGGGGCATGACACCCTTCTCTCCGTCCTCCAGGAACCTGTATTCACGTGTGTGTGTGTGTGTGTGTGTGTGTGTGTGTGAGACTACACATATACACACAGTTAAAGACAAAAGCTAAGTATAAAATAACTCTAGCCCTAACTCTATTTTAAAGAATATGACTCAAGGTTTAAAAATAATTTTGAGACAGGGTCTCATATAGCTTCGATTAGCCTCAAACTATATTCCAAGGCTGACGTAAAACTTCCAATTTTCTGCCTTCACCTTCCCACCTGGTGTTGGGCTTACAGGTGTGCACCCTGTGCTGCCTTCACCTTCCCACCTGGTGTTGGGCTTACAGGTGTGCACCCTGTGCCTGCTTTAGGAGAAAATCAGCTCTTGCTGCTGTGGAAGAGTACTCTGTGGGAGCTGAAGCTTCCAACCACCCAGCTTACATAGTTTTTATTATTATTATTATTATTATTATTATTAATTATTATTGTTATTATTATTATTTATAACAACTAGGGAAGTGAAAAGGCTAACGTTTTAGCCGGGGTTCCCAGGGAAAATGATGCTTGTGTGAGGTTTAAATTAGAGAGCTCTCGAGAAGTGGAGGGGACAAGATGTAGCAGAGCCTGGGCCTGAAATGACCTTCAGAATCTGGTCACACTAACGCAGGAGGTTGGGACTCTGTGCTCTGGCACCAAAGCCTGGCCTGCTAGGAGAGGGGCAGAGCCTTGGGACAGCCCTCCCTGCAGCTGAGGGCAGCCATGAGTGTGCCTCGAGCCAGCCCTCTCTGCAGCTGAGGAGAGAAGGCTCCTGCAGGCTGCTCACAGAAAGAACGCAAACTCTGTTTGCCAGAGGCGTCTGAGTGACTCTCTGAGGAGCAGCGAGTCTATGAGGCAAGAAGCTGCGACTACGCCGGGAGCCACGAGCATTAAAGCACCTCCCAGGCGTGCGGCCATCTAGTATTTTTGACTTACATGGAAAAAATCCACTAAAGGGTGAACAGGAGACAGGACTCTAGGCATGGCTGTGTCACTGAAATGATGTGTCTGAGGAAATCATGAACGTGCTCCCCCTGGGGACTTCTGGTTATATTGCCTAGTGTGCACAGAAGCATGAGTCCTACCCCCAAGCACTCGAAACAAAACAAAACAAAACAAAACAAAACTGATGCTATGCTAGTTAGAATTACTTTAAATTTTTAAAAAGTTATTTGTTTTTAGGGGGGGAGATGGTCACATCACACTGCCCATGTGAAGGGCAGGGGACAACGTTCAGGAGGTGGTTCTCTCCTTCCATGACGGGGGTCCCAAGCATTAAACTCAGGTTGTCCTGGAACTCACACTGTAGACCAGGCTGGCCTCGAACTCACAGAGGTCCCCAGGGCTGGGATTATAGAGCCACCACCGAGGGACAGAATGCTGAGAGTTAAACCAATGAGGAAGATATGTTTTTCCCAGCTTCTCACTGGCTTACGACTTAGACCAGTTGTTGATATACTCTTATGAAGAACACAGACTCATTGACTAAGAACAGGCAACATTGCTGGGCAGTGGTGGCTCACACCTTTAATCCCAGCACTTGGGAGGCAGAGGCAGGAGGATTTCTGAGTCCAAAGCCAGCTTGGTCTATAGAGTGAGTTCCAGGACAGCCAGGACTACACAGAGAAACACTGTCTCGAAAAACCAAACTCCCCCTCCACCCCCCCCCCCCCCAAAGAACAGGCAATTTGTAGTTTGTGACATTTCCCGTCCTTGATGCAGATTTTTCTTACTCTCATGTCCCTGTTTCTCCACTACATTCCTTGATACTAAGACATCCATAAAACCCAAGAAAGAGACTAGCCTAACTAGTGCCCCCTACTGGACGATGAGAACATGATGCTTACTAGAGGTGTCTAACTATGTCCCTCAACAGAAGACCACAATGAGGAAAACCAAATGTTTCCCTGGAAGATTTGAGGCTGAGGCTGGTCTTTGCAGAGTGTGGAGATGTGTACTGAAGTTATAAAGAAGGAAGCTAAGCATTCAGCATTTACCACACAGTCTTTTAAGATCAACCCTAGAGTAATGGGGATCTCACTCCCTAAAGCAAGGCAAGCTGGGGGGCTGGAGTTACAGCTGAGTTGGTAGAATTCTTGCCTAGAATGCACAGGGCCCTGGGTTCGATTCCCAGCACTTCATGTACCTTTAGCCCCAGCACTAAGAAACTACCAGAGCAGGTAGCTGAGCAGAGGTGGCGCATGCCTGTAATCCCAGCACTTGGGAGGCAGAGGCAGGACGATTTCTGAGTTCGAGGCCAGCCTGGTCTACAGAGTGAGTTCCAGGACAGCTAGGGCTTTACAAAGAAACCCTGTCTCGAAAAACCGAAACAAACAAAAGAAAAAAAAAAAAAAGAAATGGGAGCAGGAAGGATCAGGAGTTCACAGTCATCTTCAGTTACTTAGGGAGCTGGAGCTTGGACTAAGAGATCTTGCCTGAGGTGTGGAAGAGGGACAGATAAGCAGGAGGCTCCAGCAGTTCCCACCCATCCCTGAGGTAACGTTTCTTTGCTCGGGTCTGCAAAGGTTAGACGCTCCAGAGTTCCTGGTTTCCAGGCATCTGCATTGTCTTGAGAGCCTAGTGCTTTCTAACACGTAGGCTTCTGCTGCATGCTGCTACTTCGGAGCCCCTAAGCATAGTTGTAAAGGAACAGCCCAGCCCTGCAAAACAGCCGGCTAACCTCAGCTACCCACCCACAGTCCTAGGAAACAGCCTGGCAGCTCGAGCAACTGAGGTCCTAGGGAGCAGACGCGTGGCCTTCTCACCCACCCACAGTCCCAGGGAACAGCCGAGTGGCCTTCCATAACTGGCTTGGCTCACCAAGAACTCCTGAAAAAAAAAAACAAAACAGGCAGGCAGCATTATGAATCTGCCTTCAGTCCCAAGAAGCAGTTGAACAGCCTGTTCTCAGCTCAGCCTAATTACAAAGTCTGAGAAACACCAACCACGCACTCACCCTCAGCTCCAGGAAGTAGCTGAACAGCCTTCCTCTAGCAGATCAGGGACCAGGTTCTCTGAAAAGTCATCCTTGTAGGCTCCAGACACTAACATCAGCGTGTCACTAACAAGCAAGCTGGGACACACTCACTGTGGTCCATCAGTCCAGCCCGACCCTCACAAGCCCACCCAAATCTAGTTTGGTGAGAGTTCATTGGAGTTATTGCACCGGGGGGGGGGGGGGGGGAGGTTGCTTAACAAGAGCAAAAGTTACTCAAAGGTAATGGGTGCATCACCAAAAAAGCCCACCCGAGCATGAATACGAATGCCTGATTTTCTTCAATTTATGACTGAGCTTTGGGCCACTAGGCCACAGCAATAGCCTCTTATTCTCAGTAGGTTGACTGAGTCTCAGAAGAAGCCATCACCCACCTCAGAAAAAAAGCTCTCTCCCCACTCAGGCCGACTTAACAGTAATCTCTGGATGTAAACAGAAGTGTTCAGGAGGCAACTTGATGTATCCACAACAGCAGTGACCTTCTTGATGGGCCTATGACCTCCTCAATCTCAGGTTTCTGTCCTAGCTTACCATTCCAAACATGAGTTATATCCTGTAGAGTGGATTGTGTGTATGTATGTGTGATACATGTCTTAGTGAGGGTTTCTATTCCTGCACAAAACATCATGACCAAGAAGCAAGATGGGAAGGAAAGGGTTTTTATTCAGCTTACACTTCCACATTGTTGTTCATCGCCAAAGGAAGTCAGGACAGGAACTCACACAGGGCAGGAGCTTGGAGGCAGGAGCTGATGCAGAAGCCATGGAGAGGTGCTGCTTACTGGCTTGATTCCCCTGGCTTGCTCAGCTTGCTTTCTTATAGAACCCAAGACTACCAGCCCAGGGATGGCACTACCCACCATGGCCTGGGCCCTCTCACCCTTGATCACTAATTGAGGATCCATCCCACCTCCATTGTCTCGGGGTATTGCTGCAGGACCAAAGCGCATCTCCCCACACTGAACTGGTTTCATATGCTGGCTTGCACTACTTGTCCTGGCTCAGGGTCAAGGTCACACTATTATCTGCCATGCCTGCCGCTGGAGCTGGGTCTCCAAACCTGACAGCTTCTGGGATGGAGAAGGTCACTGTCTCTTCATCAGCCACACCTGTCTACTACAAGGATCACAGGCTGAGCCAAACAATCTTCAGTCCCAGTATACCTTTTCCTTTCCTTTCCTTTCCTTTCCTTTCCTTTCCTTTCCTTTCCTTTCCTTTTTCCTTTCCTTTCCTTTTTTCTTTCCTTTCCTTTCCCTTTTCCTTTCCTTTTTCCTTTCCTTTTTTCTTTCCTTTTTCCTTTCCTTTTTCCTTTCCTTTCCCTTTTCCTTTCCTTTCCTTTCCTTTTTCCTTTCCTTTCCTTTTTCCTTTCCTTTTCTTTTTCCTTTCCTTTCCTTTCTCCTTTCCTTTCCTTTCCTTTCCTTTCCTTTCCTTTCCTTTCCTTTCCTTTCCTTTCCTTTTTCCTCTCCTCTCCTCTCCTCTCCCCTCTTCCCCTCCCCTCCCCTCCCCTCCCCTTCCCTCCCCTTCCCTTCTCTCCTGTCCTTTCCTTGAAATCCAAGACAGGATTTCTCTGTCTATCTCTGGCTAACCTGGAACTCACTCTGTAGACCAGGCTGGACTCAAACTCAGAGATCCACCTGCCTTTGCCTCTGGAGTGCTGGGATTAGAGACATGTGCCACCACCACCCAGCTCGACTTTCTTGCAGGGACAAGTGAACATAGTCTCCTGTCCTGGTGACATAATTACCCAACCCTATGACAAACCTCATCCTTTTGACCCATTTCACTCAGTCCTCCACTCCTTCTTTTACCTCTTCTGTGAACTGTTGCTCAGACTCCAAAGCCTTCCAGAGGCTCTCAGGTACTGGACTTAGCTGTCAGTTTTTACTCTAAAAATTCTGACTCCACACAGCTCTTGCCATATTTTCTTTCCAGTGACCCATCAAGGCCCCACCATCTTATCTTCTTTTTCCCCTTCTGTCCTGCTTGAATTCTTTAGAACCTTCTAAACCCACTTTATATGCCAATCCAACAATACAGATAAGAAGCATTAAAAAAAAAAAAAGCAATTCTAAGGAACGGTCTATGTGACAACAGAGTTGCACAAAATGCATTGCTCTGTGATGTGACATTATAAAAAGTTTGCTGTCACTGGGTGTGTTGGCACATACCTTTAATCTCAGCACTTGGGAGATGGAGATAAGTAGATTTCTATGAGTTCGCGGCCAGCCTGGACTACACAGAGAAACCCTGTCAGCTCACTGTTGTATGTGAAGTCCCTGTGAGGCATCTTAGACAGTACTTGACTGTTCTGAAGGTTAAGGCTAAACAGTTGTTTGCTTTATGAAAATTCATTGAGTTTGTGCAGCTGTGATTTGTATGATTTTTTGTGTATATTTTCAAGACAGGGTCTCATGTGTCCCAGGCTGGCCTCAAGTTATTATGTAGCTGAAGATGACCTTGAATTTCTGATCTTCCTGCCACTCTTTCCCAAGTACTGGGATTCTAGTCATGAGTCACTGTGGGGTATCAAAACCAAGTGCTTAGGTATGCTAGACAACCATTGTACCCACTGAGCCATTTCCACAGCTCCCCAAAAAGCTTACTGAAAAAGAAAACCTAAAGCCAGAGGCTGGCTGAGCAGGTGAGAGCACCTGCTGTCCAACCCAATAACCTGAGTTGGACCCATGGAACCCAAATTGTCAAATCAGAGAACCGACTCCTACGAGTTGTCCCCTGTATCCATGTACAAACTGTGTGTATTGTCACCCACAGACATGCAATAGTTAATTCATCTATTAAGAAAGCCTAAATAGCTGGGCAGTGGTGGCCCGCGTCTGTAATCCCAGCACTTGGGAGGCAGAGGCAGGCCGATTTCTGAGTTCGAGGCCAGTCTGGTCTACAGAGTGAGTTCCAGGACAGCCAGAGCTACGCAGAGAAACCCTGTCTCAAAAAACCAAAAATAAATAAATAAATAGATAGATAGATAAATAAATAAATATATAAATAAAATTAAAAAAAAAGAAAGCCTAAATAACTCTAGATTATCAGACCTTATGATTTTAGCATGGTACATATTATACATATATATTTCCCGTAATAGATATCAGCAGAAAATGTTTGTGCTACCTGCAATGGTATACAATCCTGTTGTGTTACAAGATTTAAAATGTATCACTATGAGACTCAGAGGTAGAATACTTACCTGCTATATACAAGGCCCTGAGTTCCATCTCCAGCCCTGTAGGAATCACCTTCATTATCACCACCACCATCATCATCATTACCACCTCTGCCACCACCATTACTATTACTACCATTACCACCACCACCACCACCACCACCACCACCACCACCATTTAACACAGTCTGGCATAGGCTGCTCTCTGGTAGCAGGTTAGATATAAGGCCATCTTTATTGCTTATTTTGAACATACCTCAATGTCTTTTTCAGATAAACTAAAAATAAAACCTGACTTTCCTTTCCAGGAACTGTGCTGTGTTACTTCCCTTCACGATGGTGAGCAAGCGAACGGAAATAAAGATCAGTGAGATGGGTCATTAACCACTGTGCTCAGAGCCTGGGCGGCTGTCATGTCACAAAGACAAGGTGCCGGGCCTTTGATGCGCACGTGGCTGAGGGACTAGTGTTGCCACAGCGATGGTAATGTGCTTGACTGTATCTGTGTAGGATCATTTAATTCTTCTCTGTTGGTTTGGCTAAATATCAGTTGCTACAGGAGTTTCTTATGAGTATTGAATTTCTATAAATGGAAGTTGTGAGTTCATAATGTCCTGGTCATTTGCTTATCTAACCATGACACTCAGGAATACCCTGCTTCAGAAGATTCTTTGACCCTTTTCTCAGAAAATATTTTCAAGCAAGCAACAAATAACACGTCTTTGCAACTGTGAGGACGTTCAGCTGGTGTGACTCGGGCGTTGTGATAGATGAGGTGAGAGATAGGATGGTGGAGATGCATTATTTAAGCTCTCAGGGAGAATTGGGGCATGGCTATTACTGGAATTTTGCTCAAAATGAGGCAGTTGCCACACGGTGTTTGGAGAACGGTGAGAAATGAGGTCATTTCTTCAGCCTCCTTCCGCTATTATTGCCTGTGTCGATTTGACTGCAGTCCATACATGCACACTGGCTTGCAGTCTGCAAGGCAGAAAGATCTTCAGAGACTCTCACTGGAGACTCAACGTGTTCTTCTCATCTACTCTGTCACACTGAATGCCTGCCTGTACCCAGTGCAGCTGTGGATGCTGTGCCCAATCGGAGACGCAAGTCCACCTCAGAGCTCACCGTGTGAGTGTATAACCGAGAGGTGAGGGAGAAGCCCGAAATACCTTCTCACCTGTTCCAAGGGATGGCGTATCCACTCACAATGTCAATCCCCAAACAGCGGGTGATGCTTCCTACTTAGCATAAAAACATCTATCCCTCCCCACACAAAGCTTCTATTTTTTATTTTATTTTTATTTTATGTGATTTGCCTGTATGTATGTATGTGTCCTGTAAGTGTGAAGTACCCACAGAGGCCAGAGAGGGAGTTAGAGTGACAGTTTTGAGGCAGTTGTGAGCCACCTGATGTGTGTACTCAGAACCACACTCAAGTCCTCTGGAAGTAGACGTGCTCTTAACCACTGAACCATCTTTCCAGCCCCTGTCCAATGTATCTTAAAATACATACATGTGTTCCGACTGTAGGATATATACCGTAAAGCTATTTCCTAGAGCAAAATGATGAAACCAGCCCATTGAAGGCTGCACAATAGCAGCTGTGGCAGAAGGAAACATTTACACACACCCTACAATGTCAAACAGTGGCTTTTATTTGCTAGACTAGACATACCCAACTGAGAGGCAGGGATTAGGCCCTGGGGGAGATGGCACAGTGGGTAGGGCTGGAGCAGACGCAGAGATTCCTCAGACCCACTGGCCAGCGTAGCAAAAATGGTGGACCGGAGGTTCATTAAGAGATCCTGTCCTAGCAGGGTGGTGGTAGCACATGCTTTTAATCCCAGCATTCAGGAGGCAGAGGCAAGAAGATCTCTGAGTTCAGACAGGTCTACACAGTGAGACCCATTTCAAATAAAATGAAACAAAAGGAGTAAGGCAGACAGTGATAGAAGACACTCAGAGTCTTCCCTCCATGTGATACACATTCATTCACACTCCTTCTCTTACACTCACACTCACACACACACACACACACATTCACACTTACATACACTCATATACATTCACATATACTCATTCACATTCACATATACTCACACATACACACATACATTCATTCACACTCATACACTCACACTACTCACATACACTTACACACTCAAACACATCCACACTCTCATACTCATGCACTCACACTCACACACATATATTCACTCACATTCACACACATACACTCACACACATACACTCACATACTCACACGCATATTCATTCACTCACACACATACACCATTCATACTTACATATACCCCCCACATACACTTATCCACACTCACACACTCACACTCACACAATATACTCATTCACACACACTCACAAGATATACTCACACACAAACATACAGCCATTCACACTCACACACTCATACACACACATACACTCACAGACATGCTACAAAATATAAACACAGAGATGAAAGTATGCTTATTTATTTACGCATTTGTTTTTGTAGAAACCGTCTTTCTACATAGTTGAGGCTAGCTCGGGACTTGTAATCCTCCTGCCTCCACGCATGTGCTGCTGTCCCCAGCCACATGGCTCTCCCCTCTCTCCATTTCCCATCCACCCCTTTCCTTAGGTAACCATGTGACTGTACCAACATCTGGGCCTTTCCTCAGGGATAGCCGTAGTTAAGACATCTTCCAAGACAAGGATCCATGCTCTGTTCACAATAGGAATGTAGCTCAGGGACACTTTCCTAAAGGACAAGTGGACTCCGAAGCTCCTGGGAGAAACCCAACATGATCTCAACAGCAGAAAACTGCCTGGCAAACCAATTTAGTGATGAGATTTCTATTGTTAATGCTGGCCCTGAACAGAACCTGACAAGTTATCTTTCTGTTGATTCCCATCCATATACACAGATTTATAAACTGTGTAAAAAGACAGGGTAAAGAGTATTTGCAGTGCATTGCTGTGATCATCTCAGCAAGACAGTGAAGACACTCTCGCTTCCCAGACCACCACAGCTCCAACTCAGCTCACACAGGGAAAAAGCGTAAGGTGGGCATGCTCTGGGGTGCATAGTAAGAATCTTTCTCCAAACAATAGCAACGAAGGTAGATTTTTCTACTATACGGTTCTGTGATGAGAGGAAAATCTCAGCTAATTAGAGGAGGACTCTCACTGTGTAAAGATACAGCAGATTCACCATGTTTCTAGAGAGGGAGTTTTTGGCCGTCAGAAGTACAGGCTATAAAGTTAGGCTGCTGGGCCACCTCACAGCTTCTGCAAGGCACCTGTCCCTTCCCCTGCCCTGCATCAGTCAAAGGAGAATGGCGTGCCTCCTGAACTGCTGAGCCTAGAGAGATGGGCCAGTGGTTAAGGGTGTGTACAGTCCTTGCAGAGGATCCAAGTTTGGTTCCCAGCACCAGCCTGTAACACCATCTCCTAGGGATACACTGCCCTCTTCTGGCCCCTGAAGGCATTTCCACTCTTGTGTACATAGTGCTCCAAACTTAGTTGATTAGGAACATTTTAAAGAGAGATTTATTAATCTTTAATATGTGTGTGAATGTGTATATGTGTGTGTGAGAGAGAGGAAGATTTTGTGTGTGTGCGTGTGTGTGTGCACGCGCGAAGTGTACTGACTGAACTGCAGCCCCACTAAAGGATGTATCATTTTTTACCTCTGTCTTGCCACACACCCGTCTTTGCTTCTGACTGCTCCTTGCTGCCCAAGTCTCCAACTGCCGCAGGTTAGAGTCCCTGGCCCTCTGCCCTGAAAGCCATAATGAACGCTGACTGGTTTCTGAGCTAATGTGATGAAATCATCAGCACCACATCCACTTTCTTAAAATAGCCTATTTTCTCTCCTCCTCCTTCCCAGCACTGTTTCTTAGCTAATTTAACCGGCTCATCCTCGCCCCATCCATTTACTTAAAATAGAAGACTCTCTCTCTCTCTCTCTCTCTCTCTCTCTCTCTCTCTCTCTCTCTCTCTCTCTCTCTCTCTCCTTTCCAGTTCTAAATGGAGCTCAAAATTGCTTTCTCTCCTCTAGTCTCACCTGATTTCCCAATGTAATCTGGACCACCAGTGACCTTGAGAAAGTCCCCCTTCTCCGGTTACCCTTAAGTATACCTGGGCGTGTGGTTAATCCTTTGCCTCCACTTCCTCTCCTGAGAGATGTGCTTCTCCAGGAAGATGGTCCTGGGGGCCCAGCTGCAGTCTCTGAAACTAACTTCCTGGGGCTGGCAATGCATTTGCATTCTGACGATCAATATTATAAATCAGATTGGACATGTGATTTCAGGGCTGGGAGATGGCTCAGTTGGTAAAGTACTTGCTGCACAAGCAAATGCTAGGGCATCGGGGTGGCTACATATGTCTTTTGCCCCCATGCTGGGGCAAAGGGGACAGATATGAGTAGATCCCAGGGGCTCGATAGCCAGGCGGTCCAGCTAAAATGACGAACTTGCCCGGAGTGCATGAAGCCTTCATTTCAGCCCCCAGCACTGTATAATAAACAGGCATGGTGATTCATGCCTGTAACCCCAGCCATGGGGTCGGGGAGAGGGTGGGGATGGGGTGGGGCATCAGGGGTTCCAGGTTGTCTTTAGCTGCATAGAGAATTTGAGGCCAACTTGGGATACAGAAGACCCTAAAAACTCCAGCTTAACTCTTCTCTCTCTCTCTCTCTCTCTCTCTCTCTCTCTCTCTCCTTCTCCCTCTCTCTCCCCTTCTCCCTCTCCCTATTCCTCTTTCTCTCTTCCTCTCCCTCTCTCTCTCCCCTTCTCTCTCTCTTCCTCTCTCTCTCCTTTTCCCTCTCCCTCTCTCTCTCCTTCTCCTCATCCCTTCTCCCTCTCCCTCTCTCTCTCTCTCCCTCCCTCCCTCCCTCCCCCCCCTCTCTGATGTGTGTCTGTGTGTCTTTGTCTCTTTGTTATTTTGATACATGGTCTCACCCTGTAGTTCAAGTTGGCCTGGAACACATTATGTAGTTCAGTTTGGCTTAGAATATGTGACAATCCTCCTGTTTCAGCCTCCCAAGTGTTGGAATTACAACCGTGAGCCACCTTGCTTAGCCTAAATATACAACTTTCTAAATAAAACAAAGTTCTCCCCAATGGCTTGCCCCTGAAGATGAACTGTTCTTCCACCTGGATCCCCCCACCCCACCCCATCTTGAGAAAGGATACCATGGCATTTGTCTCTGCAGCAGACTATTAATTTCTCATTGTCTGCTGAGCTAGCTTCATCAGCCAACAATGATACTTTATTATTACTGTTATTGTTTGTGAAATAAAAGTCTCATGGCTAGCTTTGAACTCCATATATAGCTGAGAATAAGCTTGAATTGCTCCTCTTGCCTCCTCTTCCTGAGAGGCATTAGAGGTGTGCTTTACCCCCATTTGGTTCCTGTCCTGCTGGGATGAGGCTCGGAACTCCATGCATGCCAGACAAGCACCCTGCCAGTTGACCTACATTCACCCCCAGCCCAAGGGTATTATTTTGATCATTTTGATCTTATTTTATTGTTTCGTTGTATTGTTTGAGGTAGGGTTTCCTGTAGCGTAGGTTTTCCTTGGAGCTCGCTATGTGGCTGAGACTTGCTTTGGGTCCCTGTCCTCCTGAAGCACTATCATTCTCTTATGTGTTAGGATTGTTCAGTGTGCCATTGGACTCAGCTCATCCTTAACGACTACACAGCACATCTACCTGCTGCCCGGCTTCTTTATAGCTAAACTTCCTAATAACCTATAGATCATCTTCATGTTTCTTCTCTCTTCTCTCCCCTAAACCTATACCAACTGAGTTTTGCCCATACCATTCCAGCGAACTGTTCCTGTCAGGGCTATAGTGGCTTCCCTGTCAATCACGTCTGTGGTCAGTTCCCAGTCCTCATCTTTCCTGACCAATGGCATTTCCCTCTCCTGTGTCCCTTCTGCCCTTTGTTTATAGAATAGAGTGCCTGCTTGGGTTTCTTTCTGCCTCCCTAGCTGTTAGCAACATGTATGTGTGCATGTATGCAGGCTTATGTGTATGTATACATGGATGTATACACATACAAACACCACAGCCATTTCCCTCTGAGAATATAAAAAGGAAAACGAAAGGACTCTGCAGTGAAGTATGCCTTCAGAGTGGAGTGAGGCCTGTACCAACATCTGGGCCTTTCCTCAGGGATAGCCATAGTTAAGACATCTTCCAAGACAAGGATCCATGCTCTGTTCACAATAGGAATGTCGCTCAGGGACACCTTCCTAAAGGACAAGTGGACTCCGAAGCTCCTGGGAGAAACCCAACATGATCTCAACAGCAGAAAACTGCCTGGCAAACCAATTTAGTGATGAGATTTCTGGACGCATTTGATGTGCAGTGTAATACCTTGGAACCAATCTCCCCAGCCCCCCTCAGCCTCTGAGGCCTTCTCTAGACATCATGGACCAGTATAAGGAGAACAAGTGACACTGTAGTGACATCCTGGCCCCAAGCTGCTACTTCCCCCGTTGGAGCAAGGGGAAGAGGAAGCTGTATCCTGTCTGTTTTAGAAAAAAAAAAAAAAAAAAAAAGAGGAGGTCAGAAGATGGTGACAGAGAAGGAGACCCACTGGAACCAGAGGATAGTGTGACCTCAGCAGAAGCCCCAGCCAAAGGCTGGCAGCTGGTAAGAAAAAAAAAAAAAGCAGTCAAGGATGGGGGAGGGAACACCACTGTGCTATAGCAGGCCTGTTGGAAGGGCCATATAGGTACACACAGGGCAGCAGGAGCATAAGAAACAGCCTGAGGGCCAGACTGGGGATCCAGGTAGAGCAGCCGTGTTCCCAGGTGGCCTTCCTCCAGGGCAACTCAGAAGTGCTGCAGTGCCAACTGGATTCCCAGAAGTGGCCAGAGCCAAGGGCACCCCAGAACAAAGAAGAATGTCACACACATTGGCTTTGTCTGATGCGCGACACTCTGTGACAACCTCCACAAACCTGAGTGTGACTCTCCAGAAAGCCTCAGGCCTTTAAACTGGTGCTAGGAGTTCTCCAACTGAAAGGAAGCCGGGCCTGTAAGGCCAGCACTCAGGAGGGTAGGGCAGAATTGAAAGCTCAGGGCCAGTCTGGCTGAGGGGAAAGACCCTGTCCCAGAACACAGCCAGGGATACAGCTCAGAGGCACGCTGCTTGCCTAGTATGTAAGGCTTTGACTGTCAGCTCCTCCCTCCAACATTAAGGTGCTTTTACCCACGTCAGGGTATTTTGGGGACATCCATAATCACACCTTGCTTCTGACCATCCTTTAAGAAAGTTCCACTTCCTGCAATGGCTCAGCTCAGGTTTCTGAAAGCCAAACACAGGAGCTAATTTTGTGGCTGATTGAATTATAAAACAATGGGACTCTACAAATGCAGAGAGTCCCTCTTATTCAAATAAAGCATCAATTGGGAAGAAGTGGGTCTTTGAAAACTGGTAGGAGGTGTCTAGCAGCAGAGAATGCCATCTATCTGCCATTCCTGTCTGAGAACCGTTAGAAATAAAAGATGACAGATTTATAGTAATGGAACTGAAGTAATTACTTTTAAGGGGAGTCTTATTGGAAGAGCTGAGGCGGCATCAAGGCCATGGACAGCGATGAGGGAGAGACAGATCCTGCAGCTCCCTTTAGTTCCAAATAAGAGCCACATTAGAGGTCCTGGAGTAAAAGAACCTTCAGTTCCTGAGAACAAAGGGAGTTTCTTGTTTCTACGGGTTTCTGGGGCTGGAGGGGTTACAAGAAGTCACAAGGCAGGAAGGCACTAGATAAAAAGTAAAGTTATAATTCAAGGTTGTCTTGGGCCTGGTATGGGAGGTGGCAGCCTTGGCTTGCAATTGCAAGCAGGAGGGAGGGGGAGAGGCTGCAAGGACACAAGGGGCTCGCTTATCAAGAGCTCTCTGTCCAGAGAAAGCTACAAATGGGCAAGCCTTGATCTCTAAGGGATCTTGCTGTGTAGTAATCCCTGCTGAACCGAATGAAACATTGCATCCTAGAAAGAAGCTCATCAAGACTCAGAAAATTCTAAAGCAATGGAACTCAACCTGTGGGGTGCAACCCCTTTTACAGGGGTCGCATATCAGATATACTGCACATCGTTTATATTACAGTTCACAACAGTAGCAAAATTACAGTTGTGAAGTAGCAATGAAAATAAGTTTGTGGTTGGGGGGGTCACCACAACATGTAGTAAAGGGTCACATACAGAATTAAGAAGGTTAAAGAACCATGCATGGTTTTAACAGGTAGCTCTTAAGACCAGGAAGTAGCCAGGTATGATGACCCATGCCTTTAACCCCAGCACTTGGGGACAAGGAGTGTGGGGAGGCGGGGAGAGGCAGATGGATCTGTGAGTTTAAGGCCAGCCTGGTTTTCAGAGTAAGTCCCAGAACAGTCAGGGGTATACAGAGAAACCCAGTGTGGGGTTGGGCGAGATCAGGAAGTAAACAACTGAGAAGTCTCGGGAAGTCCCTGAAACTAGCTTTATACAGATCTTCCCTTTCTTAGTTTATAGAAGCACTAAGGACTGCTAGCTAAGGCAGGTTGGCTATGCAACCTGTCTAGCTGCCTGCTAGTTTGGAAGCAAGCTCCAGTGATGGGCTTTTCAGGGGTGTGGCTACTTTTGAGTTACCCATGCTTTCTGTGAGTATCTTCCCATTCATATTCCTCTGAATAACTCCAACAAACTCATCAGTTCACTAAGCTAGACTCCGGTTTATGTCAGTGTCCTGTCTGGGGAAAATAGGCATTTATTCATGTTTCCCTAGAAAAAGTCATACAATGATGTGTTATCTAAAGAAGTGGAGTAACTTTAATAGTTTGCTTGACTTTCACTGAACCTTGTGATTGAAGGATGTGGGTTGAAAGAAACACACCTGTAGCGGTTGGGTCAAAGACGAGGCTATCATGGTAGACGGCAATGCTGAAGCTGTGAAATAGAAAGGGTCACCTGTGGGAGTCCCTAAAGCATTGTGGCTGGCGGGGAAATGATCCAGGTGAGAGAAGAAGGAAATTCTGGCTCAGCTGAATTTAACTAGTCAGTACTGGGCCAAAACTTCTGGAGTCTGATGCCAAATGGTTTATTTATTTATTTATTTATTTATTTTACATATTCAAACAGTAAAACTTGAGAAAGTTTCCTAGTGACAATTATCATAACAAAGCCTTAGGTACAGCTGCACCAAACTCCCTTGCAAAGTGCCTCTCTCTCTTTAGCAAAGGACCTGTGACCTCTGCCATGGGAGTGGGTTCTTGGTGTTTTTTTGTTTGGTTGGCTTTTTTTTTTTTTTGGTTTCCAGAGACAGGGTTTCTCTGCGTAGCCCTGGCTGTCCTGGAACTCACTTTGTAGACCAGGTTGGTCTTGAACTCAGAAATCTGCCTGCCTCTGCCTCCCAAGGGCTGGGATTAAAGGCTGGGATTCTGGGAGATTTGGTGAGGCCTGGCTTTCCAGAATAGCAAAGATTTAGTAGGTATTAACATGTCCATTCCCAACCTTCTGGGAGAATACAGGTATCAATTTCTTATGTTGAAGAAAAAAAGCATGTGTGTTTAACAGTCTGGTTTCCCCAGTACTGTGAGCTCAGGCCCTCTACAGTTGTCCATGGAATGGTTGGTGCTGGATTATGGTGTCCACATATCTGAGTTAGATGGGCAGTTGACTGAAATCCCACTTCCAGGCAGTCATTCATTATCATTTGTATTTAGCATGACATGAGGAAGCTCAAAGCTCAAGGCTTGATCAGCAGAATCTGACTTCAGTTATGCAACAGAATCTTATCCTCTTAACCAAGTCTTAGGCTTAAGTAAGCCTTTGCACATCAAGAGCCAGCTGGCTAAAGGAGAGAGAGGTTCCCAGCAGAAGATCCCTGGCACACAGCCAAAGTTTTATATTGTAAATCTCCCTCCTAATCTCTTCCAAAGGGAATTGCAGTTATTCACCAGGGTGATAGGCTTTGGGAGATGGATTGGCCATGTTGTGGAATTGGCACAATTCCCAAAGGAATGCATGCCCTGCCACCACATAAGGATTTTCAAAGGTCAGGTGCTTGACTGGCTTTGGCTTTGGTCCACTTCACAGCAAGCTCCTTTGGTTCTTGAATTTGCCAAGAGTGGTCGTTCTTGTTCTGACATTCACTCCCAGATAAAGTCACAGACTTTGACTATTTTTCTAATTTATGGCGTGTGTGTGTGTGTGTGTGTGTGTGTACATGCATATTTGTGTGTGGGTGCATGTGTGTGGATGCCAGAGGTTGATGCTGGGAGTCTTCCTTGATCACTTTCCACCTCTTTTGTTGAGCCAGTCTCTCACCGAACACAGAATTAGTTACGGCTAGTCTGGCTACCCTGCTCTCCCCAGAGATACCATCTCTGCCCCCAGAGCACCAGGACTACAGGTGAGCACCAAGCTCAGCTCTTGGACTCAAGTCGTGGAGAGCAATAGCCCAGTCCTCACACTTGCACGTCACCTATGGAGCCATTTCCGTGGCCTCTTCTTTAAGGAATAAGACCTACCTAGATGTGCCTATTTATAAGCATCATCCAGCACCCTAATGTGACGTTCCCATGGATTCTTTTTGCTCTCTTTACAACTCTATTGCCTTTTTAAAAACTCTGTGTAACTGATCTCTGGACTTTCCCCATTGGCCAGCCTAAGGCTCCAGGAAAGCACCAAGGGAAGCTATCTTGGTTCTAAGTCTGATTCCACAGGAAACCTTTCTAAGGTCTCACCACCTGTTCACCCAGTAACTAGTTAGAAACATTGAAGCTGCTTTAGATGTTTCAAACGGGGACTTAGCTAATTACGAAATTATTTATTGAAAAGGCAAAGAGCAAAAGATGCACGTGCCATTGCTCAGAGCTCAGGGACACATACTCCGAGAAGCTGGATACAGCTGTCAGGAGCACCAGAAGAAATCAAATGGCCTTCTACATGTCCACAGCTGTCCCCTACCCCACCTCCGCCCATGGCAATGTCTAACTGAACAAACAAGGGAGCACCGGAAGCACAGTCATCAGGCTTCTAGCCCATGTGATTGAGAGGAGAAAGTGCAATTGAAGGAAAGAGGCTAGCAGTTTCAGGTCAGAGGAGATTCCGTGCATTCCTGGTCACTGGAGAGTCTGTGGCAGGGGCAGGTGGGTATATGAATGTGTGTAAATACGTATGGAAGCCAGAGGTTGAAGTTGGGATCTCCTCCTCATTCTCTTGTTATTATTGTCATAATCGTCGTCTTTATAGCCTTCTCTTCTTCTTCTTCTTCTTCTTCTTCTTCTTCTTCTTCTTCTTCTTCTTCTTCTTCTTCTTCTTCTTCTTCTTCTTCTTCTTCTTCTTCTTCTTCTCCTCTTCCTCCTCTTCCTCTTCCTCCTCTTCCTCTTCCTCCTCCTCCTTTCCTCCTCCTCTCCTCCTCCTCCTTCTCCTCCTCCTTCTCCTTTTCTTTCTCTTCCCCTTCCCCTCCTCCTCCTTCTCCTTTTCCTCCTCTTCTTCCTCCTCCTCTTCCTCCTCTTCCTCCTCCTCCTCCTTCTTCATCTTTGTCATTTTGAAATAGGGTCTTACTGAACCTGCAATTCACTCTTTTGGCTAGAGTGGCTGGCCAGTGAACCTATGGTATCCTCATGTCTTACTGCTGACATCTCAGCCCTAGAACTGGGGCTACAGACACATGCTGCCACACTCAATATTTACATGGATTCTGGGGATCCAAACTCAAGTCCTCATGCTTGTGCATTAAGTAATTTATTAACTGAGCTGTTTCTGTGTGACACTATTCCTGAGGAGATGTGAGCAATTATCTTCTCACTCCAGATAGGCACTGATGACAACGTAGAGATACCACCAAGCTCTAACTTGTTGAACCAAAGGGTTGTTTGGGGCTCAAGAAAACTGGAAACTTGGAGTACATCATACAGCCTCCAGGCAGGTCAACAGGTTGGACCTATCCTGGTGGCTCCGCTGGTCTCTTCTGTTAGTTTGGTTGGTCTGAGTCTCTTCAGGTACCTTGTCTTGTTGAGAGTGTCTCTCAGTAGTGCTTACTAATGTAATCTGAGGAAGGAAGATCCTAGTGAATCTTGTCAGTTTTGGGGACTTCCTGAAGCCTTTGAGTTGTTTAGGAAACAAAACGAGCTTCCCTGCACACTTGGTACATCCTGCTGTTTCCTCCCTTCAGCATCAGTGCTTTAAGGGGCTTTCCTCCAAGGTGGAAGGTTTTAATCTAGGGGAGGGAGTCAGATTCTGCTACACAGCAGCCATCATTTTACACTGTTTGCTTCTTCTGCATCTTGAAGATGGTGCTGCGGCCTTTCTTTTTAGTCTCTTGGTGAGAATGATGAATGATGTTTTCTTCTGGTTAAATATGACTTGATGTCTTCTGCTATGCTTGTATCAAGGTGTATGAACATCCCTTTGTTCAGGGCCTTTACACCCATTTACCCGTTCTATTGATCTTTATAATCCTTCCTCCCTCCCTCCTCTCTGTGTATGTGTGTGGTACATGTCTTTGTATGTGTCCATGCGTGCTCATGTGTGTGCAGGCATGCATTCACATGTGTGCAAGTGCTGTACATGTCAGAGGCTGATGTGTCATTTCCCCCCATCTTAACTGTTTTCTCCTTTTATTTTTAATTTTTTATTTTTGAGATTAGTCTCCCACTTCCTGGAGCTCATGTGACTGGCTGGCCAGCAGGCCCAAGGGACTTTTCTGTCTGCCTCTTCTTTTGTTTTTTGTTGGTTCTTTCAGATGTGGGTGCTGGAGATTGGACTCAGGCTGTCCAGCTTGCTTGGCAACTCTCTGCCTCCATAGCTACATCCTCTGCCCATTTTATTTCTTTAAATAAAACCTTTAAATAAATATTTAAATATTTCTTTAAATAAAACCTTTAAAAAAAGGTTTTTCTTTAAAAAAAACTTTTGAAGAATTTGAAAGATTATTCTACAGAAGTATTTCTGTCATTCATGTTGCTTGTCCATCTATCTGTTCTGTGTTTTTGTGAACCATAATCAAATCTCATACCTTTTCAGGTTGTCCTTTTGTTTTGTGTCTTTTGAGAGTTTGTCTCCTTGTATTGTTCATCCTGTGTGTGTCCGTGATGTTTCTGGAAGAGCTCCCCCAACGACACATTGAGTGGCTTTGCAGGGCACTCTAAGTGTTTCATGGGCTCCGTCACCAATTTGAGGAGCAGTGTGTCTGCATCCTAGAGTCCCACTCAGAGCCAACTTCCCTGGCTCTTCTGTTTTGGCAGTTTTGCGGTTCTCCTGTGAGAGGGAACCCATCCTTTAGGTCATTGTTTTTCAGAGAAACTTATTAGTTTCATTCCGAGATCCAAAGGGCCAAGGCTGTCTGTTATCTTCTCCTAGAACTGAGGAGCACAGCCCCAGCTGTCAGGGTCAACATTTGTATCCGGTAATTTGCCTTCATAGTAGCTAATGTATTTCCTGCCCTCAGGAGTGAGATATCATTTTTTTTCTTCCTAGAAAGATCCAAAAAAAAAAAAAAATGAGTCCAGTTACAGATTTTAAGCATTTCTTTGTTTTATTATTTCTGAGATGAAAATTAATCTTACGCATTTTTATTATGCCTTGTTTTAGCTCAGCATCAGCACTGCTTCTCTCTCTCTCTCTCTCTCTCTCTCTCTCTCTCTCTCTCTCTCTCTCTCTCTCTCCATTCATTCCTAGAATCTCTAGAGAGGCCCTGGACATGTGCATCTGAGGACCGAGGTGTGACTCTCCACACCCCTCCCGCCGTGTGGACTCCAGTTAGTGCCTAGACTCCCCCACTGCGTGAGCATCATGGACAGCTGTCTATTTTCTCTGCTTGATGTTTTACAAAGCCCTCTGCTTTATAAAATTGCAAATAGCAATTCTTTTCGATAAAAGTAAAGTAAATTATTTCCTCTTTGTTACCTAATTCCCTCTAAAAGAGTCTGCAGTAAATGTGTCCTAAAGATTAGGTTTGGACATATCGTTTGGACATATTAGTGATTTTGTAAACATGCTTAGGTCAGAAAATGAAATACTAACATAATGCCAGGTAGTTTAATTTATTTCTACTTTGAATGTTTTATGTTTATTCATGTGTGTGTGTGTGTGTGTGTCTGTGTGTGTCTGTGTATGTGTAATGGGGGGCGCCTCAGAGCCAGGTCAGAACATACCCAGACACAAAATTATCAGCACAGAGGAGATTTATTACCCTGTAGGGACAAACAAGCAGCCAGGGGTGTCTCTGTACTGGGCAAAGGCAGAGAGCAAGCAGCCGGTGTTCTTGCAGGAGTGGAGTTTTAAGGAGAAAAAGGGGAAGTCTGTGCGAGGCTGAGTTGGTAAGTCCCAGTTGGACAGGATAGCCAGAGTAGCCATAGAATGAATGTTGATTGCTGGACTTCAGCGTTTTCATTGATGGAACCTTGCTGATCCGTGAGAGGAATAATTGGTTGCCAAATAAGGGAATGGACCTTGGGGGCTAGCCTGAGGAATGCAACCTAATGGTTTAGCAAGGGAAAGGGAAGGGGAGAGGGCAAGACCTGCCAGCTCCGTGTATGCTGTGCTCAGGCCTGTTAGGAGGCCTCCCCTTCAGTACATGGTAGGGGTCAGAGGGCAGCTTCTCCTTCTCCATCCACTGGGCTTGGCAGCAAGTGCCTTTACCCACTAATCAGTCAGGGCAGCCCCGTTTCGCCTGCCTCATCAGTCCTTCCAATGTCACTGGGATATGAGGCACAGGCAGGAGGCTGGAATTTGCTGGATTGCCTTCAGATACTTTGGGTTTCTGTTTTTGTTTCACAGCATTATAAAATCACGGGGTTATTCTGCAAAGTGCCTCCTTTCTAAGTTGCCATATTAATAATCCATCAAATTTGAATCTGTCCTCGCAGGGATATTTTCTTTTTTGTGTCACTGGAGAGTGAGCCCAGGGCCCTGCACACGTTAGGTAAGGGCTCTACTGTTTACCGTTCTTGTTGGTGGCATGAACCTGGGAGATGGGGGCCTGAAAACAGAGGTAGACTAAAGTCTCATGCAATAGCCAGCTTTATTCAGAGCATCAGACAATTTATACTCTGAGGGTTAAGCAGAGTCACCAGAGTGTTTCAGTCACAAGGACAAGACCCATGTGGCAGAAACGTTTTCCCTGATACAGGCATACAGCTGAATAGCAGCAGCTGAAGTAAACACACTCTGATCTGCTATACCTGGGAGGAGCATGAAAACACATTCCAAGAACAATTCTGTTTTTGAAGAAACTGAGATCACCAAAGGTGTTTTCTCACAAGCACTCAAATTGCTCTTATGTGACTGCATTTCTGTGTGTTCTGATACTCTACCACTGAGCTAATCCCCCAGCTCCAGTTCATAGTTTTAAATAAGATTTTTAGCTCTCACGCTTTGTCTTAGCCCTCCCTCGGGGTTATGTTTTGTTTTTCTGATAGGGTCTCATATAGCCCAGACTAACCTCAAACTCTGAGTAGCTTAGCATGACCTTGAACTTCTGATCCTCCTGCCTCTTCCTCCCAGGTTCTGGCATTAGAGACATGTGCCACAGAGTTTATGAGATGCTTGGGAGATCAAACTCAAGGTTGCAGACGTGATACCCAAGCCCTCTACAGTGATCTTTGACCTCAGTCAGGACTGGCCATTTTCTGCCACAGAGCCAGCCAGCCTCTGCCTGTGCCTCTCAGTTCACCTATCTCACCTCCGCACTTTCTTTGCCATTCATTGCCTCTTTCTTTTCTTCAGTTTTCTCTTCCCAAGCAGACTCAAAACTCAGAATTCCTACTGTTTCTTCAAGCATGACCTTAAACATCATGTGCTTGGTGAGGCTGACTGTACATTTTTAACCTCAGTGGGATATGAAGTCTCATGCCTGTAGGCCCATGCTTGGGGTGCTTGCATGGGCCAGGATGAGATCCTTGTCTCAGACAAATGACAAAATAATAATGATGATAAGAATAAACAGTAAACGTTCAACCTGGGGCTGGAGTGATGGCTCAGTGGTTGAGAGAGAGCACTTGCTGCATTTGCAGAACTCTAGGGTTCAGTTCCCAGAGCCCATTGTGGCAGCTCACAACTGCCTGTAATTCCAGAGCCAGGGTGTCTGACATTCTCTTCTGGTCTCCTCAGGCTCCTGCACACACGAGGTACATGTAAACTCAGACAGGACACACATGAAATTAAAATTTCAACAACTTTCCACTCCTTAGACCTGCTTCTCCCTGTTAATTTATTTATGTGTGGATGGGGGCGGGGTGTGAGGCATAAGTACCACAGTGCACACGTGGAGGTCAGAGGTCAACTTGTGGGACCGGGTTTTCTCCTTCTACTGTGTAGATTCCCAGGATCAAGCTCAGGTTGTTGGAGTTGGCACCAAGCATCCATATCTCCTGAACCATCTCATCAACCCTAGGTCTGTCTCTTTTACCCTTCACACCAATCTCAGATACACATATTCCCTCCTTACCCCCATTGAGTGCTGAGATGACAGGATGCACCACGTGATTAAACATTTGTTAGATGAACGAATCAGGATATCAGTTCACACTTGCACAATGCAATGAAAGCCTAGTGCTTTGTTAGATATCTAAACATTATCAGCCACTGATATTCCGTGAACTGGAGTTCTCAGTCTGCTCCCCAGGCAGGTCTCAGGCTCCTGAGTCTAAATAATGCTCCAGCCTCAGGCTTAGGAGTAGCTTGGGAGTACAGGAGTGTGCTACGAAGCTCAGGTCAGTGTGGAAATGAATCTCTGCTTTCTAGTCTTTTGCCACACAGCTAACATTCACTCACTGGTGAACACTGTCACATTGAAAGAATTGTGTGTCCATAGTGAAATCTGAAGGCTGGGCCCCAGCTGTGGGAGACTGTTCAGAAAGGGGAATTGAGTTCTGGATTCTTTCCCTTCGTGCCTTAGCAACGCCTTTGTGTGGGCAGTGATGACATAGTAAGGGAGCACCAGACAGTCCTTTTGTTGCTTTGACACTCCTGCCCACTTATTAGAGTCAGGGGATGCTGTCTTCTGAAACCAGCAGCTAAGAACTCACACTTATGCATTCTCTCTAGGAAAAACAGAAACCAAAAACTCCCCATATGTTGCAAAAAGCTCATCCATTTTTTAATTTTTTTCCCTTTTGAAAGAATCTCTTGTAGCCCAGGCTGACCTCAAACTCGCCCTGCTGGCTAGTTTTTACATCAATTTAAGGTATGGTCCTCTGGGAAGAGGCAATCTTAATCTAGAAAAAGTCTCCAAAAGAGTGGCCTGTAGGCAAGTCTGGAGGGCATTTTCTTTTCTTTTCTTTTCTTTTCTTTTCTTTTTTTCTTTTTCACAAGGTTTCTCTGTGTAGCTCTGACTGTCCTGGAACTCACTCTGTAGACCAGGTTGGCCTCCAACTCAGAAATCCGCCTGCCTTTGCCTCCCAGAGTGCTAGGATTACAGGCATGGGCCACCACTGCCCGGCTGGAGGGCATTTTCATGAGAATGGATACGTTGTGTGGTCAGGAAAGTCCCTCGTAAGTTGAGCTGTGTCCTAGTGTCGCCCTGGAGCCTTGTAATCTGTCCTGACAAGTGGACTTTGATGTGGAGACAGTTGCTCTTTGTGTGCAGCTCCTGCTCCTGGATTACACCTGTACTTTATACCTTTAAAGGGCCTGTAGTTGTGTAACTATCATTGGACAGGGGGCTACTGAAACAGTGGACTCCAGGGAATTCCTGTTACCCAGGAGTCCCAGGCTGAACCCAGTGCCAGCTAGAGGGGGGGATTTTACATCGCAGGAAGAATTCTGATGACTCACAGTCTACCTTGTGGGAGAGACTGCAGCTTAGTGAGCGATGCTGGGCAGGTCACATCTCGACCAGGACTTTTAGCTTTAAACCTAAGTCTCATGTCAGTACCCCACAGTTGAACCCAGAGGTCACTGACCTCCCCCCCATTTACTTCTCTTCCCAATATGGGGCACACTGAGGGACTCTCTTTCTCTGCTTTTCACTGGCATTTGCCTCATGGAGTATTGGGGACAGATGGCTAAGCCAGGGTCCAGGCTTTCACCCTAAAAATTCCAGTTAGATCCCGACAACAATGGAGGCCAGACACAGTGATACACTAGAAGGAAGGAGCTGTGAACTTAGAAATCAGTGAACTCTCATTTCTCCCAGGGAAGATCTGAAATTGAAAGCAAGCAGATAAAAAAAATAAAATCAGACAGTGTACATTCTAACTGTAAGAAAGCTGACACAGCTTAATAATCAGGCTCTAGCGCGGGAAGTTACAGGGTCAGTAACCCATGAGAATAAAATATCCAGGTCTTGTTTACCAAGGACACTATAACAACTCAGATTTTGTGTGGACTTAACTTGGCTTCAATGTATAAAATGCAGAAAATGCAAAACAGAGCCTCAGGGAAGAGAATTATCTGAATGAAAAGCAAAAATTGACAAAGCCACAAGTACAATCAGACAAACTGTGACCCGAGTCAGGGCAGGTGATGTTAATCTACCTCTCAGTGTGGACAGGATGAGCAAGCTCAAAATATCAGAAAAGAGGGCAGAAGAGATGCCTCTGTTCTCGCATGCAGGGGCATCTGAGTTCAGATTCCCTGGGACCATGGGAAAGCAAGCTCAACAGGGAAATGGAAGAGAGAACTCACTGAACTATCAGAGGACATGAGATCAGATCCCAACACCTACATCAAGTTGCTCACAAATGCCTGCAACTCCAGCTCCAAGGGATCTGGTTTCCGTGGGCATCTGCACACATACACACACACACAACACACACACACACACACACACACACACACACACACGAAATCCTTAAACAATAAAAACTGGACATGGTGACACATATGTGACACATATGTAATGCCGTGCTAGAGGTGGGGCAGAAGTGGGGGCGGGGGCTCCTCTTTGGTCAGTCAGTTTAGCCAAATCATGAGGTTCTGGTTCAGAAACAGACCCTGTTTCAGAGAGTAAGTTAGAGAAGGCCAGTGAGGTGTAAAAGTGCTTGACGGACAACCCGCTCCATCCCCGGAGAACCAGGAAAAGGTGGAAGGACTGAACTGATTCCACAAGGTTGTCCTCTGACCACCACACATGCACATGATATGTTCACATAGACACACAAACGAACACAAATGATAAATCCAGACTGACTGGAACTGCATGTGTGTGCCCTGGGTCTGGCTTTACACAAAATGATTGGCAAACTTGGATTAGTGGACACATGAAGAACACTGTACCTCCCACTGGTAAAAGCATATGCACATCACACTCATGAAGAACTTACTCAAAAATCAGAAATGAGGGCTGGAGGGATGGCTCAGCGGTTAAGAGCACTGACTGTTCTTCCAAAGGTCCTGAGTTCAGATCCCAGCATCCACATGGTGGCTCACAACCATCTATAATGGAATCTGATGCCCTCGTCTGGTGTCTGAAGACAGCTACAGTGTACTTACATATAATAAATACATAAATCTTTTAAAAAAAATCAGAAATGAGCTTGGTCAAGTATTCAAATTCTAGGTGGAGCAGAAGGCCAAGGAGGGGTTGACTAGCCCAGAAGCCAGTGGGTTGACCAGAAAGTGCCAGGATTCCAAGAGCAAAAGAGGCTGTAGAGGGATTTGTTCCACACTCTTTTGGTTTCAGTTATAGCAATGAGGTCTGCTCACCCTTTAAACAAAATACTCAGAACTCTTTGAAGGAGGTGGCTTCACTACAAATCAACAAGCAAGGGGACTCAGGGAAACCACCAGAAGTGACAGCAAGTACTGTTCCTAAAGTTTACAGAGCAGGTTTAGGGATATAACTATGTATGTCAGCTTTAGGGGAACAGAGCAACAAGCTAATGGGCTGGGAATGGATGGACAAATGCATCAGATTTCAGAAGCTACAAGAGCCGAGAAAGGAGACAGACACTGTCTGGGAGCTGGTACCCAACTATTTCTCCCAAAGAGGGGTCCTGAATGTCTTCAAATTTGCTTCACGCCAGAGCTTACAGAAGAGTTATAAGCTTAGGTGTACGTTTTAAAGATTTATTTTATTTTCATGTATGTGTATGTGAGTGTAACTCTGTGTGTATATGTACACATATGTGCAAATACCTGAGAAGGCCATAAAAGGGCAGAAGATCCCATGATGCTGGAGTTAAAGGTAGTTGTGTGCCACCTGATGTGTCCACCTGATGCGTGTGTTGGGAATTGAATTTAGATCCTCTTAAGTGCTGACCCATCTCTCCAGCCACTGTCACAGGTTTCCCTGATGTACCTTTTTGTCTTGTTTCCATTTATCTTGCATATTTTGGGTATCCACCCAGGACCTCCCCAGTGTTGAAACAAGAGCTCGTTACCTCAGCTATACCTTCTTGTCTGGTCTTTTTTTTCTTCCTTCCTTCCTTCCTTCCTTCCTTCCTTCCTTCCTTCCTTCCTTCCTTCCTTCCTTCCTTCCTTCCTTTCTTTTTCTTCCCTCCCTCCCTCCATTCCTCCCTCCCTCACTTTCTTCATTTCTTTCTTACCTTATTATTTGTGGTCTATGTGGGTTTTTTTCTCTGTATAACCCTGGCTGTCCTGGAACTCACTGTACAGACCAGGCTGGCTTCGAGTTTGGAGATCTGCCTGCCTCTGCCTCCTGAGTGCTGGGATAAAAGACATGTTGATGCCTTTGTGGTTCTTAAGTGTTTGTCACAAGTTTCAGCTTGACACAAACCTAGAGACATATGAGAAGAGGGAAATCTCCACAGAGGAATTGCCTAGACCAGATTGACCCGTGGCCATGCCTGTGAGGTATTATCTCAATTGGGTGTTGATGATGGAGGATCCAGCCCGGGATGGTCAGCACCATTCCTAGGCGGGAGGGTCTGGGCTGTACTAGAAAAGTAGCTGAGCAGCAAGCCCAGAAGCGAGTGCTCCTCTGTGGTTTCTGCTTCAGAAGAGCGCTCCTGTTCTACCTTGAGTTCCCTTGATGATAGACAGTAACCTGTAAGCCAAACAAACTTTCCTCCCTCAATTGGCTTTTGGTCAGTGTCTTTACCACAGCAACAGAGAAGCAAATTAGAACAGTGTTCTGTTGCCAGTTGCAGCCATTGATAGGATGTTCTGACATGGGAAGCATTAGCAGGATCCGTTCACTGGCGGAGCGCTGGTGATTTCTATGACAACTGGCCAGGTTCACAGGAAGAGCTGCTGCTTGCGAGGCTGTGCATTGAAGTAAGATGTTAGACCAAGAAGGCAAAAGCACTTCCTTTTTTCATACCAGGTGATGGATGTGGGCCATCACATGCTCTTCCGGTCTAACAGTCTCGGCAGGAGCTGCTTAGGGGAGGCGGCCTGCTCACGGTGACCCGCTGAGAGTTTACACGGATCTTCCCGCGATGCGCTGGTTCCCGTGTAGAATCACCCAGCTATCTGCTGAGACAATCCCAATGTCAGATGGATTGTCTTTCTTTTTTAAACTGAGGGGTTTTTTGTTTGTTTGTTTGTTTTTGTTTTTTTTTTGGTTTTTTTTTTTTTTTTTTTAGTGTCTGAGACAGGGTCTTGGGTAGTACAGGCTGGCCTTGAACTCCTGATTCCTCCTGCCTCCATAAAGGCCAGATGCTAGGCTGACAGTGTACCATTCTGCCTGGCAGATATTCTTAAATATATTAATTTGGCCTTTACTTTTTCCCCTCACCCATCTTTTTGTTTTGTTTTTTGGATTTGGTTTTTTTTGAGACAGTGTTTCTCTGTATAGCCCTGGCTGTCCTGGAACTCACTCTGTAGACCAGGCTGGCCTCGAACTCAGAAATCCGCCTGCCTCTGCCTCCCAGAGTGCTGGGATTACAGGCGTGTGCCACCACCGCCTGGCCCTCTCCCCCATTTTTGGTTAAGAGTAACATTCCTTTACTATCAGAATTTATGACATTTACATTTTTCTTTAACCAAAATCACTTATAATCTCTTTTTTAGTCTCTTCCCGACTCAATGAATTTGGGGTTGATATTTTGTCCTTTTGTCGTAATTGCTTCATCGTTTATTTCCCAGTTGGTTGATAATACATACACCCTAAAATAGTTCATTCAAGAAGAACTCATGGGGCCAGGGATGTGGCTCATCTGGTAGATTTCTTGTCTTACATACCAAAAACTGGGTTCATCCCCAGTACCATGCAAATGGGGTATGTTGGTGCTTGACTATCATTTTAACACTGAATGATGAAGACAGTTCATTTTTTTCTTTAACTATAGATCAAGTTTAAGGCTAGCCTGGGCTAAATGAGATCCTGTTTCAAAAAAGAAAAGAAGAAAAATAAAATAGAATAAAAGAAACCAAGAAGGAGGCTGGGTGGTGGTGGGTGGCAGAGGCAGATGGATCTCTGAGTTTGAGGCCAGCCTGGTCTACAGAGCAAGTTCCAGGATAGCCAGGGCTACACAGAGAAACCCTATCTTGAAAAACCAAACCAAAAAAATCCAAGAAGGAATTAATAGAGCTGGAAGTGACAGTCTTTGCCTATGACTCCATCACTTGGAAGGCAGAGGGAGGAGGATGGCTGTTTGAGTTCACATGGGTTGTATAGCCAGAGCCAAGGGACAGGAGGGAGGGAGGGAAAGCCATGAGACACAGCTCAGTCAGCTACGGGACTCACGTGGGAGCTGAAGGGAAGAGAGAGCCAACTCCACAGAGTTGCCCTCTGCATTCCTCGTGGCTCCATGGTACCTGCTCCCTGGTCACACATAGAATAAAAGAAAATAAAAAAATAAAAATAAAGAAAATATCGAAACATATCTTATAGAGAGTATATTTTCTGAATTGTTCTACATTCAGAACTAAAATTCTATTGCTTTCATATTCTCCTGCCACCTGAAAAAAAAAAAAAACAATTTAAGTCAACATAAAATGGTTTGTCCACAACCTCTTTCCCTGAGGACTGTGAATCCCGGAAGATTGCTTTATTTACTGTCTACTCAGGGCCGTGGAGAAATTTAAGGTACAATTAGCATGACTTAAGCTTTTACCAGGACAAACAAAATTTCTTTTTTTCTAATCACTGTGTGTGTGTGTGTGTGTGTGTGTGTGTGTGTGTGAGGGTTTTGCATGTGTAGAGGTTGGAAGACAACTTGCAGAAGTTGGATCTCTCTTACACCATTTGGGTCTGGGAATCAAACTCAGGTCATCAGGCACAACAACAAGACATCAAGCACTCTGCTGAGCCATGTTGCCGGCCCCCTTTTCTGTATTAATTAGGTAGTTATTCCCTCCCCCTCCCCAGGAATATTTTATATAGATAGATGCTATGATGGCTCCTCTTTTACTCTAACTCATCTGGGGGTGGACAGGGCCGTGGGGGCCGCTTGTGATTGCTTACGTAATGAAGACTGCAGTGAGGCCGTGTGCCAGGCTACCTGATATTCTCCTCTGTGTCTGTCCCTTCGTCTGTCCCTTCTGCAGCCACTGTCCTAGGTGAAAAGTGCCCCACATCGCCATGATCAGTGCTCGCTGCCATAACTCTTTTCGTCTGAAGTTAGTGTGACTGTAACTACTTTGTACGAGCTCAGTGCTGTTTCCTGATGGACCCTTAAAGCTGTCAAAGTATGTTTTAGATAAGCCTAAAGCCTGGCCTGGTGGCACACACCTGTAATCCCAGCATTTAGCAGGCAAAGGCAGGAGGCCCAGGCCAATGCCTAGACTAGCATTAGCCCACATAGTGAATTCAAGGCAACTGTTGTCTACATGAGACCCTGTTCTCTCCACTCCTGAAAGCATAAAAGCATATCATCTGATGAATGACTCTAACTGAACAGCATCGTAGGAAGAACCCAAGTCAGGCCCAGAACTAGAACAAGGACTGAGGAGATGTCTCCATGGGTAAGAGCACTTGTGTGCAAACATGAAGACCTGAGTTTGAGCCCTAGCACCTACATAAAACAACTGGTGTGGCTATGCATGCCTGTAGCCCCAGAGCCATGGGTGTCAGAGCAGGAGGACCTCTGGGGCTGGCTGGCTGCCAGGCTAGCTCCAAGTTCAATGAGAGACCCTGCCTCAAGAGCATGAGGTAAAGAGTGGAGAGCAAGACATGTGACATCTCCTCTGGCCTCTGAAAGCATACTTACAACACCAACACTACACAGACACACAGACACACACACCATTCCAGGTTTAGTTCAAGACCCTGTCTCAGGCCAGGTGGTGGTGGTACTAGGATGCCTCTAATCCTAGCCTCCTCGGGGCAGAGACAGGTGGCTCTCGAAGTTGGAGGCCAGCCTGATCTCCAGAGTGAGTTCCAGGACAGCCAGGGCCACACAGAGAAACCCTGTCTCAGAAACCCCAATCAAAAAGACCCTGTTTTAAAAAATAAAGTGGAGCCGGTTCTGGTGGCACAGTCTGGTAGGATTTACTGAAGGAGGCAGAGGCAGGAGGATGTGGAGTTCGAGGCCAGTTTGGATTACACATTGCCCGCTGGGTGGTGGTGGTGGTGGTGGTACATGCCTTTAATCCCAGCACTCAGGAGGTAGAGGCATGCCGATTTCTGAGTTTGATGCCAGCCTGGTCTACAGAGTGAGTTCCAGGATAGCAAGGGCTAAGCAGAGAAACCCTGTCTCGAAAACAAAACAAAACAAAACAAAACAAAACAAAACAAAACAAAACAAACAAAAAAAGTGGAAAATGTTTGAGGAAAACACTCAGAGTTGACCATTGGATTATACATGCATTCATACTTACATGGACAGCCATACCCACATACACAAACAGACATGTATATATACATGCACACACAAAAGGAAGGAAGAAAGAAAGGGAAAGAAAGAAGTGGGTAGTTGGACTCCTATACTTTATGTTACATTACAAAGTCATTCCATTTGATTTGGTGGCTTATTGTCAAAAATGAAATGAAATAGGTTCTTACTTATGTGTCCCTGGATGGCCTGGAACTCAGAGATCCACCTGACTGTGTCTCTTTAGCACTGGGATTACAGGCAATTACCACCAAGCCTGGCTTCAAAAACAAAACAGTAAAAAATGCTTCATAATAAACATTTCTTAAACTGCACGTTACATTCACTGGTATTATTAGAATTCACTCTTTTTGTTTTGAGACAAAGTCTCAAGTGACTCAGGATGTCCTCAACCTTGCTACGTAGCTAAGGAAGGCCTTGAGTCATTTTCCTGAGATCTGGAATGAGGGGAATGGAGTCTCAAATTTCTTATAGAGATGAAAACAACGCTTTAAAGCTAAGCCAGCTAGACTGGGACTGGGACTCGGTGGTGAAACACTTGCAAGGCCCTGGGTTCAGTTTCCTGGGAGTGAAAGGAGAGGGCTGGGGGGATGGCTCAGCCGGTAAAGATGGTTGTCAGTCTACCTCACTATCTGAGTTTGATCCTTGGGACTCAAATGGTGAAAGAAAAAAAAAAACCTTTGAGTAGTTTTTCCTTTTCTTTCTTTTTCTTTTTCTTTTACCTTCAAAAGCACACCATGACACGTGCCTTTCCCTCCAAAAAACAAAAACAAAGCAAAAAAACAAAAAAAAACCCCACAAAATGATGAAAATATACCTAATAAAATCATCTTTTTAAAGGCTGTGGAAAGACATGCAGGAGGTTTGAGTATGTGTTGCTAAGTGAAACAAGCAAACCAGGAAATCAAACTGTGTGACTCTGGCTCCATGACAATCTGGAAAAAGGCAAAGCTGAGGACACAGGAAGGCCAGTGCTTTCCAGAGTCCGCGGGGAGGGTGAGGGACAGGGACCGGTATGCAGAGCATAGGGAATTTTTGAGCTGCGAATCTCTTCTGGATGAGACTGTAGTGGGTGGGTGTGTCGTGGGGTGTCAAAACAGTTGTCAAAAAAAAAAAACCCCAAAATGTTCAACAAAGAGAGTAACTTAAATTATGAGCTGCAACTAACAATAGCGTGTGCTGGGCAGGCTGCCACACGTGTTCTCCCATGGGGCCTGCTGAGACACAGGACTCTGTGAGCAATGACGTGCCTTGTCTCACAACACGACAACAAATAAAACCAAAACATGTGTATATGTTAATCGAATACAAAAAAGTATACTGGAGTAATGCCGGTGGTAACAAAGGGGAAGAACAAACGGCGCCGGAGAGCAGGCTAGGGTGCTTCAGAGCATAATCTGCTCCCCCAGAGGACCCAAGTTCTGTTCCCAGCACCCACGTCAGGCAACCGACAGCTGCTGGTAACTCCTGATGAGGCAAGCTTCTAACAACTTCTTTTGGCTTCCCAAGGCACCATATGCATGTGCACATAGGCACGTACACATAATTAAAAAAAAGTCTTAAAAATATAAAAATAAACTGGGTGTGATTGCACATGCCTTTAATCCTAGCACTCCAGAGGCAGAGGCAGGAAGATCTCTGAGTTCCAGGCCAGAGATCTTCCAGTTTAATCTATATAGTGAGGCCTTGTCTCAAAACAAAATAAAACAACCCAAAGGTAAATATATGAAAAGGGATTAAAGAGCCGGCTTGGTGGCACATATCTTTAATCCCAGCATTCCGGTGGCAGAGGCAGGCAGATTTCTGAGTTTGAGGCCAGCCTGGTCTAAAGAATGAGTTCTTAGATAGCCAGGGCTACACCACCAATGGAACTAAAGGCATGTACCACCATGCTTTGTGCATTTTTTTTTAAAGCAGGGTCTCATGTAGCCCAGTGTGATCTTCAACTTCCAATCCCCCTGGCTCCAGATCTTGAGTGCTGGGATTGTAGGCATACACTACTGTATTATTTTCTCTTCTGTTGCTGTGACAAGAGACCATGACCAAGGCAACTTATAAAAACTTATAAAAGAAAGCATTGGCTTAGTATTATGGTTTCAGAGGGTTACAGTCCATCGTGGTGGGGAATTGTAGCAGCAAGCATTAGACACGGTGGCTGGGGCAACAGCCAGGAGTTCATATTGTAGTCCTCCAGCAGGAGGTAGAGAGGTACACTGGGAAGGTTGCAAGTCTTTTGAAACTTCAAAGCCCACCCCCAGTGACATATCTCTTCTGACAAGGCCACACCTCTTCTGACAAGGCCACACCTCTTCTGACAAGGCCACGCCTCCTAATTCTTCCCAAACTGTTCCACCAGCTGGACACCAACTATTCAAGCCATTCTCATCCAAACCACTACAGCTACCATGTCTGCTTTTAGAGGTAGATGGGAATCACACCAAGGACTTTGTGTATATTGAGCAAGCTTTCTACCAACAGATCCACATCCATGGCTCTTTAAAATGTATTTTAAAAGAATTTATAGACACAATAGGACCACACAAAACAAGTTGAAGAAAGTATTAATATGATGTAGCTACTTGTTGGATTTGGACTTTTGAAGATTTTTAAAATTTTTAATTTGTGTGTGTGCATGTGTATACTCACAGATTGTGCAGGTGCCCATAGAGGACAGAAGAGGGCATCAGATCCCACAGAGCTGCAGGTACAAAACACTTATTTACTGAGCCACCTCTTTAGCCCTGTAGCCAAGGCTAGCCTCTAAGTGACCCTTCTGGTCCCACATTCTGAATCCTGGAGTTACAGGCGTGTGCTACCGCGCCCAGCTCCATCCCCATTCTTAACTGCATCACCTGTCGTACTAGTCATATATCTCATTTATTGCTTTACAGTTTGTTAGTTAATGAAAAATGGAGTTAGAATTGAAATAATTTCTTGATAAGCAAAAGAATGTTGGGCGGGGCTTACCTAGCATAGGAAGCTCTGCTGGGAGCTTCTGTAGGCAGCTTCCTTCTTTTTCTAAGTCAGGAAATTCCTGTGGAGAGGATTTTTCTAGTATAGACGACCAATTTCACGAAAACTTGTGTGTATTTTCCCCATTTAAAAATTTCCCAGGAATCTGAAAAACTGTGAAACTGTTAACATCGGATCATATGAGCTCATTTTCTTTCTCAAAGTTTTTTCTAAGAGGTTCTAAGAAAAAAAAAAAACAACAAACCAAACTGAAAGCAAAAACAAACCAATACTGGCCCATTGTATTTTTAAAAGATTTATTTTTTATCTTTGTATGCACGAGTGCTTGCTTGCATGTGTGTGCATCACACGCATACCGTGCCCATAGAAACCAGATGCCTTAGGACTGGCGTTTCAGGTGGTGGGGAGCTGCTGTGTGAGTGCTGGGACCCAAAGCCAGGTCCTCTGGAAGAGCATCCCGTACTCTTAACCATGAGTGGCATCTCCAGCCAGATTCCCACATTTGTATCACTGTATTTGCCTTATCTGTTAGTAGAATGGAATATTTGCAGGAAGGGAAAACTAAAAAAAGAAAGTAAAAGCTGTTTAGGAGACTGCATGCACATGAATAACAGAATATAGTATGGAAATTACCTTGTCTTGGCTGCATCTCGTGTGTGCCATCACTGTTCACGAAGAGAGAATTCTAACTAATGGTAAACTGTTCAGATTAGCCAAAAAAACAAGCCAGAGAGCAGAGCAGAGAGGTGCACATCCATAATGCAAGCACTCAGGAGGTGGACACAGGAAGATTAGGAATTCAAGGCTATCCTTGGCTATGCAACAAGTTAGAGGCTAGCTTGGGATACATGAAAGCAAGCCTCCAAAATTAATAATAAATACATAAATAGAACCAGAGGGAATGGGTGTTTAGCCCTAGGGTAGAACAGTTTGTACTGAGACCAGGCCTTGGGTTTGATCTCTACTGTGACTGCAAACAGATGAAGAAATGAACGAGAAGCAGAAGAGCTGAGGAAACAGGGCAGCAGCCGTAGCCTCAGCCCTCCTTCTGAGCTCTCAGATCCCGCCAGTTATGAATGAGTGCCACGTGGAACTTATCAAGGAAATACGTGAAGCAATGCAAAATTCAAGTGCAAAGGTTATGTATGGGACATTAACCCTGACTCCACAAATGTCACTCTCTTTGATTTATGAGTTGTCAGTGTGTTTAAGCACATGAGTGTGCAGGTGCCTGAGTGTGTGTGTGTCAGTCTGAACGGACAGTTGGATGTATGTCGTCCTCTATTGTGCTCTACTTTTTTATTTATTTAGCAATTATTGTTGTTGTTGTTGTTGTTGTTATTATTATTAGAGGGCTGCCAGTGAAACTGAAGCTTGCTGTTTTGGCTAGACTGGCTGTCCAGTGCGACCCAGGATCTACCTCTCTCTGTCTCCTGGCACTGGGGTTGCAGGTACGTCCTACAGCTTTTTATGTGAGTGCCGAGGACCCGAGCTGAGTCCTCGTGTTTGCATAGCAGACTCTTAACCTACTGAGCTAAAGTGTAAGCTTCGAGCTACATCATTGACTCAGTTGGTCTTTCTGCCTGACTCACTTATCCTCTCCAGCCAACATTAGGCACCTTAGTCTGATCTGATCTCTGTCTCAGAAGCCCCAGCTTTGTTTCCTGTCTATACACCACACACACACACACACACACACACACACACTGTGCACTCAGTCACTAGCTCTCACCACATTTTCTCACAGCTCTCTGAGTTGACACATGGCTCTGCCACGCTTAAAGACTTCCATCCCACTTTGGTAATTCCTCTACATTGCATCCTGTCCTTTAGAAATCCTTTCTGGACTGTCACAGCTGGAGTCCAATGCTGTTCATCAGAACTTTGCCGAGAACACTTAGCACGGTGACTTCTCCTCACACAGCGTTATGGAGCCGGAAGCTGTGGTTGCAGCATCTTGATTCAGCAGCTTCCTGACAGATTGGGAGGGAGGAGGCTGCAGAACCAAGTGCAGAGGGTGACTACTCATCTGTGGGAAGGCTGGCTTGAAGTCACAGTCAACACCAAGAGCTGTCTTCTCAATGTGCTCTCAGAAGCAATTAAGAGGCAAGGCATTTGTGGTACAAGAGGTGAGCCTGAGAAGCCCTCAGAAGCTGAGGGGGCAGGAGTAGGGTAAGGAGGTCAGAGCCACTGTGTTGGTCCTTATGGTGATCTTCAGCTTTCTCCACTCTCATGTAATAGACAACAAATGTCATTGAATTGAATTGGACCCTGCTAGCTCTCTTAAAGAGCATCCTTTAAAATTATTCTTACTATTGTTGTTGTTATTATTATTATTTGTGTATGTGTGCGGGCATGCATACATGCACACACATGTGTGTGTGTGCAGGTATTTGTAAAGGCCAGGAGAGAATGTCGGAATCCCTGGAACTGGAGTTACAGGTGGTCGTAAAGTGTTAACGTGGGCGCTGAGAACTGAACTTGAGTCCTCTTGGAGAGCAGTGTACTCTTTTAACCACTGGGCCATCTCTCTAGATGTTATCTTCCCTCCCTCTCTTCTTCCTTCCTTTGTTTCTTCCTGACTTTTGTATGTATGAATGTGTGTGTTGGTGTGCACTCGTGCCACAGTGCATACACGGGTGTCAGAGGACCACTTGTGGAAGATGACTTTGTCTTTCTACCTTGCAGGTCCTGGGTATAGCTGAGGTTGTCAGGTTTGGAAGCAAGCAGCATCACCTACCAAGTCATCTCACAGATCTACAGACTATGCTTGTGTAGTGGCGCACACATAATTTCCCAGCATTCAGGAGGCATGGTGAGGTAATTCTCCACAAGTTCAAGGCTATATCTTCTGGTAGTCTCTCATGCCCTTTTTGTTGTCCTCGCTTGCGTTATACACATGTGGATGTGACCTACTTCTTTTTCTATCTGAATCACTGGGAGAAAGGTTATTGCTTCGATTCATCTTTGAAGGTTCCTTGGGGCCTTAGGTTTAGCTGAAGTACCAAAGAGTATTTATATGTGCATGATGTGTGTGTGTATGTATGTATGTATGTATGTATGTATGTTTGTGTTTATTTGAGACAAGGCCTTAATATATAGCCCAAGTTGATTTTAAACCTTTCATCCTTCTACCTCTGCCCTCTCTAGTGTTAGGATAATAGCCATGTGCTGCCACATCTGGTGAATCCCAGAAATGTGTGTGTATGTAGAAATAATGAGTGTGGCCAGGAGTAGTGGTTCTTACCTTTAATCTCAGCACTCAGGAGGCAGGTGCAAGCAGATCTCTGTGAATTTGAGGCCAGCATAGTCTACATAGCGAATTCCAGGGCAGCCAGGGCTATGTAGAGAGACCCCCCTGTCTCAACAAACAAACAAACAAACACACAAACAAACAAACAAACTAATGAGTGTGTGTGTTTGTGGTGCGCACTTGTTTCACTGTTTTTAGACCTTATCTTTGCACACTGGTTATACCGATTGAGACAAAAACATGTGGGCTCTCAGAGTTTAGTCCAAGGTCTCTGATGATCATAAATGTTTAGTCAACAAGTGGTTATTTTAGAGACCAGTATATGTTCTCCCGTGAGACTTCATGGTTTCTGGGTACTACTCTTCTTTGCTTTTATTTCTTTACGTTATGAAATTTGACATCAGAAATCAGTATATCACTTACTTCCCGATCCTCTGATTGAAGTGGAGTCTTTATAACTAAGAACTAATGACTTGAAAAAAAAAACTCTTAAGTTTGTCTTTATCAGAGTGTAATGTATATTTACATATATTCTCATATATTTGTAGTTATCTGCTTATCCTTTATGTATGCTTATTGTATAATTAATGAAGAATGGAAGAAATTTGGTCAAGATATTTCTTTAAATGTCTAATACTGAACTGGCCAATCTCACACCCATAGCTTCATGCTGCTATTGACCCCTGAAGCATGACTACTTTTAACTGAGATATGTTGTAAACAGTAAAACAAAATAAAGCACGTGGAGCAAATGAGATGGCTCAGCAGGTAAAGGAGCCTTTTACCAAGCCCATGTCCTGAGTTCAGTCCCTGGAAGGACAGAACTCATCCTCACAAGCTGTCCCTTGGTCTCCACCTTGACACACTGCTGCATCATGAACATATAAACTGTCTTGACTATCCTTCACTGTTGACTTGACAGAGCCTAGAATCACCTGGGGAAAGAAGTCACAGTTGAGTAATTGTCTTTACCACACAGGTCTGTGAACTTGTCTGTGAGACATCGTCTTAATTGATGTAGAAAGGCCCAGTCCACAATGGGCAGGTCCTGGGCTATGAAAGAAAGCTAGCTGAATGAACAATTGACTTCTTTAAGGATGTGGCTCCTGGCAGGTCAATCACACCTCAGTGGATGACTTCACACCAGGTTCGTATGGGTAGCACACATTTGAGTTCATGGGTCATTAAAACAAACAAACAAACAAACAGGACAAGAGGTTGGGGGTTGGAGAGATAGGGGTGGATCTGGGAGGGGTGAGGAGGGAATGGGATCAACTATGTCCTATGAAATGCTCAAAGAATTAATTTAAAGAGCTGGCCGGGTCTACCTAACCACGAGAGTGAGCCTGTAGGAAAATATCCTCCACCTGGTTCCTCTGTTCTGCCTTGGCTGTGAGTCTGTGAGTGAGTTTCCTGGTCCAAGGAAACACTGCCTGGAGTTCCTGTCCTGACTGGACTGTGATCCGGAAGTACAAGCTGAAATGAACCCTTTCCTCCTCTAAAGTGGATTTTTTTTAAAATGCAGAAACAGAAAGCAAATGCTAGAATACACACACACACACACACACACACACACACACACACTCACACACACCAAATAAAAATTTAAAGTGCATGCTGAATTTTGAAGTCTTATTTTAACAATGTAAGATGTATTTGAATGAAAATGAGGACAAGGCAGCTCCTAGGTGTGACTGAGTATGGTAGGTAAGAAGGAGAAAACAGAGGCTCCTGGAAGGGTCCAGACTGAACTGAGCCGTGAACGGAGAGAATGGGGAAGAGCAACAGGAAGAGGGGATGGGGGGAGACCTAAGAGGATCAAGAGAGCGAGTAGTCAAAATGGCTGCATTTTATAGGAAAGAGAAGCTGAGGGGGCGGGGCTGGGGGTGGGGTGGGGTGGGGGTGGTGGGGTGGGTGGGAGTGGAGGGGAAGTCCAGCTGCTGGGCTGGAGAAGTTTAGGGTGGGGGTGGGGTGAGAAGTGCTGGGTGGAGCCACAGGGACTGAGTGAGACTTGTCCTGGGTTTCTTTGGGGGCCTGACAGTATCTTCAGTACATTTTATATATGGACTCCATGCTGAATGATGAGTGTTGGGATACTGGCTGAGATACACTGTTACTGAAGTCTATCAAATGGTTCTTTTTACTTTTTTTCCCCCCACGTGCCTTCCGTAGTTTAAAGCTGCTTCTGTTGCTGGCACTGGGTCTTGTGAGCCTGTCTGTCCTTTCCTTTTCAAAGACCTGTGTCATATATTACCAGAAAACTTACCACCACTTACAGGTTTGAGGCAGGTTTGAGGACTCACCGGCCTGCTGCTTCAAAATAAAGTTACAGCTGATAATGCTTTTACCTAGATGAAAATAAGTCCAGATATGTTAAATTATTGGGAAAAAATGCCATAAGGTCCTCTCTCTCATCTCATCATAAGCAGAGAAGCCAGGCTGTGGATAATGTGCAAGTATTGGTCCACTCAGTCTTGTGGCTTGACCTTAGGACAGGAACTCAGTCACACTCCTGAGGTTTCAGCCTGCCTCCCAGGTATGCAAAGGAGCTGAGTCAACTCCAGGGACCGTGTTAGCTTTCTATAACCGGATAACAGATTGATGAAAGTTTAGTGACCTGAAACAACACCCATTTATTAGCTTATATTCTCTATATGTTAGAAGTTCACTGTACCAGGGCCAGAGTCTCTGCTGGTGGTTTCCTGCTCTTGGTGTCACAGGGTGAAATCAAGGTGTTTGCACCTTGATTGTCTGTCTTCATCTGGAGGCTCCAGGTGAAGGGACTCCTTCTTGCTCATTAGCAGGATCCAGTCAGTTCCTTGGGGGTATGGGACTTAGGTCCCTGTTCCCTGGATAGCTGTCAGTCAGTGATGACTAGTCTCTGCTCTTAGGCTGTTTGTGTTTTTTTTTTTTTTTTTTTTTTTTTTTTGTTCAGTTCCCCACCCTCCAATCCAGGCAGCAAGCCCAAATCTCTCCAGCATCTTTTCCTGTCATTTGGCAGAGAAAGCCCTCCATTTTTAAGGGCTCATGTCACTAAATCAGACTCACTGAAATAACCTCCTTTCAACTCAACCATAATATCAAACCCATTGTGAGAATGGCATCCTTTCCCAGTCATAGGTTCTTGGGACTGAGGCAAGGGATGCTGGGAATACAGGTCAGTGCACCTTTAGCAGTTGGCCCACCAGTGTCCTGGTCATGTGATAGATAGTGTGAGTAAGGACCAGAATAGTTGCAGAAGGGAGCAAAGCGCCAGAATCCTCTCAGGAATGCAGCCTAGCTTGTGGGGAGGACAGAACAGAGCAAGAGCTGAGTTTCTGTGAGGCAATGGCTCCTGCTGGCTCAGGAGCACTACTGGGACAGGAAAGGGTCTGGCTTGCCATCTTCCTTCCCAGAGATACAGATCTCTGTGCTAGCAGGAAGTGACAGCAGTTCTGTCTTACGGATAGGATACCGATACCAATCTCCTCTTAAGTGCTCGAGGGCTACTGAATGTCCTTTGCCCTCATGCTGGAGCTCCAGTACGTGCAGATAGGAATCCCACGGCCGCTCCACCAGTGGCTCACCAGCCCTCACTGCCACTGGCTCCCGCTGTCCACTGGCCCTTGTTACCTGCCAACAATAGAGTCAGTCCTGCTGCTCCTCTGTGCTAAGGCGCCTTCTCCGTGCAGGCAGGAGCATCTCGCTCTAGACCGCAGCCTGTGCTGAGTGGGATGGCCCGCATAGCCTTCACTCCCTTTGGACTTAACTTTTGGACTTATCTCTTCCCATGTTTAAATGCTCAACTGATGGCCTTTAGTTCTCTGGGAACACTCCCAGTGTGCTGATTTCTGAATCCTTCTCATTAAGATTTGTGTCCTGTAAGCTGCCTTTTTTTCTCTTTATTCCCATTATTACTTATATGTTAGGTTTCACTTCTATTTTTTAAGTGTTGTAAGAATGGTGGTGATGATGATGATGATGTAAGATCACATGTTGCCCAGTTGATCCCAAACTCCCTCAGAGTGCTGTCGATACAAGTATGTGCTCCTACTCTAGCATACCCTGCTCTCACTCCTACTCAGACAGTACTGGGGGCTGAACCCCGAACTTCATGCAAACTGGATAGGTCCTCTACCAACTGAGCTATATCCTCAGCTATGACCCATATTTCGTGTGTGTTTTTGCTTTTTTTTTTTTTTTTTTTTTTTTTTTTTTTGGCTTTTTCAAGACAGGGTTTCTCTGTGTAGCCCCGGCTGTCCTGGAATTCACTTTGTAGACCAGGCTGGCCTCGAACTCAGAAATCCACCTGCCTCTGCCTCCCAAGTGCTGGGATTAAAGGTGTGAGTCACCACCGCCCGACATTGTGTGTTTTTGCATGTGTATTTTTCCTCGGGAGTCACCCACATTGTTGTTGTTGTTGTTGTTGTTTTTTAAATCATTATATTTTACTTGTGTGCCTACATCCTTGCCATGGTGCCCTTGTGAAAGTCAGAAAACGACGTGCAGGAGTTGCTTCTTTCTTTCTACCATGTAGGTCTCAGAAATCAACCTTGGGTCCTGAGGCCTAGCAGCCAGTGCCTTTACCCACTGGGACATCCCATTGGCTAGGAACGATCTATTTACCTTTACGCGTGAGTGTTTTGCCTCATGTATGTCTGTGTGCTACATGTGTGCCTGGTGCTTCTGATCCTATGAAGGACATCTGATCCTATAAAACTGGAGCTCCAGAAGGCTTTGAGCCTCCTCTCCAAGAGAAGGAAGTGCCCTTAAATATTGAGCCACCTCTCCAGCCCCTTGCCTAGTGTTTTGAAACAGGATCCCTCTCCCTTTTACCTGGAACATATTAAGGCAGCCAGACTGGCTGGCAGATGACTCCAGAGATCTGCCTGTCTCTGCCTCCCCAGTGGTGATATCACAAGTGCCACATCTTGATTTTTCACATGGATTCTGGGGTGGGGGTGTCAAACTCAGGTTCTCATTTTGCTTACCAACTGAGCTCGCCCACTCATATGTAACTTAAGAATTCATACACGAGGGCCATATTTACAACATGTCTATCCTTCCCTCTTTGCCTTCCAACTTTTCCTGTGTTCCTTTAACCCCCTCTTAAATTCACATCCTCTCCTGTAATTATTACTGTTACATAATTATCCATATGCCTGTGCACAGTGTGGTGGTTTGAAAGATGATGGTCCCCATAGGCCCATAGGGTGTGGCCTTGTTAGAGGAAGTGGTCCCTGGGGGTGGGCTTTGAGGTCTCAGATCCTCACACCACACCCAGTGAGGCAGTCACTTCCTACTGCCTGCAGATCCAGATGTAGAACTCTCAGCTACCTATCTACGAGACAGCCACCCGCCATGACAATAATGATAAACCTCTGAACTGTAAGCTGGCCCCAATTAATCGTTTTCCTTTATAAGAGCTGTCACAGTCGTGGTGTCTCTTTGCAGTAATAAAACCCTAATAATGTTGGATAAATAGATACAACCTATTGTTGTCCATTTATGTGTGCACATTTGACCACTTTGGACTGGATAACCTATCAGAGATGAAGTCCCTGGAGAAAACTGATTTTTCCTTTCAGCACTGTTGGTTGCTTATAACCATTCATCTGGGGGTGATGCCTCGTGAACTCTCCCCCACCCACAGAGGCCCATCAAGCCATTATGTAGGTCTGGTTTAGGCAACCATATTGTTGAGATTTCATGGGAGAGCATCCTTTCATCTCTGGACACTGTCTAGCAGGAGACGTCCTGGTCCTCTGGCTCTTACAATCTTTCTGCTTCCTCTTCCTGAGGTGTGGGACTGTAGTACAGATGTGCCAGCTGAGGCTGGGCATCCCCAGTCACTTAGTGTCTGCATTTTAACCAGTTGTGGGTCTCTGTAATGGCCTATTTCTCTTGCAAAGAGATTTTTTAATGCCTAAAATTTATTTTACATGTATGAGCATTTCACTTGTGTGCAAATATATGTACTCACTGCCATCAGAAGAAGGTGGCAGATCCCCTGGACCTGGAATTATAGATGGTTGTGAGCCTCTGTGTGCATGCTGGGAATCGACCCCTGGTCCTCGGCGAGAACAAACGTTCTTAGACATCGAGCCAACGCTCCTAAGAAGCTCCCTGACAAGAGATGAGAGAGACACGTATCTGGGAGGGTTGGTGCTCCCACTTACCTCACATTTAACTTTTTCTTTTTTCTAAGACAGAGTCTCTCTATGTAGCTGTGGCTGGCGGAGAACTCACTACATAGACAGTGGTTCTCAGCTGTCCTAGGACTGTGACCCTTTAATACAGTTCCTCATGTTGTGCTGACTCCCCGCCCCAACATAAAATTATTTCATTGCTACTTCACAACTGTAATTTTGCTACTGTTATGAATCATAATGCAAATATCTGATATGTGACCCCCTAAAGGGGTCTTAGCTCACAGGTTAAGAACCACTGATGCAAGCCCAGCTGGGCTCATAATCAAAGACATCTACCCATCTCTATCTCCCTAGTGCTAGGATTAGAGATATATGCCACCACACCCAGGCCCTCATATTTAACTCCGATAAATCTGTAAAGAAAGTTTCCTGCTCCTCACTTGGAAAATCTGTGTAGCTTGCATATGCAGAGGTTAACAGGAAGGAAAGGAGGGGTCTGTACGTCAGTGGAAGATCACTTGCCTCGAATGCAGTCTCCCCTAGCTAGGTTCAATCCCCAATACTGCTTAAAAAATAAAAAAGGATAAAATAAATAAAAAAGACTTGTCGTTGCTGGTGATCATTGGCCTGACGATCTGACATATTGTAAAACCCCTCTCTCCCGCTTTTCTGACTGTCTGTTCCCAAAGGCACTTTTAATTGCAATTTCCAACTCTTTTGCTGGGCATAGTGGCATAGACCTCTTATCCCAGCACTTGGAACAGAGGCAAGTGGATCTCTGTAAGTTCAAGGTTAGCCTGGTCAATCTGCATAGTGAGTTCAAGGCTAGCTAGGGCTACATAGTGAGACCCTGTCTCGAACCAAACCAAACAAACAGAAAACAACAACAATGATGACGACACATGCTATTGAGGCAGTACAGATCCTAACCCAGACTTCTTTATCTTTCCCCCTCAGGAAGTGTGCTTCCTAATACCATCTTCTCTAGTACCCCAAGTGTGTTCTCCATGTATAGAAGCTGTCTCTTCTAACTGAACAGCTGACTGTCCCCCATTCACCCTGAATTCTTATCTGCACAGATCTCTGTGGCTCCTCTGTTTCCCTAAGGCTATGGCGTCCAGTTATGTGATGCTGACACATGCCGTCTCACAGAGGAAAAAGGCCAGGCTTTTTAATCCAGCTTTCTCCAGCACATGGACGCACAGTGGGCACACAGTTTATCTGGCACACAGTGGGCAGTCAGTGACTGCTTGTGGTCTGGTGTTCGATAAGAGTTGAAGTAGGTGTGAAGCAGGTTTGCGGTGAGTTTCTGTCACAGTGCTTCAGGCCATGACTGAAGTGGTCATTTTTTCCTGTCCTTAGTGAATTCCACATGTTTTCTGAGTTTTTCCCATCTTCTCAAGTCGTGATTCACCAGCCATGTGCCCCATTATCCTGCCAGCTAACTGGCTAAGATATTTGCTCTTTTATGTTGTTTGACTGATGGTATAACTCTGTGACAGAGGGCTCGGCAAATGCGAGGTCCTGTGTTCCAGCCCTAACCCCCCTCTCCCCCCCAAAAAAAGAAGAAAGAAGAAAAGCGACTTAACTTTCTATAGCTTTACATAGAACTGATGAGTGTTTTCTGTATTCCACACAATGTGTACATACTTCTAGAGAGAGGCTATATAATTTGTCACTGAAACCTGGATACAACTGAGAGTAAAAAGAGGCACTATAACTAATAAGCCAGGATCAGAGATGGCCCTGAAAAATCCAGAAACATGGACAGATTATTCTTCTAGCAGCTGCGTATTGAATCATTCAGTTATGACGCTGTTCTAGGCTGATGTGAGTCTTACTCTCTCCTTTCTTTATTGTATGGGTCTGTGTCGTGTGGTCTGCTTGAGGGACTGTGCATGCCTCTCTGAAAATACTCTTCTGGGGATGGAAATATAGCTCAGTGGCAGAGTGCTTCCCTAGCTTGTGAACGGCCCTAAGTTCTCAGGATTGCGCGCGCGCGCGCGCGCGCGCACACACACACACACACACACACACACACACACACAGAGCAACGTTTATTTTATTGATTCTGCTTTCTTTGGGGGCTCAAACAGTCCCACGCAGTGCCTTTTATGAACTTTTTCTCAGTACGTTATAAACCAGGGCAAGGAGCTTAATTAGATGCTTGTGGAGAGATAATAGTTAATGTTTTCTTGTTGGTACTTAGCTTGGGCCTGTGAGTTCTCTCAATGATTTCCCACAACAGTTCTCAAGGTAGACATTATTAGGCCTATTAAATGAAAAGATGTGTTAGGAAAGAGCTTTGATCTGAACCACATTGCTAATTAAGCACCAGAGTCTGGATTGAATTCTAGATTCTGATTCAATACACTATCTCCTTTCCAAGTGTGGAAATACAGCTGCTATCAAATTCTGGAAAGTAGTTCAAAAATAATAAATGTCACACTTTTAGGACATTCCTTTGCTTTGAGTTGCATGTGCATGTATGCATGTACAGTGTATATGCATGTGCAATGCATGCATGTGTGGCTATGCATGTGCAGTGTGTGCATGTGTGAGTGTGCATGTATAGTGCATGAATGTGTGAACATGCATATGTAGTGAGTGCATGTGTGGCTACGCATGAGCAGTGTGTCAGTGTGTGTATGCATGCACAGTGAGTGAATGTGTCTGTACACGTGTGCAGTGTGTATGTGTGAGTATGCATGTGCAGTGTGTGCATGTGTGTTATGTAGAGGCCAGGAACACACATATCTTTTGTCATTCTCCATCTTGATTTTTTTTTTCCTTTCAAAGATTTATTTATTTTATTTATGTGAGTACACTGTAGCTGTTTTCAGACACACCAGAAGAGGGCATCAGATCTTATTACAGATGGTTGTGAGCCACCATGTGGTTGCTGGGAATTGAACTCAGAACCTCTGGAAGAGCAGTCAGTGCTCTTAACCACTGAGCCATCTCTCCTGCCCCCTCCATCTTGATTTTAAGGAGGCTTTTCTCTCTCTCTCACTGAGTCTGGGAATTGCCAATCAGGCTAATCGGGAATGTTCTCTTGTCTCTGCCTCCCAGAGCTGGGATTACAGGCTTTTTTCATGGGGGCTGGGGATGGAACTCAGTTCGTCTGTACTGTATTGTACTGCAAGTACTTTCTTCCACTGAGCATTCTCCAGCCCCCGCTTTGAGATCTTCAAAAGAAGATTTATTCAGTTTAGCAAGCTTGCAGAATGAGGACACTGTGGCAGCTATGTGAGCTCAGCAGAGATTAGGAGCTGGCTAGACCAACATGTTGCTTCCTGCTGTCCTTGGTGTCTGCACTTGTTATGGATTGGGAAGTGCTGGAGACAGCTTCTGTTGTAATTTAACAACTATGGTGCTTATCAGTATCTTCAGAGGCAGGCCACTGTGCAGTGATGAACTGTGGTGTCTGTTTTCTGTCCCTGTCCTTTGGGAGCAAGACTGTACTGTGGGACAGTCTTAAAGACAGTGAAGGCGCATCCTGTCTCTGACTGTAGAAAATTCAGTTTTTGGTGTTATCATAATTACAAACTATATTTTGACAAGATAAAATCTATTGTCAATGATTTTTTGTGAAGAAGAGCAAAATTTAACATTGACTTCTTCTACCCATCCTCCCCAAACAGGGTCTCATTATTTATAGTCCTGGCTATATTAGAACTCACCATGTAGAACAGGTTGGCCTTGAATTCACAACATCTGTTGGGATTAAAGATATGTTGTTACCATGGCTGGCCTAAAACTCTATTTTAAAAAAATCTGAATCATAAGGTATACTTTGTAGTCTTGTTTTAAACCATAAAGAATAAGTCAAATAAAGAGACCACTACTAATATAATATTGAACAAACCATCACGTATATCTACTGTTAAACAATAGTATCATCTAAGCTAGGTCCACACATTTAATCTCAACATTTGAGAAGCAGAGGCAGATGGATTGCCACAATTCAAGGTTACTCTAGTATGCAGAGTGAGTGCCAGGCCAGTCAAATCTATGCATAGTGAGACCCTGTGACAAGAAGCCATAACAATAACAGCCATAATAAAGCAATATCCATCTAATTAAACAGAATTGTGTTCTTAACAAAAAGAGTATGAATGGCCCTAGCAACCAAAATTAGATGCTGTTCAGTCTCTCTCTCTCTCTCTCTCTCTCTCTCTCTCTCTCTCTCTCTCCCTTTCTCTCTCTTTCTCTCATACACACACATTTATTTATTTATTTATTTTTAATTTTTTAAAAAGAGGTTTATTTGTTTTATGTATATGAATATACTGTCTCTGTCTTCATACCCACTAGAAGAGGGCATTGGATCTCATCACAGATGGCTGTGAGCCACCATGTAGTTGCTGGGAATTGAACTCAGGACTCCTGGAAGATTAGTCAGTGCTTTCTTAACTTCTGAGTCATCTCTCCAGTCCTATTTATTGATTTTTTTTTGGGGGGGGGGGACAGGATTTCTCTGTATAGCCCTGGCTGTCCTGAAACTTGCTCTGTAGTCCAGGCTGGCCTTGAACTCATAGAGATCCGCCTGCTTCTGTCTCTCAAGTGCTAGGATTAAAGGCATAGGTCACCATTGCCCAGCCTCACACTTTTTATAGAAAATGAAATATGAAATAATGTGTAACTATTCCCATAAGCATTATTTGTTACCTTTTATGGATAAGTGATAGAAAATATTGTTTAAGGTGACCATATTTACATGTCAAAGAAAAATGCAAGCAATGTATGACACTTGGAAAGTTTCAGTTTTTTTTGTTTTTTGCCTTAGGAAAGTTTTCGAAACAATGTGTCTTTAAGTATTATATCAAAAATTCTCTACCCTATTACATTATTCTTACTCAGTGAAACAGGATACAAGGATGTTACTGGCCAAAAATTGCATCAAATATCAAGTAAATGGTTACTGTTCACAAAAGAACTGAGAAGTCCAAGTGTTTATAGTCTGATGTAGGTTAAGATCTAATGGTTGGTTGACTGGCAGAAAGTAGAATCAAGAAGAAACTGAAAATAAAATTGGTTATTTTTGTTGTTGAACATCTTGAACATGTTTTTCATTTTCTCTAGGCACTTGGGAAAGATCATCAGAACAGTTATCCCCAGCCTCAAAGGTCTGCATGTGTAGTTCAGTGGTAAACTACTCACCAAGCCAGAGCAAGGCCCTGGGTTTCATCCACAGCACTGTAGAAATCAAACCTAGGCAACCCAAACACCCAGCTTCTATTGGGGAAGACAGCCGTACAGGATCAAAATTAATGGGATAAAATGTGCAGATTGTTCTGGGAATGGGAGACCAAGGGCAAGATGGGGAAGGGTTGAGGCTGTAGCAACGAAAGAAGTGGGTTTAGGCTGTGTGTCATTGTTAAAGAAGATCTGAGTGGAGTTGAGGGGTAAAGGTAGGCATTAGAGAATGTCCTAATCCCTGAGTACAGTCTGGACTTTGCAAGCACCAGTGAGGTTGGAGATGAATTCTGAGACCTATAGGGGAAAAAAAATCTCAGGGACTTTGTAAGCCATTGTAAAGATCTTATCTTCTGCAGTAACTGGAACACTGGTGGATTTTGATCAGATGAGACATGAGCTGACTCCCCTTGGGGGAGGATATTCTCCCTGTTGTTTTGACAACACGGTTTGTTGATGGTGGTCAGGGAGGCCATTTAAGCAAGCCACTGAAGTATGACTGAGACCACTGATGACAGAAACAATGTAGGTGAGCAGTGTTGATTTTGCTTTAGTTTGAATGTAGAACCATACCAGTTACCCTTATGGGGCAGAATGGATGGGAGATTGAGACAAAGTAGAAACAAGAAGTACTCCAGTTTTGGCATTGAAATTTCCTATCAATAGTGATGGTCATGTGGCTCTCTGTCTGAGTATGTGTTAGATTTCAGTAGAAAGACGTCCATTTGTTTCTTGCTTCTGAGTATATAAAGTGTGCAGCTAATGTAGTCATAAAACAGAATGTGGTGGCTGAGGCAGGAGCACTGCCGTGAGTTCCAGGTCAACCAGGGTTCTACTCCAAAAGTCCTTAGGCATGTGACACACACTAGTAATCCCAGCACTTGGGAGATGGAGGAGGAGTAATCACAAGATCCAGGACAACCTTAGCTATATCGTGAGTTTGAGGTCACTCTGGGCTACAAAAAGACCCTCTTTCAAACAATGACAAAGCAAAACCAGAAAAACGATCCCACAAGAAGTCACAGAGACGCACTGGACACTTTTCAAATGCCAGGTAGATATTCTTGGCTCTCCAATGAGTCAGTGATTCTGATTCCTTAAAAGTAACGTGATCTGAGCGTTTGGGCAAATAGTTTTCGAATGCTACTGAGAGACATCTGGTGTTGGCCAGCTCTGCCTAGCAGCGCCCTCCCTCGCCCGGGCGCGTCTATGGCCGGATGCGGATAGGAAGGTGTAGTGGCGCGAGACCACAACCTCCATCTTCCCCAGTCGCCCACCCATCGGTCACTCAGTGAGCGCCTAGCATCCCTTTAGGTCCCGCCACTCCCTCACTGGGCGGGGCCTCAGAGCGATCATCCCGCCTACTGGGGGGTCAGGGCGTGTCCTTGTGGCGGGGGCGTATCCGCGCAGCCGCACACACCGTGTGTGGCTCCGCCTCTGCGCGCCAGAGCCTAGGCGGGAGGGCGGAGCCCGAGGCAGGGAGCGCAGCTGCTGGTGTGTGGAGCTCCTAGATCTTCGGAGCCGGCGCTCGGAGCCGCGCGGCTGGAACAGGCGACGGAGACAAAGGCGACGGTGAGTGTGGGAGAAGGCCCCACGTTGGCCCCGCCGCCCGAGGCGCCAAGGATAGAGCCGCCACTCGGAAGGTTGAGGGCGAGCGCGGTCCGGGCCTCTCCGCGCTGCGGACTGGGGCTGCGGGCTGAGGTTGCGGCGGCTCCATTTTCCAGTCTGGGCGAGGTCCTTACGCTAGGACCGGCGTATGGTTCTCTTCATTCTCCGTGAGGCCAGCTTCCACCGTAGCCTGCACCTTCCTGATGGGGGAGGCGCTACGGACCCCTCCCCCAGTCCTCAGCCCCGCCAGTCTGGACCGGCGCGGAGCGGCTGGGCTCCCGAACCCCGACTCCCGCCCGGCCTGCCTGGGACCCTGGGAGAGGAATCCGGGCCACTGCCTCGCAGTCGCTGCGGCGACTCTTACAGGTTGTTGCACCGGGAGCCACGGTGGAGAGCATTACTAACGGGTGTGGTGAGTAGCGGCTCGCTGACGTCGCGTTTCGAGCTGAGGAGCAGCTCCATGCCGGCTGGTTTCAGGCAACCCTGGGAATTCCGCTTTAGCAGCAGTGGTTGCTGCTGCTGAGCTTTCCTGGAGGAGTTTGGTGGTGATGTGCAGAGCTCAGAACTGAAACGTTCTGGGCCTGGGAGTACAGCTCAGTGGTAGGGAACTTGCCGTGCACGTAGGAGGCCCAGAGTAGTTCAATTCTCCAGTACTCCCACCCGCCACCAAAAAGAAGAAGAAAATTAAATGCTCTATTAGAGGACCTACTCAGTAAAATCCTGATATAATGAATGAATCTCAGAACACCATACAAAACTGTTCCTCCTAGTAAGATGAGGCACATAGCTTCTTGACTCAGATAAAGGACTATTGGAAAGAATCCCTAGCAAGTTTCTGCCCCCATCCCCATGTAAACTATTGATAATTAGTCATTATTGCCAGCATTGCAGACAGTACCTTTGAGGTGTGGATTTTTTTGAGAGAAGTTGGTTTCCAGATTTCTGTTTCTTAGCAGGCCTGATTTCTCCTCTTCTTTGAAAATAATTGAGAAAGATGTTTGGGGTGTATTTTGAGGCCTAGCTTTCTATTTAGTAGGAGTAAAGAAGTGTATGTGCTTTGAGGGACTGTGGCATGGTCTTGGATCTCTATGAGCCAGGGAGAGCTCTGAACTTTAGGGGAGGGGACCAAATGTCGCCTTGGTGGCTAAACATCACCGTTTAACCAGCATACTCATTAGACACATATTAAGTGAAGAAATTTTTGAATGCTGTTTGTGGAAGGGAACAAAGCCCCGAATTATTTTCTGTCTTAAGCCTGAGCATGAAGTTCATTCTGTGGTATTCATGTAGCAACTAAGGACCTCCTCAAACCCCTAGGGCCACTTCACTTGGAAAAAATGGCTGGTGAACTTCAGGAAGTGTTCATTCATAGCATCCTACTTAAAAGTTAATGAGTAACTCTTTAAGGCTAAGATTATTGGGTTATGGTTTCATTTGTCAGCTTAATAAAAAATCCGTGTAGGTTTTGAAGGGACAGGAAGAATGGTTTCAACACGATGGTGTTTTTATTCTCCCCTGAACTAGATTTTGATGCATTGTTTTTATCGATAGTGTGATTCCAGATCTGTTTTCGGTAATCTTTGTAATAACATTTTCTATATTAAAAATCCCTGCTCTGTAGTTAAATCAGCACTTGCTGCTCATCTAGAGGATTGGAGTTAAGTTCCTGACACCCACACCTGATGGCTCACAACTGTCTGTAATGGGGATATGATGCCCTCTTCTGGTCTTCGTGGAGCACCTGAATATAGGTGACACACACACAGACATAATTACAAAACAGAGAGAGAGAGAGAGAGAGAGAGAGAGAGAGAGAGAGAGAGAGAGAGAGAGAGAGAGAGAGATATCCCCAAAGATGGGCAGAGAATGTGGGTCAATTGATATGAACTCCCTCGTTCAATCACCAGTACCACAAACGATATGATAGTTGGAGCCTTACTACCAACAGCTGTGATGGCGGAGGCAGAAGGGTCATGAGTTTAAGGCCATCTTTGGCCTATATATTACAAACGTGAGGCCAGTCTGAACTACATGAGACCAAAAGACAACAAAATAAATTAGTAGCTTTCTTTTGTCTTTGATATTTTAGCCATTTTTTTTTTTAAATTTCATTTTTAACAGAGCTGGGGATGTGGCCTATGGCAGTACACCTCCCTAGCATGTGTATACCAGGCTCTGTGTTTCATCTTCAGTACCACAGAATGAATGGAGTTGGTGGGTAGGAAAAAAGAAATATCTTAAATCACCTTTCCAGCAGTTTTGTTTTGCCTCCTTGTTTACCATAAAAAAATTGCAATATTGACTAAATAGTGTTGACAAGAGAAGAATTATTAGTAATAATATCTGGTTCTGTTTGGACTTCCCTTCTGGAAGTACAACTATGATAAAACTATTAAAGTGAGGGTGTGGGCTAGGCATTGTGGAATGCACCTTTAATCACAGCATTTGGGAGGCAGGAGCAGGTGGATCTCTAAGTTTAAGGCCAGCCTGGTGGTATGCATACCTAGTTCCAAGCCAGCTAGAGCCATAGAATGAGACCCTGTCTCAGCAGGGGGAAAAAAAGATGTAGGCCGAGGATATACCTTAGTTGTTAATTTGTTTAGCATGCATGAGGCCTTGAGTTTGAGCCTCAGCACCGCACAAAATTTGGGGTACCTTCCTATAATCCTAGCACTGGAGAGGTAGAGGCAGGAGGATCAGAAGTTAAGGATTATTCTTGGTTGCTTAACAAGTTCCAGTCCAGCCTGAGCTACATGAGACCCTGTTTGAAAACAAAACCAACCAACAAAACAGCCCCCTCAAAACCCAAAAATTACCACCTCCCAAACAAGCAAAACCAAACCAAACAGTGAGACTTGGATAGCCTGGTTGATCAGAGTGTTTTCCCAGCATGCATGATGCCCTGGCGTGGTGGTGCACTGTAGCTTTGCCTCAGGAGGATTGGGATTGAGATGGAGAGCAGTATTGTATTTACTGTGAACGTGAAGTTTCTGTTGTCTTTGTTGTTGTTGTTTTGGGGTGAGATGGAGCCAGGACCTCATGTGTTTCTCCTCAGTCAGTTGCAGCCCTAACCCACTTTCATTTTATTTTTATATTTTTATCTATGACTTACAAATAGTGAAATTATATGCCACATTATGATTTTCTAGTCAACAGCATTGACTTTTTATGGCTGTTCGTAGCAGTAGTAAGAGAAGAGTACATTTGATAGAATGTTCTGATTTTAGATGTGTAAAGAGTCCATATTCAGTGTTTTTTCCTAGGAATTAATAAAAGTAACACCCACACATGTTATTGATAGAGAATCATGATAGTTTTTCTTTTTAAAAGTTTGAAAATTTTTTTATGTATGTGTGTGCTCTATTTGCATATACTCTTGTATGCCAGAGGCATTGGATCCCATTTTAGATTGTTCCGAGCTACTATGTGGTTGCTGGAAATTGAACTCAGGTCCTCGGGAAGAGCAGTCAGTGATCTTAACTGCTGAGCCATCTCTCCAGCCTCTTACTTTCTTTAAAACATTTTTTTTTTTAATTTTGATTTTATTTTAGGTAGAATGTTTTGCCTGCCTTCAAGTATGTATGTATGTATGTATGTATGTATGTATGTATGTATACCATGTTTGTGTGCCTACCCATGGTGGTCAGAGTGGGTGTCAGATTCCCTGGAACTGGAGTTTGAGCCAAGCCATCATGTAGGTGCTGGGAATTTTATTCAGATTCTCCACAAGAACCACTGGTGTTTTAAGCAACTGAGCCATTTCCTCAGTCCACAGTTTCTCTTTTCTTAAAACAAAACATTAGGATTTGTGATTTATTTATTTATTTATTTATTTATTTATTTATTTATTTATTTATTGTTTTGAATTTGGTTTTTTCAAACACAGGGTTTCTCTGTATAGCCCTGGCTGTCCTGGAACTCACTCTGTAGACCAGGCTGGCCTCGAACTCAGAAATCCGCCTGCCTCTGTCTCCCAGAGTGCTGGGATTACAGGCGTGCGCCACCACCGCCCGGCATGTTTTTTTTATTTTTAATTATGTGTATTTATGTGTCCAGGTGTGGGTATCTACATATCAGTTAAGGGTCTGTAGAATCCAGAAGAGAGATTGGAATCCCTTGGAGCTACAGGCAGTTTAAGCCACCAGATGTGGGTACTAGGAACCAAACTTGGTTCCTCTGTAAAAGTAGTATGTGCTCTCAACTGCTGAGGCATCTCTCCAGCTCTGACGGCTCCTTAAATGCTGTATTTCTTGTAGGAGGATTATATGAGAATATACACCACATAGTCTCAGTCTGTAAAATGTAGTAGTGTCTGGGTTTGCGTATACTCTATAATAGTCTTATGGTGAGTAGATCACCTAATGATACATTTTGCAGAATGTCTCCATCATTGAAGTTTGACTGCTTCAGAAGTCAAAATTAATGTTCTGCAAAGTCCATATGCTTCATTACAAGGTAATGAAGAATCACCACAGTTTTTACAGTTAGCTTTTGAATTTAGTTGGCCTTTGCGATTTACCAGTGCTTGAAATAGTTTGTCATTGTGCAGACTGTGACAATTCAAATAAGACTTTCCAAGTTTAGACATTGTTAGTCTTTCTTTTTTTGTTTTTTTCAAGACAGGTTTTTTCTGTATATCAGCCCTGGCTGTCCTAGAATTTGCTTTGTAGATCAGGCTGGCCTCAACTCATAGAGTTTGAGGCCAGCCTGATCTCACCTGTGTCTGCCTCCCGAGTGCTGGGATTAAAAGCATGTACCACCATTTTTTGGCTGTTTTTTTATGGCTATTTTTGTTGTTGTTGTTGTTGTTTGTTTGGTTTTTTTTTTTTTTTTTTTTTTTTTTTGGTTTTTTGGATTTGGTTTTTTTTTTCGAGACAGGGTTTCTCTGTATAGCCCTTGCTGTCCTGGAACTCTCTCTGTAGACCAGGCTGGCCTCACACTCAGAAATCCGCCTGCCTCTGCCTCCCAGAGTGCTGGGATTACAGGTCGTGCGCCACCACCACCCTTTTCTTTTTGGCTATTCTTAGGAGTAACAAAGAAAGTCATGAGTACCAGAAAACAGGAACTTTTCTGATTTTAAATTTACTGGGTGTTTTGTAGTTGTTCTTAGAACCATTTAAAAAAAGTAACCCTGGGCTGGAGAGATGGCTCAGCAGTTAAGAATACTAACTGCTCTTCCAGAGGTCCTGAGTTCAATTCCCAGCAGCCACATGGTGGCTCACAACCATCTGCAATGTGATCTGATGCCCTCTTCTGGTGTGTCTGAAGACAGTGTACTCACATACATAAAAATAAATAAATATTAAAAAAAAAATCTTCCGATTTTAGTGGTAGAGAGTTGTGATAGTTTTAGAATGTTTATTTCTTGTAGGAAGTTATTTGATAGCATACCATGACAGCCTAGTATTATGAAAAACCTTAGGGAAAATGATTACAGAGCCAGTAAAGAACATTGAAGACAAACTGATGATGATGTCTGATACAACCTGCTTCTTGTTCAAGGATGGCTGCTCATCCTTGGCCAGCTTGAGAGCCACTAGAGTGTGGCCTTCTGTAGTTCCCCATGGCCAATGGAAGGAAGACTCTTTTGATTATAGAATAATCCCTTATGGAGATCTGAATCCAGTGATTGTTACTCAACAGATAATCTTCTTGATGCTTCTGAGCCTGAGGCTTCTTCCAGTCTGAGAGTTCCAGGTGGACAGTCACGGGAGCTGATAGATGACTGTGTCTGGAACAGCAGTCTGTGGATGGGAGGTGTCTTTATGACTTACGCTATTTGCATTTTTTCTGTAAATGTGAGCAGTGGTTAGAGAGAAAAAGTGAGGGTCATGAGGTCAGAGGATGAACTGTGCTGTCTGAACGTGACTGTGTATGTGTATGCGTGTGGGTGCGTGCATGTACATGTGCGAGAACAGGGAGGAAGGACAGGAGGTGGAGAAGATAATGGATTAGCAGAAGGTAGAATCCTTGGCAGAAGTAGTTATAAAATACAGATGTGTCTGATGCTGGAGAGAAGAGAGTTGAGCAGCACTGGCTGCTCTTCCAGAGGACCCTGGTTTGATTTTCAGAGCCCACATGGCAGCTGACAACTGTCTGTAACTTCAGTTCCAGGGGATCAGATGCTCCACCCCTTTTTCTCTATGAAGGCACTGCAAGCACGAGTGTATACACACACAGTACACAGACATACATGCGGGCAAAATGCCCTTATAGGAAAAAATAAAAGCAAGTAAGTCTGAAAAAAAGTTTATAAATACATGTGGCAGCTGGGCGGTGGTAGCGCACACCTGTCATTCCAGCCCCCTGGGAGGCAGAGGCAGGCGGATTTCTGAGTTCGAGGCCAGCCTGGTCAACAGAGTGAGTTCCAGGACAGCCAGGGCTATACAGAGAAACCCTGTCTCGAAAAAAACCAAAACCAACCAACCAAACAAAAAACCCCCAAAACAAAACAAAACAAAAATACATGTGGCTCATGGAGAGTTACTTAATAGTGGAGAGTTTCTGTTCTGCAGGTGAAACGTTCACAGTGTGATTGCGTGACATAATTCCCAGTGCACTGAAAATGGTTAAGATGCTTTCTATGTAGTTTACCTCAGTGAATAATTAAAGTGGTAGAAATGTTTGCAAGTACTTATTGACAACAGTAAGACTTATTGACAACAGTATCAAGACATGGTAAAATAACTTTGCTAAGAAAATGAAGATTCATAACTTTTGGTATATTTAAAATACTATATGAGACTAAGTAAAGCCCAGGATGATCTTATTTATAACTGTTGGAATATTTGACATACTGAAATGTTGGCGGAGGTTTTTTTCTATAAATAATTGGTTCTTTGAGAATTGAGTTTTAACCTCATTCACTTCTTCCCTCAACTCCCATGGCCACCACCCTTCCCAGTTAACCCAACTTTGTATCCTCCTTTTTCTCTCCCTCCCACCCATCAGGTCTAATTTGGCTTGCCAGTATGTTTGGGTGTATGACCTGCTGGAGTGTGGTCATCTGACCAGTGACAACACTCTTGGGGGAAATTGATTCCCCTTTCTCAGAAGCTGTCACTTGCCAATAGTGCCTCTGCTATGGGTGGGACTTGGTGTTCACCTCCCCTCTTCATGCTGGGATTGGGATTAGCTTGAGTTTGCACTGGTTAATGTATGCTGTGATAACTGCTGTGTGTTCATGGGTGCAGCTGCCTGCTCTTGTCTGGGGGAAACTGTTCCTTGTGTTCACTCACAACCTCTTGCTCTTAGCCTTTTTACTCTCTCTTCTGAAGTGACCCCTGAGCCTTGGGAGCAGAGAGCTCTAGTATAGAAGTATAGATGCTTCACTTAGGGCTGAGCATTTTGCAGGCTCTTATTCTCTGAACCTTAGTCACTTGTGGGTTTCTGTGTTAATCACCATCTACTGCAAATAGAAGCTTCTCTGATGAGAGTTGAGAGATGCATTAATGTATAGGTATAATGTATAACAATATGTCATTAGGAGTCAGTTTAATACTTTGTCTGTTTAGCAGGAAAAAAAAAGGATAGGTTCTCCCTTAAGACCTGTGTGAGCCACAGGTTCTTAGCCCCAAAATGGTGCCAGGTATGGGTTTCATCTTATGGAGTGGGATTTTCAGCCAATTAGAAAATGGTTAGTTAGTCCCATGATGTTTATGTCTCTATTGTACCAGTGGACATGTCTTGTCAGAACTGTTGGTATTGTATTTGCAAGGCTCACAGCCACTGAGATTGATGTCTTCAGTAGCATACATAGCACCTCTGGAATTATGAAAGCTAGCAGTAGTGATGAAACTTCCAAGCCAGTACCAGCTTATCATCTCCATGTTCTGTGACTCAAGTGCATAGCATTGGCAGTAGGGGGTCTTAATATCAAGTTCTGGAGGGTAACCAATAAATAGCATTGGCAGTAGCCTGTAGTGTTTAGGGGCTTATGGGACCTTACTTGCCAACATCTCCAAAAGAGGAGTTCATTCCTAGCACTGGGCTCTTTATTTGTTAGCTTGTGGTTTCTAGTAGGAGTATTGTTCTGTTTTAGGATAATGTTGTTTTAACACACAGTCTCTCTCTCTCTCTCTCTCTCTCTCTCTCTCTCTCTCTCTCTCTGTGTGTGTGTGTGTGTGTGTGTAAGCTTGCAGAGTAATAGGTAGGCTTCCATATCACTTTTTGGAAAGGTTATTTATCACTCTCCATTTTCTCTCTTATCTCCTTACCCCTTCAGTTTAACCCTTCTTGTTTTGTTGATCTCTTTTAAACCTTTATACAACTGTTTTCAAGGCTTTCAAGGGTTGTGCAGTTCCTTTTTCGTATGAATGAGTTTTAGACTTAGAACACATTTCTTTTCTCAGTTGAAAACCCTAAAATGATTAAGAACAATGCATGGCATATTGGAGTCTATGCGTATGCTGTCTGTATAGATTGTGAAAGTTTATTACAATAGTATTAGCACAAGCATTTCTCGGGTATTTTATTTTCACATTCTCTAGGATGACCTGCTTTTATGTTTTTAGGTATCAGATTTTTTTAAAAGATTTATTTATTTATTATATGTAAGTACACTGTATTATATGTAAGTACACACCAGAAGAGGGCATCAGATCTCGTTACGGATGGCTGTGAGCCACCATGTGGTTGCTGGGATTTGAACTCAGGACCTCCAGTAGAGCAGTCAGTGCTCTTAACCGCTGAGCCATCTCTCCAGCCCCGGTATCAGACTTTTTTAATTATAAAAATATTTAATTATTTGCTTAAGGATGAGCCTATGATATTTTATTAATTTTTAGAAATATTTTTTTGTATTTCATGTTTATTGGTATTTTGCCTGCATATATGTCTATATGGGGATGTCAGAAGCCCCGTAACTGGAGTTGTGAGTTGTAATGTGGGTCCTGGGAATTGAAAACAAGTCTTCTGGAAGAGGCAACTAGTGCTCTTAACTCCTTAACCATCTCTCCAGCCTCCTTAAGGTTTTATAAGAGTTAAAAAAAATTTTTTTTTAGATTTATTTTACTTTATATGTATGAGCGTTGCCTCCATGAATTTAAGTGTACCACATGTGTGTCTAGTGCTTGTGGAGGCTGGAAGAGGGCACTGCATCTACGGGAACTGCTGTTTTTGATGGTTGTGAATCTTCATGTGGGTGTTGGGAATTGAACCAAGAGAGCAACTTGTGCTCTAAACTGCTGATCATTTGGTCAGCTCTCTTGGAGGATTTTAAAAACAATTGAAAATGTGTATTTTTGATTCCTTGTGGATTGATTGAGTCACTTATTTTTGGACACAGGTCTCATGGAACTAAGGCTGGCTCACAGTTGTGTGTGTAGCTGAGGATGACATTGAATTTCTGATCCTTCTATCAGAGGTCTGTTATCCCATACAAAGGGGATTTCTGAACTGAAATGTCCAGTTTCAGTAATAAGTAATTTATCTGAAACTTATATAATGTTTATAAATGTATATAACTAAAGATGGATTATGGTAAAACAAAACAAAACAAGAAACTCTGTTTCCTAGAAAATGGTACATGAATTCACATTAAATCTCATGATTTTTTACAGGGATTGTGAGAATCCTGACCAGTTTTGTTTACTGATCCAGAAATTCATGCTATGATTTCTTATGGCATCTTCATGGTAGAGTTTTTGAAAGTGTATTATATTAAAGCACAACATTATGTTTGTTTTACTTGGTTTATCAAGTCATCTACTTTGACTTTATTTTTCTTTTCAGTGCTGGGGGTGGACCCTAGGGTGCCCCAGGTGTAAGCAACTGCTTACTGTTGAACTAACTGTACATCAATCTTCTACTGTGACCTTTTGCATAGGAAAGCAGAATGAACCTAGACTCTCCAACACTGTGTGTCACCCCGCTCTGCTGTGGGGAACTGCAGGTCTTTGTGAAGCTCTTCTGCTCAGTGATGGGTCTTGATATGGTTGAAGCAGAAGAAAGGTTCTCACTGTGCTGTCAAGCCTTCCCCGAGAGTTATTCTCTAGGTCTTACAAAGCTCTTGTAGCTTTTCTAGTCACTTAAATAATGAAGTCTTCTGGTGTCTGTCAACACTGGCCTTATTTTAGTTATTTCCCCCCCCCCCCCCTTTGTTTTTTCTTTTGAAACAGGTTATCACTATGTAGCTCTCTGGCTGGCTTTGAAGGAACTTGCTATATGTGTCAGGCTGACCTTGAACTTACAGAGATCTGCTTGCTTCTGCTTCCTGAGTGGTGTGATTATAAAGACCAGGTGTGCTGTCACACCTGGTGGTTTTCTTTCCTGTTCATTTGTTTCTCTGTTTTATAAATAGTATTGCTAATTCTTCAGTAAGGGTATCCTTCCCTGTTTAGAAATTGGGGGGGCAGGAGGGATGAGGTTTTGAGTGGTTATCCAAATGCTATCTGCCATTTTTGTCAAGTAGGTCATTAGATGAATCTGGTCCTAGGAATACTGTGATATTCTTGGGTATTCCATGTCTGGGGAACCACACTCTACTGAGTAGCATGTTAGTAGAAGTAAGCATAGTACATTAAAGTGACTTCATACAGCATAGCTTTTAGCATTTACCTGGGGCCTCAAAATCCTTCCCAACTCCTGTTTAGTAATGCACTTTCAGGGTACTTCTGTGCGCGCGCGCGCGTGTGTGTGTGTGTGTGTGTGTGTGTGTGTGAGTGTGTGTGACTCACTGCTCGTAGCATCATTTGCTTTTAAGGCTCCCTTCTCCATAATATTGAATATATTATAAATAATCTTAAATATTTTTTTGTCATGTTTGAACCTAAGGCCACTGTTCTTGCCTCTTTACACTCCATCCTTTTGCCATTGCACTCCTCTGACCACCCTGTCACCCATACATAACCTGTATAGCAGTTTTTACCTGGACCATGCCCAGCTCCTCAAGTGCCCACTGGCCTTGAGAGCTTTGCGTGTCTTAGTCTATTATCCCAGTGCTTTTCCCTGGTGCAGTTCTGTCTTGCACCTTGTCCGGCATCTCCTGTACCACACCCTTCCCCCCTTTTTGTTTCCAGCTGATGAACTAGTTTCTTGTATACTCACAATGAAAGCAATCTAGAAACATTTCCTGGCCATCCTACATCTCTGCTCACATCTTCTGTTTCTGCCCTTGCTCTTGGCTTTGTTCCTTTTCTCTGGTCAAGGATATTAATTGCTTCAGTCTTGATCTCATTCAGCATGTATACCTTTGTCCTATTTCTCCTGGATTACTTTAATCATACAAAGATAATGCTAAAAAATATCCCATCTTCAAAAAAGCCTCAATGTGTTCATCTCTTACCTTAGTTACTGCTCTAAAAAAGTTGTAGGGTAGACTCCCCAGTCAGTTCTCCAAAGTAATTTCAGTTGAGATAGCAGTATTTGGCTTGATTGATAATCACATCTTTGAAACCTTTCTTTCTTTTGCTTTCTGGATAATACTGTGTGTTTTCAGTTTCTTCTACTGGTTCCTTTTTTGTTGCCCCAGCTTTTAAAAAAGGAGGCAGTGTTCCCAGGTTCTATGTTTAGATCTCTGATGTATTTATAGTTAGTCTCTCGTGATCTCATCCTATCTGGTGAGAAAAGCTGAGAATTTTATCTTTAGTCTGCATCTTTTTCTAACCTCCAGTCTTGAGATCATCTGCCTATTCAACATTTTAAATTAGACATCAAATAGGCTCATGTTGTTTAACAAAAATCACATCTAAACTCATTCTCCCGCTTCTCCTCCTCTGGTCATTATTCCCATTCCAGTCTTCCTCATATTGTTAAATGTCAACTTCGTCAGCATCTGTGGCTGAAAACCCACCAGACTCCACTTCTTGGTACTCCACATTGAATTTAAATAAGGTGTCATGAAAACATATGTTTTCATCTACCTTAAAAAGCTGTGTTAAGAATAAGGGCGGGGCCTCTAGGGATATCCAGCTTGGTAGCTGTGCTCGCTGAGCATGTGCAAGGCTCAGTGTTTGATGCCAGAAAACAGGCCCATAGGCACTGAGAAATAAATTGACCCAGTTTGCCATCTTCAAGTCCAGCCACTCTCTAGGCAACCGTTGTCTTGCTGCTCCTCCTCTGTTCTGTTTTCAACAGAACAACCAGGTCATGTCTTTAAAATGGAAGTTTAGTTATTTCACTTCTAGGTTCCAGAGCCTTCTGCCTTCTGTGGTGTTCTAGGCTTTTTTTCCTTCTCTTTTCTGTTGGTATGATAACATTTGAATCAGAGGTAACTTGGGAGGAGGAAAGGATTTATTTGGCTTATAGTTCCAGGCCATGTGTACATCATTGAGGGAAGTCAGAGCCAGAGAATTGCTCTTGGACAGTGTTTCGTTATAGAACAGCAAACTGCAACAGGTGGCTTCTGTTATAGAAAATGAAACGAGAGTTACTGCAGAGCATATGAGACCCTCTGCTGTTTGTGTCATCCTGCGTTCAAGTACTAGTTTTCCCTTGGTGGACGCTAGTCCGAGGCTTCCTCTGAAGGTCCTTTGCTCTAGTATATACAGTTATGTTGTCTGCCCCTACAGATACAACTTGCCTCAGTCTCTGGACTGTGTCTCAGTATCTGGACAATGGATAGTTGTGGAAGGTGCTAAATGAGTGTGTGGAGTTGGTGGAATACATGTGTATTTTTAGCTAAAAAAATTTAGAGTGGAAGAATTAGTGGAAATAAACAATGCAAGAGGAAGAAGTAAGTTTGGAATTAGTTGGTTTTGGTATGGAAAGTAGAGACACTGAAGTGGCAAGGGGCAGAAGAAGAAATGAGAAGTGGGGCAGGGGGAAGTTGAGATGGAGTGTGGTCTGGAGGAGGTGGCAGCACTTAGGTTTGTTTTGTTTTGTGTGAGTTTTATTTTTTTGAAACATGGTCTCACACTCTGCAGCTGTAGATGTCCTGGAACTCACTGTGTGGACCAGGATGGCCTTAAACACAAAGAGATCCTCCTGCCTCTGCTTCCCAAGTGCTATGAAATGAGCCACTATGCCTAGCTGGCTCATTAGAACTTTTTGAGGGTGCTTTACTTCATATTTCTCTTTAAGATAACAATTCTTGAAGGCTGAGTGTTGGTGACTTACATGGCCTTGCACAGCTCTGACTATGATATACTTTGCTTTTTACTAGAGCTGTTCACTGAAATGAGATTGGAAGCCAAAACGTTCTTTTGTTAAACTTTTAAAGAAAAGCAATTCCTGTCACTTATATAGCCCGGCATTATTATTTTGTATATATATGTACGTATCTCAGAGTTAACTTCAAGATGTTCCTTGATCTTCTCCCCACTCCCTGATTTTTTGAAACAGTCTTACTGGGACTTGGGGCCTTGCAGATTCAACTTGGCTGGCCAGTGAGACCTGAGAGGTCCTGTTTCCACCATCTCCGTGCTGGGATTATGGGGGTCTGTTACTGCATGGATTTTATGAGGCCGGGGATTGATCTCAGGTTCTGATATTGAACATTTTACTGAACTGCCTCACCAGTCCCTTCTTGTATTATTGTTGCCATTTCTTGTCAAAAGCTCAAACAGTTCTCAGTTTTAGGGGAGAATTTCAGGGCACAAAAGTTGCTAACTACCGTGTCCTGTCAGACTAACTGTACTTCCTGTTTACTCCTCTCTCAAAAGCAGAGCTGGGGACACGAGGGCAGAGTGGTGGTGTGTCTCACAAATACCCCGCATTTCCTTGATTACTGTAGCTAGCTACAGTAATGTATATTACTATTTTGAATAGTATTTAATGTATGGATGTACATATTTGTGTTCTTAAATGAAAATGCTGGGCTGTACAGGAGTACTTTCATTTTTGTAACTGCTGAAGGTTGAAGCAGTGGCCCTACATGTGAATGGCAGCCAAGCTACTGAGCCTCAGCCCGACTCTGAAGACCGTTTTTAAACTGCAACTCAAGTTCAGTGAGAAAGGAGAATGCCGGTGAAGTTAATTACATGCAAGTATTCAGTGTTCTGTGAGGAAGAGTTCTTACTTAACCTTCCACCCCTGAGCTATAGGGACCATATCCTGCTAATAAGTCTTTGAGGCAAAACTTTGAAATAGGTGGTTTAGAAATTCCTGAATGGCCGGGCAATGGTGGCGCATGCCTGTAATCCCAGCACTCTGGGAGGCAGAGCCAGGTGGATTTCTGAGTTTGAGGCCAGCCTGGTCTACGGAGTGAGTTCCAGGATAGCCAGGGCTATACAGAGAAACCCTGTCTCGGAAAAAAAACTAATCCAAAAAGCAAAACAAAACAAAACAAAAAATTCCTGAATGAATAATGGTGTAAATAAAAATTATTTTCTATTGAACATTTTTATTTAATATGTAATAATCTATCTTTTCATAGATTTGTTTTGTGGTACTAGTGTGTGGACATAATCTGAACTTGATTTTTATGGTCACTTGAGGTAGGTTTGTGTGTGCTTTTGTATAAACATGTACACATAGTTTAATCTTTCCTCTAGTAATCTTAACTCCTAAGTAGTAATAACCATAAAAATCAGATTTTGAATTTTTATTTCACATTAAAAGAAACATGACTTACATATGTATTTATATGTGTGGTGTTGTGATGTTTGAGAGGGTCTTGATGTTTAGCTTGGTCTGGCCTCAAATTTGTCATCTTCCTGCCTCAGCCCCAAGTGTTGAGATTATAAAGTATATAACACCACACTGACTCTTTTTTTTTTTTTTTTTTTGAGACAGGGTTTCTCTGTGTAGCCCTGACTGTCCTGGAACTCACTTTATAGACCAGTCTGGCCTTGAACTCAGAAATCCGCCTGCCTCTGCTTCCCAAGTGTTAGGATTAAAGGTGTGCGCCCCCACCCCCCACCCCCGGCCTGGCTCTCTTTCATAATTAAAAAAAAATGTTTTTTTAAGTTAGAATGGTGGCATATGCCTTTAATCCCAGCACTTAGGAGGCAGAGACAAGTAGAACTCAGTGAGTTTGAGACCAGTGGGCTCTGCATAGTGAGTTCCAGGACATCCAGAACTACCTAGTGTGAGAGTCTTATCTCAACAAAACAAAATATATATTTGTTATTTTAAAATTGTGTGTGCACACACATATGAGCATGCTTGTTTGTGTGTGAGCATGAATGCAGTTGCCCACGGGGCCCCAAAGAGGGTGTCAGATCCCCTAGACCTGATGCTACAGGTAGTGTGAGCTACCTGTCGTGGGTGCTGGCATCCTGTCTTTGCTTACAAGAGCAATATGTGCTTTTAACCCCTGAGCCATCTCTCCAGCCCACTGTTACTTTTTTTGTTTGTTTGTTTTTTTCAAGACAGGGTTTCTCTGTGTAGCCTTGGCTGTCCTAGAACTTACTCTGTAGACCAGGCTGGCCTTGAACTCAGAAATCCGTCTGCCTCTGCCTCCCAAGTGCTGGGACTAAAAGGCGTGCGTCACCACCGCCTGGCTCCACTGTTACATTTTTAATATGTATTTTACATGTCAAATAATTTTGAATGGCATACTAGAATGCTTTGGTTAAAGTTTTTAAATCCATTTATTTTATGGACCAGGTTATCTTTATTAGAATCCAGCATTTATCTAGTTGAGTTTGTATGTGAAATACTGCCCTAGGATTAAGATCCTTATTCATGAACTCATGCATTTTCCCCCCACATTTTAATTTACGTTGTGTGTGCATACATGTACACACATGCTCTGACACTCCTGTGGAGATCAGAGTGGACCTGATTATTAATTTTTTAACTGTATTTCTAATTGCTCCTTCATCTCAGTGCAGATGCTAAAGATCTTACGATGCCTCTGAGAGTTTGTTGGTTTTGTGACTTATCCTTCCTTGATCAGTCTATTCAGATTGTCTGTAGTGAAAGAAGTCCAGCTGAGCCAGTGTGCTGTGTCCCAGCTCCCTGCCTCCTCCCTTCTGTGATGTATATATAAACACTCTAGTTCAGCTTTTTGGGTGGAGTTTGCCTGTCAGCATATCTAAATGCTCCTGGCATTTTCTGCTACTCCCTATGTCTCCCAGTCAGTGTTATCAAGTCAGTAGACAATCTCCTGTCAGCCCTCAGGTGTTCACAGCTTCTGTTTTCAACACCCTAGTTCTAGAGACGCTTGTCCTGTCATAGAGAATTTATTGTTCAGCACTTGAACTTGGTTGACTGAGAGGGTTGCTGGCATTGGTCAGCCACATTCACTTTACTTAATTTATTATCCCTTAGCTCAAATTGTTCTCTAATGCACAGCACCAAATAAAGTAACTGTTTCATAAAGAACATCAGAAAACGTAAACCAGTGGAAAATGCTTGAATCTCTATCCCAACAGTATAGGGGGTTAATTTTGATGAATGTCTTTGCAGAAGTCAGTGGATTTATCCTCAAAAGATTCTATTTCATCTCACTCCAGCAAATGTTACCAATGTAAAAACATTGCTTTTTATTCAGTGAGAGAGGATTTGTTGGAGAGGAGAATTTAACTTTGGACAGAGGTAAAGCTGCAAGTAAAGTTGTAAAGAGAAGTATTGGTGGGCTGCATGTGGGGTGCACACCTGGAACCTTAGCACTCAGGCGTCTGAGGCGGGAGGAGCAGAGCATGGGAGAGAAGGTGAAGCCAGGGCACTGTGAAGAGCTGGAGAAGGCTCAGAGTGCATCTCATGGTGTGGAGATGTGGGTCAAGAGTCTCCCCGGCCTCACCATTAATGGGCTTGTACTTGGTCATCCCTAGAGTGGCCACTGTGTGTATCTATAGGTTCAGTTGTGAAGATGTGGGAAAAAGAATGTCCCTCAAGTCAGTCTCTATTATGTGTCCAGGGACTTGGAGAACATTAAGAAAGCATTTTCCTGACTCATGATAAACCCCTCAGCTATGGTTCCTGCTAGAAGACTATGCAGCACATTATGTAGCATGTGAATGTTATGTAATGCTGAGTAAAAATGAAAGAGAACTTTAAAGAGTATGGCGCGGTGTGGGCTACATGGTGAGGCCCTGTCTCACTGGTCTCATGTTCTTTCTCCTCTTCCCTCTTTTGTGTTTATGGGCAGTGGAATGTGGCAGGTCACTTATTTTATTTTATTGATTTATTTTTGAGGCAGAGGCTGGCTTTGAACTCCCTATATGGTGGCTGGTCTTGAACTCCTGATTCTCCTGCCTCTACCTACCAAGTGCTAGGACAGCAGTCCTGTCCCACCATGCTGGCTAAGTACTGTTTTGTTTTGTTTTCTCCTTAACATTCTTACTGTCACACTTGATTATTTTATATTGACTAACAAAAAATGTAGTTCCATATACAGTAGAATTACTTTACTCGTGGTCCTAGGATAAAATAAAGGCTAGAGGATAGATTCACATGTTTTTCTCTGCCTTGTCTGGTATTGCTTTAATGTTAAAATAAATATAGTGAGCCTATGAGATGGCTTAGTAGGCAAAGGTACTTGTTGCTAAACCTGAGCTTGATCCCTGGGATTCACATAGTGGACAGAGAGAATCACCTCCAACTTCTGCATTTCACTGTGGCATACATAAATAAGTAAATAAATGTGAGAAAAGTAATTTTAGAAGAACCGACCTCCAACCCCTAGGATCAGACTCTGGCAGAGTCCATTGTGCATGCCAGGCATGGACTCTACCATTTTCAGCCTCAAGGATATGTTTAGTTGAAGGCCTACACTAAGTCTGTATAAAAACTGTCATCTGCAGATGGCAGTTCCATCAGCTATTGCTGTGCTCTGTGTCAGGAGTTCTTGGGAAAAATTTTAGCATGTAAGAATTGTTATATTAGAGTTTGATTTGATTTTTATTTCATACATGTAAAAGTACTTATGGGAGCATTTTTTTTGTGTGTGTGTGTATGTGTGTGCGCGTGCGCGCGTGTGTGGTGTACTCTCAGAAAACCACTGTCCCAATCTCATCAACATCTTGAAGATGTTTGCACCTTCAAGAAGTAGTGGCCACAGCTATCCAAGAGCCCTTAGGTTGTTATAGTAAGTGACCAGTCTTTTGCCAGAATGGAAAGCTACTTGCTTTGGCTTTCTTCTCCCCAATGCTGTCTTTTTCTGTGTGGCATTACAGCATGTTCACAGGCTCCTGAAGTTTGTCTTTCTCTCTCTCTTTTTTTTTTTTTTTTTTTTGAGACAGGGTTTCTCTGTATAGCCCTGGCTGTCCTGGAACTCACTCTGTAGACCAGGCTGGCCTCGAACTCAGAAATCCACCTGCCTCTGCCTCCCAGAGTGCTGGGATTACAGGCGTGCGCCACCACCGCCCGGCTTGAAGTTTGTCTCTTTATAGCCATTTTCTTATCTTAGTGCCACTTCCTTGGTTATACAGATGTTGCTCAAACTGCTTCTTAATGTGGTAAGAAGAATAAAAAGCAATATTGTTGATGTGGCTATTCTCTACTGAGAAATAGTACATTTGTTGTCAGTCAACTCATCGTCCCTTCAGAATGTCCCTAAAAACACAGCGTATTTGTGAACAGATAAGCAACTTGCCTATTTAAGAAAAATGTTGAGAATTATTCCATACTTTTTTATAAAGTTTAAATTCAGAATGAAATTTGGCCTGTTAGTTTTTAGAGTATCTCTTATATTTTGACAAATTTGTACATATGAACAATACATAATATGTTCCCTCAATTCCTATCCTCCACTACTCCCAGGTAACCCCCAGATGTCACCTATCTTTTATAATTTCCTCTACTTTTGTGCTAACAACCCACTGAGTCCAGTTAGCGTTGCCCATTGGTTGCTCGCTGATCTTGTCAGCTTGACCTGGTGAGGTAACCACAGCTGCAGCGAGCTCATGACTGAAGCATCATCATATCCTGTCCTGAAGACATTCACAGCACTTCTCCCTCCTCCAGCCCTTACATTCTCTCTGCCCTCCTTCCATGCTCCATGAGCTTTCAACTAGTAGGGTCAAGGTGTGTGAGTGTGTGTGTGTGTGTGTGTGTGTGTGTGTGTGTGTGTGGTGCTCTTAGGAAATCACTGTCCTTTTTTTACATTTATTTTATGAATTAATCTTGTTTTGGTGAAACCCTGTTTTATGTATTGGGCAGTGGTTCTCAACATTCCTAATACTATGACCCTTTAATACAGTTCCTCATGTTGTGGTGACCCTAGCCACAACATTATTCGTTACTGTTTCATAACTGTAATTTTGCTACTGTTATGAATTGTAATATAAATATCTGATATACAACCCTTAAAAGGGTGGGTTACCCCTAGAGGGGTCCCGACCCACAGGTTGAGAACCAGTGGTATAGCGAGAGAGGCTTATAGTTAGACACACATAAATGAGTTTGGGAGGTGCTGGGAGGTAGCATGGCAAGCCCTTGTAAATGTTTTCGATTGTTTTCTCGGTTGAGAAAGGGTATAAGGTATTTTGGCGATGACTTGGCTCGTGGAAGATGTTAATAATGTTTCATTTCCTTTCTGCTGTACCTATTGTGTTAAGATGTCTTGGTAGCTCTTGAAAGTTAATTGGGGTCCGGAAACTAGAAATATGTGAGATTCAGGTGGACTCATATGTATTTGTGGTGATTGTTTACTCTCTTTGTTCGAGAATGAGAGTGGTTTTTGTGCCTTTTAAAAGTTTTATGAATGGCCAGGTGGTATTGCTGCATGTTGCCTTTAATTCCATCACTCAGGAAACGGGGGTAGGTGGGTCTTTGAATTTGACTTCTAGCACTTGAGACAGGCAAATGGATATCTGTGGTACAGGGTGAGCCTGGACTGATAGTGAGTTCTGGGACAGTCTCACACTCTTGAGACTAAGCCTTTAAAAAGCAAAACAAACAAAAAACTGAGATTAAACTGTTCTGAGTTGAGCTGAGCCAAACTAGCTTGAGATGAGTTAATTATGGCTGACTAAAAGGCTGAGAAAGTAACTATTTCTGTATTTCCTTAGAAATGGAAACATTTATATTTCTTAACATTTATTCAAAATGATGTGTATTTTAATAAATTGACTCTTTTTTTTTTCTTTTTTTGGTTTTGAGACAGGGTTTCTCTGTGTAGCCCTGAATGTTCTGGAACTCACTCTGTACACCAGGCTGTCCTTGAACTCAGAAATCCACCTGCCTCTGCCTCCCAAGTGCTGGGATTAAAGGCATGCACCTGCCCTGCTTAAATTGACTCTTTTGGGAAAAAAATATATCTAAAATACGGAGGAGACAACTTTTAACTTCAATAATAATTACAAGTTTCTTTTACCAGATTTGAGAAACAATGGTGTTTTGGTTCTGAATACAGTGTGGTTCTAAGTGCATCAATGCGGGGAGTGCTGGTGGATTTAGTCACCAAACACCCTTCCAGCCTGGCCAAACTGTCAATTCTAGGATTTTCACTAAAGAATGTACTTGGGGGTAAAAAGCACTTTTCTGCTCTTTTTGGGAGGGGATGACCCCTCCCCCAATAGGCTTATGGGGAAAATTTTCATAATAGTAGATCCAGTCTGTTGAAATGTGTAAGTCAGTGCTGTTGACAGCCTTCTTTGTCTAAATAGTAATTTTATCACCAGAGAAAACCAACATTCTTCCAGCTCTGCACTCTGACACAAGAATGAAGTGTTTGTCCCTGGGATTTGCCTCTTTGGTTGGAAAGAAGTCCTGTATTTATGACCTCTCATCAGGGTTTGTCAGTAACATAGCCCCTGTCACTGCCTCTTACAGCTGAGTATTCCATGGTGTACATGCACAGCATTTTATTTTTCTGTTATCTGTTTGTGAACATTGTGAGTTTTTTCTTCACATTTCAGCCATTATGAATAATGCAGTTAAGAATATGAACATTTAACCATAGTGTGGTGATTGAGTAATGGAGGCAAACAGCTCATGAGACAGAAGTGGTCCCATAAGATCGTGATGGAGATTCTTGTTATGGTATCTGCTCTATCACCTGATTGTGGAGATGTTGTATAATATTACTGTGCTGCTGGTCATAGAGAGGTACAGAATACACAGTAATATAAGGTATATAACACTTGCTAACATAAACTATATATTTATATAAATATAAATATGTAGTTTTCATCATTAGAATATTTTTTCTACTCATATATAAAACATATAGTGTGTAAACAGCCGCGGGCAGGTCCTCAGCCAATGTTCTGGAAGGCGTTATTGTCATAGGAACTGGCAGGCATGCATGTGGTTGCTCCTGAAAACCTTGCAGAGGGAGACTGCAGACTGTGTGCACCTTCCTGTAATCCTGGTACTTGGCAGCAAAGGTGGGCAGATTGCTGATATCAACCTGGGCTGCACAGTGAGACCTTGTCTCACCGAACAACAAAAATAACCTGGTATATTTTAAAAACACACATTTATTTATGGTGTATGTGCATGCACTTGTACACATGGAGGTCAGAGTACACTTGAAGAAGTTAGTTCTACTTTCACCATGCAGATTCCTGGAATGGAACTTGGGTCAGGTCATCAGGCCTAGTAGCAAATACCTTTACTTATTTAGCCATTTCATTGGGGGGTGTGTGTGTGTGTGTGTGTGTGTGTGTGTGTGTGTGTAAAACATCCCTCTCCCTGACAGAGTTTCTCTGGTTTTCCTGGAACTTTCTCTGCATACCAGACTGGCCTTAAGCTCAGAGAGATTTTTGTGTGTGTGTGTGTGTGTGTGTGTGTGTGTGTGTGTGTGTGTGTGTGTGCCTCTTGAGTGCTGGGATTAAAGGCAAATGCCCATATACTTGGCCTGGTTTTAAATGTTTATTTTTTTCAAGATTTATTTATTTAATATGTGTGATTACACAGTTACTGTCTTCAGACATGAGAAGAGGGCATTGGATCCCATTACAGGTGGTTGTGAGCTATCATGTGGTTGCTGGGAATTGAACTCAGGACCTCTGGCAGAGCAGTCAGTATTCTTAACCACTAAGCCATCTCTCTAGCCCTAGTTTTAAAAATTTTAATTGAAATAGAATTATATCACTCTTTCTTTCTCCTTCCTCCAGCCCCTCCTAGCTACCTTTCCACAAACCTCTCTCGTATCCCCTCCTCCTGTCAAGTTGATGCTATTATCAACTCTCTTTCCCTCTCTCTTGTAGTGACAGTGTTTTGCTGTTTGAATGTATATGGCTTCAAGACTAACCAATACTTCAAGATTTTCCCCTCTCATGTTAAAATGTTCATTGATATTGCCATTGTTCCCATTTTGTTTATGCAGCCATTTCTAAGAGAGATTTGTTTCACAGCAGCCGTTCTTGTATTCTGGCTCTTACAGTTTTTTACTCCCTCTTCCATGATGTTCCCTGAGTCATAGATCCAGGAGCTGTAATGAGTATGTTTTCACTGGGGCAGGACTACCCATAGTTTCTGGATTGTATTCATTTGTGGTTTTCTGTAATGGTCTCTACTTGCTGTAGAGAGACTTCTTTGATGAGGAGTGGTCACTACACTTACCCAGGTAAGCAGGCTCTTGCAAGAAGTGGGATTGCAGGTCTAGTATTTATATTTTAAAAAGTCCTTCCAGGAACTGGAGAGTTGGCTCAGCTGTTAAGAGTACTGGTTCCTCTCCTAGAAGTCCTGGATTCAGTTCCAAGCACTCAAATGACGGCTCGCAACCATCTATAACTGTAGTCCTGTGGGATCCAATGCCCTCATTTGCTATGTAGAAATACATGGAGACAAAACGCCAATATATAAGCATGTGCTTGTCATCTCCAGCATTGCACTGGTAATTTAGATTCATAGAGAATTCAAGGGAGAATGATTGTCAGAATGCAGTAACATGATTTAAGATTGTGCATGTGCAGCTGTCCAATGAGTAGCCTGGAAAAAGTTATTGAGTTTTTAAACAGTTCTATACTTTCGAGAGGAAAAGGAACATTTTATTTATATAGGACGTTTGGCTTGTTTTTTTGGTTTCTGATACTGGGTCTCAGCAGTATACACTAAACTGGCTTTAAACTCCTGATTGTTCTGCTTTAGTCTGCTGGATGCTGGGCTTACAGATGGTTATATCACCAAGCTGGCAAGGAAACTTTTAAAACAACACCAGTTGCATCTTTATGTTAACAGAAATGTATTCAACTTAGAAAAACAGGATCGTGCAGTCTTAGGAGGTGCCTTAGTTAGGATTTCTATTGCTGTGAAGGGATACCATGACCATGGCAATTCTTTTTTTTTTTTTTTTTTTTTTTTTTAATTTTATTTGGTTTTTTTTTTTTTTCTTCGAGACAGGGTTTCTCTGTATAGTCCTGGCTGTCCTGGAGCTCACCCTGTAGACCAGGCTGGCCTCGAACTCAGAAATCCGCCTGCTTCTGCCTCCCAGAATGCTGGGATTACAGGTGTGTGCTACCACCGCCCAGCAGACCATGGCAACTCTTATAAAGGAAAATATTTAACTGGGGTTGGCTTGCAGTTTCAGAGGTTTAGTCCATCCTATCATCATGAAAAGCAAGGTGGTACACATGGTGCTAGAAGGAGATGAGAATTGTACACCTTGATCACAGGCAGCAGGAAGTGAACTTCTGAGATCTCGAAGACACACACCTCCTCCAATATAGTCACACCCACTCAGGGTCATACCTCTTAGTAGTGCCACTCCCTATGGACCTGTGGGAGTCATTTTTATTCATCACAGGAGTGTTTGTATTTTATATCGATCCACTAATTGCCATATATTATACATAAAATTACATTATACATTACAAATTACATTTTTTGTCTTGTTTTTTGAATGTTGAAATTTCAGGTATTTGTCACTGGGCCAAGTATAAGAGAAACTTTAATTCTTCTTATAGACCTTACAAATTCTTCTTAGAGACCTTATTAGACTTCTAAAATGGGGTGAAGGGATAAATAAATAAAAGCAATGCATATTTTAAACACAAGATACCTACTATAGCTTTATAGAGTCCATTCTATGGAGCAAACACTTGGTTTCAGAGAGGACAGTTGGTGGTGATAGAATTACTACATAAGAAGGATCAGGATTCAGGGTCATTCTCAAGGTACATCACATGTGTGTGGGGGATTAGGAATTCCTGGACCATGTAGGTCTCTGTATCAGCATACCCTCTTCCCCCCAAAAGGGAATGGGTGGTCTGTTAGAATTGAAGTAGTTTTGAATTGATATCTTCAAGAAGATAGGCCCATAGTTATGTCCTAGAGGCCAGGAAGTTGAAACTGGTAGATAGCTATTTGAATTCTGAATCCGGGGCCACAACTGCTGCTACTGGCAGTAACTTCTGAAGGCGGATTCTCCCACTCACCGACTCACCACTTAGTTCAGCAGTGAAGCATGTGAGCCTAACTTCTGCTGCCCACTCTCAGGAGCAGCGTATTCAGCTCTGTTTACATCCTAGATAAATTAAGTACAAGAGGAAAGTCTGGAAAATGTAGGGGATTTTTTTTGGTGGTTGTTACCTTTTTTTTTTTTTCCCCTTGAAGTACAGGAAGGAATGTATTCTAGGGGAGCATGAGTATCCTTCTGCTTTGGTTACAAGGCTTTGCATGTAGTGTATTTTGAAGGTGGTAAGATTCAAAACATTTCAGCATATGTTCTGAAATGTTATACTAAATATGAACCATTAATTTTGTTGTTTATATAAAAAAAATTTCAGGCCTAATGTTTTTCAGTTGCAAGTAAGCTAGTGTTTGTAAAAACCTTTTATAGTGTGTTTTCTGTTTGTAGTGAATGGTGGAAGGATGCCTAGGGATGGAACTGTATAATCTTTATTTTTTTCTCTTACTGTTGGATTGTGTGTGTGTGTGTGTGTCTGTGTCTGTCTGTCTGTGTGTGTCTGTGGGTATGCATGTGTCACAGCATGAATGAGAGGAGGCAGGGCCTTTTGTTCATAGGCTGGTTGGCTGGTGAGTTTTCTTGGGATTCTCCTATTTCTGTAGGAACACAGGATCAGAGATATATTACCTTTCCTGGCTTTTCTTGGGTACTAGGAATTCAAACTCAGCTCCTCGTGCTTGTGCAAAGCCTTTTTTGCTCAACCATCATTACTTGCTATGTTTTTTTTTTAAATTTAGTTTATCCTTATTATCTTGCTGAAATGAAGTTGTAGTAATTTTTAAAAATACTGTGTATGTGTGTGTGTGTGAGGGGGAGTAATACTTGGGAGGAGGCTCTCCTCAGAGGAGAAGGGGAGGGTGAGGATCTGTGTGAGAGGGTATTTGGAGGAGAGGGGGGCTGATATTGGGATGTAAAGTGAATAAATAAATTAATTAATTTTAAAAATGTAAAAAATAATGTGCAACAGGCTATATGTGGTGGTGGCACATAACCTTTAATGTCAGTACTCTGAGGCAGAGGCAGATGGATCTCTCAGTGTGAGGCCAGTCTGGTCTACAGATCAAGTTCCAGAACAGCCAAGGCTACACAGAGAAATCCTGTCTCAAAAATAAGATCGTGCCGGGCGGTGGTGGCACACACCTTTAATCCTAGCACTTGGGAGGCAGAGGCAGACAGATTTCTGAGTTCGAGGCCAGCCTGGTCTACAGAGTGAGTTCCTGGACAGCCAGGGCTACACAGAGAAACCCTGTCTCGAAAAACCAAATAAAAAAAAAAATAAGATCGTGCACTAGGAATGAGCAAGTCTTACCCAGACTAGATTGGGTATTTGCTTCTAAGATTCGTTTTATTTTATGTTTATGAGGATTTTGCATCAGATCGTCTGGAACTGGAGTTAAGATAGGTGTGGAGCACCACAAGGAGGTTGGAAGTTGAATTTGAGTGCTCAGGAAGAACACGTGCTGTTAACTGCTGAGCCGTCTCTCCAGCCTCGTGTCCTAGGTTGTTATCATTACTCAGTTTAAACATTTCTCTAACAGTGCTTTAACAGGGAACTAAAAGCTCATTTTAGTGTGTTCTTCTTCATGCCCTCCCATGCTTCATGGAACCGTTTCATGACTGTGTATGGTTTTTTAAAAAATATTTGTTTGTTTGTTTATTATAGATAAGTACACTGTAGCTGTCTTCAGACACACCAGAAGAGGGCATCAGATATTATTACAGATGATTATGAGCCACCATGTGGTTGCTAGGCTTTGAACTCATGACCTCTGGAAGAACAGTCAGTGCTTTTAACCGCTGAGCCATCTCTCCAGCCTGACTGTGTGGTTTTGATATGCTGTGTGTCTTGTGTGTCTGCTGTGTGTGATGGTGCTTACACCATGGCTCCTCAGGGGTTCTAAGGAAAATCTAGTGCATGCCAGTAATGGGTTCATGAATGTTCTTTGGGTGAGTACATTAAAATGTAGTTTTAACTGACAGGGAAATGATTAAAAATATTTGATTCTTACAAAATATAATGGAGTAAGTAACTATACTGACTAGAATTGAATAAATAAGACTATTGAGTTTTCTTTCCAGAGTGCCCCATTACACTAGGATCCAGTGCTGTTTTAGCACATGCTGTTTTTGTGATCAACAATTAGTGGTTTTGGTACTTAGCATTATACACATTTCTGAAAATCTTTTCTGAAAAGATTGTGATCATGTGTCAAGCATTGAAATGGCCCAGCTTTCCATGGAAGTCAATCTTGATACTAATTATCAATCTGCAGCGAGTAATTAGTTTTAAATAGAAAAATTGCACATTTAAAAAGTGTTCAGTTTGATAAACTTTGCCATATATATGGCCATGAATTGATACCTCATTTCAGTTACTGAAAATCTGAGGCTGGGAACAGTGGGCCAGAGCTTGCCTGGGTGCCCAAGGCTGTGGTGTGACCCTAGCACCACAAAACACACTATAATGAGAATATCTGTCACCCCAAAAGTACAAAAGTATGGTTTCAGTCTTTGTGATCTTCTTCATTGCCTCCCTACACCTATTGCCAGACAGCTGATGCTGATACATCTGCTCTTTGTTACCAGAAATTAGTTTTTGTTTTCTAGTATTTATATAAATGGATTTTATAGCATTCTCTCTCTCTCTCTCTCTCTCTCTCTCTCTCTCTCTCTCTCTCTCTCTCTCTCTGTGTGTGTGTGTGTGTGATTCATATGTTAATATATAAAGGCCAAAGGTATGTTATTTTTCTTTGTCACTCTATCTTTAAAAATTACATTTACTAATTTATTGTGTGTGTGTGTGTGTGTGTGTATGGGCGTATGGTATATATATGCATATGTGTGGAGATCAGAGGACAATTCGAAGGAATTGGTTCCCTTTCACTATGAGGATGTCTGAGGTTGAACTTAGATGTGACAGCAAGTGGCCTTACCCAGTGAGCCATCTCACTACCCCTTTGTTGTATATTTTGAGGCAGTTTCTCAGAGAACCTGGAGCTTGGCATTTGGCTATCCTGACTGGCTGGCAAGCCCCCCGAATCCACATGTCGTGGCACCCCCACTCCTGGGGTTAGAGATGTGTGTCGCTGCATCCAGCCTGTGTGTGCTGGCCGTCCATACTCAGGCCTCCATTCTTGTACGGCAGCCCTTTTCTTTACCTGCTGTAAGCATCTCCATAACCCTATAGCACTTCATTCATTGTTACAACCAGGCATGTTCAACCTACTTTTTTTTTGTTGTTGTTGTCCTCTGCAAAGTTCATCATTGAGAACCTGGTAGCTCGCTCACACACACACACACACACACACACACACACACACACACACACACGCACACGCACACACACACACACACACAATCTTATACTGTGTTAAGTCACTTTGCAATTCTGTATTGGGTTGCATTCATAGCTATCCTAAGGCTTATGTGGTACATGGTTGCAAATGCCTGAATGAAGGTATATTCCTGTTTATCCATTTACCTATCTACAGGCAATTGGGGTTGTTTCCTGGGTTTTGCTGTTTGGGGGCGGGGGAAGAGACTTTAAATAAAGAGTGTTTTTTCCTTTTTTTTTCTTTTTTGAGACAGGGTTTCTCTGTGTAGCCCTGGCTGTCTTGGAACTCACTCTGTAGACCAGACTGGCCTTGAACTCAGAAATCCACCTGCCTCTGCCTCCCAAGTGCTGGGATTAAAGGCGTGCGCCTCCACCATCTGGCTAAGAGTGATTTTTCTGAATTAGGTAATACTTATAATCATAAAAGATCTAGAGTTTTGTCTGACTGAGGATTGAGTATTTTAAGACAAAATAGGAAAGTACAGTAGGGTTCCATCTCCTACTCTGTCCTTATTGGGTGTAGTCTCATCTGCTGGCAGCCTGTGTGTGGCTGGAGTCCGGCTGCTTGCTATTGGGTGAGACTGAACTGCTTGTTCTGCCAGTCAGTTAGGTTTTCTGTTCATTTACATAGTGAGTTATGTGCATTTCCTTAATATTTTAAAAATTTATAAACTTTTATTTGTTAAAAAACTTTGCAAATAAAAACATTACTCACCAAAATTAGCCAGACCCAAGCTGTATACAATCTAATGTATTTTGTAGTATAGGAACTAAGAGTATAGTCAATCCTCAGAGGATTGACTTTTTTTTTCTTATTCATTTTATCATGTTACAAATAAATTGCTGTAAATAGTTTTACAGATGTACACTTTTGCTTTTTTAGATAAATATGTAGGAATGCAATGGCTGCATTGTATGACTGTTTGTGTGTATATTTTTAAAGGAACTACAAAATTAAAAAAAGACTAGTTATGCATTTCAAGCTTGTAACCAGCAGCATTTGGAAGGCAAAATGTGCTGTTTTTACTTTTGCTGTAGTTTTTGGTACTAAAGTTAAATCCAGGCCCTTGTGCATACAAGGCAAGCCCCCGCCTACCACAGTTGAACATACAGACTGTTTCAACAAAGCTGTTGAGTCTAGGGAGGAATTGTCTGTTTGAATGACTGGAATTGGAAGAGAATGACTTCTTGTGGCAGTGCTTTTAGGGGTGAAGACATTGGGTGGATAGTGATGGCGTGAGTTAATGGTGTTCCTGGCTAGCAAGAGTGAGGAAGCAGTGGGTAGGTAGGTCACAAGTTGAGCTTGTGCATGCTAGATCTGAGGCCCATTGTTGCTTAGTTCGATATGTGTTTATATGGATGTTTGTGTATGAAGAAATTGCTTAGCTTTAATATAGGCTTGGTCACACAGCTGCTTATTTTCAGAATTAGAACTCAAATCTGCAGCTTTCTGACTCAGGGTTCATGTAATAAGGAGAACACATTTGACGTTGACAGTAATACAGCGTTCTCTGTGATCTATTAAAAATACATAGCAGAGTTTGAAAGTTCAGATGCTTATCAGGTCCAGACAGGTAACTGTGAACTAAGTTACAGTGGAGAGAGTGGCAGGAGGTATCTGTGGAGAGCCACCACCACGCCCAATGGTGGCTGTTAAGTCAGTCTGATAGTGCTCTGTGTAGGAACAGACCTTAGGTTGTTTGATTTCATTTTTCAAGAGAGATTAGAAATCTGACTTTTTTTGTGAAGTCTTCAGATTTGTCGATGTAGGAAGGTGGAGTGTGTATCCATGGAAGACTCGTCACCTGCATTCTGTGCAGTGGGCAACCATTGGTCTGAGTTATACCTTGCATAGGATGGAAGCAACAATCAGTTTATTTGATGAGAAAAGGGTGGTGACTCTGTAATAAGCACATTACAGGCATTAATAAGTAGGCTGTTTGTTTAAACATGGTGCTTAGGTGTGCGCTAGCGTTTGAGTTCAGTTTTCATCTGTATCAGCTAATTCTACATAGAGGGAGAATGGCTCCCTGCAGCTTTGCCTCCTAACTGCATGCTTTTGTTTTCAGATAGGGCCAGTGCTGAGTGAAACGCCAAAACCAAAAGAGAAGAAGTCTTCAAGGAACAACTTCTGCTAATGAGTCTGCAGAGTTGCCCGTGTGTGTCTTTCAGCAGTCTCCATTCAGAGAGCTGAGTGAGTGGCCCCATTGATGAGTGGTAAGTCTGTCCACCGATGGCTAGATACCGAAATGATGCCCATAGAGCCAGTCTACTTTGTGTTCTTAGCACTCACCAGCAGTCAGTTCATCTTGGCGTTCTCCCCTGCAGTGTTAGTGTGCGGATTTAGAGTGTGGCGTTGCTCCTCAGGTTAAGCGGAGCCTTCCATGGCCTGTGGTTTTCTCTTCACTCTCAGCGATGGTTGTTTATCATCTCGTGGTCGTCTTCTCGTTAGTCACAATACATAACACATTTCATCAGTTTAATCAGCCAGTGGTAGTTGTCTATTCTTCAAGCCATTTTAATAGCCTGATCTTAATTATTAAATATCTACCAGAAGCTAGGTATGGTGGAGTATGCCTTTAATTGTAGCACTTGGGAGGCACAGGCTGCCTTGTCTATATAGTGAGTTCCAGGATAGCCAGGACTACATAGAGACCCTTTCTCAAGAAAGAAGGGGAGGAACGGAGGGAGGGAAGGAAAGGGAAAGGGGGAAGGGGAAGGGGAAGGGAAGAAAAGACCTGGAAAATTTCCTCTGCATAGAAGCATGTTATTCTCTCTACTGTGTGATCCAGAGCATAACAGAGTGAGGACGGCTGAGGCCAGGTGTGAGATAAGAGACCCTTCCAGCACAGGCTCAGGTTAGAGAGCACAGACCCCCTCTGGGAGGAAGGGTGTTTCCCACCATACAGTCAACACCGCAGTAACAGGAACTTGTGAGTTTTAGAGAGTTTTTTTGGCTAAGCACTTTAAATAGAAATACTGTTTCTTTAAAATAAAGGGGAACTTAAATCTGGCAACTATATCAACCTTTTAAAAATAGAATGTACTAAGGGCAATACTGATTATAAGGAAAAAAATGCAAGTATTTTAAAGTTCTTTTGCAAGAGCTGGACAGCTGTAAGAATCGAAAAGCGGAGGGCAAGCAGTTGTTTAACATGAATCTGACCGTGTTAAAGACACCAGAGTCACTGGTTCCGCTTTGATTACAGCAGATAAAATGCCAGTAATTGTGTGTTTAGATCTGGGTCTCACTGAGCCTTTCTCTGACCTGAAGCGTGTGTGTAGTCAGGTCCTCTGGGGAGAGCGTCCCCCACTCTCCTTTCCTGCCTTCTCATACTGTAAGTGCATTGCCGGGGAACAGACTACAGTAGAGTCCCAGGAATGTTCCCAGCCTAAATTCCTGCCTTTAAAACCATTGGTATTCTAAGGTTCTTCATGCTACAAAAATTCTAGTGCCTTACCAACTGCATAATAAAACTGAAACTATTGCTTAATAAAAGTCTGGTCTTGGTTTTTACTTTGCTGTTGAGTATTTATCTGTTTATATTCAGTTGAAAATAACTAATCTTCATACATTTACATTAATGTTTCTTGGAAACTCAGTCATAAATTGCATCTCATAAGCCAGGCCAGCAGTTGTTAAGAATTTTATTGAGAGAGGCACAGGGCATGCAATCCTAATGAAAATGGAGACTAAACCCATCCATAAAATTCTCCTCCCAGCAGCTGTCAGGGCCCTTAGTAGCATAGCAAAGCGAGAGGATCCTTTCAGTTTCCCGTGTCTGTTTGTGAAATTACTCTTGGTTGTTAGCACTGAGTCTTTTCCCCCAAGTGCTTACTCTTTAGAATACTGTTTCTCATGACAAATCCAAGCAGGAGAGTGACTGTCGCTCATGGCCACATCCCTGATTTTATACTCATTTGAAAAATAATCTGCTAGGTTAAGGTTCATTGCTGAGCAATGTTCTCTGTCATGACTTCTTACACTTCACAAGGCTGAGCGTCTGCCTTTGTCTTGGTGTTTAAGTTGGCAGAAAGGGATGTGAGTGTTGTGTGCCCTGGGAAGGGAAGGGTGGAGCATAATCCTCACTGTGAGTTTTGAGAAGAGATAATGAAATCCTTTATATCCTTTTCCAAAGACCAGCATTTCAAAGACCCCATTTTAATAAGAATTGGTTGTGCAGCTGCAGCCCTGGCAACAGGACCTGGGTGAGAAGAATTGGGGCAAATTTCCAGAAACAGGCCTCAGTGGTCTCCTGTGGAGCTGTGCTAATGAAACAGTTGAAAACATAAAGCATTCATAGGAATAAGCCTAGTACTTTGTGTTATATAGAAGACATTGGAATCTTCCACATATATTTTAATATTTAAAAGCTACCACATATATTTTAATATTTAAAAGCTACAAAAGCTGTCATAAGCTATTTATTCAAGAGTGTTATAGTCTTAGTATAAAAAAGTCTATCCTTTAAGTTAATATTTCTGTGAATTATGTCTAAAACATAATTGTTGCTGCCCATTTTTGGTGAAGTCCAGATGTTTTCAAAACATGGAACCAGATTTACCAGATGTTTTAAAGATAAGATTTGCTGCTGAAGAAACTGCTTAATACTTAAGAGCACTAGATCTTGGTTCATGGCAGCACACAACATTCTGTAATTCAACTTTCAAGGGATCAGATGCTTTCTTCTGGTTTTTGTGGATACCAGGCACACATAGTGCACAGACATATATGCAGGTAAAACATTCATACACATAAAATAAAAATAAATATCTTTAAAAAGCGCAAGCAAGATTTTAGGTTTATTTTTAATAATGTTAGGTTTTAAATAGCCAGATTATTTTCATATAAATTTCCTGTGATTGTTGCACTTCTAGGATGCTTTTAGGTAATACAATTTGTTAAACGTGTTCTTTTAACACTGACATGGTTGTAAAAGCTGTCATTAAGCCATAATAGGATAACTACTTGGCTACTTGACATTAGTTTGTACTTGGGTTTTTGTTTGTTATCCTGTTTTAAGAAGTATTTCAGTGAAGAATTTTTATGCATGTGGGTTTGTTTTTTTTGCTTTCTTTTGAGTTCTTTATAGATTACAAAATTCAGGTTGCTTTCATAAAAGGACTGAAATTCACATATATGTGGTTGCCAGTGCCTTAGTTACTTTTCTATTGCTGTGAAGAGACCCCACCATCAAAGCAACTTTCAGAGGCATTTGTTTGGGGTGCATGGCTTCAGAAGGTTAGAGTTTAAGACTGGGTAGTGAATGGAAAGGAGCAGGTGACTGGAGCAGCAGCTGACACACAACTTGAACCCCAACAGGAGGCAGAGAGCAAACTAGGAGTGGCACTAGTCTTTTGAAACCTTAAAGTCTGTCCCTAGTGACACCTCCTTGAGCAAGGTTACACCTCTTAATCCTTTCCAAACAGATCCATCATCTGGGGGACAAGTATTCAAACATGAGCCTGTGAGCCTGTGGGGCTGTTCTCAGCCACCTCAGACATTTTCCCTGCTCCCTTCCCAAATTATTGTTTAAAGTAGAATACATATGAAACAGTAGTTGCCATTTGGACTTTAGGGTTTTTTTTGTTTGTTTTTTGTTTTTGTTTGTTTGTTTTGTTTTTTTTGAGCAGGTTGTAGATTGGTTTTTGGTTTTTAAGACAGGGTTTCTCTGTGTGGACCTGGCTATCCTAGAACTCAGTCGGTAGACCAGGCTGGCCTGGAACTCGTGAGATTATAGGTGCACGCCAACATCACCTGGTAAAAAATAGTTTTAATGTATATTTGAGCACAGCATTAAGAAAGATCAAGAGAGACATGTGAAGAAATACAGTAGTATACCTTCCATGGGCGTCCCTAGATAGTGTCCAAACATTTCTTTAATTAGAAGCAGTGAACATTTTAAATTTGTCATCTTCCCCTGTGGGTTTTATATTTGATCCTTTTTAATTTCTCTCCTGAAAATCCATGAGTTTTATTTTTGGCTAGTACCCTCAAGAATCTCTCAAAAGTCAAAAGTTTCCCATTTAGTCTTTACGTACAGTGTAACTAGCCTGAACAAAGCAGGCGTGATGGGGTTGCAGGCTCCTGACGGGTCTGGTCACGTACGTGCGTGCGTGCGTGCGTGCGTGCGTGCGTGCGTGCGTGCGTAGGCCATAGGAGGATCATCAGGCTCAATGTTCTCTATTTCCCCCTTATTCCCCTGAGGCAGTCTTTCACTGAACTTGCTGATTTTGTAGGTTAGCTGGTCAGCAAACCCCATCAGTTTGCTTGTCTTCACTCCGCTCAGTGCACAGGTCACAGGTGTGTGGGCCTTTTCCATGGGCGTAGGGGATTGCCTTAGGTCCTCATGCTTGCACGGCATATACGCTTATCCTCTGAACTGCCCCCCCCCCCCCCCCCCGTCCCCTAAAAGTGATTTTCTTTGGGGGGACAGGGTCTCACAAGTTCACAGCTTGCCTTAGCCTCTGGAGTGCCATCACTCCCTTCTGACTGTAGGCATAAGCTGTCACACTTCCTCAGAGATCAGTGCCTATTCCTCTCCCTGTTTGTCCTTTCCCTTCTCTTTAAGAAACGAGTTAGAGATCGCACAAGCCAAGATGGTAGGCACTCTGTAGACGCTGCCTATCAGTTACCTGTTTCAACTATGCAGTTAATTTTGGTAATATAATTGGATGCAGATTTTTGTTAAAAACATATAACTTAAGCCTGGTGGTGGTGGTGGTGGTGGTGGTGGTGGTGGTGGTGGTGGTGTGTGTGTGTGTGTGTATACAGTTGCTACCATGGAGACTAAGGTGGGAATATAGCTCAAGGCCAGGAGTCCAGGCCAGTCTAGGTAAGACAGCTGAAGCCTCACGATAAAGAACGAAGGAGGGACGAGGAGACGGGTAGCACTAGGAAGAGGATGGTGTCCGAGTGAAGGGGCTGGGGAGAGGAGGGCTGGGTGGTTACACAGGACCTCCGTTCTATTCCTAGCACCCATGTGGTAGCTTACAACTCTGCATCATTCCAGTTCCTGAGAATCCAGTGCCCTTTTCTGATCTCTTAGGCAAAACACTCATATACATAAAACAGTAAATAGAAAAACACTTTAATTTGAAAAATGTTTAAAGTAAGAGAATTCTTTACAGAGGGTGGTATAATTCCGTTGTCACAGATTATTTTATTTTATTTTTTAAAAGTTTCCATCTAAAAACTCATTTGACAGCTGAAAATGCCTTATTTATTGGAGGAAAATATCAAGTTGACAAGTCTGAGGGACTTGGCACCAAGCACATGGGAATGAGGTATAGGCCCAAATGATCTTGTGTCTCTCGGGAGTAATCTGAAGCAGGTTAAAGCTGCCCTCCACCTCGCCTTGTTTACCCCAGATAAGCCACTGCAGTTGGTGTTGAACTGGCTTTCCTATCCCAAGGGACTGATAGGGACTTCTGTGCCTGGCCAAGAGGCTGGGCTACACACACAGCTCGGTTATGAGGCCTGCTCCATTATGTCCTCTTGCTCGGTAGATGTGCTAGGAGTAGCTCGACATTGAATGTCATTCCTTTCTAAACCTTCATGCCTCAGACATCCGGAGCCTTCTGTTTTTAGATTAGAAAATGTGACAAATCAATTTAGTACAGAGTTGTTTTAGTGAGACTTATTAATTGATAAAGTAACCAAGTTAGATTTAGTAGTTCAACTATCTACTGAGAGTTTTCTGTTGTACACTTAATATATGCTGTGGCATATAAATTGTGTATACATTTAAAATACTTTGGAAGATATTAGGAAATTGCTTTAGAAAAGAAGTATTAACTTAACTGGTTTATTTTTTCCCCTACCTTGATACCAGTTTTGTTTTATTTTCTCTTTTAAAAATAAATGTAAATAGACACTTTTTAATATATGTTGCTCAATCTAAGAGAGGGAGCCTGACCAGAAAAGGCTGTGACCACATTCTACTCAGGGTAGCACTGAGAAGGCCAAAGGGAAAATGGTAACGAGGGCAACAATAGTAACATAGCAACAGTAATGAAAACCAGTTACATAGGAAAGGTGTTAAACCACACCGCTCTGTAACGTCCCAACCACATTTCTAGGCAGTCTGTATTTACTTACTGAATCCTTATGTGTACCAAAGAGATAGGAAACCATTTCATAGAACAGCAAAATAAGTATTCAAAGATCAAATATTCTGCAGCTGTAAGCCAATTTGTTTGTGACATATTGATATGTAGCACAGGCTGGCCACCACTAACACTAGCACTGGCCAGCTGTTATAATTCTAAACCACCATTACATGTTCCTTTCTAACCTTTTCTCTGCATACCAGAGCTCAGTGTGAATAGATGTATCCTGTCCATGTGGTACACTAATTCTAAGCCAAGGAATTAAGTTAACATTCATACTTGAATTTAGGCATTTTACTTGTGGTTATCTAAACAATAGTAAATGCAAATTGCTCTTTACAGAGCCCTGGGCTCACACAGGAAAAACAAGCCTCCGGTCATGATTAATTCACAAAAAAGTTAAAAGTCAAACTTTGCAGTGATAGACTGATTCTAAAGTGTATGTGGAAATAGGAGGAGCCCAGAAATGGATGGGATTTGAAAACCAGCAGTAAAAGCAGGCACTTCTGTTCCCAACCGCAGGTCTCACCTCAGTGGAGCTGGAGGTTCAGGGGGCACAGATTGGACTACAACTTGGATTACAGACACAAAGCGAAACCTAGGAATTCTAGAGTAAATAGACAATCTATGTGACTTTTCTTAGGCAGAACGCAAATAATAAAAGATAGAGTTGATGCATCAGAGTTCATGCAAGCTAGATTCTCCAAAAGACATTTGTATGAAAGAAAAAGATCAGGAAAAAAATACTCATGTATGTAGTGGGCAGGGGACTTATTCTAGAGTATATAAAGAATTTGGTCTAATTAAAGTGAAATTAAGATTACAGTAATAGAACATAATTAAAATTTAAGAAATGGGCATTTGGGATCTGAAGAGGTGGCTCAGATTTGGTCCTCACTTCTGTGCAGTTCACAACCTTCTGAAGCTCAGAGCTTCTGGACCCTGCAGTTCAGAGCACCTGCACGCACATACTCACATGGGGACACATATATACACATAGTTAGAAATAACAAAAATATATCTTTTAAAATGTGCAGAAGATCTGAAAATACAGACCCAAGCAAGGTGTGTGAATGTCAACAAACATGAAACTATTTAATGGGGCTAGAAGGGTGGCTTAACAGCCAAGAGTGCTTGCTTCTCTTCTGTCCAGTTCCTGGTGGCACGTAACCACCTGTGACTCTAGATTCAAGGGATCTGCAGGTACTTAGACACACACAGCATTTTTTATTCACATGGATGCATACAAAGATAATACGATTTTTTTAAGAAAGAAAATATAGGGGCTAGAGAGATGGCTCAGTGGTTAAGAGCACAGACTGCTCTTGCAGAGGTCCTGAGTTCAATTTCCAGCAACCACATGGTGGCTCACAATCATCTGTAATGGGGTCTGGTGCCCTCTTCTGGTGTGTCTGAAAAGAGCAATGGTGGTGTACTCCTGTGCATAAAAGAAATCAGTAAATCTTTAAAAAAGAAAAAAAGTCAGTGCTCTTACCCGCTGAGCCATCTCTCCAGCCCCAGTTACAGTGTATTCACATATAATAAATAAATAAATCTTAAAAAAAAGACAGACAGACAGACAGACAGAAAGAAAGAAAGAAAGAAAGAAAGAAAGAAAGAAAGAAAGAAAGAAAGAAAGAAATAAATTCGTATTCTTGGTTACTAGGAAAGGGTAAATTAGACCAGAGGGACACTACTGGACACCATAATGAGTAAGAGGGGTGCTGACCAGAGCATAGAGAATGGCAGGATGTGAAACAGTGGGACTCTCACACATGGCTGTAGGAAGGGTAAGTGATAAAACCAGTTTGCAAAAGTGGCGGACAGTTTCTTAGAAAGTAAAATTCATACTGTGCTTGAAGTTTGATGTAGGATTTCCACTCCTCTGTTTCCCCCCAAAATAAAAACTCTTTACAGACACTTGTCAGCATATATATGTACATGATTTAAAACTTAAAAATTTACACTCATCTGTCTGTCTGTCCATTCATGCATTCATTTGCTTAGTGTAGATAGTGCCCACAGAGGCCAGAAAGGGGTGTTGGGTCCCCTGGAGCTGGAGGCACAGGCACTGCCCAACATAGTACTGAGAGTTGAACTCTGCAAGCCATTTTTAACCACAGAGTCCTCTCTCCAGCCCCCTTAAATACTGAGCATAGCCTGTTATCCATTTACATGAATCAGTGGGAAGACTAGTGTGTACCTCGTCATTTCAAGCGTGAGGAAAATACCATTTCCATAATTGCATGCACTCCTCTCTACTCTTTGAGACTAGTTCAGTAACAGTGGCTTCTTTGGTCTTTGGTTAACCACACAGAAGTGGACCTGTTAATATGTACAGTTGGAAACTCTAAGAGATGTTACAAATCAAGTTCAAAGAACAATTTCAAGCTGGGCGTGGTTGCCATTCCTATAGATTTAGCATGTAGGAAGTGGACCAGAGGGCTGGAGAGATGGCTCAGCAGTTAAGAGCACTGACTGCTCTCCTAGAGGTCCTAAGTTCAATTCCCAGCAACCACATGGTGGCTCACAACCATCTGTGATGGGATCTGATGCCCTCCTCTGGTGTATCTGAAGACAGCAACAGTGTACTCATAAATAAATACATCATAAGAGTTCAGGGTCACTTGGGCCACATAAGACCCTATCTCAAAAGGCGGAAAACAGGGGGCTTGAGAGATGGCTCCAATAGCAAAGTGTTTGCTGTGCAAGCATGAGAGACCAAGTTTAGTCCCCAGCCTTCTGTAAAAGCCACAGGGTACAGCAGTGCCTGCCTATAATCTCAGAGGTAAGGATCCTATTCTTTGGGCTCCCCTGGCAACCAATCTAGTTGAGTTCATAAGCTCCAGGTTCTGTAAAAGATGTTCCTTAAAAAAATATGATGGTGTATGACTGAAGACACCTGATGTAACTTGGCCTTTCCTGTAATGTGGAAAACAGGAGTCTAGGGAGATAGATTAATTGGTAAGGCAAGGACCGAAGTTTGATTCTCCAGAACCCACATTAAAAATATGGGACTGGAGAGGGCTTGGGTTAAGAGCATTTGCTACTTTTCTAGAGAACCCCAAGCTCAGTTCTTAGCACCCACATGGAAGCTCACAGCCACCTGTGATTCCAACCCACGGGGATCTAGTGCCTTTTCCTGGCCTCTGTAGGTACCAGGTAGGCATGCCCAGTGCACATACACACATGTAAGCAAAATACTTGTACATGAAAGAATTAAACCTTAAAAATAGAACCATGGGCACGGTGGCACCCACGTACTGGTGTTTACTGTCCAGACAGGCCAGTTTGAGATCTTGTCACTCACCACACCCTCCAAACACAGAAGATAGCTCCTGAGGAATGACCCCTGAGCTTGACCTCTGACCTTTACATGCACATCCCCACAGCCAAGCATCCACACACATATGTGGTGAAACATTAAAAACAACAGCAGAAAGAACCTGAAAACACAACCATTTGAAGCTAGAGTTAGTTTGTGCTCATGTTGGCTGCGAATGAGCTGTATTGATAAGTCATTCCTGTCACTGATACCTTTGCACTTCTGTAGGAAACAACTTTGGCGTTTGGTGTAAGTTAGGTGCCCTTTCCTCCTAATTTTTACCCAACCCTTCAATGTTACTACTATGGGTTTTCATCTTTGCTTGATTCTTTGCATTTTCATTTCTGATCCTCATCAGTTCATTTGACCAACTGTTCATTACATTTCCTGTTGTTACTTATATCTTATTTAAACATTCGGGCACTTAAAATAATTACGTAGGACTGGAGTGGTAGCTCGGTGTTAGGAATGCTTGATGTTCTTAGAGAGTTTGCTACCCGGCACCGGGTCTATCTAATAGCTTACACCCATTTGTAACTTTAACTCCAAGGAATCTGGCACTTTCTTCTGGCCTCTGTAAGCACTGTGCACATCACACACAGAGGAAGTAGAGAGGAAGAGGGATTATAGAGATGGTTCAGTGGTTAAGAATATTCACCGCTCTTCTAGAGGGCCCAGGTTCAGTTCCTAGCACCTACATGGCAGCTCACAACCATGTGTAACTCTAGTTCCAAGTTGATTTCTTTTTCTGGACTTTGTGGCTACCAGGCCATGGACTTGGTGCATATACACACATGCAGGCAACAAACCAATACATATAATGATGTTTTTAAATTAAAAGATAAAATTTTAAACATACGTATATAGACACTTGTGTGGTGTACAAAAAAATGTTCTGGTTAACAAATACTTTTATAGCTACCACCCAGATTTTAGAGAGAGAGATCAGGGCTGGGGTCAAAGCCCCTGGTGGACTGCTTGCCTGGCTTTCATTTGAGCCCAGCAGGGAGTGGGGGGTGGGGGAGGGCAGGACCTTGTCAGTGCTCCAGGAGTCCTCACGCCTGCCCTTGAGTGCTCTCCCGGCTGTTTACAACTTTACTTTGACCTATTTTTGTATCTCTAGACAAAAATAGTTTAAACTGCTTTTGAAATGGCAGTGGTTCTCTGTATGTTGTTTTATATAATGCTTTTCAAGAATCATGCTTTGTAAAGCTGGTATTCATTGTTATTTTGTATGAATATGCCATTTTCATTTTTAAAAAAATTCCCCCTTGGGGCTAAAGAGATGGCCCAGTAGTTAAGGGAGCATAGTTGTAGCAGAGGACCTTAGTTCTGTTCCCAGCACCCATATTGGGTGGCTCCTCTCTCTCTCTCTCTCTCTCTCTCTCTCTCTCTCACCCACCCCCACCCTCCCCCTCCACACACACCTCACCTGCCCCTGTAACAGCAGACCAGGGGGCCCGACACCATCTTCTGGCCTCCACGTATACTTGTATGCATGTGCATATGCCCCACAAAACAGAAAATAAATCTTTTTTAAAATTTGTCTTTTTGATAGATTTCTAAGCTGTTTCTTAGATTACAGTAAGACATGGTAGTGTGTGCTTGTAGGCTGAGGCCTGGGAATCCTTGAGGCTCGGAAGTCAGAACTAATCTGGGCAACATAGTGCCATCTTATCTCGGGAAAACAAAACCAAACCACCACCACCACCAAAAAACCTGTTATGTTACTTTGTTTTTATGTTTGCCATTTTAATTTTTGATAACAAATAAGAACATGCAGTATGCAGTGTATGTGCATGTAGCATCTAATGTAGCCTTCATTTTAGATCTGAAAATGGAAACATGGCGTACTGTTTCGTAGAAAAATGATGGGTTCTAGGGCTTGTCGCTTCTCCATGCTAGCTAGCACTTGTAAATGATTTGGAATACTTAAGCTTCTGAAAGTCTTTGGATAGCTAGAGGAATGCCGCTCTCAGTAACAGCATCTAAACTTGGCCACATGTCTTTATTTCAAAGTCTAAATTCTGAACTTTGGTAGAGTGCTGTACAGACTGAGGGTGCCCAGTTTCTGAACTGTGTCCAGCTCTTCCCTCTCCTAAGATTAGGTTTTAGGAGAAAGCTCTGCTGCTATAGACCAGTCTGATGTTGACTTATGTGTGGAATGTGCTGAGCTGTGTAGCTGTTGGAATGCTACTCCCCTGTGCATAGTTTGTCTTTTTTTTTTTTTTTTTTTTTTTTAGTGTAGGGATTTTGCTTTAGTTTGTATTTTGTTGAGAACTCTCATGTAGCCCAGGCTGGCCTCAGACTTGCTGTATAGATGAAGGTGATCTTGAACTCCTGATCCTTTTTATCTTCTGTAACAGTACTTAGCTTTAAAAGTATATCGTTTTGAAAATGGGAGTATTTTAAGCAACTTTCAGCTCAAGAAGTAAAGGTAACTGTTAACATAATAACAATGTTGAATTTTTTAGCAACAGATTCAGTATTCTTTGAAGATGTTTATATATAAATATTTTAGGTTTATACACCTGAAATTATTCTAAAAATGTAGTTTGAGGAGGGCAAGCACATTGACATTTCCCAGGGCATCTTAAGAAACATCTTTTTGTTGTTTTAGTTTTTGGTTTTTGGTTTTTCTCTGTTTAGTTTTGACTGTCCTGGAACTCTCAAACTTACAGTGACTCTCCTGCCTCTGCTTCCCTAGTGCTGGGATTAAAAGTGTGTCCACTGGATATGTGAAGAAAATGGGAATTTGGGGAAATGTGGGTTGGTAGGCAGTTATTATAGCTGGCTCCATGTTAATTTAGGCAGTGTAGTCATTTAAGACAGGTGAGTAAAGGGGCAAAATGCACCTGCTAGAAACGAGAAGTTGACATTTGAAGGTGGGTTCTAGCTATTTATATATAAACCAGAACATGGGACATGCATGGACTATCCAAATGCCAGATGTGAAAGGACTAGAGGCGCTTCGTGTCTGTGGCTGCAGTATGGTGAGCAGCGAGGGCGTTTCCGCAAAGGCACCGGCTGCCGCCTTGGACCCAAGGGCAGTTAGGCCTGCTCACAGGTACTGTGTTCCAGTAAACGTGACTGTAGTGAAACGATACTCTGTCCATTCCAGAAAGCTAGAAGAGAAGTCTCAGAATAGTTACCACAAAGAATCAGTGTTTAAGAAGATAGATGTATTTTTGACTTTACAGAGTGCATATCATATATATATATATATCTCATAGCATTTGGGGTTGGGGGTTACCTGTGCATACACGTAAAATAAATTAGGCTTTGTTTTTTATACTTAGACTGTATGTGTTCTGTCTCCACCTTGTGTGTGTGTGTGTGTGTGTACTTAGACATTTTGGCTCTCATGTGGGGAAGTTAGAGGGTAAGTTTCAGGAATAAAGTCTCCTACCTGTCTTGATCCAGGTCAAGCCTTTAGGTTTGGTAACCAGTGCCTTTACCCACTGTCTTGTCAGCCTTATTTGTGGTCTTTTAATTCAGTTTTTAATATTTATAAAACTGTCCATTGGATACTGTGAATTTAACTCATTTTCTAGTATATTCCTTATACCAAGATTGGGCAGAAGAAATAAGTAAAAGGATTCCTTTGATCTAATTAAATCTCAAAATATTTCTCAGTTTTGACATCTCTATTTCTTGGTCTTACATCACTGGTCGGGAATGACTGGAAGGCTGCCCTTCCTTTGTTTCTCTGTCAGTGTGACAAGGGTTTCTTGGGTAAAATAAGGAGTGTTTGTTTCAAGGTCTGTATTTAAATTATACCAAAACTGAATTTCTCTTCCTTTAGTCTTGACTGTTTGCCTCCTGCATGACTGTGAGGTCTAGGATTGTTTGCTCTGCAGCTAATCAGGTTGTGACTTGAGCAGTCATCTCCACAGCGACCTTGTCTTTTCAGAAGACGGTAGTGCCATCTCAGCAGGGATAGAGTCTTCCTAGCATTGAGGAGGTAAATGGGAAGAATTTTCAAAAATGTATCTGGTTAGCGTAAAGAATACTTAACCTATGATATAAAATAACACTTTTTAAAGTAGTCACACTGGTGAGAATAAAGGAGAATTTTGTGTTACCTTTACATAATATAATTTTAGAAGGGTAGGGTTTTAATTTGATTAGTCTCCAGAGTTCTATGAGCTGATGAGATAATCATTTATAGATGGCAGAGTTTATAAGTTTATAAGTCATCAGTTATAAGTCTTCTTTGAGAGGTTTACAAATACTTAACTTGTATTTTACCACTTGGGTCAGAAATGTTCCCATCTTTTTGTGTCACCAAATGAAGTCACCTTTAGCGTTTGATCTTTTCATTTCAAGGGCAGCTTTTTCTTCACTCTCTACCACATTATCTTTTTAAGCTTTCTGTTTTTCTTGCATTTGTTGCCTTCACTTGTTGGCTCCACTGCTTGCCCCTCCCTTCTGTGGTCTGTTCATCCTCTCTTGGTAGCATTGAGTAGTTCCTCTTCTCTCTTGTCTGTTTAGCGGATCCTCCTGGTAAACTGCTCCTGTCACCTGACTGTAGTGCTCTGACACCTCCCACTGTTGAGCCATCTTTTTTAGTCATGCTGCTGCTTCTCTAAGATTCTCACCATTGGCTCAGTCATGGTTGGCTGACGGCTACGGTTTCTTTGGCTTGCAGCTTACATTTCCAGTATTGGGGATCTTCAGTTACTGTGTATGGCAGACTGCCAGGAGTATGAGCCTGTGTAATGTAACTTTAGGCTTCACCAAAGCAAACTTGTATACAGGTGACACTGGTCTTAGGAATGACTGACTTCCTGTCTCTCCTTCCTTTGCTTCTCTGCCACCTTGACAAGGACTTCTGGACTCACCTTGGCTTGCTGTGGTGGGATGATAGGTGTCTCCACTCGGTGCTGGCTCTTTGGCTGAAGGAGGGGTCCTAATGGCTGGATCCACAGAAGGAAAGCTAGCTTTTGTGTAGGGTTCTGTTTCTTGGATGGGTGATTGTTTTAAGGTTTCTGGTGTTTTATATCTCATTACCTTAGAGTTCATTGATCTGTTCGTTACTGTGGGTTGTCTGAAAACAAAGGACTCGATGAAGATCAGCATGTCTGTGGAACTTGAGTATGGCAACATAATGTTTTAATTGATTTGAAGTAAAGTGCTTTTAAACTAATTCATAGTTTATAGTTTTAGAATATTCCATGAAAGCAAGGATCTTTTTCACTATTAAAACTTGACCCCTCATGGTCAAGTCATAACTTAAAAAATAATTTGCTAAGTCATTGAATTTATGAAATTTTGACTTGCAGTATTTGCCTGTAGGTAACATCACTCTTCTTTCAGATTTCAAAGGCTGAGTGACTCCAGGGACACTGCAGTGCCTCACTCTTTTCTCCTCCTCTTCCTAGACTTGCTGCCGGCTCTGGACCAAAGCTCTTCTTTCCTTCCCACTGACCTGGAAGCAGTCTCTGTAGAACCTGAAGCAGAGAAAAGAAACAATCAGACTCCCCTTTCAATCAACTTGAGACATTTGACTCCAGGGACAGAGGCACAGTGAAATAAAGTTATTTTGACAGCCATTCCTCACTTTGAGGGTGCACGTTGTGGAGATTCCTGTCTGAAGATTTGGAGCCTTCGGTGGTGCTTACTCAGGCCTTGGACTGAGAGCATGAGTGAATTCTGGTTGTGTTTCAACTGCTGTATTGCAGAGCAGCCTCAGCCTGTAAGTATCTGTGGGACATTGGCTCTCAAACTGAACATAGGGACCCTGGCAACAACTGCAGTTCTAGGACTCTGAGCATCTATCAAAAAAACCCAAAACAATAACAAAAAAACAGAAACAAAACCAAACACTGGGCTTGGTGGCACATACCTGTAATCCAGCACGTGGGCAGCAAAAGCTGGGGTTTGAGTTTGAGGCCAGCCTAGTCTACAGAGAAAGTTTAGGGATAGCCAGTGCTATATGGCAAGATCTTGTCTCAAAAAACAAAAGCAAAACAAAGGATAGTGTATTTCAAAGATAAGCTGGGTGTCAAGAATTGTGCTAGGACCTAGTACGGTGGACACCCTTAATCCCAGCACTTGGGAGGCAGAGGCAGGCAGATCTTAGAGTTTGAAGCCAGCCCCAGAGCAGCTAGAGGTGCATGGTAAGATGGTAATCCTGGGGGCCCCACTGTTGTAGGCCCCACTGTGCATCGCTGGGGGCAGCGGTTCATAGCACCGACAGATGCAGGAACAGGAGAAAGGAGGCTATGTGCCAAGGGCCACAGCAGCCTTAGACTGGCGCTGGGAGGGTGTGACAGCCAGGTCCCTATGAGCTCTTCTCCACTCACCTGCTCATTTCCTCACAGCTGTACCATCCCTGAGCTGGTGGTCCTGGATGCTGGATGCTTCAGTTCCTGCCTGCTTGAGTTCTTACCCTGAGTTGCTATATTAACAGTTAGGAAACTTACTTGCCCATCTTTGCAGAGGCCTGCATCAAGTAGTCTCTGGGAGGCTGGGGATACAGTTCAGTGGCCCAGGGTTGTGGTCGAGAACCTGCAATTCTCAGGAGGCTGAGTTATATAGGGTGCTCTTATCCTCTTCTGAACTCCATAGAGGCTGGACCATGTTACTGTGTGTCTTCAGGACCCAGTACTGTCTTGGGGAATGTGTGTATACATGCTAGTTGGTTGGCTGGACAAATGCATTTGTATTTTATTCAACTGTATAACTGTAAAAAGGATGATGAGGATTAAAATTTAAAATATATTTGTACATATACCGTAAATGTATACTTAACTTGGTTCCTAGAAGGGTCAAATATCTTTTCATTTACGTATTCATATCTAAATTTATATTTCTTTTTTCATTAAGTTACCTATTAATAGTCTTTGGGCTACTTTGCTGCTTCAGACATGCTTTTCAGATTACAGGTGTCATCTCTTAAACATAATTTCAGGCTTTGTGGAAGGTGGTCTTTGTGCTGTCACCAGCTACCCACTGTCGTCTTCTTTCCCACTTAGTGACTTTATTGATGTGGCATCAGGTTAGGTGTGCTTTTCCCTGCTAATTAGCTATCTAAGAGACGTCATTAAACAGTCGGTCTTTTCATTAGCGATTTGAAATGTCACCTGTTATTTTCAAATTCCTGAGTCCAGTTGTGAGAGGTTCAGTGTTCTGTCATTTTGGCACAGTGGCTTCTGCTGCTTCGCTGTTTTGGTGCTGGGGCTGAGATCAAGCCCAGGCTCGAGTCCTAGGTCGGTGCCTGCTACAGCTGGAGTTGCTGAACTTCCCTGTCTCAAGGGGAAAATCTTTTCATAGCTCTTCTTTGTCAATAATATTGGTTTTCAAGGTAGATTGTGGTTCCATGTTTCCTTATGTTATATATATTATATATTTACATGTACACACCCACATACACAAACACACTTTTCCCCCTTTTCATTTGCACTAGGCAATAAATTCAGGGCTTTGCTCATAGTCCAAGTGAAAGCATTCTAATGCTAAACTACATCCCAGCCCTATTTATAGTTTTATATAAGATACTGCACAGTGCACATTCTCAGTTCCATAGTTTTTTGTTGTTGTGATTTTATTAAAACACAAAACATGCACACAAGCCATCTATTCATTTTCTTCGCTGTGTAGCCTGGCGTTGGGATTGGTGACTCTGATGGCCGGCTGTGCTGCTCTTTCTACGATGGCTTTTTGGTTCTTAGAGGACACGTTGGGAGCGATCTCAGCACAGTAAGATTTGTTAGTTACACATCAGCTCCTTGACATTGTGGACCAGAAACTTCCGGAAGCCACTGGGCAGCATGTGCTTGAGTTTCCTGTTGCTTTGGTAACCAATGTTGGGCATCAGGATCTGGCCCTTGAACCTTCTTTACACCCTGTTGTCAATGCCTCTCGGTTTCCACCAGTTTCACGTATCAGTCTGACTGGTGCCTAATGAACTTCTTGGTCCTCTTTTTGATGATCTTGGGCTTCACCAGAGGCTGGAGGGCAGCCATGATGCCACAAAGCAGATGGTAGCCACCTCGTAGGCAGCGCCGAGGAAGCCCATAGGTGTTTTAAGATTGCCTTTAGTTTAGACTCCAGTTAGGTGAGGATTGGCATCTTTAGAGTAATTGTGTTGAAAAGCGGATTTGTTTACCTATGTTTGTATATTTACTGTTCAATTTGCTCTAGATATTGTACAAACTTGTGTACTGTTTTCCTGTTACATTTCCTAATGGTTTTTTATAAGACCCTAACAATTGTATATGTTAACTTTGTAATACAGCTGCATCTTCTGAAACACTGTAATAAGCTTAATAGTGATTTAGTTGAAACATTTTTATGTACTAAATCTCTCTGAATAGTACTTTCTTTTTAAAACTTTTGTTTTGTGTGGTGAGAGGGGTGGCATTCCATAGTGCTCCAGTGGGGTCAGAAAACAACTTGTGAAGTCAGTGCTCTCTTTCCGTCTTGTGGGTTCCAGGGACCAAACTCACCTCCTCACCTTTGGTGACAGATCCCTCTACCCACTAAGCCAGTCAGCTTCTACATACAGACTGATTTATTTTCTGATATTTAATTATTTTCTTTTTGGAATTGATTTTAAACAGGAAGTCTTCTGTCTTTCTTCGACAGTTCTGTACGTGTAGACAGTGTATCTTTAATCGACCTCTCACTTCCTTCATCTACTCCATGTCTCCGTTCCCCCTCTCTGTTGTGGGGGACCCACTTAGTACTGCTTTCTGGAATGTTGACTGATGCTGTCAGCCTTCTCTCAGGCCAACAACCCAGGGAATTGATGGTGTGAGGGCAGTTCATCTACAGAAGGCAGCGTCACCTCAGCCACCAGCTCTCACCTTCTCTCTGTTCCTTCTTTCTAGGATGTTCTCTGAGCCTTGGGAGTGCACATGGAGGGTGTGCATTGATACAGTTGTCCCCTTTAGTGCTGAGCGTCTCTCAGTCCGTGTTGCCATGTTTGGGAAGAGTGTGTGTAGTGCAGTGAGTATTCCAGCTGTGCACACTCACACCTGGCAAGGACTTTAAGCAGCTGGAGCCTAGGTCTTGGAGTTATGAGAGACGGACAGTAGAGATGGAGTCTTTCTTTCTAGAAAGACTCTAACATGTAACATTGGGCTTGTCAGTCATATAATAAAGAAGCACATATTCATATACAGCTATTAGCCTTCTTTCTGAGAAAAAGTATGAGCAGATTATGTGCTTACCATAGTTGAAGAGTTGGCTTTGCTATTGTCCTCAAGTACACACTTAAAGAGCACACGTACAACCATATGTCATTTATGTTCCACAGAACTGATGTTTGCTGTTCTTGCAGCCAGTGTCAAGATAGCCTTCTCTGAAAGTTGCTTGGTTACCCCTTAAGAGTTTTCTGAAGTATTTGCTAGGACAAAATGCACATGCTAGCTCTCCCACTTCGTTATGATCCTGCCTTTACACAGTCCATGGGTGCAAAGGGAAGAGCCTCATGCAGGAGAGAAAATAGGAAGCAGTTCTGTACAGTGGCTAAGAATCTCTTTCTAGTCTTCCTTCATGTTAACACAGTACAATACATAGTATAATAGAGCCCCAGTGTTTCCATGGTACAAAAATGTCATTGCTGCTGTTAAGTAGCACTAAGGCTGTAGGTTTTTAAATTGAGCTCATATGTCCTGTAACTGAATTTTAAGAAGTTTTATCAACTGTTTTCAGTTGCTGTGCTGTAGAATACTGGCAGCTTCATGTTATTACAAAGAGTGTACACTGGTTCTAGGGGATCTCATTTCTGTTTAAAGTGCATGGCTTCTTTTCATATCCCCACATGACAGGGATGAGGTTTGTGAGTTTCCATGTGTTTGAGTCTTCAACAGTACCTTGGAATTTCTGAATGAGCCAAATATTGAACAGACATTTATGGTGGTAACCGCTTTGTGGGGAAGGAGTGCTGGTAATGACGACAGGGATGTAGGACTGACAGGGATGTGTGCATGAGTCCAGAGAATGCCTTGAAGCAGGCAAGAAGCAAGAACTTAGGGGAGAGGAGTAAGTACTCATTCTCATGAGGGAGGAGGATTTTTGTCAAAGAGCCTAAAGCCAGGCAAGTAAGTGCAGAGTGGCAGGGCAGCCGTGAAGCTGGGAGCAGGGAGACCCTGGGGAGGGAGACCAGAGAGGGACCAGAGCCTTTAGCCTTTTCAGGTCACAGAACACTTTGATTTTATTCTTTGTGAAAACAAACAAACAAACAACTTAAACAACTCTTGATGTTTGAGCCAAGAAACTAGTGACAGGCATGCTCTCACAGAGCAGCATCTCCCCAGCTTCAGGAGCTGAGTTTGTAGTGTGTTGGCTTTTTCTGCTGTGTGTTGCTCTGATGTGTATACAGTTTTAATCCGTAATGCAAAGTGGGAGGGAGGCTGCCTATAACTACTAGCCCTGCCACACGGCATCAGAGCAGGAGAGTTGGCGGATCTTCAAGGGAAGTTGTTGAGGAGATGGGTTTGATGAACTGCTTGGGTATTGTAGAAAATCCGTCTTCAGTGAAGTAGGAGAGCTGGAGCCGGCAGTCCTCGCTCGCCCCCTGTGATTTCAGTCAGTGTGAAGCAGGAGAGTGGCTGCTTAGGTGCTCAGGCGCCATACTGATCTTTCTGAAAATAGAAGTGCCTATTCTTAATTCATTTAATCTCTACAAAATCATAATTATAATTGTCTCAAGACATTTAAGTACATGAATTTAAGAAAAAAAATCATCCTTATCAATTAAGAGGGGGGAAAATGACCCTGTCTTTTGGAAGGTCATTGAAGGGGACTGATTGAAATGTAATTGTGTGGTTGAGCCCCCAAATTCCCAAGACTATTAGGCCTCCTGAGTAGCTGTGATGTGACATCAGCGAGACTGGATCTGCTGTCAGGGCTGTGCTCAGCTCTGGTGGCGGTAGGGCCAGTAAGAGGTCTCACTTCACTGGGGCTGCATTCGGTGTCTGCACGATGCCTGCCATCAGTCTGTTCCTCGTGAGTGCACAGCTTCTGTGCTTTGTGCTCCTCCTGTGACATATTGTCTAGATGTGATGGGGCAGCTAGCCATGCCCCAAAGCCGCCAAGGCAGAGCCACAGCAGACATTTCCTCTTTATAAGCCTATGATCTGGGTATTTTGTGATAGAAACAGAGAGCTGTCTAACACATATGTTTCCTGTATGTTGTCTTTCTTGTTCAAGTACTATAATTGTAAATACAAAGTATGACATCGTCTTCATTTAGAGGTCCTTGAGAAATTAGGAAGGCTTTGATGATCCAGCTCTGCTATTTATGTTCCTGACCAGTTAGGAGCTGTTGGAGAGCTTGGTTACAAGATGGGAGTTGAGTCAGAGACAGTGGAAAGCTTTTTATTTATTTAAAAGATAACCCCTCGCTTGGTGTGGTGGCGCACGCCTATAATCCCAGCACTTGGGAGGCAGAGGCAGGCGGATTTCTGAGTTCGAGGCCAGCCTGGTCTACAGAGTGAGTTCCAGGACAGCCAGGACTACACAGAGAAACCCTGTCTCAAAAAACCAAAAAAAGATAACCCCTCAGTGTGGACGTAGCTAGCCTGCAGTGTTGTGTGACTCACCTGGAACTTAAATAGACCCTGGCTTCCATTTTCTGAATATTTATTTGGCTTATAAATAAAAGCTACTATGCCATCTTTTAGTACTTTTCTTGAATTGATCTTGATTCAGTGTAGATTGGGGATCTCTCCTTCTTCCCCCTCTCCCTTCCTCCCTCTCTCTACTCCCTCTTCCCTTCCTCCATCCCTCCCTCCCTCTCTCCATCCCTCCATCATCCCCTCTCCTGTATCCTTATACCTAGCTATTGAACAGCTTGCAGTTGTAATTTATAGGCACCTCAAGATTACAGCTAAACAACAAGCCAGTGCATTAGTATTTAAAGGCAAAATAAAATCCTCTTTGATTTGTGAATCTGTAGAATTCACAATTTATGCCAGAGTCATCATCACAGTGATGCTCACCGGTGCCAGGATGACCAGTGGGGATGGGTGTCTTGTTTGAGGACAGAGTGCCTTACACTGTCCCTTGGTTGGACCTGACTCCCGTCCTGTCTGCTGTCCTTGTTCTTCAGTACATTGGGAACTTGAGCTGTGGGTCATGAAAAGTCAGTCAGTCTCAAAAGACAGTGACAACTGACACTTGTGCCCATGGTTCCTGTGGCAATGTTGGCTGCTTTGGCTGTCATAGGATCTTCATTAATGATGTTTTTATCTTAGTTTTTAATAGTCTAATGGGTAAAGTGAAATTCTCTGATTTTTCTGTTTTCTCCTTTTGGTTCCTCATGACTATTAATGAGGTTAAGCCCCTCTCTTAGTTAGGGTTTTACTGCTGTGAACAGACACCATAACCAAGGCAAAGCAAGTCTTATAAAGGGCAACATTTAATCGGGGCTGGCTTATAGGTTCAGAGGTTCAGTCCATTATCATCAAGGCAGGAACATGGCAGCATCCAGGCAGAAATGGTGCAGGAGGAGCTGAGAGTTCCACATCTTCATCTGAAGGTGGCTGGCAGAATACTGGCTTCCAGGCAGCTAGGGTGAGAGTCTTAAAGCCTACACCCACAGTGACACACCTACTCCAACAGGGCCAAACCTAATAGTGCCACTTCCTGGACTGAGCATGTACAAACCACCACAGCCCTCCCCCACACACTTTCACCCTTCCTTTTTTTCTTTCTTAATTTTTAAAAATATTATTTCATTATTTAGGGAGACACATGTGTGCCACAACACACGGGTGGAGGTCAGAGGACAACCGTGGCAATCAGCTCTCTTACTCTAGTGTATGGATCCTAAGGAATTGAACACAAATCCTTAGATTTGGCAGCAAGTGTCTTTACCTATTGAGCTATCTAGCTAACCTCTTTATTTTTGAAATGTGGTCTCATGTATCCCAGGCTAGCTTCAGAGTTACCATATATCCACAGACCTTGTGGGTTTTTTGTTTGTTTGTTTTGAGACAAGGTCTCTCTACAGAGCTCTGGCTGTCCTAGAACTCACAGAGATCCTACTGCCTCTGGAGTGCTGGGATTAAAGGTGTGCATTACCAGGCCTAGCACTGACCTTGTGTTCTTGATTGTCTTTTCTCCACTTTCCAAATTCTTGGATTATGGGTCTCAAACACACTTGATAATTTGTGCATGCTAGCAAGCGCTCTGCCAGCTGAGCTGCATATGCAGCAAAGCTTAGCGTCTCTTGGTGCTTACTGATCAGCGTGATTTTCTGTATTTCATATCCATAGGCGTATTCTTAATATCTGAATACAAACCATTGGCTGTTTCCCCTCTCTGGTCTCCCTCCCCAGGGTCTCCCTGCTCCCAGCTTCACGGCTTCACAGCTGTCCTGTCACTCTGCACTTGCTTGGCTGGCTTTAGGCTCTTTTTTTTTTTTTTTTTTTTGGTTTTTTGGTTTTTTGGTTTTTTGGATTTGGTTTTTTTCGAGACAGGGTTTCTCTGTGTAGCCCTGGCTGTCCTGGAACTCACTCTGTAGACCAGGCTGGCCTCGAACTCAGAAATCCGCCTGCCTCTGCCTCCCAAGTTCTGGGATTACAGGTGTGCGCCACCACACCGGCACTTAAGGCTCTTTGACAACTATTGTGGATACTGTGTATCCACATGGGAATGTGTACATGCTCAAGAAAGCCAGAGACTAATGACAGGTGCCTCCCCATGCCCTTCTCTCCTCCTCAGTTAACTTAGCTCTCTGACTCAGCAACACTAGCTGGCTAAAGAGCACCAGACTGCTCCTGTCTTTGCTTCCCCAACTATAGGGTTAGAGGCACAGGTTTTTATGTTGCGTGCTAGGGATCTGACCTCTGGTCCTCCTGCTTGCACGGCAAGTACATGAATGCATCCCCCTCGTAATAGTGTACAGAGTTAATAGCTGCGGTGGAAGCTCAAATGTAGAGCTCGTGTAGTATGCACGAGGATACAGGTTCAGTCTCCAGTAATGCAAACAGAAAGACAGAAAATTAATAAATAGTTGTCTTGGGTTAGGGTTTTGTGTCTTGTTTAACAAAAATTTCTTACTCTTGAATTATAAAAACACTTACCTAGACTGTCTTGTAAAAGTAGAATCAGTTGCCATATATAATAAAAGCCTGAAGTGAATTAATGTGTGTTGTTTATCTTGCTTGTGTGGCCTGGGCTGAACTTGAACTTAAGTTTCTCTTGTCCCAGCCTTCTGGGTGTAGAGGTTTGAGGTATGCACCACCATGCTGGCCTTGGAATTGGCTTTAGAAGAGAGAATCTAATTGTGCTTATTCCTCCATGTGGTGACTTTGCCCTACCACTCTTATTTACTACTTTTTACCCAATGTCCTTTGTCCCTGGTATGAGATCTGTTATAGTGTGCTGTGGCATACATGCTACGTAAGTGTCTTTTAACTTAGCCACTCAGATGAGTGTTCACAAGAGACTCAGGCTCTTACTGAATCAAAATTAGCATCTTAGGTTGAATTTTAATCTTGTGCTATCTGATTTTAGTGTGCATAATACTGGTTCATTTGAGTATTTGGTTATGAATCAGGGTGATACACAAATTAGAAGTTTCTTGAAATAAAATCCCCCAATTCGGTTCTTCCACCCATGGGTATCAGTGTCTCTGTCACTGATGTGTTGCTGTGAAGAGACAGCATGAGCTAGGATACTTTTATAAAGATCAGCATTTAACTGGGCGGGGCTGGCTTACCCCTCAGACTTGGTCCATTCTCATCCCTGCAGGGAGCATGGCACTGCAGCAGTAGCTGAGAGCCACATCCTGATCTGTAGGCCAAGAGAACCTCCTAGAGATGAGGGGCAAGGGGCAGGAGAACAGGTTTAGCTTGGGCTTTTGGAATCTCAGACTCTCAGTGGCTCCTCCATGGTACACTTCCCTCCCATAGGCCTCACACAACCTCACATCCTTCTTACATACTGCCACTCCCTGATGGCTGAGTGTTCTGAGGTGAGTCTGCTGGTGCCATTCTCTCCAGATCACCACACTCAGTCACTAGCATTTTGAAAGGCACATGTCTGTAGGAGGAATATATCCTGTGAAGCTCTGCTGTGCATCTTTCATTGGTAGATTTACATTCAAGTGTGGTTAAGTATTAATATAACTCAGTACTTTCTGTTTATTGTTTTTAATAACGTGTAGAAACAATACACTCTGTAGCCTCATAGCACCCTATATAGTAAGTATTTGTAGGACTGAAATCTTAATAATGAAATAATGAAAAATAAAAACAGTAGTTGTGTTTTCCTCCCATGTCTCATCAGAGACATTTTAGTCCCACACAGGTGTGTTTTATGCTGTAGACTTGGGTGCTGTAGACTTGGGTGCGCAGCTCAGGAGCAAGTCAGGGCTGGCTAAAGCACAGCTTAGACTATCCTGGAACCTTCCTGCTTTAGCAAGCACTGCTATTACAGCCGTGTGCTCCTTCACTGTACTGTCTATTGCCACAAACAAAATCCTCGGAAAGAAAGTCAGAAACGCCTTTTGATGATGAGAAGAAAGACAACTGTTGTTTTCAAATAACTTTAAAAAAATTTCTAGCCAGGCGGTAGTGGCACACGCCTTTAATCCCAGCACTTGGGAGGCAGAGGCAGGCGGATTTCTGAGTTCAAGGCCAGCCTGGTCTACCGAGTGAGTTCCAGGACAATCAGGGATATACAGAGAAACCCTGACTCGAAAAAACAAAAAACAAACAAACAAACAAAAAAAACCCAAAAAACTAGCTTTCTTTTCCTGTAGTTACCCCAGTATCTTCACACGGGATCACGTAGTCTTCTGTGTGTGGGCCATATGAAGAGTTCCCATTAACTGGCAGCTTTTATGAGTTCTAAAATACTGCCTAAAAGACACTATTGTTGTAAGTCATCTGACCACATCTGGGAGATTGTTATATTTATTTAGAAAATACAGTGTGCAGTTTCAGGTCCTGTTGTGTGGTAGCCCAAAAGTCTATGCCTTTCTTGGTCATGAATTCTTAAAGGGCCATGGTGAAGTTGCTTCTCTGACACCAGTAGCATGGGCTTATTTTTATGAACCCGCAAGAATGGAGAATGAGGCCTTTGCTTGAGGTTATTGTGGTCGGGCTCTGTCTCTCACACTACTGATACACAAGTACCTCAGAAACTTCCACTTTGTTCCTTTTAAACCAGTAATAGACTGATATAAAAGTTCAGAATGAGATGCTTATGGTACACATTTTCTGTAGCTAAGGATATGTTAGGGATTAATTATCCAGAATTAATAACACATTGATTTGGCTAAGAGTGGCTAAGACCCCTCAGTTCCAAGGGGTCTTGAATCCTCTCTCCTCTGTTTCTGTGCATATGCATTTGTACATACATGCATTCACAGTGTGTAATGTTAACACAAAATAAGAACATTCTCCTGCTCCTAGTAGGTAAGGTAGGAGTAGGAAGGGGTCCAGGTTCAAGGCCAGCCTGGTTTGTATAGTTACTAGTTTGCATAGTTAACTAAATATTTATGATAGGACTCCACAGCTCTCTTCTTCACAGGAGAAAGGACAGACTGGCTGTTTCAGTACTTAGGAGAGGAGACTCCATCATGCTCAGCTTCAGTCAGAAAGGATCTAATTAAAGTGATCAGGGACATCCTGACAGGGGGGAGATATGCTGTGCTATACAGCTCTAGAGATGTGAGGGAGGGGGGAGCCCACAGCACCCAGGGCTAAGTGTAAATGTCCTAACTACCAAGGCAGGTGTCTGGAGGAGGCTGAGGCAGGGGGATTGCAAATTCCAGGCCAGCCATGGCTACACAGCATGATTTCACTGCCCCCAATCAACCACTAAACACACAGTATTTTTCAAGCATAAGGTGCCTTTTTTTTTTTTTTGAACAGCATACTTTTTCAAGTACATGGCATTAAAATTTCAAGACAAACACAGATGCAGTTGTCAGCAGCTAGGGGAATTCCACAGTTGGGCCTCAGCAAAGCAAAACAGGAAGCTTGAGAGGGCGCTCACAGCCCTGCTGTGTGGACTTGGGTAGAGTCACTGTGTTTCCTGGAACACTTCACTCTTAAAGGACACTTGCTTAGCTGCTGGCCATGCAAATAATCCAGGTCATACTTAAAATGCTTTTCATTCTGTATAAGGTCAGGATCAGGGGCACAAATGTGAACAGTTGTGCTAGAGAGATGTGGTTTGGCAAAAGTTTCTTTCTATGGAATTTCTGCATCACTACATCAGATGGAGTGGCATTACCCAGTGATTGGGAGTTGGCACAGCAGATCTTGCCATCTTGTGAGCTGTGCCTTCATGTGCTTGCTCTGTGTGCTGTCATAGTGTGTTTATGGTCCCAGGGAAACCCAGCTGACTGAGAAGAGATGATTTGGGTTTGTTGTGTTTAACCTGTCTCAGAGTTCTGTGATTAACAAGGAGTGACTCCTGGAGCAGCAGCGACCACCCTCAGAGTAACTGCCCCAGCGAAGGACCGCACAGCAGTAGGGTCTGTGCTGACAGACATGTGGACAGTAGATCAGCAAGCACCTCTGTGGAGACGGGATGGGTGTGCTCACTGTGTTGACTGTGGGCTAATGTGTTTGATCACCACCCCTTCCTTTCTGTTTCATCTCTTCCTTCCTCCACCATCTCAAGACATGTTGACAAACATGGGGTGAGCTGGAGGCTTCTCACCTTTGCCCTTATGTGTGAGAGTGCCCCTTGGAATGTGTTTGCACACTGTCCCTCAGGACTCAGTATGCAGGGTGTACTGAGCTCACTGTGGTAGCTGTTCTCTGAGCCTCACCCAGGAGTTGAAATGAGTCACTTGGTGTAGGGGTGTGGGCCGTGTGTAATTTCTTCCCAGCATCACATCTTATTGGTGGGCGTGGTAACTCTTCAGTCCTCAGGGCCAGGATGATAGACACTAGGGATGCCTGGAAGGCGTTCCTACAAATCAGGTTCCGGGAGACCTTGGGAGATGGCCCCGCCCTGCAGATCTCTGCCCAGGGTGTACAGCTGCTGTCCTTTTCTCCTCATGGTGAAGTGTCCGTCTCTACCCCCTGTTGGTACTATAAAGGGCAGAAGGTCTACAAAGCTGTCTCACGTGAGATGCTGGAAACTGATCATGATTTAGAGTATGTACAGGTAGGTGAACTAGGACGACTGGCTTCCGAAGGCCGCGTTAATGGTTAGGGTTAGGGTTAGGGTTGGTTAGGGTTAGGGTTAGGGTTAGGGTTGGTTAGGGTTAGGGTTAGGGTTAGGGTTGGTTAGGGTTAGGGTTAGGGTTAGGGTTAGGGTTGGTTAGGGTTAGGGTTAGGGAGTCACAGCTTCCAGGCATCCTTAGTTTCTATCATCCTGGCCCTGAAGATGGAAGAGCTACCATGCCCACCAATAAGATGTGGTGCTGGGAAGAAATTCAAAAGGTCATGAAAGCAAGTGTGAGGGTCGGGCTGTTGGAGGAAAGGGGTCCAGGGGCAATGGAGGAGGATCCAAGTGGGTGATGAGAGGGAGTGGGGTCAAACTCTACAACATATGAGATTCTCAAAGAAGAAACAAGAACAAACAAAAGTTTAAAGAAACTTTTTAAAAAGTAAGGACGACAGTGGGACCACTGGCCTCACATGGGCTGGGCTGACAACATACCTGGCCGGGCGAGGTTTGCTTTATTGTCCTTGTGTTTCACCCCGCTACAGAGGTGAGTCCGAGCTGACTGGACTGTGACTTGAAGACTTTACACTCTAGCCTTTGTCAACTCCTGAAGAAAGCAAGTTATTTTCCTATAACACGTTATGAAGAGACATTTTAAATAATGGATGAAAACAAACTGAGCCTCCCCCCCTCTGTCTCTGTCTCTGTCTCTGTCTCTGTCTCTGTCTCTCTCTCTCTCTCTCTCTCTCTCTCTCTCTCTCTCACACACACACACACACACACACACACACACACACACACACACACACAGTGAGCAAGAACACATGGTTAAGAGGCACTGTGTTCCATGCAGAGTTACCAGGAATGAACCCCATGCAACTCCCAGAAGGCACATGCCATTGCTGGGCCAGGGAAATCGAGTATTTCTAAAGAAAAGAATCCAGCTGTTTTGGGTTTTGACAATTAAAAAAAACACAAACTGTAAGTTAGCTTCTGCCTTGTACATGTGAACTCTCTCCCCACTTGTCTGTGTTTATAGAAAGCCATGTTCTGACATGAGCACTGTCAGGTTTAGGACGTACTAGAGGCAGCAGCATTGCAGTTTTATGGACCCGGGGTGTTGTGTGCTGATCTTCCTTTACTACAGTTCATAGTTCCCTGCAAACTTGGGAGCTGTGTACTGTCACAAGGGAAGCCTGCTGTGAGGACAGTGACTCAGCTACACAGGTGGCTGTTCTTGAGTCATATCTGAGGGATCTGTGCAAACCTCAGATGAGCAGGGAAGCGAAGTCGAGAGGCAGGAGGTGGGTGTACTGGTGGGAAGCCAGCATGCCAGCTTGGCTGCTCACTGGGAAACTGGCTGGCGTTCCAGCTGGGTAGGTGACCACACCTGTAATCTCAGCACTCAGGAGCTGAGGCAGGAGGGTGAGTTCTAGGTGAGCCTGAGCTACAGTGATGCTATCCTATCATAAAACTAAAACGCAGCTGTCAAAAATTAGGAAGCAAGCCCCAGCCTTGCTGGGTTGACGGCATCAGTCAGTGCAGTGAACAGACCAGTGCTAAGTCTTGCCCCTCCCCCAGGCCACCTGCATGACAGAGTCATTCCAATGTGGAGAGGGCAGTTGGAGACAGCCCAAGTAAATGACATCAGAATATAATCAACTTGTTATCAAGAGCTAGAAAGTTGTGCTTAAAATCAAGAGCACTGAGGTCAAATTCCTCATATTCTTGGCTAATGATGAGGTAATTTTACACTTGTCTTATTTTTGACATAAAAGTATGTATCACTGGCATTATATAAAGTTCAGTGTTTTTATGTATAATGTTTTAGTCAGATTAACGAGTTCCTTAGACATTTATTATTTTACCTAGGCATGGCAGTGAGTGCTCTGTTTTCAACATTGGGGAAATAGAAGCAAGATAGTCAGAGGTTCAAGGCCCACCTAGGCCACATGAGATTCTGTCTTTTTTTTTTTTTTTTTTTAAGTACTGTTTCTTTGTTTCATGTTTTGAGAAGGTATTCATAATGTAGCCTGGCTGGCTTCAAACCAGGCCCAGTGCTGGAGATACAGGTGTGTGTGTCACCAGCTAGCTTACTACTTAATGTTTATGCTAAAAACTTCCAGATGCCCCTCTGATTGTGTGGCTGCACTCTCCACAACATCATGGGTGTGTGTGTGTGTGTGTGTGTGTGTGTGTAAGGGCGACCTTTAGGATTCCATGGACAGAAGCTGGGTTTTGGGATGTGCATGGTAGCCTTTCCTACCAGCCTAGTGGTCTTGACTGCTCACGTTCTAGAGTTCCGATGTCTCATTGTTTCAAAGAGACATGAAAAGCATGAGAATTGGGCTTCCAGACCACCGTGGAAGGATACGGCTGTTTCTCAACACACTATTTCTCATATTTTAGAAGCGGCGACGACGGATCGATCGAAGTATGATTGGAGAGCCAACCAACTTCGTGCACACAGCTCATGTAGGATCCGGAGACCTATTTAGTGGGATGAACTCAGTAAGTTTGATTGTGGGACAGGCACTTGAGACTGTGGGACAAGGCCCAGTGGGACCTGCATGACAGAATCACACCTTCAAAATGATTGCCTTGACTTGTTGTATGGGTCCCTTTTAATAACATCATGTCAAATGAGTTCTGCAACTAGACTGTGCCAGTCATGGGTTGAAAATAATTTGAAAAGAAATTTTGTGTCTTCATACAATTTTCCCATTTGCCAGTCCCTGAGCAATATTATCTAGCAGTTATCTGTACATTACTGACACTCTGTTAAATATACTGCTGTATACAACACAGAAGACTTAATCTTCATGGGAAGATGTGATGTGATGTAAAAGGCAGACCACTTCATGCAGGAACAGTCACACTTGAGACCATTTTTCTTTTAGACTTGGAATTGAAACATGTTAGTTATGATTGATTCTTATGCTGCCACCATGGGGACACAAAGGCCGGCTTTTAATATTTTTATCAGGCATGGTGGTGTGTGCTTTTAATTCCAGCACTCAGAAGGTCAAGACAGGAGGAAGATCTCTGAGTTCGAGGCCAGCCTGGTTTACATAGTGAATTCTAAGACAGCCAAGGCTAGAGACTTTGCCTTAAAAAAACCCAAACAAATAAATAAATATGAATTAATACTTATCCTCTTGTTGTGAACTGCTTTTCACATACTTTAAGGTTTAGTTTTTATTTATGTGTTGCTGTACATGTCTCACGTGTGCGGAGGCCAGATTTAATCTAACGATGGAGGCTGAGCTGCTGCGTCACGCTGATGGATGCTGGGACATTACCTGCTAAGATTAAATCTAGCTCATGGTGCTTGGAAACACTCTTGTCTTGTTGTGCACAGTTCAGAAATTTCTTTAAAATTTGTGCTTTCATCTTACCATGAGTTAGTAAGCTTCAGGAGATCTGCTGCCTACTATAGCTGAGGCGGAGGCTCCTTCAGGCCACGGGCATCTTCTCTGGGACTGACATCTATTCTGCAGAACCAGTATGTCCTCTTGGGTAGTGATTTCATTGCATGAGCCTACTCTCTGCAGCATTCCCCCCTCAGTGCTGAGTTCTTGCGGACAGTGAGGTCAGTCAGGGACGTTGTGGAAATTGATAGTTTTCATTTGCATAACATGACTGTGAGAGAAATTGTGTTTTCCTGTGTAAGAACAGTGACAAGACAAAACCATGAATGGAAATGCTATTTGTCCAAGGAGGTGCCCCACCCATCTCCGTCCTGAGACAGGAGCAACTATCTTTAGGAACAGGCTCACATGTGAAGGCGCCCGCCTGGCCTGCACCACATCATAGACACCTCTGAACACAAGGCGTCCATGGACTGATTTTCGAGGGGCTGGATGCCACTGTTGGTGCTGTTTACAGGTGTAGACTGCCACACCTGCGAGCTTACTTTTTAATGCTAGCTTCTTGCCAGCAGGAACTCTGGGAGCCTTTAGTAGTTTTCACTGCACACCCAGTCATGTGCCTGCTCTCAGATGGATAGGTCACTGCCTGACCCTTCAGTTTGACATTGCAGATTTTTTTTTTTTTTTTTGAGGAAACACCTTTTTCTTCAACTTATGACTTGTGTGGCTTTATGAGTCCAAAGGTCTTGACCAAGTGGTCCTGGAACATCTGCAGAGGCTGTGTGTGTGTGTGTGTGTGTGTGTGTGTGTGTGTGTGTGTGTGTGTGTGTTGGGTATAGACTGATAAAGACTGATATCTGAGCTAAAGTCACATTGCATTACAAAGGAATGTGGATGTGGTCTTGCCCCAGGGCTTAAAGACTTACCTGAAGCAGCCGTCAGCCCTGAGACAGGTGTTTAGTTTTAGTGTGTGCAATGCCGTTGGGGTCAGAGCTTTGAGAGTCAGTGTCTCTGAGTAAGGGCAGTGGATCCTGTAAGGCAGAGTCCTTAAGCTGTTTAGAGCTGAATAAACTTGGCACCCATATGTTCTCTTCTAACGAATTTAAACCTGTTATTCCCAAAATAACTTAAGCAAGCCTCTGTGCCTGGGCAGTGGAGGGAAAAGGTGGGTCTGGAGATTCAAGAGTGGGACGCAGGTAGAGAGGAAGAGGAGACTAGAAAAGGGAGAGAGGGCGAGGAAGAGAAGCCATGGTGGACAGATCTGTGAGTCCCAGTAAATGCTCAGTAGCACTCAGTAAACAGGTTGATGAGCATGGTTTCAGCACCCTGTCTTCCCCTCAGGTCTCAGCTCTGGCTTCCCAGACTGCAGACTTCCTGCATGGGCTCCTCCTCCTAGCAGTGTGGCCTGGCTTACTCTGCTTCCTGAATGTCTCTGATTCACAGGACCTGGGTTGGGGTGATGGTGATAACCTGAACGAAGGTGTGTGTATTCGCTCCAGCGCCTTGCAGTCCATCACCACATTCTCTGGTCTTACCACAGAGCAGAGCCTGTCAGGCTGAGGCTGCATTCACTCGGTGACAGGTGTGGACACCTTCACTTCATCAGCCTGTTGACTGCATTGCAGAAGGAAGTGGCAATTTCAGAGGGCTTAGGTAGTCTGACTACAAGTTCAAGGCCACCCTGGGATACACTTGCTGGGGGTGGGGGAAACCAAACCAAAACACAGATCATTCAGTACTGACCTTACCATTTGCACTATAACCAGGAAAAATTAAAGTGTTTTAAAAATGAATGTGTCCCAGTAAATGCTCAGTGGTACTCAGTAAATGAACGTGGCATCCCCTGGCCTCCCCGTAGACTGTGGCTGACTGTCACTGGGCATCATCTCCAGATTTCCTGTGTCCTGAAGATGGAGGGGAAATGTTCCTGCTGTGCATGTGCTCTGTTTCTGTTTGTTTTAGGTCAGCTCCATTCAGAATCAAATGCAGTCCAAGGGAGGCTATGGAGGCGGGATGCCTGCCAATGTGCAGATGCAGCTGGTGGACACAAAGGCAGGATAGCCCTGGTCGCCTCGCCGTGAGTACCTCAGAGCTGGGAGGGGGGCCCTCGGTTAGCCAAGAGTCTTAGTCTTGAGGTTAAAAAAGTTAGTCAAATTATCTTTCTTTGGTCTTGGCATATTCTTGATTTTAGATTTAAATGTCAGGTTGTCTCCTCATAAGACTTTAGGGAAAAGGCTTTGGCCTGTGATTCTAGTGACAAAATGCTACTTTGTCCTCTTACCAAGAGGGACAGTACTGTATACTGAGTAGTGAGGTAATTTATAAATATTTCATTATAAGATTATCAAATGAAAAATAAAATGACTACTTAAAAGGAAAGATTTACCTAAGAGTGTAAAAATAACTTGAAATTTTTTGGCTGGGTGTGGCGACACATGCCTTTAAGCCCAGCATTTGGGAGGCAGAGGCAGGCAGATCTCTGTGAGCTCAAGGCCAGCCTGGTCTGTATAGAGAGTTCCAGGACAGCCAGGACTTGTGTAAACAGAGCTTGTTTATAAAATAAAGCAAAAAAAAAAAAAAAAAAAAAAACCCTAAAAAAAATAATAATTTGAATTCTTCTTTTGGTTTTGTAGGTCATTGTGAATTCCTGTATTTTCTCTGTCCACAGTTCTATAAATTTTTGTCTTGTGATTGGATTTCTTTTATTTTAATTATAAAAAAAAAGTGGCGGCAATCTGTTCACCCCTGTGATCTCCAGCAAAGACGTTCCTGCTCCACGGACGGCAGCGTCAGGCCGACCTGCCTTGCCGCCGGCGGCATGCATGCCTGGGACTCTGACAGAGTTCTTTGGATTGTAGCTGAATTTTCAATGTTTAATTGACATGGATCGGATCTTAGCATGGTCTTTTTTGTGACTGCTAGCACTGTATTGTAATTTTTCCATTTTACACCTTTTCATTGCACCTCCAGCCCCTCTGCCTTATGATTTAACTGGTAAACAAAGACCTGTAATTACTGCCACCATTTATGTATATGTTGAAGGTAGACCCACAAGCACAATAGTCCTTTCATCTGTTGGAAACTTGAGCGGAGCACGTCTGCACACTCCATGGTGCTGCTCAGAGGGGACCCCATGGGGTGCAGACACCCATCCTGAGCTGCTGCAGCCTGAGGATGCGCCTCTCTCAGTGGAGGCGCTTTACAGATATTCCCAGTGGGTTCTGGTCCCACTAGAGCAGTGACAGGGAAGCCTGCGTCCAGAGGCAGTTGCTTGGCTGTAAATGTTCAGTGTATTTATTTGAGAGTAAGGACCTGTGATTGTGAGCAGATACAGTCTGTATCTGAGTGTTGTGAAGCCCATTCACGTTCTCAGCATCTTTGTCCTGTTAGCTCTTTGTGTACCTGTCGCTGTTTTCTTTGTAGTCTTTTGGTGTCAGATTGTGTCCACTAGCTGTGTGTTGAAATTCTGGCCTCTGCTACCAGCTGTGACTTCAGAGTCCTTGGCCTTCCAGGGTTCCACTTACTGTGGAGGCTGTGGCAGCTTCCAACAGCAACCCGCTGCCTGGCTGGTTCCCAGTGATCAGCCCTCACAGTGACAGTCAGAGGCCCTTGCTTGGTCCTGTTCTGTTCCTCTTCCCTGCTAAGTGTCGGTAGCTGGGCCCTGCAATCCACATTACTTACTATCTAACTGCCTTTGATTGATAAGCATTTGTGCAGAAGATGGGTCTTAACTGAGATCAGAGCGTTGAAGGCACATAGGTCCTTGTCTAGAGAAGCTGTGATCTTTTCTGCCTTCGCCTGTCCCGAGAATGCTGACTAAAGAGCCACTAGGTTGATGCAGGCAAAGCTGAAAGCATTTCTCCTGTATTTCTTCTGAACATAACTTAGCAGTAGGGTGGAACACTGGATGACCTGATTCTTTGATTTTGCAATTCTAACCGTTCTTAGCTGTCAGTCCTGAGCACAGAGAATTTCTGTCGAGGAGAAACATTTTCTTCATTGTTGTCTTTCATTCACCGTATGGACACTGCACTCTAGAGTCTGTCATTCTGCTCAGCCAGGGTGAGGTTCCTGCTAGGGCACTGCTGTGTGCAGACTCTTTCTGTATAACAGACAGGGATTTCTTGGCATCATCGGCACTGATGGATGGGACAGCACAGGGAGCCACTGTCCCCTCCCCATCACTGTTTGCTGCTCCAAGGCCAGTTATTAATAAGCCAAAGGCTCCTGAAGCCACTGATGGTCCTGGCAGCCTCTGACCTCTCAGCACAGTGAGACACTGTACACAGTGCACCGCCCGGTGCCCTGGAGGGTTCCAGTAAGGTCAAGAGAATGGCCAGAGTAACCTGCCTGGTACAGGATGTTTATGGAGGCCTGGGGATTCCGGCAAAGGTGCAGGGAGACACTTCCCACCTCCCTACATGGGATTGTAAACCTTGGGGACTCATTTGTTCCCCCTAGTCACACATCTCATTTTTAAATTGGAGCTAATAGGATTTTGTACCCAGAATTTATTATATTGTTAATACTTCTCTGAAATACATGGTAACAACTAGTAAGCAAGAGAAACAGCAGATTGCAGCAGTGTGCTGGGCGCAGCTTCTCCAGTGGGCCTGGAGAGTTTGTCCATTAGCTTCCCTTTGTCATTAAATGGAGCTGTTGGTGTAGAGCAGCTGCCTGATCTGCTCAGTGACTGGTGCTCAGCACCAGAAGACAAGATGGACGTATTTTTATAATCTAAGCATACTTTTTTTGTACATTGTGTTCATTCTTGAATAAAGTGAGCTCACTGTTGGCTTGTAGATATTAAAAAAAAGAAAGTATTGATTTTGATTCAATAAATGTTTTCTTTTAGTCTTTGTTTGGATTTTTCTTCTCTTTTAATAAAATTTCACTCACCAGAATTTACGTAGAGAATCTTCTAGCATTCTCTAGCCCATGGGTGCAGACAATTCATCACTCTTGTTTAAAAGTATTTTTAAATGTAAACTGGGAGAAGTGGTACAGGCCTACAGTCTGAGAGGTTACAGCAGGAGGATTGTGTATTCATGTGTCATGCTGGGTTTGGTGGTGTACACCTTTAATCTCGGCACTCGGGATGCAGAGGCAGGTGGATTTCTGAGTTTGAGGCCAGCCTGTATTCAGAGTGAGTTCCAGGACAGCCAGGGAGGGCTACATAGAGAAACCCTGTCTTAGAGAAAAGACTGTTCCAAAAGAGAGTTAAAATTCTGGAATTGTCATCCTTTCTCCCTTCCCTTGCCCTCCCTGCTTTAGGATCTTGCTGGAACCTACTGTACAGACCAGATTGGCCTCACCAAACTCCTACACCAGCAGATCTTCCTGCCTCAGCTTCTGAGAATGACAGTTTGTTGCTTATTGCCAACCAGAACATGTGGGTAGAAGTTGGAGGATAACCATTACCTGGACTCAGGATGGAGCTCAGGCGCCAGGCTTGACCACCGGCACCTCTGCCACCTTGGCCTAGACGTGTTTCCAATACATTGTCTTTAAAGTATCCTGTCGGAATGGAATCACATTCAGCTGATTACTCCCTATGGGATGCTTGACTTCATGGCTTCAGGAAGGGTGACAGCCAATCTGGTGTCACCTAGCAAGCTGGCCAAATACTCGGACACAAAGCACGGGCCTATGGTATCACTTTAACCTCTGATATAGAAGAATAAAGATCAGTTTGCATTACTTCACTCACAAGAGCCCCAGAGAGGCAGGAGCCAAGGGTGGGTCAGTTGGATTTAGAACTGCCACATGGAATCGTATAAACAGACAAGCCAGAAGATTTGCCAATAGGCTTTGATAGCTTGCCCTGTATGTCCAAAGGCACTGAGAGGAAGATGACTTAAAATGAAGTTCTTTTTAGTGACAGAATGGCTCAGAGGGTGAATGAAGCCAATGGCCTGAGTGAACCCAGGGATCTAGATAGTAGACATGGAGAATCAACTCCTACAGAATGTCCTCTGACACACAATCTCAAAAAAGGAATAAAGATTGCCCACAAGTGAAATATTTGTGAGCAAAATTAGATAAATGTTAGGTGGGTAAAAATATGATAAAGCTGGATATGGTGGTCCACACCTTTAAATAGCACCCAGAAGGCAGAGGCAGGAGGATCTCTTGTGAGTTCAAGGTCATCCTGGTCTATATACAGCCTGTATCAAAGGGTCTACTCTTTGGTCATTAGGGAAAGGATTACAAATAGGAAATAAGTAAAATTACCTCTATTTGCAAAAGATCAGATCTTACAATTAAGACTACTTTTGAAAACAGATTTGATATAAAGGTCAGTTACTTTTCTATATATCAAGAAAAATAGGAAGTGTCCGATTCACAGTAGTTTAAAACAAACTGGGTAGTGGGGAATCCCACTCAAGGTAGTGGTGAAAGATCATCACACTAAAAAGTACAGCAGTGCTGAACAGAACCCTTGGTGGTCATGAGCACTCACGCTCTTGTAAATGACTCAGCACTCATGTACAGTGGGTCACAGGACCCTTTGTGTGATCACTGTTGCAGGATATTTGATCACAAAAATCCTCTTTTTAGTTGTGTGCTCAGCCCTTAGCACACACCTTTAATTCCAAACAGTAAAGGTAAAGTTAGTTTGTAGAAGGAAATGCCCATGTTTGAAAGTGATGTCTGAGTAGCAGGCAAAGTAACAAATCAGAGAAAGGCTTGACAGAATAGGCAACGCCCAACTCGCATGAGAAGAGAGAGGGAAGCTACCTAAGAGAGAACTACAGCACAGAAAAAAGAGGAAGCAGTTTGTCTTAGTGTTTTACTGCTGTGAACAGATACCTTGGTAAATGCAACTCTTATAAAGACAACATTTAATTGTGTTCAGAGGGTCAGCCCAGTATCATCAAGGTGGGAGCATGGCAGCATCCAGGCGGGCATGGTGCAGGCAGAGCTGAGGGTTCAACATCTTCATCTAAAGGTTGCTAGTGGGAGACTTACAGACAGCTAGGATGAGAGTCTTAAAGCCCATGCCCACAGTGCCACACCTACTCCAAGGCCACACCTCCAAGTAGTGCCACTCCCTGGGCCTAGCATATACAAACCATCACACAATTTTATTGTGACGGTTGTATAGAGACAGGTTGCAGAGAAAGAAAAAGCTAGCCATAGATGAAGACAGAACAAGCTAGAAAATGATAAGGAGCCAGAAGATTAGAACATATTGCCATAGTTTGAGGCCAAGCAGAGCAACTCAGGAGAAGCTGAGAGAAGCTGGATTGAATCAGTCATGGGAGAGGAGTTTGAACCAGGACAGCCAGAGCTCAGAACGAGAAAGGATGAGCTTATTCAGCAGGAAGTCTCAAACTGAAAACATTCTAAGCCTAGATTAGATTGTATGGAGGCTAGAAGCTTCCAAGACTTAGTCTAGGTTTGCAGACAATTATATTAGGTAAATAAAAGTTAAATTTATGTTCTGCCTTCTGGCCTCTGCAGGTATCTGCTCACACATGCAAATACACCTAATTAAAAATACATCTTAAAAATAGTATAAACTAGACATGGCAACTCACTTGAAATCCCAGAAAAGGAGGTTGAGGAAGGAGAACTGGAAATTCAGGACTATTTTTTTTTTTTTTTTGGATTTGGTTTTTTTCGAGAAAGGGTTTCTCTGTATAGCCCTGGCTGTCCTGGAATTCATTCTGTAGACCAGGCTAGCCTCGAACTCAGAAATCTGCCTGCCTCTGCCTCCCAGAGTGCTGGAATTAAAGGTGTGTGTCACCACCACCCGGCTAGGGCTATTCTTAAAACAAAAATACAAGTTGACTCTTCCCCACCAATTTAAACACAGTATATAGTCCACCAGTCTCACTCCTTGGTATGTAGCCAAAAGATTTGGAGTGTGGTCGAGAAAGGGTGTGGACACTCTGTGTGCATAGTGTCATTCCTTCCTGCTGAAGCAGATGTGGCCCATGTGTTCTGCAGTAGCTGAGTGGGAAAGGCAGCATGAACATGCAGTGAAATTAGCCTCAAGGACGGATGTGCCCTTAGTGTTCAATTGCTGAGAGGAGACGCCATGACTAAGGTAGCTCTTAGAAAGCATTTACCAGCTTGTTTACAGTTCAGTCTTACTAGCCCATTATCATGGCTGCACACACAGCAGGCATAGTAACAGAGTTTTACATCCTGATCTGGAGGGAGGGAGGGAGGGAGAGGGAGAGAGAGAGAGAACTAGGCCTAGTGAGGGCCCATCCCACACTTCCTCCAACAAGATAATCCTTTTCAAATAGTGCCACTACCTGATGATTAAGCATTTGAAAAGATAAACTGTAGGAGCCGTTCTCATTCAAACCGCCACAAGAGCCCATAGTTGCTAACTTTTGCTCAACCTGAAGGACTGGACAAGTAAATCGTCAAATAGTCAAAAGGAACAGCTGAAGGAACAAAATTGTGGTCGCCTGGGGCTCAGAGATGGGAAAGGAGTGTTCGCGGATTTAGTTCTGAGATACGGAAATATGGAGATTAGTTAGAAAAGTCAGAGCTTCTAATGCCACCGAAATGCACACAAGCATACTTAATTAAGAAGGTAATTTTTCACTCTGGGAGGCAGAGGCAGGCAGATTTCTGAGTTCGAGGCCAGCCTGGTCTATCTATAGAGTGAGTTCCAGGTCAGCCAGGGCTACACAGAGAAACCCTGTCTCGAAAAAAATCAAATCCAAAAAAACAAAACCAAAAAAAAAAAAAAAAAGAAGGTAATTTTTATGTCATTGTACTTTACTACAGTGTTTACATTTCCTCCCACCCCAGTCCTAATGAACACCCAAGAAAGACTGACAGGTGAGACCATGGGCACCAACACAGGCGGCTCCAGTGGCGGCTGAACCTCCCCTTCTTCAGTTTGCTCACAGCAAATACACCTGCCTCCTGGCACTCCTTCCCGGCATCCTGTTTCTAGCCACTCACCAGACCCAGGGACGGGAGCTGAAACTGCTGGTGAGCACTGGATAGACAGACACTGACTGCAAAAATTCATAGTCATTGACCTTTGCCTTCAAAGGAGCTTGTCAACTTCAGCCCTGGAGTTCCATCATGTTAAGGAGCTGAGAAAAACTTTAATTCCCCGTCCCTCCCCCCTGCATTAGAGATTGAACCCAGGACCTTGCAGAAGGAGGTGCCTGCTCTGCCACTGGGCTGTCAGAGGCTCCTTTCTGATGTTCATTGTGACCCAGGGTCTCATTAGGTTGCTAGCTTGCAGCCAGGCCACCAGGCTCTGCTGTCTATCATCTTATCATCACCTTAGTTACCTACCTTGTTGCTGTGACCAAACACCTGACAAGAAGAAGCCTAAGAGGAGGGTGCCCATAACCCCTCTCCCTTTCACACACATGCTCAGGACTTGCCAGGAAAGACAAAGCCAGCCCCTGCTGGCTGCGGGGGCTTGTCTGGGACTCCTCCCAAGCTCCATGGGCCACCCCAGGGGCCTGCTTCATCTGAAAGCACCACAGCTGGGGATGTATTCGGAGAAGCTCACAAGCAGTTTTAGATTCAGGCTGCCAGGGTGGGCCGGAAGAGCTGAGAGGAAGCTGAGCTCCCAGTGCTGCTTCCCCATCAGGCCTCTGGTGGAACCTTCATCAGCCTTCTTAGACTGGGCTGGAGCACTGGGGACCAACTTTAACCATTAAATATATTGTCTTTAAGGCTCCTTCTCCTCCAGTCCTGTGTAACATTCAGACCTTTTGTGACTTGGCTTCAAGTTTTGATGGTTTGCTTATATAATTTTATCCTATCTAGAATAATTTAACCCCTTTATTAGAGATAAGATTTCAGATTTATATCATTTATAACATTCCTATGGGCTCATTTGGTCCTAAAAGAGTTCACATCTCAGCAGTAGCTTTAGAGGTTCTGTAACCTTGAACTTTCTAGCTTTCCTGGGACCTGATAACATAGCTCCGATTTCAGGAGATTACAGCATCGCCCCCTTACCAGTAGCAGAAGGGCGGGGCTGCTGAACAAAGCTGGGAGGGGAGAGAGGCTGGGGGACATTGTTCTGCTCGCTGCTCACTGCCTGGGTTCTGGTGAGACTAACGAGATCTAACATAGAGCACGTGACAAATTAACATGATCCATATCCAAAAGACATGTTTCCTCTATAGGAATGAACCCAGCGATCTAAATACCCATGACTACTCTGCAGATGGAGGCAGACAACAAGAAAAGCTTACTAAGTATTCACTTTCTTATGAAGTCATCGAGTTGCAGGATAATATAATTATTATACTAAGCATAATAACTTTGCCTGTCAAACAGCTAACATTTTTTTCTTTTTGTTCTTTTCAAACTTAAAAGTATCTGTAACCCTGGTGCTACTAAGCAGCCATAAAAAACTTATATCTAAGGGTCTTAAAAGCTGTGGCATCAGGTTGTTTTTTTTTTTTTTTTCCCTTCCTTAGACTGTCTATGAAAAGTAAAAATAAAATGAAGTATTTCCAGGTGTGGAAGGGCAGAGACAAAGGTAGAGAGTCCCAGTAACAGTAAGGACATATTGTCTCAGAGGAACTGGCTTGGAGACCCAGTCTAAACAGCAGGCACTAGGATACAGTAAACATCTACCCCAAGTCTTTCTCCCCAGAGTGCACAGCTAAAGGACTTCCCATAGCAAAACTGGCCATGTACCCCAGGGGTTGCTCTGAGGTAGGGCCCAGGATCCACTTGGCAGGAATGGCTTCCAGAATGCTTGGGGTCTTGGCAGAGGTGGGGGAGGGGAGGGGCCGTTCCACTCCTGCCAACACAGTAGTTCAGGCCATTCTGCCCCAGCCAAGTTTGCAGAGCTCAGTGGTGGAGACTATAATGTCTGTTCATAACCAGATAGAGGAGCCCTTTGCTGTTAGTGATACCAGAGCCAGTTTCATGTTCTGAGAAGGATCCAAAACTCCTTCCTCCTGTGGAACAAGTCCCTTGTTTCAGTTGGTCTTTTTGTGTCAAAAACAAAACAAAACAAAAACAAAACAAGCAAACAAAAAAACCCTATAGGACAGCAGCTCAGCTCCAGGGAACATGTGGAACAGACTTTAGGGGTGAACATGAGCTTGCCTCTAGCTTATCCAGCTTAATCCAACTGAACAGGTGGCTAATTTCCTCAGAGAAAGTTCTTCCTAATCACCCTGGAAAAAGGGGTCCCTGCAACATGCATACAGGCAGAATATTCACTCACACATTCACTCAAAACTTGCGACATTCCTATGGGAAACTTGACTGTCAGCCCTCTTAGGAAGGATCTCTGGAGACACACATCCCTACCCCATCTGTTAGCTTCACTAGAAAGCTTCCTTAGGGCTTAATCAGGGCCCTCTTAGACCCTGTAGGGTCGAGACCTGGGATCCAGTCTCACCACCTTACCTTATCCTACAACTTCCCTTTTGAGTTTTTCCTTATCTCTGAAAGAATCTGGAGTAGTGATCAGTATCCTGGAGAGTCTGTCAGTTTTCAACTTCCTGGGGATCCTCTTTTCCATGCAGCTGAACATTGTTTCCAGCAGCACTAGGATCCAGGGTGTAGGGACATCTTGCTGGGGCCTTCACATGCTATAGAAATAAACCGTCTTCCCAGTGACGAACACTCCACACACTCAGGTTAATGAAAGGGAATCTCTTTGACAATAGTACACAGTGGATTCTAGCTAAGATACAAAGTGGGACCGGCTTTGAACAGAAGTGTTTGCCAGCTGTGTAGTCTTCAGGTTTATTCACTCCACATCTGCTCTCCTCCTTTCAGCCCCACTTTGAATATAAACAGAGACTGGAGGCTACAAATTGGACACTTGGACAGATGGAGGTCTATTCAGCAAAGCTATTGCCAGAATTATTTTAAGTACACCAGTGCTGTTCTTGTTGAATAGTTGTTACTCAAGTTCATCTCCCCACCAGGGAGAATTATGCTTTTCCTGATAATAGCACAGGGGCAAAATGCCAGGTCAAGATTTAATGACTGTTGTGACATAGCACTGCCCCTTACAGCCATGTTATTTGCTGTGGGGATGGGCCTAATGGGTGGCTGTAAGTCAGGGTTGCCCCTGTTGTGGGAATGAAGCCCAACTGGAAGTCAATTTTAGTGAACAAACATGAACTGAAACTTCCTCAGCAACCCCAAACCTCAGTTGTGGTACAAATTTTCTATAGTTTCTAAAAAGCATGGTTAGAGTTAAGGCCTAGGTAACTGTTACCTGGCTAGCCTGCCATTTTGTGTTATGTCATAAGGAAATTTTCTCATATGCAGTTACTAGGATGTTCTGTGCTTTGCTGTTCTTGGAAACCAATCATAACAGAAGTCAGAACTGCTTTGTATAATTAGCCACAATAAGCTTGAACCTGAACCAACCACCCAGCAGCACCTCCTATACCCATGTATGAGTTTTTTTTTATGGTATTTGCTTTTTATAAGCTGCCCCTGGGATGGACCCCAACATAAAAGAGACACCTGCACCAATATAAGGAACTATTTGGAGTAAGACTTCCATTTTGAGTAGGGATCAAGTAAAGTTTAAATTTCTAAGATTTTCTAGGAACTGGTATGGTACTTGGCAGAGAAAGACATGTTTGTGGGTAACTGACATCCTGGTTGACAAATTAAGACATAAATGTTAGACAAGTCCCATCCTGGTTGAGACATTAAGACATGAATGACAAGACAAGTCCCCTGCCATAGTTGAATACCCCAACCAATGGGAGCAGGCTAAGTGTCCAAAAAAGACATGTTCCTAAGGAAATCCCTACCCCTAAATCCTGACTGGTGAATAACTTAGCACAGATGTTTTAAAAAGCCCTATAGGATCTTGACACATCAGTCAGTTCCAAAGTCTGACATGTGGCCCTGATCAGTCTTGGGGTGTGGCATTCAATAAACTATTCTTATTTGACTGAGATCAATGTCTAAGTGGTTTGTGTGGTGACTTAGAGATCCTAATAGCACACTAAGTTCTACTTTGTGTAACTTACTATTTATTTCCAAAGCAAGTTTTATTTTTATTTTTATTTTTATTTTTCAAGGCAGAGTTTCTCTATATAGCCTTGGTCGTCCTGGAACTCAGTATGTAAAACAGGCTGGCCTAGAACTCAGAGATCCACCCACCTCTGCCTCCCAAGTGCTGGGATTAAAGGCGTGTGCCGCCACACTAGGCTAGGTATTTGTTTCTTAAGAGTAAACCTCCCATTGGGGGGGTGTGTGTCACATATCAAATGTCCTGCATATCTGATACTTATGATTCATTAGAGTAGCTAAATTAGTTATGAAATTGCAATGAAATAATTTTATGGTTAGGTGTCACAATACAAGAAACTGAATTAAAGAGTTGCGGTGTTAGGGACGTTGAGAACCATTGCTTCAGCACGTCAACTTTATTATATCAAGTTTCTCCTGCTTCACTTCCACTTCTAGATGGTCAGAAGCGGGTGATTCTGGCACAGCATAGCCACCAGCCCAACACTAGGAACCATGGAAGTTTGTCCCACAGGATCTGGCAAGCTTGCAACCCCAGCTGTAGCCAACCTGTAGCCATACAGCTTGCCAGGCTCACCTTCAGGTTTCTGTCCCTGAAACTGGGCCTCCGTGACAGGGAAAGCGTGACAGCCCAGCTGGGTCAGGGGTGAGGCCTGTGCCTAGAAACAGCTGCAGACTTGCAGCACTCTACCCTGGGGATGTCTGGAGTCTCCAGCTATGTGGTCTTCAGTTAAGGCCTCAGCCACAGAGCAGCAGACACACACAGCTCCGGTCTCTGGATTTCAGACCCACAGAGAAGTGTAGCAATGTAGCCTATGCCACCACACTTTGTGCTGATTTGTTAGAGTAGTATTATCTAGGTATTACAACAGACCACAGGAGAAATCCAGTTATCTCAATAGACAAAGGGAAAGCACTGACAGCTCAGCAACTAGTACAGAAAGCCAGTGTAGAAAGAAAGCTGCAGGGCTGGAGGGATGGCTAAGAGCACTGACTGCCCTTCCCAAGGTCCTGAGTTCAAATTCCCCAACCACATGGTGACTCACAACCATCTGTGATGGTATCCGATGCCCTCTTCTGGTGTCTGAGGACAGTAGCAGTGTACTCATATACATAAAATAAAATCTTAAAAAAGCTGCAAACAGAAGGGCCTTCCTGAGGAAAAAATATGTATATATGTGCATGTGTATATATACATAAAACATATACATACATGTGCATACACAGACACACACACACACACCCCTTTGGCAAATGTAGATTTTGTATTGATTTTCCTCCCCCTCTCCTTTCCTCCTTTTCTTTCCTTCTGGCCTGGTTGGCCTGGAGTTCTGGTAGCTTCATCTCTGGAGTTCTCGGATTAAAGGCATATACCACCATGCCTGCCTGGCCCTATCATTTCTAAGCATTATACTATATATACCACAAAGTAGATATAACAAGAAGGTAGACACATGTCTAAACGAGTATTGTTAGAAGAGCAAGGCTGTCAGATGCTATATCAATATTTAAGATCCATTTCGTTTTCTATTTGTCAAGACTAAGTAATTAAACACTGAAAACATAAGCTACTTTTCAAAGTGAAGGCATGGAACAAACTCTTACACAACGTCTACATGAAGGTTGGAGAAATGATTCAGAAGTTAAGAATACTTGTTACTTTTGAAGAGAACTTGGGTTCAATTCCAGCACTCTCAAGGTGGCTTACAACTGTCTGTAAAGGACCCAGTGCCTGTTTCTGGCATCTAAAGGCATCAGACACACATTAGTGCACAGATATTCCTACAGGCAAAAGCATCCACACACTTAAAAATAAAATTAAAACCTTCGCATGAAGAATAAGGCCATGAACTAGACACAGAAAAAAAGACATTGTCTTCCATTTGTGGGGTGGGGAGCTGATGCACAAGGGTGATAAACCCAAGGCTGGCCTATTTGGAACAAAGAAAGAGGAAGAAAAAGAACCAATAAAAAGAAAAATAAAGGAATACAGAGTTATGCATGGGAAGACTGTAATATGGATGGACCCCAGTCTGGTCCTGTGCATTAGTGTAGGGTGAGAGGCAGGCCTTCTCCAGCCACATGGGGATTCCACACAACACAGCCACAGTATGTGGAGGCAGAGTGGTTCTGAGAGTAAAGAAAGATCCAGACAGTCACAGCAGACTTAGAGCCCCAACGATAAATGTACATAGTCATTTTGATTCTTGACTTAACAGCAAAGATAATTGATGTGTGGTGGGAAGAAAGTGGCTTTTTAGTAAACGTGAGAGCCAATGTGAGCTGCAGATATACTTTGCACCACACTACACACATGGGCTCTGAGTATCATATATGAAAGGTGGCCATGAATGAGGACTAGGAAAATGCTTACATAGAAGCACAAGCCATAAAGAAGACACATTAATCTAGTTTGAAATGAGAGAGAGCTAGTTTAGTGGTTACGGGATTATTGCTGATTGTGGTGGCATACACCTTTAAGGAGGCAGAGGCAGGTCCATCTCCATTATTTCTTGTTCAGCCTGGTCTACATAGTGAGTTCTAGGCTAGCCAGGGATATATAGTGAGACCTTATTTTAAAACAAAACAAGCCAGGCAGTGGTGGCGCATGCCTGTAATCCCAGCACTCTGGGAGGCAGAGGCAGGCAGATTTCTGAGTTTGAGGTCAGCCTGGTCTACAGACTGAGTTCCAGGACAGCCAGGGCTATACAGAGAAATCCTGTCTTGAAAAAAACAAAATACAAAAAACCCAAACCAACCAACCAAACAAAACAAAAGGTGATCACTGCTCTTGCAGAGGACGGGCTCGGTTGCCAGCATGCACACTGGGCTACTCTCAGTTGCTTGTAACTCCAGAGCATCTTCTGCACCCCCCTCCCGCCAGGTTGCATTGGCTGGACACTACTCACAGAGCAGACATGCTATTACACAGGTGGGCATATTTCTTTTTCCAAAACAGGGTTTCTCTGTGTTGTCCAGGCTGGCCTCAGATTGAGATGCACCTACTTCTGCCTTTCTTTCGAGTGCTGGAGCTAAAAGCATGTGCTCCCACACTCACCTCACATCTCTCTTCAGCTGCTTTCTTTACACTCTTTGTGTTGGTTCACCCCATCCACCTACAGTATTTTACATTCTGCTATCCCTCCTCTCCTAAGTTCCCTGCCCTCATCTTCTGGCTCACTGTGGTACTCCATTTTTGATAGAGCATATTGAAAACTTAAAGCTATGTGCTATTTGTCTTTGGGCCTGGGTTACTTCACTCTTTATTGGTGGTATTGAGGATTAAATCCAGGGCTTTGGTTATGCCATACAAACTCTCTGCCACTGAGCTACATCCTTACCTCACTTTGAATAACTGTTCCCAATTCTGTCCAGCCAAAGTACAAGGATGTATATGCACTACATCTTTGTTACCCACCCACCAGCTGTTGGGCATGTAGGCTGTCTCCATTTTCTAGCTACTGTAACCTCTGAATGGATTCAAGGTCCACTTTTTAGTGGACAAGGGACCAATGCTTGGTACTCTAAGCTTGGCTGAAAAATCTCGGGCTGGGGAGATAGTAGGCCCATGCAGGGATCCAATTTCTGATGGTTAACTAAACGGACACAGCAATAGACTGCCTTCTAAACACCCACGCTTATACCTGTAGGCAGAGAAGCCTCCCCTCACAGCATGCACAGAATGAGCGATATGGATTTCACACGGCAACATCACAGCTCGGAACAACTGTGGTTATCTGTGCTGGCCACAAGAGACCAGCCTGTGAACAAACAGCCAGGGAGGTGGGTGGGGCTCATAGGACCTTCCTTTCACCTCAGAGCTATTGCTGATGCAGACTCTAGGAGTGAGAATCACTTTAGTTGAATGTCTTTAGTTGTACAAGTTGTATAGAGCAGAATAGGCTCCAAAAGGCAGCTTTACACCCATGGAGACATACATGGTGGGTCTCTAAACAAGAAATGAATTAGATTTGTGAAGGGAGTAGGCAGGGGTGGTAGGAAAATGGGAGGTGAGAGCCATCTGTATGCTGGGCTTACCGGTCTTAAAACTAAACCAACCAACTAGAAAACCCAGTCATGTAGCTAGCGCCACCTGGTGTCTCTGTGTCACATTTTTTCTAAGTAGTCTTGGGCTGTCCTACAATTCACTCTTTGAACAAGTTGGCCTCTCAGAGACCAGCCTCCTTCTGCCTTTTTATTTTCTATATTCTTTGTTTACATTCCAAAAGCTTTCCCCTTTCCCAGTTCCCCCCTCCACCCCAATATGTCCCTTAAGTCCTCTTCTCTCCATCCATTCTCCTATCTTTCCCCCTCCCTTTTCTCTGTCCTGGTACTCCCCTACAATGCTGGATCAAGCCTTTCCAGGATTAGGGCCCTCTTCTTCCTTCTTCATGGGAATCATTTGATATGCTAATTGTATCTTCAGTATTCAGAGCTTCAGGGCTAATTAATATCCACTTATCAATGATTGCATTCCATGTGTATTCTTTTGTGATTGCGTTACCTTGCTTAGGATATTTTCCAGTTCCAACCATTTGCTTAAAAAATTCATGAATTCATTGTTTTTAATTGCTGAATAGTACTCCATTGTGTTTATATACCAAATTTTCTGTATCCATTCCTCCATTGAGGGATATCTGGGTTCTTTCCAACTTCTGGCTATTATAAATAAGGCTGTTATGAACACAGTGGAGCATGTGTCCTTATTGCATGCTGGGGAATCCTCTGGGTATATACCCAGGAGAGGTATAGCAGGGTCCTCCGAAGTGTCATGTCCAGTTTTCCTAGAAACCACCAGACTGATTTCCATAGTGGTTGTACCATCTTATAATCCCACCAGCAGTGAAGGAGTGTTGTTCCTCTTTCTCCACATCCTCGTCAATACCTGCTGTCTCCTGAGTTTTTAACCTTAGCCATTCTGACTGGTGTGAGGTAAAATCTCAGGGTTGTTTTGATTTGCATTTCCCTAATGACTAATGATGTTGAGCATTTCTTAAGGTGCTTCTCGGCCATCTTAATTTCTTCAGGTGAAAATTCTTTGTTTAGATCTGTACCCCATTTTTTAATAGGGTTATTTGGTTCCCTGGAGTCTAACTTCTTGAGTTCTTTGTATATATTGGATATTAGCCCTCTATTGGATGTAGGGTTGGTGAAGATCTTTTCCCAATTTGTTGGTTGCCGTTTTGTTCTTTTGTTCACAGAGTTAGAAAAAGCAATTCTCAAATTTATCTGGAATAACAAAAAACCCAGGATAGCTAAAACTATTCTCAACAGTAAAAGAACTTAGTATCCCAGATCTCAAGCAATACTACAGAGCAATAGTGTTAAAAACTGCATGGTATTGGCATAGGGACAGGCAAGTGGACCAATGGAATAGAATTGAATGAGTCCACACACCTATGATCACTTGATCTTCGACAAAGGAACAGAAAACATCCAGTGGAAAAAAGATAGCCTTTTCAACAAATGGTGCTGGTTCAACTGGAGGTCAGCATGCAGGAGAATGTGAATTGATCCATTCTAATCTCCTTGTACTAAGCTCAACTCCAAGTGATCACATAAAACCAGACACACTGAAACTAATAGAAAAGAAACTGAGGAAAACCCTTGAGGACACAGGGAAAAAGTTCCTGAACAGAACACCAATAGCTTATGCTCTAAGATCAAGAATTGACAAATGGGACCTCATTAAATTTCAAAGTTTCTGTAAGGCAAAGGACAAAACGGCAACCAACAAATTGGGAAAAGATCTTCTCCTTCTGCCTCTTAAGTGCTGGCATTAAAGGTGTATGCCACAACCACCTGGCTGACCCTAAAGGTTCCTAACTATGCCCTGGGAGAGACTCTTCTCTCCAATTGCCAAAGAACTCAAGTTGCAAAAACTCAAACCTGAAGCCCACATTGTAAGACTGAATGAATTACAAAACATCCACTCCCAGCCTCCAAGAGCCCTAATACAAACTGAGGAGTTAGACCTCAGACTTGACCCTGCACTGTGTAAACATGACTATTGTGCGGGCACACGCATGGGAGGTACCAACTTTGGAGAGTTGGGTCTCTGCTTCTGCCTCTATGTGGACTCAGGTGTCAGGGTTGCTGGTCCACCACTGTAGACATTTGCCCTTCTGGTATACACTTTACATGGTCTCCCTTGGAGGTATGTGAACCCAGGTATCTTTCTACTTACCAGCCTGTTGTTTTCACAAACTACATATTTCTTTTGTCAAGTCTATTTTCTTTCAGAGCGTCTGTGTATAGCTTTGGCTATCCTGGAACTCTATGTAGACCAGAACTGTTGTACTCACAAGAGACCCCGCCTCCAACAGTTGAGTGAGTGGTGGAATTAAATGTGCTTCAGTGTACTTCACTCAACCACTCTTTAAAAATCCCCAAGATTCCAATAGGTAGGAACCACACATGCATGACTTACCAGACCAAGTAGTAAGACTGTAATATTTTGAAGAGCTTTTTTTTTGTTGTTTTTTCTTGCCCCCCCCCCCCCCCCCCAGACAGGGTTTCTCTGTGTAGCCCTGGCTGTCCTGGAATTCACTCTGTAGACTAGGCTGGCCTCAAACTCAGAAATACGCCTGCCTCTGCCTCCTAAGTGCTGGGATTAAAAGCGTGCGCTACCACACTCGGCTTCAAAAGTAAATCTTAAACATTATTTTGTGCGTGCATGCATGTGCCATAGCACATGGATGTCAGGGGCAGCTTGCGGGACTCAGCTCCCCCTTCACTGTGTAGGTTCAAAGACTGAACTCAGGTCATCAGGAGAGATGGCAAACGTTCTTATTCCCCAAGCCTAATGGAAGCACCAAACCCTGGTATTTCCAGTTTTGTTATATTAGGCTTATGCTCCTGCTTCATCTCCCAGTGGCTCGGACTACAAATGCATGCCAAATGCAGTGTGACTGACTTTGCTGGTAGCTTCAGTAGCCAAATACTCCATTTTGATAGGTGGTCTGGGCTCATTTAGCATTTGCTCTGCAGGGGTTGGCAGTGATTCCCATAGATGTTGGATGGATTGTCTTTTCCATTCCCATATCTTCACTCACCTGGGGAAGGCTCCATCACATGCTGGGGCAACTATAGAAGTTAAACTAAGATCAATATGGAGGCCTGTTGAGTAGGGAGAGATGCTTTCTTCAATGATGTCATCACTGGTAAGGCAGTTCATGCTTCTGTAGGCAACCCTACTCAAACTAAACAACAAAAAAGGAACCCAATGTGACCACAGCCAACTAGACACACTGGCCAGTGCAGTGCGGCAGAGATTGGAAAAGAGCACCATGAGGCTGGGAGTATGCAGCTGGATCCCCAGGAAACCACTGTTAGAACAAGGGAGACTCCATGGAACCGTATCCCGAAGGCCAAGCATCAGACATACATACTACATGCTTACCTGCATACCTTGAGTGAGGAACAGGCTGGCTGGACTGCTCCTGAGACCACCCTTGGGATGGCTAGCTCCTCTCAGCGATTCTCTTCACAGGCTTCTAGGGATGAAGGTTCTAGTGGGTTCTCAAGGTGTGCTATGGACTACACCCATGAGCAACAGGTACCCAAGTATGTGAATTACTGTTTGTTACCAAGCCCTGCTAACAAATTACAAGGTGGGTAGGTGACAGCAAACATGGTTAGTTTTGAGTTCTAAAAGCTCAAACTCAAAGTGATGGCAAAGACTTATTTCCCAAAGAATCCAACATATAGGGTCCTGTTGAAACTGTCTGCCCATTCTTATCTTCAGCAAAAGTTTGGGAAAATCCTCTGTGTTGCGATGGGAATCTGAAGCCTACAGGTGTTAGTTCCCACCAGAAAACCTACACACACACACACACACACACACACGACTGGGAGATACTTTACTAGAGTGACCCGAATCCAAAAAAGAAATGGCTACCTGAATATCGCCCAAGGCTGGGGACAGAGAGGCTGCACAGGCTCATTGGCTGCCAAGGATCCTTACACAGTGGATGTCCTTCCTCTATTCACTGGACTATGTGGGGTCTCCAATAGAAAGGGACCATGTTTTTATTTGAGACCATCCTTCAGATGATGCCCTGGTATGAATGCAAGCTGACAAGTTCTTTAGGGACCAAGTGCATCTGTACCAACCGTGACAGTTTGCCCAGGATTTTTCTGTTAGGAAGCAAGTTTAATGGGGTTTAAAGCCATTGTTACTTCATTTGAAACAAAAAACATCTTTTAAAGTACATCAGTTTCAGAGATTATATGGTTGATAGTAATAGAAGACTCCAGATTTCTCTGGTGACTTGGGAGGCAACACAGGTTCCAAGTTGGCATTCTTACTAAGTTTAGTTGGGGTATCCTAGGCTGGCTTCAAACTCTCTATTTAGTGAAGGTGACTCTGAAATTGTGGTCCTCTTGCCTCCACCTCCCCAGGGCTGTGGTTGTAGCTATGCTGTAATATCCACTTTTATTGGGTCTAGGAATCAATCCAGGGCTTCGTGCATGTTAGGGAGGCAAGCAATCTCCTGATGAGCCACCCTGCAGCCTGAACACTTTGAAGTGACCCGGTTAACTGTTCCATCGGTTCTATAAATTTGGGAAGGAAGTATACACAGTTAATACACATTCTTTATTGGTTCCGATGTATTAGGAGATGTGGTAATAAATGATAACCTTACATTTTCTTAACCAAAATATAACAAGTATTTACACTCAGTAAAAATACAAAGCATACAGAGGCACTGTCTTTCTAAAAGACATAAGTTTAAGAGGCATCAAAAACTAGGAGACAACATTGCTTGTGACAGGATGCCTTACAATCAATGAGTTGTGCAGATAATTGTTACTTGATCATAGCAACTGTGCAATTTTGCTTTTGTTTTTGATAAACTCACATTTCAATTTTAAAACATCTATTAAGTTCAACTGCATTCATTCTGTACAATAAAAATAAAGAGGCCTTTTAAACAACAAAAAAGCTAAAGACAACTGGGGCTCAAGTTCGACTTGAAAATGTACCTGACTCATCTCCCTTGGACCCCACCTTTTGTAGCATGTGACAGAATGCTGCAAGGACACACACAATGTTTTTTAGAACGTTTCCAACCAAATAACCACTGTTTTAAATGTTTAAGGGCCTTTCTCCTTTTTCTTTCTTTGTAATTATTTAAGGAGGCTCTTATGGTTACTCCTCCTCTTCCAGCTTGGTAGAGATCAAGAGGGTAATCAACATGCCACCTCTTGAATACTCTCTAAGGATTTTCCTCTCCAAAGATCATTTATAAAGACATCAGTTAGAGGAAATGAAATCTGGTGATTGCAAGTAACCTTGCTGTAAGCAGTGGCTGGATTCACTAGTCCCTAAATGGTTTACTATGAGAATTTGTTGAAATTTATTATTTGGCAAAACTCTGCACTACCAGTCTCGTTCTTTGACAGTCTTGGCAGGTGCGTTTTAGTAACAAGGACAAATGGGGGTTTGGGACTGGAGCAGGCATGGGCTTTAAGGCTTCTCTTGCTCTAGTCACATGACTAAAAAAAGGCAGACATGATTTTTTTCAGGTACTCTTATACATCAAACCACAAAGCATTTGGTTTTTATTCTGATCAATGTGATCAGTTGGTCTGAACACTCACAGATAAAGCTCGATTAAAACCAAGGCAGCTACATAACTCGGGTTCAAAGCCACAGACCTTAACTCTCTATGCAAGACATTTACATTTTTAAGGACCAAGGCAGGTAAAGGTCCATCTGTTTGAAGACCTGGTGGATAAGCAGAAGCTGTGCAGACAGCACATTTTTCTGGAGCAATGGTAGAAAATGGTGACAATGAGTACCCAAACTTGGATTAAAAAGGCGGATATAGCAAAAATATTTTTTTTTTTTTTGGACATGGAAACAATCTGCAAGTAGGTGAATAAAAAGATTCACAATCAGAAAACAGCACAGTTCATAGGCCAGATCAGTTTAGCATGGCTGTCAAGCTACAGCTGACACTCAGGCTACTTTGTACTAAAAGGGTCAGTAAGGCTGTGCCCCACGCACTGCACCTGGGCTCAGGTCTAAGGCTTTTGGGTTAATGTTTCCCCAGGGGAATTCTTCAGCCATTATGTTTCCTAGAGACAGGCATTTTGTGGGAAGACACAATACTGTTACATTTGGAACTGTTCTGACTCTCAAGTGATTAGACAGAAAAACAGGAAGAGAGAGCAAGGGAAAAGTACAAACTAGAAAAGGCGGTTGGTCACATGACTGCTCTGTAGCAAAGCTGTCATGGTCAGTGCACTTTCAATGGCTTTGGCTTTTTTTGTAATTACAGAAGTTTATGAAATCTTATTTGCCTTTACATTAAAAAGCAAATCAAAACCTTTAAATATATATACAAATGTTATACTTAATTTGTAAAAATGTGAAAAGTACACTTTATTTAGTAGGCAGTCACAGAATCTGAATCATATACTGAAGAATGCATGTCCGGGAGGTCACAAAGGATGTCCTTTCCAGGATGGGAGTCTCCATTATTCTTGCTCCTCTCTCTTATACGAGTTTGTCTCTTGGTGACTGAGCTCTGGAGGCTCAGAGCTCAAGTCCCATGATTGCACATGTGGTTGAGTGCTGAAAGTCACGGCACAGGCCAAGGGAACCTTCACCATTGCATCCGTGATACTTTTTCTTACTATTGTGTGTATGTAGGGGTATTCTGACTGCATGTATGTCCACGTGCCACATGCATGCAGTGCCTGTGGAGGTCAGATGGTGTTAGATACCCTGCGTCTGGAGTTACAGGCAGCTGTGAGCTACCATGCGAGTGCTGGAATTAAATTGGGCGCTCTGCAAGAGTATCTTAGCCATCGCTCCAGATCCTACGACATTTCTTTTAAACTAGGAATTCATACTTGAGTTGTGAAATGTTAGCTTAGGGTTTCTATAGAAAGAAAACTCTGGAGAAGCTATTGCCAGTGGGTTTGCAGTATCCTCACAATTGGATGCAACGTGATGTTTATTTCAGAAACAAGTTCGATGTTAACCTTTCCTTCTTTGAAAATTAGAGTTCTCCCTTCCTACTCCTGCTTTGCTCTTCTTTCCTTGATTGCTAAGACCGCCATGGCTGCTGTAGCCCACACCATGATGAGCTGGCAGCTTGCTCTACACTTGAACAGGTGTCCTGTTCCCACCTGAGTGTCTGCTACAATGGTGCCACATCTCTGTACCTGTGTTGGGATGACATCTGCTGCTCAGACCACAGACAGCTTTATAGACTAAGACAAATAACAGCTAACAAGAGCTTTTGAAAACAAACAAAACCACAATACTTCAAATAATAAGTTACTTTTCAAATACACAAGAATATCCTTGGTATTGGCAGACATTTTGAATGTGTCCTTTTACCCCAAGCTATGGCTTGGAAATAATAATATTTAAATGAGTCTTGAAAAGATAAACTTATAGTGATATACAGGGGGACAACTCTGAGCTTGAATGTGGTCCCAAGGCAGGAGTGATGTGCAAAGTTTAGGCTGAGGTCAGGTGCAAGACCCAGATAAGGAAGGAGACTGCACCTGCGGGGACAGAACAAAAGGAAGCACGACTCAGAAGAGCTCCTCCTCAGAGCCCAGTGTGGAAACCTCAGCACTGGTGGCAGCAGGGAGCTGTTGGCCTTGGCCTGCAGAACCACCAGCTCTTTTCCATGGTCCTGACTTCCAGTGGTCTCCAATGTGCCGTCCAAAGGTTAGACTGCTGACACCTGCTCATTTTCTGAAAATAATGAAGACACAATTAGCCAGCACATCTATCTGTTAATGCAGATCAAACAATGACAGACAAGATTATCTGCTACATAAGAAGCTTTCTCTATCTCAACAAATCTTGGTAGATATCCCATCAAGGCTCAGGTTTGACTGTAACACTGAGGGCTAACAGAAAACTGGAAATTTCAAAATTAAAAAATTATTTCACACTTATTTTTCATGAGTGTGTCTTGTGTGTACATAAATGCCACTGTGCATGTATGAAGTGTGAAGTGTCAGAGGACAATTTGTAGAATTGCTTCTCTTCTTCTGGGGATAAAATTCAGGTCATCAGGCCTGGCAAGAAGTGCCTTTACCTCCCGAGTCACTTCTCTGGTTGCTGTAGTTTCTTTTTTTTTTTTTTTTTTTTTTCCGAGGCAGGGTTTCTCTGTGTAGCCCTGGCTGTCCTGGAACTCAGAAATCCACCTGCCTCTGCCTCCCAGAGTGCTGGGATTACAGGCGTGCGCCACCACCGCCCGGCTGTAGTTTCATTTTTTTTAGTGTGTGTGCATGTGTACAGGTACATATGTGTGTATGGGTGTGTGTACATGTGTGAGTATATGTGTGCACAGATGTGTGTGCGCATGTGAGTATATGTGTACATAGATGTGTGTGCATGTGCATATATGTGTGATATGTGTGTATAGGTGTGTGTGCATGTTTGTGAGTATGTGTACAGGTGAGTGTGCATGAGTGATATATATGTGTATGTGTGTGTGTGCATGAGTATATGTGTGTACTGGTGTGCGTGCATGTGTGATGTGTGTATGGGTATGTACATGTGTGAAGTATACATGTGTACAGCTGTGTATGCATGTGTATGGAGACTAGATCTAGAGGTTGACATCTGATGTCTTTTTTTTTTTTTTTGGTTTTTCGAGACAGGGTTCCTCTGTGTAGCCCTGGCTGTCCTGGAACTCACTCTGTAGACCAGGCTGGCCTCGAACTCAGAAATCCGCCTGCCTCTGCCTCCCAAGTGCTGGGATTACAGGCGTGCGCCACCACCGCCCAGCTGACATCTGATGTCTTAATGGATGGATTACTCTCTATTTTAGTTATTCCCTATACCCAGAAAAGGATTGCCTGGTGGTCTTGGAGCTTATTGATCTGAGTAGTCTACATAGCCAGCTTGCTCTGGGGATCCTGTGCTCCCTAGTGCTGGGATTTTGGCCAGTTTTTACATGGGACTCTGAATTCTGATCTTTGGAGCCATCTTCCCAGATAGTTTTAAAGTATCACTTTACTACTATACTGTTTAGAAGGATAAAACATTTATTTTTAGTGTAGACACTACTTTTTAAACTTTTGCTACAGTTATAAATCAGTTACAAAAAATCTTAATGAACTTAAGATTTTTGCTTGTCAGAGGAACTAAGCCAAGAGTGTCTTTTAGACAACGGTCTTTTGTAAAACTTTATTCAACAGACATCAAGTACCTCTCAGAATCCTCCTACTGTTTCATTATCAAAGATAATGATACTCCATTTGAGCTGGCATCAGAGCAATGGGCACATAGAGACAGCAGCCTGATTTTGTGTGTGTGTGTGTGTGTGTGTGTGTGTGTATAGAGTGTTTGTGTGGGGAGGCCAGGGAGTACTTTTTGTTGTTGGTCTCTTCTTGTGTGGGTTTGAGGGCCAGAACTCAGGCTACCAGGTTTGCACAGGTCTTCTGGCTGGGCTCAATAGAATAATAAATACATTTATTTTTTAGTAGTGCTGGAGACTGAACCCGGGGCCTCATCTGTGTTAGTCACTTTATCACTGAGCTATATTCCTAGATCCCAGTTTTAAAAAAACAAATTTAAGGAGATTAAAAGCCATTACAGATTATCACAGATATCAAAGAAAAGACCCTTTTGTGCTCCACAATCTACTCAAGAGCCACGGAGACAGTGTGTCAACGTACCATCTGCTTCGCTTTCTGCATCAGCCACATCTGCTAGTTTGGGATGGGACGGCTGCAAGCTATGCCTTTGAGGCTGGGATCCAATCTTCGAGGGAACCCAGGCTGAGGTGTGGCTACTGGGAAGAGCTGGCGGCAGTCTAGACAGGCTGTTAAGCATCATCTTTGATCTCTGTACTGCCACACTATAGTCTGGAGGTTTTAGGTGCGGGTGGGGTCCTTCCTTTAGGTCCGCTAAACAAATTCCCAGATATCCTGGAGGAGTGGGAGGTGGCTCCCTATACCTATCACCTTTCTTGGGTGAGGTGACACAGTACACTGGTGTGAAAAAATAAGCAGTGAAATGTTAATGGAAAAACATAAATAACAAAGGAAAGAAAATCCACACTCAACATCACAATGGCAAAAATATAACTTAAAAACAGATGAAATGAATACACTTAAATACAATGATAGCAAACTAAAAATGTTCTTACAAACACTAATATATTTTTTAAGAAAGCTCTACATGCAGACAGTTACATGAAGCCGGAGAACAGTGATAGGACACCTCTCCCCAGGTATAGCCCTCACACCCAACAGCTCAATCAAGCCCTCAAGTCTGAAGACAATCAGTCACAAACACACTTGTGTTGGCTGAAAAGCATCTACTTTAAATCACAGCATTGGCATATGGGTTACAGAGTGTCTTCTGGTGCTCAGGGTGGACACATTCCCAGTCCAGGCATGCACACCAATGCCCTTTTCCAGTGTAGATGAACTCTTTGTGGGATCTTATTTTTGTTTTGAGAAGGATCTCTACACAGCCCTGGCTCACAGAGATCTCCCTCATCTGACTCCTGGCGCTGAGATTAAAGGTGTATGTGCCACCCTCGACTAGGATCTTACGTTTAACTCCTATTTTCTGATTAAAGTGTAGGGAAAAAACCCCAAAGTTTAGAAAATGTGACCTTAAGAATAATGGCAACTTTTCTTTTTGTTAAGTGTATATTAAGCCCCTGGGATGGGACGAAGCTTCAAAAAGCACCAGAACAAGGAAGAAAGGAGTGAAACATGCTCAACTGTCTGTTGATTACACAAAGAACATTGAAGACACTGCCAACACACGAGCAGAATGGATTTAAGGAGTATTAAATAATTCTCACATCTACATTTATTACACCATCACAATAAGAGCTTTGTTCTTATTGATTTCTAGTCTTCTGCCAGTAAACTCGAAAATAATGCAATGTCAAGGTCAGAACAGGCCTGTTTTCATCTGAGGACAAGCGGACATGACTAAATATGGCAATAGAAAAGTTGTTAAGAGAAGAGAAAAATGAAGAAGGATTTACCCATATCACCAAGAAGTGAAAGATATTAAAATTAACACACAGGGGGACCTATGCTTACACATTCCTAGAATCCTGAAAAATCCTAAATAAATCCAAGATATTACAAGATTAGCACATTTGATGGTCATTTCATGTAATAGTAAAGTAGAGATATTATGTGAAAGTATTAATGTAATTCAGGGAATAAACAATATGAGGACTAAATAGATTGCAAAAGCTTACCAGACAGCAACTCTCACATCAGCTGAGACCCAGTGATGTGCACCAGGCTAGGTTCACAGAACTGTCTGGGCCCTCTTTCTGTCTCTGTGGTTCCTGGGAGTGAGTGCAGGGCCTGTGGAGCTAAGACCTACTTTATCAGCATCTCAGCATGTCTCTCTGCCTAAAAAGAGGACCTATTTTTGTCATGTATACATAGCAACTGTGGTTCCAACAACTTAGAGATCAATACGACAATCTTTTCTTCACCTGCTCATACTCCTAATGGCTTGAGTATGTACTCTGGAACTTTAGAAAAGCTGCGTTCCATGTGTATCTGGCAGATAAGTGTGCTTTCTGTTTATTATTGTCAATTCCCTTCTTGTTTTTTATATAAATACAAGGACATGCATGACAGAGAAAAAACAAACAAATAAACAAAAAAACAAAGCTATGCAGAAGCCACAAATTTTGGGGCAAAAAATTGTGGAAGAAAGAAAAAAAAGTATAGAATGAGAGAAAGAATAAGATCTGGTAAAGATGGCCCCATATCTCTTTTTAGGGGGAGGGGGCAAATAATGCCTCAGCATCAGTGACACAAACAAACCTGCACTTACCAATTAAGCCCTTGTCTGTACTGGAAGTGACAGTTTTATAAGCAGGGTCAGTGGCACCCCTGGGCTCCAAGCCATCAGGTACCTCTGCTGGTGCACTTTCCAACACCCTCCGCTTAACTGTCCCGTAGTTTGGCTCGCATGTGTCAGACAGTGAGGAGGAGGAGGCCCAGCTCTGCCTCCGCTGGGTCATCTCTAGGCTGCCTTTGCACTGGCCACAAGTTCTTGAGTAGCCTTTAGGACAGGCACAGGGCTCACAGTCAGTGGGCTCAACTTCAGCAATAGGGTCATCTAAATGCATGTGTCTGTAAGAATTCAGAAAGTCCCAGCTTTTTTGATTTTGAAGGCTTTGGAAGTTGTCGTGGGAGCTGCTGGAACATGAAGTCCAACTGCCCCGACCACTGTCAGCTGCTTCCAGCACAACATGCTCATGAGACATTTCTTCGCTGCTCAGAGAAGACGAGACAGCTACACCCTTGATAAAAGATGGCTTTGACAGCATCCACCTGAAAGTGGGGACAAACAGAAGAGCAATGAGTAATCTGGTGGTGGACTGGAGACTCCCCAGAACATGCCCCTCCTACAAGACACCAGGACACACTGGAATCCTTAGCCAGGCTAAGAAATCCTGATAGGAAGGAAGGAAGGAAGGAAGGAAGGAAGGAAGGAAGGAAGGAAGGAAGGAAGGAAGGAAGGAAGGAAGGAAGGAAGGAAGGAAGGAAGGGAGGGAGGGAAAAGTATACCTTTGTAAATACATGGCTCTCCCAATGTGGAAAATTCAGCATTTCTAAGCTGAGGAGTCATGTTTTATTTTTTTCACAAACATTTGAAGGAAAGTCAACAACACCATTCCCAACGTGCCTACTACACAGATGCCACCATTTACAGCAAGGTTTCCAAACATGGGCTCCATGTAGCCAAAGGTCTGCTTCTGTATAGTCTGGGGTAGAGATGGTTTCTATATATTTAAGGCTCCCTTTCTGTTCAACCTGCAGCATGCATGCTGCCACTAATAGCTACGAACATACCATAATACAAAATCTGTAAGCATATAAATTAAATATGCTTATGAAGACATGATGAGGCATTTCTTTATTACTTTTTTTTTTTGGTTTTTCGAGACAGGGTTTCTCTGTGTAGCGCTGGCTGTCCTGGAACTCACTCTGTAGACCAGGCTGGCCTTGAACTCAGAAATCCGCCTGCCTCAGCCTCCCAAGTGCTGGGATTAAAGGCGTACCACCACCGCCCCACTTTTTTTTTTTTAAAGGAGGGATGGAATCAACTGTGCTTTTCTTGAATGTCAATGTTTTTTTTGTTTTTGTTTTTGTTTTTTGTTTTTGGAAGACAACATAATCTCAATGTCAAAGGCTAGACATGGGGATTCAGACCAAGGCTTGGTCCTACTTTCCTAGGTCCTGCACTCATCTGGACATCCATGCAGGCCTGGAAGTCTGCTGTACGGACAGACATGCTGGCCTGGAGTCTGCTGTATAGTACAATATTTCTCCAGGAGCCACAGTAACAACAGCAGGCGCAAGGTGTTCTTAGATGTGATGCACGGCAGAAAGGAACCTGAATAAACAGTTCAGACGCACACAAAAGGGGCCTACCAGGTGGCTGCAGAGGCATTCCTTTAATCCCAGCAGTAGGGAGGCAGAGGCGGAGGGGGGGGGGGGCAGAGGCAGATGGATCTCTGTGAGTTCGAGGACAGCCAGGGTACACAGAGAAACTGTTTCAAGAACCAAAAACCAAACTAAAACAATAAAAAAAGGGAAGCCGGGCTGTAGTGGCTCACACCTCTAATTCCAGCACTCTGGGAGACAGAGGCAGGTGGATTTCTGAGTTGGAGGCCAGCCTGGTCTACAGAGTGAGTTCCAGGACAGCCAGGGCTATACAGAGAAACCCTGTCTCGTAAAAACCAAAGCCAAAAACCAAAAAACAAACAAACAAACAAACAAACAAACAAAAAAACCCTACCCCCCCCCCAAAAGGTACCTGTATATCTTTCAAGTAGGTGGATTTTGTACTCAGTATGTAAAAAGGGAATAAATATAGCCTCATACTCTTACACAGTATGCCATATACCTACACTACCTGGGGAGGGTGCAAGTCAGGCTCTCTATGCTGCATACTGGTTCTACTTTTGAGATAGGAACACAGACATAGATGTTTACCCATGAGCAAGCTGACTGTGGTCTGAGATCCCTGAAGGGTGATCTGTCTTTTCCAATGCCCCTGTGGGCTCAGGAACTGCTAGGCTGTGGGTGGGACAGCGTTCATCCTGCCCAGCTGCAGACATGGAGTCAACAGAACCATTGCTCACAATGCTGGACCGAGAGGAGATTTCACTGTGGCTGGAGTCAGACAAGTTGTCACATTTACTTGATGGTGTGAGTGTATAACCTGAATGAGAAAAGAACACCAATCAAACTTCAAAATAAGAGGACATACAGGGGCAGTCATGGAAGACCAAGAAAAAAATGAATAACAAAAGCAAAAGCAAAAGCAAAAGCAAAAGCAAAAGCAAAGCAAAGCAAAGCAAAGCAAAGCAAAGCAAACCAAACCAAACCAAAGTAGGAGGAAATGCCAGGATTCAGGCTTGAGGATGTAAGGATGGCAATTTCTCCATTCCTTTTCCCATATAGCTATTCCCATACCACCCATAACCCACAGAACTCCAAATTGCAGAAAAAAAATGTCAAAATCTAGTATTACTGTCCCAGAGTCACATACTTTCTCAAATTTTCAGTAAAACAAGAGCAATGAATATATTATAAACATTAACAAGTACCCATAGTACAATTTTCAACCTTGTTTTAACTCTATCCCCTTCTTTGACATAAAATATTTCATGGCCCACCCTGTGGAAGCAATAGGCGGCTCAAAGAACTGTACTTGGAAATCTTCAAAGTGCATACACTTACCTCAGATATTCTACTTACTCTACCCAAGTCTTTTCCCAAACATAGGAGCACTATTTCAACCAATTATTTGTAGTGATTCTAAGAATACAATTCAGGTATTCTTTATAGGTTGGGCAAAGACTCTACCAGTGAGAGCTCCAGCTGTTTCTGTGTGCATGCACACACGTTAGTGGAGTATGTCTCTGTTCATGTGGGTATGTATATAAGTCAGAGGTTATGAAAGATGTTTTTCTTGATTGCTTTCTACCTTATTCTTCCTTTAAGACACTGAATCTGTAATCATCAGCTGGCTAGTCAGAGAGCCCAGGTATGCTCTCTTCTCTAGCCCACTAAGCCATGCTAGGGTAATCTAGTGCACGATGGATTTTTACCTAGATGCAGGGCATAGGGATCCAGGTGCCCACATTTAAAGGTCTTCCTAGACTTGTTTCAGTTTCTTTAAACAAATTGTTATAGATTTGGACATGATTAATTTTGTTAAGAATTAAATAGCTGAGCGTAATGCATGGCTACAGAAGACCTGTCTTTTGGAGGGATAAAGGGTAGGGATAGAGTAAGGTAAGGATGCAAAACCACATCCACAGTATGACAGCTAAATGTACAAAGTGGTCTATAAGAGCAAGAAATCATACTTTGGTTTCAAAATAAGAGAAAATGCTGTAGCAGCTCTACAAGGGGCTGGTCTTTTAGAAGCAACAATGCCTTCTTGTTCACACTGCAGAGTGAGGTGTGACAGACAGGTCACACGACTTTTGGATCAATTCTCAAAACATCACTAAAGAAAAAAAATGGAAGGCTCCTGTATGTTCCTGATGCCCAGTAACACAAAGAGGAAAATAGCTAAGTGTTAGTGTCTCCTTAGGCCTTAAGGGTTTGGGCACGTGTGACTAAATTCACTAAGAAAAAATGGCTGTGAAGCAACATTTTTGAGAGTTGCCATTGAACATTTTACAGAAAAATCAAGATCTGTAAGTGTGATTTACCCTCGGGCTTACGGGCCAACAACCCAGTAAGACAGACAAGCCAGTGCTTCTGACTTTTACCACATGGCCTTGTGTTTGGGCTCACTGTCAGTGTCTCCAAAGCCATGAGATGATTATCCAGTTTTTAAGAAGAACAAGACAATAAATATGTCAAATGAAAAATCAAACCAGTTAACAGCCACTGCTTTTTCACTGTACTGAATAGATTTGCTTCATTTTTTTCACATCGGTTTTATCCTTATGTTTGTTAAACCAGAATTTCTCAAAGGTAGCTGATGCTAAGAATTGACTGCAACATTTATTACATTAATACATATCTGGCACCCATTCAAGTTTAAGAGAAGATCTGGGGTGGACATGGTAATTTTACTTAAAAGTTTCCAGATGATTCTGAACCTGCTGGGGTAACAGCCCCAAAGTTGAGGCAGTAAGATTACAAACAGCTTCCTAAGAAGCTTTCTCTGATAATTTCACTCAGTCTCAGCTGCTATCAGAAGAAAATACAGCAAAGTACAGAAAACAAGTGGATAAAATTTACTAACTCAACACAGTGGTCAAAGAACATATGTACAAGTGAGACACAGTAAATCAGTATTTCTTTGTTGTTAGAGGAGCTACAGTAAGCATAAAATGCTTAATAGTACTTACTACATTGTCTGCCCAATGTCTGAGTTCGAGCTACATTTACATGAATAACTTTAAACAAGTTTAACACTAATATTAGAAAAGAAACTTTTCAGAGAGTCTTTCTCCGTTTAGTCTTGAGCCGCGTACAGAAGCAGCTCAGCGCGGTACTGTGGCTTTGGCTACTCGAGTCGTAGATGGCACTGCCTCTCTCATCTGTGATGTTGCTTCCAACACCCTTCACTTTCTCACAGCTGTCTGTAGCTTGATTGTGATGTGCATCCTCTTTTTGGTTGTTGACTAGTCTCTCCCTTGAAAGCGTTCTCTCCCTAAATCTTCTAAACGGGGATGTCATCCTTCTCCTGGTAGTGTCCTCACACCTTGTCCTGTCTCTATTCTCCTCAGTGGCCTTCTTGGTCCTGTCTGTTCTTTTGGCTGTGCTCCCAGTAATCTGAAGGATTTTCTTTTGCAAGTAAACCCCACCTATTCCGGGGCAGCTCTGGCCACTGATCTTGGTGCTGGGCTCACGGGGAGGGGATGAGGAAGACCCTGAGAGACGCAGCAGGATGCTGTGATCAGATAGGATACTGCCAACTGGAGGGAGAGATGCAAAAACCCTGACATGGTCAATTAATTCTTTTCAACTAGTCACAATTAGCTTGGTTTACATAACATTTCACTAATTTAAAATTTTATCATCTTGACAACATCTAACTATAGTAACATTTAAAAAAAATAAACTATGGAGTTATAGCTACTGTACAGCATAAACACCTGTTTATTACTACACCTGTTTGTTACTACAAGACAAGAGGATAAATATTACCTTGCTCAGAACATGCTGACAAAAATGCTGAAAGCAAGCCATATTGGTAAGAATTATAAAGACAAATATGACAACAATATCAGGTAATCTGAACCATTCCTTAAAAGAAATAATGTTTAGAATTTTCAGGAGATTTTAATTTAAAAAAGCTCAGTAAAAACCAAATAGGACATACACAGGATCTAAGGACACCTTTATAAAGCACTGTTTCTGGTACATGCCGGGCTCCAAGATGAAGGAATGTTCAGGTTGTTTGGCTTACCCTGCACCACTAGGGCATGCATGCGTGCCTGTGTGTGTCAGTGTGTGTGTGTGTGTCAAGCTAAGTGGTCATGCATGCGTGCCTGTGTGTGTCAAGCTAAGTGGTGCTCTCCCTGAGGAGCAGCTGATTGATTGGCCCAAGTGATCTGTCTCTCTCGTCCCCAGTCCCAGAATTATGAATGTGCTACCATGCCTGAGATTTAACATCGTGCTACGGGTGAACCTAGGTATTCATAAAGTAGGTGCTTTATTGATTGAGCCATCTCCCAGCTCTTGGCTTCTAAGTTCTTGTTTAAATTCTCCTTATATAAATATGAAATAGGTTTACCTTACTGGTGATGAGAAAAAAACTAATTACAAAGTTAAACAGCAACTGAGAACAGATGAATAATGGACTTGTACAACAGAAATTCGGTTCACCCACAGGCCACTAGCATGCACCTGTTTATGGAAATAGAGGCACTGAGGTGTGGTTGGGTTTTTCTTTTCTTTTTGGAAGGGTCTTACTATGCAGTTTTAAGTGGCCACAAACTTGCTATATCCTCAAGGATGACCTAGAACGCATGTCACATTCTCCTGCCTCAGCTGGCTGAGTGCTGGTATTACAGGTATGTACCACTACAGACAGGTATGCCTGGCTGTCTTGATGCGGTCTTGAAATATTTAAGAATAATTTCTGAAACCTTTTTTGAAGAGAATTCTTCAAACTTCTAAAAACACCTATGTCAGGTCCACACTTAGAAACATCATGCTCAACTGTCAGCCACTTATTGACAGACGACAGAGAAAAGAATTTACACCAGTTTAAGAATAGCTTTGAGGACTGGTATGGTGGTGTATACCTATAATCCCAGCACTTGGGAGGCAGAGGCAGGTGGATCTCAATCTCAGCCTGGCCTACATAGCAGGTTCCAGAAAAGAAAAGAGTGAATTTTTCTTGGGATATTTTTATCCATAATATTTCTTTCCAAGCCACAGTAAGCACAAACCACAATCAGATCTAGCAGCTTCTTCCTTACAGAACTGTCTATGCACAGGTTCTTACTCAGTCTCTACATACTTGATGACCTGCCTGACTATGGGCTTGGTTGCTGCTTCTAGAGATCTGATGAAGGTCTTCTGGATAATCAGCTCATACAGACAGAGAGGAGACATAGGTCTCTGTGTCTTACAAAGTATAATGAGACACAGTAGAATCAGAAACTGCTTTATGAATATACCTACTCTACATAGTCCTTTTATGTCCTATTTGGTTTTCATGAACCATTCCTTTGTAAAACCTCAGCCACCTGAGGGTAGAAAGGAGTAAGTGAGTTATGCCACCCTGGGGTAACAGCAGGAAAAGGAACATTTGAATGTACTAATCACTTACCACACATAGAAATAACATTTCTGTTAAACTGTATACACAGACCCTAAGACAAAGGTTTTTTTGTTTGGACCTTATGAACAAAAATGGTAACAAAAAAGTAACAAGGAACAGAGTGTCAAGCTCAGGTGGTGACATCATTGTGCTGCAGCTGGCACATTCCTGAGGAGTGAACCTTAGATCTTGGGAAGGGAGTGAGCTGGGGGAGTTCCAACAGCCAGGACTTCTAAACTTAATCTCCCCTCTGGCCAGGCAAGATCCTCTACTGTGATTATATAAAGTGTATTATCCTTTTACACTCATGAAAAAGCCAGGACTAGGATGCCCCTTCTCTATTATAGTTTCAGAGTGTGGAAGACCAGAGTAAGAAATGCATTATTCTTTAGCATGCCTAACATGTGGTCAACATCATGTGGCACCTCAATAGTTCAGTTTAGCCAAGAAAATCTTCCAGCTGACACATGAACACACATGTAAAGAATCAGGATTGGTATCTTTTCTTTCCTGGTTTTATATAAATGTAACAGCCCAAGACATAGATAATTTTAAATCCCCTTAAATAAGAAAAACCGGAGGAAACCAAAAGGAAAAACCTAAATTTTTTCTTTCTTCTTGTTTTTTAGGGCCTCTCTGTGTAGCCCTGGCTGTTCCGGCACTCACAGAGCTCCACCGTCACTACTGCCTGAGTGCTGGGATTAAAAGCTAGGCCACCATTTATTCTTTTCCTACATTTTCCTACAAAAACAAAAACCTTTTTTTGGGAGCTGGTTTCAGGCCTTGAATCTATTGTGTAGTAAATGACAACCCTGACCCCCTGGCCTCTCTTCCCAAGTGCTGGTGTGCACCATCACATCCAGTGTAAATATAATTTCTTATAGAATTTTATTTGCAAATTCCCCAGAGATGTTCAATTATATGAAACTGGAAAGATGGCACTGAGCACTGGCACAGACCAAAATGACTGTGATTTATGCACTTATTTCTATCCATGCTTCCCCTCTTTAAAACAGCTAAGGATCGATCATGCTTTAAATACTGGAGTCCTAGTTACTTGATAACACCTAAAAATGTTTGAATAATTTAGTGTGAAATATTAATTTAAAACTAGGCCTCAGCATTTTCACTTTTCTGCCATTTGCTTATAGACTGAAAGCAAACTGTGCTATTTGGTCTGAGAAGAATAGTGGGAAACATTCCTTCTTACCTTTGCGAGGAGAGCTTTGAGGAGAGGCAGGAGGGCTAGAGTGCAGAGAGGATGCTACAGAAATAGTATCTTCTGTGTGTTTCTTACCACTCACTTCTTCAGTTGGTCCTAAACCTTTCTGAGGTAAGCTTGTACCTAAAAATAAATGAATAAATAGGCCAATCAGCAACATTTTACAATGAAAAGGATGTAGTTGTCTAAATCATTAGTAACTAGAGTCAATGCCTGGTACAGTCAATCAAGGCGTGTAAGTGCAGTTAGGGACTTAAGTGTATGGGAAACGTCACACAGGCCTCATCTCTACGTTATTTATTCAACCTCAGCTGGCCAATACAGCCCAGATTAATAAGACAATTTGCTTTGTGGTATGGTGTATTAACCCTCCCAAAAGTAAGCAACAGACAGGAAAATTGTATTGCACTCCTAAAAACATTCTGGAGAAGTTCTATTCTACACTAACTAGCTACTGAGCACAGGTGAGATCCAGACACAGTTCCAGCCTACTCATTTATTCCACGGGTTCTAAGAAGTCATGGAGCTCCAGACCACTCTCCACATGGAGCACGGACAAGTGTGGAGAGGAGCTGGCCCAGTGACAGCAGTCTTCTGCAAAGGTCTTCTCACCAGCGGGCTCTCCTGCCTCTGGATTTGCTCTGCTCCTCCTCCCCACAACCGTCTCATGTTCAAGTATGTCTTCACCTCCCTCCTTCCATCTCCCTTTCCTTGTCTCCTTCTGTCACTCTCCTTAATAGAGTATTACTATGTAATTCAGCTGGTCTCGAACTTCTAGCCTGGGTTCACACTGAACTAAATTTCCCTGATTCAGTCTCCCAAGTGCTAGAATTAGAGGGGTGTATACCATGCAAGATTTCAAATCTTTTTAGTGGTTTCCCAGTGACAAATTTTGTCACTGGGAAAATTTAATATATTTAGGACTTTACTCCTCATATCCTTGGGAAGCTGTTTAGTCTGGTGGTTAAAAAGCAAGGGTTTTAGAGCTAGCCAGCCTAGAATCAACTGCCAGACTGATTATGTACTGGCACTGTGTACATTACTAAGAATCCATGTAGATCACACTGTCTCATCCTACCATCTCACCTCATAGGCATTATGAATACCAAGTAAATATAGTTAATAAAGATGGACTGTGTCTGAAACTCAGGGTTAAATGTGAGCTTCAAATGCTCATGCACACATGAGCCGAACTTTGTGTACACTAGTCAAGTACTCAACTACTAAGTCAAATCCCCAACCCTGATTTTCAGTTACTGTCTCTTAACATACATGCAATTTGTAGTAAACCAAAGTGTTTGTAGCTCCTTATAGATACCAACATTATCCCTGCCTTTGTTAAAGGCTTCTCTTGCTTTCTTCTTTTAATGTACTGTGTTAGCACACACATAATAAAGAAGTAATCTGTGTCTATAATGACACTAAATTGAAACTCTGGCCATTTTTTAATTCAATTCTGTATTCTCACATCAAATCAAATTAAAATCACATATGTCTATTAAGCATGTAACATGTATAATACATGGACCATGTTAATAATACCAGGAAATGAAGGTAATCTAGCTTCGCATATAAAAATGAACATAGAGATACTGTTAAAACACCAAATAAAGGTAATTCCAATAATGTCTATATGGCTCAAGGGGGAAAACAGAGTATAGATTATACTTATTTTATATTTAAAATATTTTATATTTAAAATATTTTTTAGATTTATTCTTTTATGTGTATGAATGTTTTGTCTGCATGTATGTGTACCATATGTGTGTCTAGTTTCCACAGAGGTCAGAGGCATTTGATCCCCTGGAACTGGAGTCAGATGGTTGTGAGTCATTATATGGGTGCTGGGAACCAAGATCCCTCTGCAAGAGGAACAAGTGCTATTAACTGCTATGCCATCTCTCTAGCTCTGTTCCTTAGACAAAACAAAACACAAACCCCAAAACCATACACAAAGATTTATTTTATTATGTGTCTGGGTGTCTGCAAGAGAATATAGATGCCCCAGGAGACCAGAGATATTTGATCATCTGGAAGTCAAGTTACAGGTAGTTGTGAGACACATGATGTGGGTGTTGGGAATCTAACTTGGGTTCTTAGGAAAGCAGTATTTCTTAATCACTGTGCAATCTCTCCTTCTACCTTTCTTTTCTTTTCTTTTCTTTTCTTTCTTTCTTTTCTTTCTTTCTTTCTTTCTTTCTTTCTTTCTTTCTTTCTTTCTTTCTTTCTTTCTTTCTTTCTTTCTTTCTTTCTTTCTTTCTTTCTTTCTTTCTTTCTTTCTTTCTTTCTTTCATTTATTTATTTTTTTGAGACAGGGTTTCTCTGTGTAGCCCTGGCTCTACATTTCTTTATTTCTAATTAAAAAATTTCCAGGGAATCCATGGGACTGACCCTAGCTGAGACTCCTATCAGTGGGGGACATGGAGACTGAAGTGGCCATCTCCTGTAGTCAGGTGGGACTTCCAGGGAAGGGAGGGGGACATCAATCCACCCATAAAATCTTCAGCCCTGAATTTGCCCTGCCTATAAGATATGCAGGGAATAAAGACTGAACAGAGATTGAGGGAACAGCAAGCCAACAATTGGCATAACTTGAGACCCATGGGAGAGAGCCAACCGACACTATTAATGATACTCTGCTATGACTGCGGAAACCTAGTATAACTGTCTATTGAGAGGCTTCATCCAGCAGTGGATGGAAACAGATGCTGAGACCCATAGCCACATATCAGGCAGAGCTTGGGGAGACTTGTGGAAGAGAGGGGGATAGAACTAAGAGAGCTGGAGGGGCCAAGGACATCACAAGGAGACCTACAGAGTCAACTAACCTGGGCCCATGGGGGCTCACAAAGACTAAACTCCCAACTTCTTTCTTTCTTTCCTTCCTTCCTTCTTTCTTTCCTTCTTTCCTTCCTTCCTTCCTTCCTTCCTTCCTTCCTTCTTTCTCTCTCTCTCTCTCTTTCTTTTTTTTTTTTTTTTTTGGTTTTTTCAAGACAGGGTTTCTCTGTGTAGCCCTTGTTGTCCTGGAACTCACTCTGTAGACCAGGCTGGCCTCAAACTCAGAAATCAGCTTGCCTCTGCCTCCCAAGTGCTGGGATTACAGGCGTGAGCCACCACCACCCAACTGCAGCTTGGTTTTCATGCGGGTTCCCTAACAATTGGAGTGGAGGTTGTCTCTGACTTAGTTGTCTGCCACTGGATCCCCTTCTCCTAACTGGACGCCTGGTTGGACCTTAATGGGAAAGGATGTGGTTAGCCCCATGGTGGCTGGATGTCCCAGGGTTGACTGGTACCCAAGGGGGGCTTCCCCTTCTCTGAGAAGAGCAGGGGGTAATGGGGGGATGAATTTATAAGGGTGGGACTGAGAAGAGAGGAGGGATGGAAGGCTGAGATTTGGATGTAATGTGAATAAGATGCGTGTGTGTGTGTGTGTGTGTGTGTGTGTTTATGGGTGTTTGGACTGCATTGTGAGCCTGTATACCACATGTGTGCAGTGGTCATAGAAGCCAGGAGAAGATGTTGGATCCTCTGGAACTAGAGTTACAGATGGTTGTGCACTATCATGTGGATACAGGCAATCAAATCCAGGCCCTCTGGAAGAGCAGCCTTAACCACTGCACTGTATTCTTGTGTACTTTACACATTCTTTTCTCCTAATGAGGTTTTCTGGAGGGGGCATTAAATGAAAAAGGGCAGTGTATGTTTTTTCATAATAAACAATTTGATTCTCATAGCTTTAGCAGGCTTGCATCTGTAGTATTTGAGATACAGTTTTGAATGCAGAATAGATTTCAGCTTGATGTGTTACCTAAGATTTGAAGTCAAGATGCACAGTTGTGTAAGATTTCTGTTGATGAACAGATTTTAGTAGTATAGAAATCCTACCACTAGTATTTAAAACATGCTGTCATAAAATATGTTGAGGCAAAACGAAACCGTTTTGACTCATATTCTTGTTAGCACTTAATTACTTTTGAAATTAAGAGTAAAATGAGTTTAGGGTTATGAGCACTCACCCAGCACATGGTCTTTGGCTTGTCCTTTCTTCCGGATGGGGTGCAAGTTAACTGCGGGCACCTGAAGCACCTGGCTCACTCTGTGTGGCTGATGCAAGTGGACTTTCGCTGTTTGGCCAACTGACCTCAGTGGCACAGGAGACATCTCAGATGATTTGGCTGACCTTTTTTCAGTTAAGTTCTTTGTCACTACAAGGAAAGAGAGAACAGTCAAGCAACAGTAAATTTTTAAGGCAAGACTATTAACAATGACAACTAGTTGCTTAAAAACTATACATTTTTACACAAAAAATTATCAAAGACTTATTTTCATAAAAGAAATTTAAATTCTGAAACTTCTGTGGAATAATCTGTTTGCTTCTTAAATCCTTGAATCCATTATCATGATCTGTCTCCTGAGGCCAAGTTCATATTCTCACATCTATATGACTGAAATTCTCTCCCTGGATCAATTCAGGTGTGCCACCAGTCATTCTCTAGATGATAGCAGAATGACCACTAACATGGAAACATAACCTACTAGCTTCCTTCTCTGTATGTCCCACAGACCTCACAACTCCCCATACTCTTAAGGCTTCAGCAAGACCCGTGAAGCTGTGACTGTCAGTCTGCTTCCACTGTGTATTTTCCCAATCTTCCATACTAGAGTCTTGAGGTTTCTATCAAGTCAGTCTTGCAGTTTGGTGTCAGCGCAAGCACACACACCTCATTAATTTTCTTTAGTATTAAGTATCCAATGTAGTTTTTTTGGTTATTGTTTGATACTAGCTTAATCTTGACTCTTTTTTGAAACAGGTCTTAATTATGTAGCCCTAGTCTGGTCATGAACATATACTATCCTGTCTAGTCTCTCAAGTACTATTTTTCACCAGAGAATACCTATGAGGGCTAAAGTCATATTTTAAATACTGTGCTTATGAGATCTATAAAACAAAACTGTCTCTAACCTGTAAACTCCACTTGTCCAAGGACAGATAACTTACTGGAATGCTGGAAGCTGTTCATGTAAGATAACAAAAAATGCATTTTCACTTCTGTAAACAAGGTTGTTTCCACCAACTGCACAGAAAGTGTTTGATCACAGATAGGTAGGAGGTGCCTTGGTATAAAGTACATTAGGATGTATGTCCCAAAAGTGCATATTGTGGGTTTTGCCTCTGTAAGTACCTCACTAAGATAATTTTCTGGAAATCCCAGGTATGGGCCAATGTCCATTGTTCTGGTCAGTATTTAAAGAAACTTGCTTCAAATTTGGCTCAGAAATTTTGATAGTGCTCTTATTTTGGTCTGGTGGGATTAACATACCACTATGCCCAACTCTTGCTAATATAGGAAACATTTTCTCTTTACCCAGTATTTTAAACTCATTGTTAAACCAGAAGTTGTTTCTCTGTTCTACTCAGCTGGCAAACTATTATATTACTATGGAAATACCAACACATTTATCAATCCCTTCTGTCAATAGAAAACTTGCAATTCCATTGTGCTTGTCATTTAATTTAACATTTAATAGGATTTTTTTTCAACTTCACCTCCTGTAACTCACAACTCCTCTTCCTGCTCCCCCCCTCTAGTTTTTCAAGTCAGAGTTTCTCTGTGTAGCCCTGGCTGTCCTAGAAGTCACTCTGTAGACCAGGCTGGGCTCAAACTCAGAAATCTGCCTGCCTCTGCCTCCCAAGTGCTGGGATTAAAGGTGTGTACCACCACTGCCCAGCGCTCTCGCTCTCGCTCTCTCTCTCCTTTTCTTTCTTTCTTTCCTTCCTTTACTTTCTTTCTTTTTTTCTAAGAGTTATTTATTTTATGTATGCCTGTACACTGTTGCTGTCTTCAGACATACCAGATCTAATTATGGATGGTTGTGAGCCACCATGTGGTTGCTGGAAATTGAACTCAGGAACTCTGGAAGAGCAGTCAGTGCTCTTAACCACTGAGCCCCCAACTCAAAATTTTCTTAACCCAGGGACATGTGTTCTGAAGCCTGCACTTGAAGAAGGCAGCACTAGTTAGGGTGTTCCTTGGGGATACAGTACTTACTGAGCAGAGGAATAGTGGGCAGGGTGGACTCTGAGGTGTCAGTAGTGAGGAGAAAAATCTCTTCCACAATGTTAGGATGTATCTACTTATATCTTACTGGTAAGTTATCAGTGCTAGTGTTTCAACCAAACCCCTAAGCTTTATAATTAGTAATTTTAGGCTATTATTGATGTCAATTTTCATTTAAAGGTGAGGGTTGAATGTTCTCAAACAGTATTTTCTATAATGTTCCAATAAAAAAATTTATTCCTATGTTGTGTATGGGTGTTTTTTTCTGCATGTATGTTTGTGTACCGTGTATTTGTAGTGCCCATGGAGTCTAGAAGAGGGCATTAGATCCTCTGGAATTGGGATTAGAGACAGTTGTGAGACACCATATAAGTGTTGGAAACTGACTTCAGGTTCTATGAGAACAGCAAGAGCTCTTAACACTTGAGCTAGCTCTCCAGTGACTGTGTATAAACTCCTCCCCATTTAAAAATTTCATTAATGTTCCTTTAAAAAAGAAAGACAGAAAGACAGACACAGATAGACAGACAGACAGACAGAAAGAAAGAAAGAAACAAAGGGCTTTCTCTGTGTAGATCTGACTGTCCTGGAACTCACTCTGTAGACCAGGTTGGCCTTTAACTCAGATCTGCCTGCCTCTGCCTCCCAAGTGCACCACCACTGCCCGGCAATGCTCCAATTTAAAAAACCTCATTTATAAAGCCTTTAAAAGAAATATTTACCTCTCTCCCTCCTCCAGAGTTATTTAAGGGCTGCATGGGACTTAGTATCTCATGAGCAGACCAGGTTGCTGGAGTACAGAAGTCGTCTTTGCAAATGAAATCAGCACTAATTCTGGAGCTCAAAATGTCAATTATGCTGTGTTCACCAGTGTGATGCAAAGGAGAACTACTCACAGGTACCATATGCAGGCTCCCACTGTAGTGACATCATCTGGAACTTCTCCTCGTCTGTGTCTATGTCCAGACTAGAAAGATACTGTTTCACTTTCCTTGCCATTTGGGCATCTTCATATAGTTTCTTGGCATTCAGCAGTGAGCTACGGCGTGCTCTTTTCTTGTGAGCACCTCCCTGGACATCTAGCATGTTAGAATTTGTGCTGCCTTGACTCAATGACCTGTAAGAAGACAGAAACTACAATGAGAGCCTGAAAAGATGAGAATTAAGCACAAAAGAATCAAGATTCAAATATTTTTTTTCTGTTAATGCTATTGCATGCTGATGTAAATGAGTTAAAAGATGAGGAGCATTAATGCAAAGTCATCTGGCGCAGGTGGCAATGTTCTCAATTAAGAACAAGATCTGGCAAAACACGGATTACAAAAGAGTAAGATACCAGTTCCTCCCTGAGCAACATATCCCATTACAAACCACAGCACACTGTGCCAACAAAAACTTTCCTCTGGTCCTTTTAGGCCATGCACACTCTAAGATGTGGCAAGAGTCTAGTTCAGAACAAATTTGTTCTTAGTCCTTCAGCAAAGGCAAACAGAGCAGCTTTGTAACCTGGGCTGCTTGCAGTATGCTATTAAAGCATCATTTTGTGACAGCAGATCATTTCAAACATAGAGACCAATTTTCCCAGTAACCATATTTTGATCAAAAATTAAAGAGAACCAAGGTAATATCTGAAAGTAACATTTCAACACAGCATAGTGAGAGATCAGAAATGCAGTAAAAAATTGCTACCATCTCTGCAGGTACAATGTAGTCAGACATTACCTGCATTCTAGAATTTGCTGAGATTCTGCCTTTGTAATAATACTCCTGAACATGATGGGATTTCAAACTGGGTCTTACTCAAGTAAGCTACAACTTTATTAACCTCTACCTTTTCTGTCAAGCCTCCTTATACAATGCACATCCATAACCAATGGAAGGTAGCAACTGTTATTTGGCAGATCATCTCTAACAGGCTAGTAAATTCGATGCTTACAGAGGACTGTTTGTTTGTTCAATTACCATGTGTGTGCAGAGGTGGGAACATGTCACAGTAAGACTGTGAGGTCTGAGGAGTGTTTCTCTCTTCCTGCCTTTATGTGGACTCTGGGTACCACTCATGACTCCAGGTTTGCACGGCTCAAATGGTCTTTAACTTAAAGGGAAGAATATCTCTATTTTTAATATTAGCATCATATTTACAGAAAATATTCTAAAACATGAGGCTACTTGTTCAAGGCTCATATACCTAGCTTAAGACAGACACCAAATCTTAAAGTTTTCATTGTAAATCACATAAGGCAGAACTGAAAACCTGTTATTGGTATTTTTTTTTTTTTTTTGGTTAAATTTTTAAGAATTTTGCCATAGGGTTTCCAGGAGAGGGGGAGAAAGGAGGCAAAGTACAGTGACACATGCATGAAAATGTCATAAATAAACCTACTATTTTGGAGATTACTAAAATAAAAAATCCAAACCAACCAAAACCCTAACAATCCCCCCCGCCCCCCAAAAAAAGAAAAGGAGGAAATGGTACAGTAGCACAGTTATGCCTTGCATTTTATATAGTTTTGTTTTAAAGACAGGCTTTCTTTGTGTAGCCTTGGATGTCCTTGAACTCAGAGATCCACCTGTTCCTGCATCCTAAGTGTTGGGATTAAAGGCATGAGGAATAACCTCCTGGCACACTGGCGGCAACTTTTAGTTGTGAGTCAGGCAGAATTGATGATGTGGCTGCAAGTAACCCATAGAAAAGACCCCAACATTTGCAGAACGGTTTGGAAGAAAAATCTAGAAATTAGCAAATTACCCTTTAACCTTTAAGAAGTACCTGATAAAGAATGAAGCCTGAAAAATTCAGTAAATATCTAACGCTGTCAAGGGAGACAGGCTCTAACGGTGTGCTGAGCCAGCCTAGATGGCCACAGGGCCAGCTTTGCCTTCCTTTATGGTTTATCCTTAAGTCATGGATGACCATTCTACTGGTGGTACAGAGGGTAGTACAGTGTCTATTCCACATGAGCAGAGCCAAGGGGTAGGAACTGATGATTCTAGAAATGACCTGGAAGATTCAACTTCTGAATATGAAGTTTCTTTATATTTTCCTTCTTATGTTTGTCTAAGGGTGTTACATGAGGGAAAAAACCATAAGAACTCAGACCAGATGGCACAGTCATAGCCACTAGAAATGGTGAGAATCACGACACCAGACAGCAGCCCGACAGCTCCAGCAAAGCTGAGTGCACTGCTACACTCACTGTTCTCTGGTTTTGGTCTCTGTGTGCTGTGTTCTTGGGGACTTTCTGTATTATGATTAATTTTATGCCTTTTTCTGAGAAAGATTGTGTCCCGGTCTTTTTGGGAAAGATCTGGCTACTATTTCCAAGTCCACCTTATGCCCTGGAGTTCGCTAAGCACAGAAAGCACATTGCTAAATGAAGCCATTACTCCAAGATCTGCTTGAGGTAGCTGTCCCTGAGAAAACTCAAACAGTATAGTTGGTGCAGGGTAAACAGACACAACTGACAAACTCTGACTGGCCAGGAGACTAGGTTACAGATTCAAGGTCTCTTTTTCTTTTAGGCTTAGAGCTCTCTGAATATGTAGTTTAAAGAAAAGGGGTCATATAGGGTATATCCCTGGAGGAATAGAATTGAATAAGTTCTAGTCAAGTGTGTTAACTAAAAACACACTTTTCCTACTTTACGGTGTAGATGATTGAACACACAGTAAAAGGTTAGGTATTTGCTATTCATAAAGACAGGTTCAAATATTTTCTTTAATTTGGAGTTATATGGCCAATAATAACAAGAATTATCTGTTCTGTTTGTATTTTCTAATTGTGACTGAACTTGTAACCTGGACATGTAATGAGAAGTACACTTGGATAGTCACTAGTCTGTCTTTATTCTGTGAAGCTTATAGAAATCAAGAAGCACCTGGTTCTAGTAAGCCACAGTAGAAGAAATGTTAGACAGTCAGGGCTGCTAAGTTCCCCTGACCATTGCTTGACTCTCTTGCTGATTCCTCATCTCCTCTGCTGGCATAATGTCAGCTATAACTCTCCAACTCTCCTCTCTGTACACCAAGACATTTCAATGAGCTCAAACAAACAAGGTACTGCACTGGCTTTTCTTGGTATACAAGATAAAACATCTTATAATGTGGGGACTATTATTATTGTGTGAGTGTGCATATGAATGCATACTACAGTGGATCTGTGAAGGTTACAGGAGTGCTGTATGGAACTACTTATCTCCAACCTTTATGTGGATCCCAGGGCTCAAACTCAGAGTGAAACAAGGCCTTAACATTTATAAACAAATTTGTAATGCTAGCTGTACTGGCTAGTTTTGTGTGTCAACTTGACACAGGCTGGAGTTATCACAGAGAAAGGAGCTTTAGTTGGGGAAGTGCCTCCATGAGATCCAGCTGTGGGGCATTTTCTCAATTAGTGATCAAGTGGGGAGGGCCCCTTGTGGGTGGTACTACCTTTGGGCTGGTGCTCTTGGGATCTATAAGAGAGCAGGCTGAGCAAGCCAGTAAGAAACATCCCTCCATGGCCTTTGCATCAGCTCCTGCTTCCTGATCTGCTTGAGTTCCAGTCCTGAATTCCTTTAGTGATGAACTGCAACGTGGAAGTGTAAGCTCAATAAACCCTTTCCTCCCCAACTTGTTTCTTGGTCATGATGCTTGTGCAGGAATAGAAACCCTAAGACAAATTGGTACCAGGAGTGGGGTATTCCTGTGACAACCTGACCATGTTTTGGGGAGGATTGTGGAAGGACTTTGGAACTTTGAGCTAGAAAAGCCATTAGAATATTAAGAGCTCGGTGGAAAGTTCTGTGGCAGCTTGGAAGACAATGTTAAGAACAGTGCAGAAGATGGAGGCCTGGCTTGTGAAATTTCAGAGGGAAGATTAAAGACTTACAGTGGCCATGTTTTGATTGTGAAGATTCTGTGGTTTTGGTTAGCTGGGGCTGAAGAATCAGCTGTGAGTAACAAGATACCAGAACCACTAAAGCAAACCTCTGTGTTACTGGGACTATTGATGCTGCTTAGCTGGAGTTAAGAAATTAGCTGTGGTTAAGAAGAGACCAGCATCACTGAGATGAAATCTTCTTGGAAGTGTTTTCTGAGAGCACAGAGAGTGTGTTCCAGAGATAGCCACAGTTGTATTTTGTGCTGTGGCTGGACTTGGTGCTGTGTAAGAGTCACCCAGATGGTACTGGTTTTGAAGGCATGTAGGGGTCATGAAGAGCAGTTGAGGCTCTTCGCACAGTGAGAGGCCACGGAAGGCCATTGGTGAAGGTGCAGCCTCAGTTGCAATTGATGGCCCAGTACTTGAAGGGGTCATGCATAGCAGAGGCTTGTCACCCTGATGAGAACCTATGAGAGGATATTGGTGAAGCCTAATTACAGTGGAAGATAGCAGCATTTTGGAGATGCCAGTACCATGCGATGACCACCAAGAACAGCAGCAGCAGTGGAGTACAGGCAGCTGGAGCCTAGAAGACAAGCTGTGTGCTACAAAGGGCAGCGCTGAAGAAGTGACCCAAGCCCTTGGAGGAGCCCAGAAGATCCTGAGTTGGATCCCAGACATTGAACCATTGAACCATTGGAGTTTGAGTCTTGCTTTTGGTTGTGACTATGCCCTGATATGTTTCCCTCTTGAAGGAAGAAAGTATTTTAGTGGAGCCCACAGTTGAGAGACTTTGAATTTTTAAGACTTTGAATTTTAAAGATATTGGACATTTTAAGGTGACTGAACTTTTAATATGTAAAGACTGTGGGACTTTTAAAGTAATTTAGATCTTGGGGATGAATAAGAAAGTAAGGGTTGAGGCTTAATAGTGATGTGTTTGTATGTCAAGTTGACAAGGGGTCAATTGTACTGGCTAGTTTTGTGTGTCAACTTGACACAGGCTGGAGTTATCACAGAGAAAGGAGCTTCAGTTGAGGAAGTGCCTCCATGAGATCCAGCTGTGGGGCATTTTCTCAATTAGTGATCAAGTGGGGAGGGCCCCTTGTGGGTGGTACTACCTTTGGGCTGGTGCTCTTGGGATCTATAAGAGAGCAGGCTGAGCAAGCCAGGGGGAGCAAGCCAGTAAGAAACATCCCTCCATGGCCTTTGCATCAGCTCCTGCTCCCTGACCTGCTTGAGTTCCAGACCTGACTTCCTTTAGTGATGAACTGCAACGTGGAAGTGTAAGCTCAATAAACCCTTTCCTCCCCAACTTGCTTCTTGGTCATGATGTTTGTGCAGGAATAGGAACCCTGACTAAGACACTAGCATTTAATAATTTTATCTTAGTTGTTATCCAAAATAAAAAAGTTAGCTTGTAAACAAACCAACAAACTTCTAATGCATGAGATTGACAGAGGATAATAAAGTATCTTTGGAACTACTACCAAAGCATCAAATACTGTTGTGAAATAAAAATATCTGCTGTTTGAAAACCCCAAATACTACAGGACCAAACCCTATCGGCTGAACAGTGGCTGCTGTAGCTCAGTTACTAGGACATAAGATGTCCTGCTGAGGTAGTAACGCCATCAATTTCTACTTTCAGTAAGAAGAACCAGGGAAGACCAAGACACAAATATATGACGTAGAAGAAAACACACAAAAAACACACCAGAGGAGGAAAGTCAAATTCACCAAAGGAACAACAAGACCATGAATAAGACTCAAAGACATAGGTAAAAAAATTCTTATATGTAGCCTAAGTATCTAACCTCACAATTCATTAGTTTAAACATCAAAATTCTGTGTTCTCTGTATGCAATTCCATGCACCTACAGTACTAACTCTTTCCTTATTTAAAGTGAAAGGTCTAGGAAATGATGCATAAGACCTGTCTGTGGCTCTAAACTGGATGGCCAGCAATGCAGAGTTCACAACCTACTTAAATCACAAAAGGCTGAGCAGTTAAGAAGTTTTAGGAAGAAAAGAAAATCTTTTTATACAAAGGTGGTAGAAATTTAAAGTAAATTTCAATCTAAGCTTCAGGTTTCAGGCATTCAGTGGATCTGATGAGGGGTTAAAACCTTTATTCATTTTTACAATACAGATTAAATAAAGATGTCTCTCTGCAAAACTAATAGAAAATGCAACCCTCACAGACTTTTTTAACATATTAACATTTATGTTCAATTTCATAAAATAAGCACTGAAATTAGAGAAAGTGTGGTCAGCTTTTAAAACAGACTGCCTAGGTTTGGATACATAATCAATAAACTGCAAGATGGGACAATTTACCTTCCCCATCTGCACCACGGGGCTAACAGATCAGTTCATAGGGTAAAAGGAGACTTTTAAAGGTTATTCATTTAGAGAATAAATATTCTAAAACAGTGTAGAGGACACAGGAAGTATGCAACAAATATTTGTTATTATCACCTACATCTCATGAATCTGTTAAATTTAAATCTAAAAAGGGATTACAGAATGCCAATAATGGATAAACAAAACAAACAAAACTGAGACCAACACAAGGCTAGTTCCATCACTACTTTCACCCTGTTAGCAAAAGGCATTTGTCAGAGTGTAGGCTGACGGAGTTAATAGAAGGCATGCTATCTGATTTGCGTGCATTAATGAAAAGGATGCAGCACATGTTAAGAGTTGCACAACCTTCATTCCAGTTGTTCATTTCCCCACTTACCCCAGACTCCGCCACCTCTTCTTCCTGTAAGCAAGAGCCACAAACATTGAAGCATGTATTTGAATAGGAAAGCACAGAAAAAGACAACAGTTGAGAGTCAGAGAATTTATGCAGACAGAACAGAACAGAAAACTTTACAGGAAAAAAATTATATCTTAACAGTAAAAAATGGCTTTAATGAAATGAAGGAATGGGAAGGACACATTGAGTCCTGAAGGCCAAACCCCTCTATAGCATGTACTTTAAAACATGATTTAGATCAACAGGTATTTTAAATACCTGTCTAGCCATTAGTTGATTTTTGTTTTTGTTTTTTTGTTTGTTTTCTAAGAGAGGGTTTCTCTATATAGCCCCGGATGTCCTGGAGCTCATTCTGTAGATCAAGCTGACCTCAAATGCAGAGAGATCCACCTGCCTCTGCCTCCCCAGTGCTGGAATCAAAGGTGTGAGCCACCACTGCCTGCCATTATAAGTTGATGTTGCTAAACAGCTTATGAGACACCATCTGTTCCATGTAAACTTTCTATTCTGTTTTTGCAAGTGTAAGGACTGGTCTTAAGAACAGTTTTTACATACTTTTGGAGCCACTCATTTAAATACTGAAAAATTACAAGGAACAAACAGATATATAAATCCATTTTTTTAAGTAAAGAAATTTCTCCAATGAAGTATTTTACAAAAAAAATTGACTAACAAATATAACTTCGAAAATAAAGACATATCAACATTGGTGGGAGGAGAGGCACTTGGGCCTGAGGGTACTCAATGCCCCAGTGTAGGATAATGCCAGGGCGGGAAAACAGGAGTGGGTAGGTGGGTGGGTGAGCACCCTCACAGAGGCAGGGGGAGGGAGGATAAGATAGGGGGTTCCCAAAAGGGAGACCTGAAAAGGGGAAAACGTTTGAAATGTAAATAAAGAAAATATCCAATTTTTTAAAAAAGAAATATCAAAGCAGGGGTGGTAGTGTGCATTCATGCTGTTGTGCACTATGACTTGGGAGGAATTCCAAGCCAGTCTGGGAAGAGAATGAGACCCTAATACCTTAGGTACTGGTGGACACAACTGAACTAGAATAAATATATTTATTTTCCCATTCATTTCTTACTCAACCCAGGTTATTCCCAAGCAAACAGCCAGGCTGCTTTTTAATTGTGTGTTTGTGTGCATGTATGTGGCTACGTGTGCACATTTATGTGGGTTGAAGGCAGAGGTAAGCTTCTGGTGTTGTTCCTTAAGGTGTTATAAACCTGTCCCCTGACCCCCCCTCTCCCCCTTTTGTTTTTTGAGACAGGATTCTTTTCATTGGCTGGTAGTAGCTAGTCAATTTACATGATGTTGGGGACTGACAAGGAGTCAAGTTTTCACTGTGAGCACTTTACTGAGTGAGTTCTCTCTTGGCCTTTATGTTAATTTGGAAGTACAGCTGGCACCTTAGTACACTATCAAATGATTTGGCAGGGAACTAATTTGTTATGTCTTCAGGCACTACAATGAAAACATGCATGAGTAAAATGGAAGTTCACATAGGACAAGAGACAGTGGAAAGCCCACTGTACTAGGACATTCAACAAAAACAAAAACAGACAACACGCCTCCTCCAGGTGTGCTTCAGTCCCTGGTTCTTACTGTTTTGTTTCCACATTTTGGAGAAGTAACATTTCATTACATTACCAAGAGATAGAAAAGAGAGGGAAGAGATTTGGCATTCCTTCCCCACTACTCTGAGAATCTCTAAACTAGAGCAAAGAAAAGCAGTGACTGCTCCACAGTGATCGAAGCGAAGCAAGCAAAGCAATACCTCTCCCAGCCAAACTCAATCTAATTCACACTAGAAAGTAGCAAGTATTTTTATTTTCTTAGAATACAAGTATTTTAAAATCACGGCAATTATATGTGCTTAAAATTATTTTATTTATTAATGCCCTATTTGGAGAGGTCTGAAAGAAAAATCTGATAAAAAAATTGGACTGTAATGTCTATTTACATGCTGAAGATTATAAAAATTACTGGAAACAGCTTAATAACATACTTTCTATAAACCCTATACATAAGTCTGTAAGTCTTTATAGTACACAAAGTATCAAATTAAAAAAAGCATTCTCGTTTTGGGTGTGGCAGTGTACACCTGTTATACCAGCAATTGGAAGTGGAGGCAAGATCATGAGTTCTAGACCAGTGTCCGTTACAAAGTGAGTCCAAAAAGAATTCTCAGATAAAATTAAAAGATAAATGAAACTCTAATGAAGATGTGGCATGGCTAAATGTACTTTCTGGGAAAGAGTTTACATGCAAGCAAACAGTTACAGTATAACTGTAACTTTTGGGAAAGAAATGTTTTGAAAATTGAAGTACCAGTTAGATGTGCTAGGCCTTTAGAAGAGAAGCAGATAACTCTTTCCTACGTAGGTTAGAAACAGATGAGACCATCTGCACTTAGATGACTGCAGGGAGCTCAGCAGTCGCCTTTGTTTGCTTTCTGTAACAGCAGACAGAAGTGCTTGTACAGTCAGAAAAGTAATTGGAAAAACTAGGGTTCAAATCTTAGCAAGTTATATAAAAACTGCTTGAGGGCCTGGAGACATGGCTCAGCAGTTAAAGGCACTGACCTTTCTTGCAGAGGACCGGAGTTCAATTCCCAGCACTTAACACAGTAACTCATAAGCATGTGCAATTCTAGTTCCAGAGAGGTCAACACCTTCTCTGGACTCTGCAAGCATTGCACATATGTGATACACAGACATACATGCAGGCAAACATATATAAATTAAAAATAGAACAAAACTGCTTGGGGTTCAATTTCTTCAGATATAAATGGAAGTTTAATATTGCTTACCTGTGACAATTACCGTAATGAAAGATTACTAGAGACTGATGTGGATACAACACTTAGTATAGTACACAACAAAAGACAGACATCATTACCCCACTACCCTTGATGCTACCGTAATGTGATTTCCATGTCATACCTCTGTCGGAACATCATGGCAGGGTCCATGTTGGCAGAAGTCATTCGAATAATATGACGGATTTCCTTGGCAATCATTCTTAGCTTCTCGAAGTTAACTAAGCCATCTACTTTGGAGTCATTTCCTATGAAATACATATTTTTTAACTTTCATAATTACAATTTTATCTTCAAGTAGCACAAGTTCAGTTATAACTCCTGAGTACAAATAAGCTTTCTTTATCAAAGTGTCCCCCCATTCCCTTTTAAGACTTGATAAATTCATAGACAGCTCAGCCCTGATCCCAGGGAATGAGTTTCTAAGAGCTGTGTTTCCCATGGGAATAATGACTCTGAAGACAGAAAGTGACTAATTTTTTTACCATTTACTTATTGCTGCTAAGACTGGTTCATTATCTCACAGGCATATACACAAGTTACCCAGCATACACTCTTGTTCTGTACATGGTTTGCTCTATTGAAAGGAAGCTACAGCACCTGAAAACTTAGGCTAGGCAGGTGACAAGGGTACTGTTGGGCCTACTTACTTTCTATTAAGTCAGCCTACATTTGTTTCTTTTTGCTTTATAATTCTTTAAATTAAAAGAAAAAAACTATTTAAGAAGTAGCAGATATATTCACAGGAGTAAATAGTGGGAGATTAAGCAAAACTGGATTTTTTTCTCAAATGGCAAAAAATTAGCTAAAACTAAGGTAGCTGTGTCATAAGGGATACTTTCTGGCCTCATATTCACTTTTTCTCTCTCAGAATCTGAATTTATCACCGAGACTTTAATCATTCATACACATGGTATGAAAATACCTGTGTGTAAGTTTTTAACTTACAAATTTGAAGACTGTCAACTTTTCTTGAAGAGATTAGCAATGAGACCAGATAGAGCCCATTTATTGGCTTACCTAGTCCAAATCATCGGGAAAAAATGCCAGAGTTCAAAAGTCAGTCTACAGGACTATAGTAGCATTTGACTATACCTGTCTGTAACTGTTAGTGCAAGCCAATTTTTCTAACAGGGAAGGCCCTGAAGCCAAGTTTGAGAGCTCTATGGGTCTAGATCACATCCCTTTTCATAGTAAGTGGGATCTGCACACTGGTCACAGAATGTTTCGTGGCCTGAATGCCAGCTGGAAATAAAATAATCATGCTCAAGTCAGATCAATGTTTTAAGATTCCATTAGAGGTCTGTGGGAATCTTTTCTTATGTGATGTGATGATGATGACATTCTGAGTCAGGAAGACTAGGCTAACTAGCAGATTCTACCTGCTGATGACAATTAGCAAGGGCAGACAGGGGACAGGGAGCTGAAACAACAACTGAATAGAGCCCTTCAGTGCTTGAGTTAAATTCAATTAAACTTCAATGTTTTGCTTTGGGACTCTGACTTTATTCTGGGGACAAGGATGAACCAAATGTAGACTGGAATAAAGCCTAAAAACCTGGAAATGAATTAAAAACATTTGGAATTGGGGCTCACAAGATGGCGCAGCGGTTAAGAGCACTGACTGCTTTTCCAGAAGTCCTGAGTTCAATTCCCAGCAACCACAGGGTGTCTCACAACCATCTATAATGGGATCCGATGCTCTTTTCTAGTGTGTCTGAAGACAGACACTGTGTGCTCATTCATGTGTGTGTGTGTATGTATGTGTATATATATTAAAAGAAAAAAACTATATAAGAAGTAGCAGATATATTCACATACATATATTAAAAAATGTGAATTTTTTCACATATATGAAATATGTGAAATATTTATGTGACTATACATACATATTCACATAAAATAAAATATGTGAATATTTTAATAAATAAATATTTTAATAAAATAATTAATAAAATAAAATATTCACATAATACATATATTAAAAAATTGGGATTAATAACAGCCGTAACTGAGCAAGGTTTAATCCTTTTGGGAAGAATAGAACATTAGTCATAAATTTCTGATTCTGGGGAGATAACTTTTGCATTATTCTCTAAACCAACCAACCAACCAACCAACCAACCAACCAACCAACAAACCAACCACCAATGTACTTGAAGAAAAAAATGAACATGACGAGATGTGAAAGAGGATCACAGAGTCATTATAGAGAAACTTTGAAATACCCATGTTAAACATGTTCAAAGATACAAAACCAAGACTGCTACTTTAACAGAGAATATGAAACAAAAGAAACAGTAAAACTGAGAAACAATGAACTAGAATAGGAATTCAGTGACAGGTTTCACTGACTGGACACAGCTGAAGAGAGGGATTGTTACCAAGAATGACAACACTGGGAGAACAGCAAGATAACAAGATAACCTGCAGGAAGCTGAGAGGCTAAATAGGCTGAAGAGGCAAGTCAGACAAAAGTAAAACCAGAGCCCCAAAACTGATGCCAGAAATGGGCAAATAAACTAACTACACAGAATGTCCCAAAACTGAAGGAAAACAATTAATCTATTTTAATATGACCCATAAATGTAAACCAGAACAACAATGAAACAAAATTACAAATCTCATATTTTATAAAACCTAGCAGAACAGAAAACCATGAGAAGGCAAAGGTCCAACTGCAGCTCTCAGCAGAGGCAGCACAAAGAATAGCAAGTATACGGTTAATGTCTCAATTGTGACAATGGGGGCCAGAAAACAATGGATGCTACTTCAAAATGCTGAAGGAAAGTAGTTGCCAATCCAAACATTTCTGAGACTGAAGTCTTGGCCTTTCAGATGAACAAAAATTGAGATCTACCTCACTTTAAGGTAATAATGATGTCTGAAGTACCAAACATAAACTCCTAAACAACTAAACAACAAAGTCCCCCAGACCACAAAGTACACTAGCCATAGCCATATGGACACATAGAAACACAGGATGAAAGAAATAGAAAACACAAATAGACACACACAAGATTAAACATTAATTTTAGTAACTGACAGTAAAACAATGTAGGATTGACAGTACAGTAGATGAGTAAAGGAAACTTGAATAGTCCAAGATCTTCACATGGCTTGAAATAAATCAATATTAATGAATATCGGCAAACACACTGACACATATCATCTGGTATAAGAATAGAAAAACAGTACTTGATTACTAAGGGAAGAGAGTAGGAAAAATGTCATTATTACAGAAAAGTTAATACAAATAGACTGTAAATGACCTATAATGGTAAAAGATTAAAAAAAACTTTTTAGCAAAGACTTTCTATTTTTTAATTAATTAATTAATTAGAGACAGGGTTTCTCTGTGTAGCCCTGCCTGCTCTGGAACTCACTTTGTAGACCAGGCTGGCCTCGAACTCAGAAATCCACCTGCCTCTGTCTCCCAAGTGCTGGGATTAAAGGCGCGCGCCACCACCGCCCAGCCCAGCAAAGATTTTCTAATCATTGAAAATAACCTTAAAACAGTCAAAGGGCAAATTTATTCTATACCCAGAATGTACAAGAGAATATTTGTAAATTGTAAACAAAATGGGAAACCTACTACAAAAAGAGCAAGGAATCCAAACTGGCAACTGTCAAGAGGATCACTGCACAGAGGATGCTCAGCCTCGTTCATAGTCATGGAAGGGAAATTATAAGCACATCAAGATACAAACACATACTTACTGTAATGTGTAAAAACAGAGCCCCAATTTAACAGACAATGGTAAGGATGAGCAGTGAGAGAACACCCCCAGTGCTAGAAACCAACATAACCACCACACCATTTTTTTTAAGGGTTCAATTACAGAGTCTACTCAGAATATATTGTATAGTCATTAACACTACATCTGCCTACCCTGTCTTGAAAAAACCAAAAATTAAAAAAAAAACCAAAAAACAAACAAACAAACAAACAAAAAAGACTACATCTGCCTAAAGAGTATGAACAGAGAATAAACAGCATTCTTCACAGCAGGACAACAATGGGAACTACTTAAACCCACAAACCAGAATGAATCACTGAACAGCACTAAGACATGGAACACTAAGCTAAGCAGTTTTGGACAACGGTGAAGATTCTCCCTAATCCTATGTTGACCAAAATAAGACAAAAATCAAATCAAACAAACATTCTGAGAATCTGCCTAAAGTTCAAGAACAACTGAGACTCAACTATGGCATTAGAAATCAGGATAGAGATCATCTTTGGGGAGAGGAAGAGGGGGAAGGTTGGGAGTGAGCAGGAGCAAGCTTCTAGGATACTGGCAATACTTAATTTTTGCCCATAAAACTGATCATGTTATCATATTTTATTAGTTCTTCATTTGTCTTGGACAGTTTTACTTATATGAGATTTAAATTTTAAAAAACTGGAAGAAAAAAACATTACTAAGCTTAAAGCAAATTAGGTATGTTTGGTACATACATGCCTGAGTACTAGGGAGGTGGAGATATTAAGTGTTAGCAAATAGTTTCATCTTTGTGTTGAGTTTATATTTGAACTTTTACTGGGAACATTTCAATTTGTTACTGTCAACAATATGGCTTTAGATGTCATAAATTCACTGTACTTAACTGTATGAAGATTTAGTGACATGAAATAATTATATTGAAATGGATAATATATTAAAATGCTGCAGCTAAAGCTAAACATGCTGATTTTCAAATGACTTCAAATACCTTCATGGAGAAATGTCATATCTTTCTTGACAACAGGGAAGAGTGGAATAATTGGAGGCTGCATGCTTTGACTACTAAGAATATTTCTGTATTTTGCCATATTTCTAGATGGATCAAAAAGGTCTTGTAGATCTTGAAGATGTTTCTCATATTTGCCTGGTAACTTTTCCCAAGTGCCTCTGAGTCGTGCTACAGGTGCCAGGTTCAAGCCACTATCAAAATGAGAATAAAAACATTAAGAATGGATTTAGAGGGAGGGTAGGTTCAGGTCAGTGAAATACACAACTGTGGTCTATAGGGAGAGATAAGCTGGGCCCATTTTAATACTGTGAAACAAAAGAGAACTACATAAAAAATAAACAAAAGGGACTCTTATCTTAAAACAAGAACAATCTCTTCCAGAGGACCTCTGGTAGTCTAACAATTGCTTTATACTCTGCATGTAAGAGACAAATGTAACAATCACATAATAGTTAAAAGGAATGCAAGCATCAGAGCGTTGCTCTTTATCAAGTAACTTACACATCGACCTGAAACAGTTTAAATGACTGACTGAGGTAGGTTCTTGATTCAAGTTTCTGTATCTCAAGGCTCCAATCTTGTCCCCTAAGTCTCCAGATATCCACTATCCCTGCTGCAGTGGACTTTAAACAAGTTCAGATATTCCCTAAATTGAAAATATAATTCATGAGAGGCATCAGTCTCTCCTCATTCCTTTACTTTCATGCTGCATACCAAAGTTCAGCTATCAATAGTGTGCACCTAGTACATCTCAACATTCCTAGTTCAGTCCCCTGCTTCTCAGGCATCAGATTTTTACCTACACTACCTACATGTAAAATGATCTCCAACTTCTAATCTTAAGGTAGGAATTAAATGTTTGCTCCCCCTTGTTTCTAAGAAATCACCTCCCCACTACTGTAAGAAGGATAAAACAGAAATGTAAGCAGCCAAGTCCCAAACTAGAATGAAGGAAAAGTTAGCCAAGGTTTAAACAGCAGTAAGTAGAGGCACAAAAAATGACACATGAAGCTAAAGAATTGACATGAAGCTAAACATTGACATCAGGAAGGGTCGATTTCTTCAACATGAGTGTCAGGAGCAGTAATATTAAATCAGTGCCTGTAAAGATAAATTCTAAAAGGAAGCGGTTCAGGAGAATAGCATGAAGAAACTAAGTTTTACACAGCTCTAAGTTTGCCAATCTCCACTCACTTAAAAAGCCAATGGCAAAATAACTTACAAGTCCACTCCTGTTAGCTAGGAATTGTACCCCAGCTTCTCTCTTAAATGAACCCTTGTAAACAGCTAGTATAGGAAAGCCCTCATTCAGAAATAATGCAACAACTACAGGTAGCAAAAGACTAAAGAACATTTGCCTTAGGAGTATAAAGCAGAACGCTTCTAAATTTTATGAACCCAGCATAGCACTGACATTAAAATTCACAAACCACAAGACCATCAAAGAACGTGATAAAACTTACCATGATCTCTCTCTCTCTCTCTCTCTCTCTCTCTCACACACACACACACACACACACACACACAAACGCACCCCATTACCCATCAGATTATAGGGTAATTAAGACAATTAAAGATGCCATTCATTAGTAATATATACTGAACATTCAAAGAAGTATTCAAGACTTAGAAGAATAAAACTATGAATGTTACAGAGGGAAAATGAAGTGTAGTAGTGCTTTGGGGGTAAAGGAGCCATTGCTAAATAAATCTGTATTTTATGTAATTTCAATGAAAATACTCCCAAGACCTAAATAAATTGACTCTGAGGCTAATATCAAACATGCCAGCAATAGCCAGAGAAAGGATGAGGAAAGGAACAAAGAACTTGACTAGTTATGAGAACTCAAGACCTTTAAAGCTTTAAAGCTCTATCAACTATGGTTAAAACACTAGGATAGAATGCAGAAACAGACCAAGATATGTTTGGTGTGTTAGCAGCATATTTTATTTTTTAAAGATCTATGTGCATAAGTGTTTGTTTATATGTATGTATGTATACCACATGCATGCCTGGTGCCTGCAGAGGCCAGAAGAAGGCATTAGATCCCCTAGATTTGAAGTTACAGATAGTGGTGGGCTGCTGTGTAAATACATAATGCTTATTCAAAAGTTAACATTAGCTTTCCTAGCTGGGTGCATTGGTGCACATCTTTAATTTAGCACCCGGGAGGCAGAGGGAGGTGTATTTCTGTGAGTTTGAGGCCTGGTCTACATAGTGAATTCTAGTATAGCCAGAGATATATAAGAGGCTCTGTCTCAAAAACAACAAAACAACAGACAACAACAATAAGCTTTCCTCTTAGCCTTCTGTTCTAGCTACCCCATTTCCTTTTATCAGCCACCGATCCCTAGAAACACTATCAGGAAGGCACAGGGACCACACCAGGCTGGGACTCAGATCAGTGTCTTCCTAAGCTATTATCAATGTGTGTGTGTATGTGTGTGTGGGGGGGTGCAGTTCTTGAAGCAGAAGAGAACTAATACAAGAACCCACAAATAAGCAACATGCAGAGTGACAGACTTTGGAACATCCAGTTGTAAATGGGATGTCTTTGGGCTCACAGATCTATTTGGAAGAGGAAGTGGAAAGATTGCAAAAGCCAGAGGGGATAATGACTCCAAGAAAACACCATCTTCCTGATACAAGACTGATGCAAATAGGAACTCACAGAGCCTGTGACAAGTTCAAACCAGATAAGGTCCCAGTACTGAGAGGGGAAGTAGCTTCCACTCTTAACCAAGAAGCTATCTGCAATTAATACCTACTGATAAAAAAAAAATATTAAGTTTTCTCTAATGAGAGTCTCACTGGGTATAAATAACCACATGTCAGAGTAGGTACCATGCTCTGAACAAGAACAATAGAACTCAATGGTACCTGTATAGAAAAGTCATCATATAGGTATTTAAATAAACTCACCTTATTATTGCAAACATGGAATTGAAATTCTTGCATTCTCGGCAATGAAGGGCAATTTTAATAAAATGTTTAATAATCTTCATTCTTTTCAGCTGATTTGACTCACTTAAAATCTCTGAGGCAACCCAGAATGTCTCTTGGTTAACAATATCCTCAAATTGTTTCAAGTGAGTATTTCCTGTTTTGGAATCTAATTTAAAAAGATCATCAATATATTCAGTAGGCTCAATATTGCGAAATAAATCAAAGTCTCTCATTGATAGCTGGGTGGCAAGCTCGACGGTGCTGAGCTGCAGCATGGAGAGCTGGCTTTCCTTAAGGAGTTCCTGGGCATCTTCATCAGAGCACAGTGTTTCTGTTTCCATGTTATTTTTTAGGTAATACCTAAATGAGAAGAAAATTATAAGTGTGATCATAAGTAGATTTCATTTAATAAGAATACTTCCTTATTTTTGTTTCTCAAAATACAATTTTATAATTAGCTTTTTGCCAAAAACATTAGAATATTCACTTATAAATGAAATGGGAAAATACTTTAAAGGACATCTTGAGAAGTTCTACTTCTACTGTCGAACATCTATTATTGCAAACAAAGAAAATAAAAACAATGATGAAAATTATCTTGAAGTCAGTCATTCTAAGAAACTACTCATATGTGTAAACCATTATGTGTAGTCCTGAGAAGAGCTCTATGGGGCAATGTTGAGTTCTTTGAAACTGTTAACTACTTTGTTTATATCCTATACTGGCTGGTTTTGTGTCAGCTTGACACAGGATGGAGTAATCACAGAGAAAGGAGCCTCCCTTGAGGAAATGCTTCCATGAGATCCAGCTGTAAGTCATTTTCTTAATTAGTGATCAAGAAGGGAGGGCCCCTTGTGGGTGGTGCCATCACTGGGCTGGTAGACTTGGGTTCTATAAGAGAGCAGGCTGAGCAAGCCAGGGGAAGCAAGTTAGTAAGTAACATCTCTCCATGGCCTCTGCATCAGTTCCTGCTTCCTGATCTGCTTGAGTTTCAGTCCTGACTTCCTTTGGTGATCAACAGCAATGTGAAAGTGTGAGCTGAATAAACCCTTTCCTCCCCAACTTGCTTCTTGCTCATGATGTTTGTGCAGGAATAGAAACCCTGACTAAGACATCTCCTAAGACTGCTAGAGACCAAGTTTAAAAATAATTTAGGCAGAGGAAATTTCAAGCCTGATAATGTGTTCAGACTGTGGACCAACGCTATCACTAGCTGCTTTATTTACTTTTATAGTGAAAATTGGGAGCAAAATAAGAATATAAATGTGTTAACTTAGTTTCATCAGCCAATCCAAAGCTGGAACTAAGGAAGGCATGCTTTTAAAAAGATCAGCATCATTGGGTGGGAGAGATGGTTCAGTAGTTAAGAGGTCCTGAGTTCGATTCTAAGCAACCACATGGTGGCCCAGAACTATCTGTAATGGGATCTGGTGCCCTCTGCCTTACCATGTATGAGGATCTAGGTTCAACTGACAGTACTTCAAAAACAAATGTAAAATATATAAGTAAAAAACTTCCTTTTGAAAAAAGAGCCATCAGGACCCCTATTAGCATAGTGCCACTAAATACATTGTTTCCCCGGATGAACTTTATCATGCTCCACTCTCTAGCCACTCATAAACCACTGCAGCTACTGCTTAGTCTGGCAGGTGACTGTGGTACTGTCTCCTGTCTATGTGACAATGCTTTTGCAGGCATGCAGATTGAAAGAGTTTTTGGAGGTTTCTATCAAGATTTTTCAAAGAAAAGCTAGAGAAACCAGGCAATGTGTGGCAGGGTCAAGACTGCAGCAGTCAGCCTCTGTCTGAGCAGGTCAGTAAGTAAAGAGAAAGGTTAAGATGAAGATACAATGGAGATGCCATCAATGTGGAATGCCTGACAAGCCAAGGAAAGGTAAAACAAGTTCAAGAGGTCACAAAGGTGGGTCTTCCCAAGCCAACAGAATGACACCATGTGCCCTGGCACAGGTTGGGATCTACAGGACTTAATGTTTGCCTCAATCAATTTTGTCTTGTTTTGGTCTGACTGTTTTTTGCTATTCTCATGTTATTCCCACTTGGAATGGAAACTTACTCGGTGTCACTTTCATCTTTTTTGTGTTTGTTTTAGTTTTTGAGACAGGGTTTCTCTGTGTGACAGCTCTGGCATCCTGGAACTCACTTTGTAGACCAGGCTGGCCTGTCCCCATCTCCTGAGGGCTGGGACTAACAGTGTTAGTGCCCAGCTACTTTCATCTTTTTTATTCTTCAAGGACAAGCTAAGAGTTTGTCCTGAGTCTTAGAAGAGATGTTGGGTTTGGGCAAACAAACTGTGTGAAACAAGTTGGAGGGATTAAGATTTTTAAGATTCTTAGAAGATAGTGTTTTTCATTTTGAGCTTACATTACTGGGGCAGTGTTATGCTCTAATATGAAATGTTTCACATGAGTTCACATAGAAGGTGGTACATATCTTGTAAAGTAGGCTTAGCTGGAGAAACAGGTCACTGGGGTCATGCTTCTGAAGTCATATCTAGTCCCTAGTCTCATTTCCTCTCTCCTTCCTGACTGCTGTGAGAGGATCTGCTTCTGCTTCTGTTCTGCTACACACTCCATGCCATGATGGACTAAAAACAAAATAAAACCTTCCTCCGTCAAGTTGTTTCTACCAGGTGTTTTGTGACAGCAATGAAAACTTAATACAGTATTGGACATTTGGGTGCTATTAGATAAATATTTGTTCACGGAATATAATTTCTGACTTTCAAGAAAAAGCATATACACCAAGACTTGTTTTTATCCTTATCCAGTAGTTGCTACTCCTTCCCTCCTGTCTGACACTTTCAAGTGAGGCAACGAAAAGTGGACCTGTAGACAGAAGTTGTCCTTAGTGGTTTTGCCTATATTGAATAAACTTTGCATCTCAGCAAGTGGTAGGATCAATACTTGTACAAAAGAGTTCCACTTCCTGTTCTCTTTAGAATAGAACATCTATGATACTTAGCAGCTGAGAGGTAGGCCTCAACTATTTACAGCTAGGCATAGATTATACAGGACTGCTTTCTTTCTCCTCTTTATGATAGTCTTTAAAGATCCCTCTAAGTTTCTATTTACATAACTGTAGAGACAAAAACTTGAGAAGAGAAATCTTACTTTAATTCTCAGAACTAGCAAAGAATGAGGTTTCTTCCTAAAACACTCATTTTAACAGGGAATCCACAAATAGCACTTTGCATATTCAGGAATATGCTCATTCACCTTCCATTGAGTTGAATTCTATCAGCTAATTTGGAGAACTGGTCCGGAAGTCTTCTCTGCTTTATGACACCCTCAGGAGTGACAGAGACCTCGCAGAGGGAGTACGTGTCAGATGCACTGGTCAAACCAAACTCCTGCACAGCGTGGCAGACCACTTCCTTAGCTGTGGTATCTTTACTGATGATAATGTAGCAACTTTGTTGATCTGCTTTGAAAACTCTTATAACTTGATCAGGAATATCTATATAAACACAAAGTTGAGCCTTAGTATTTCAAACAGTAACATTTCAACACCCCAAAAAGCAACTTGGAGAATAAGGATCCCTCTACACTTTGAAATATAAATTTCTATTTCACACAGGATATGACAGAAATGTATACATTTTCTTCAGATGAAAAATACTAATATAAGTTCATAAAAATTGTGATGATACAATTTAAAGACATTATTCATTTAACATATTACAAACATTTTGATGTTATTATTTCTTGATAAAGCTATTTATATCATTTAAAATAAAGAAAGTGTGCATGAGTGTTCTGCCTGCCTGCATGTTTGCATTCCACACGAATGCTAGGTGCCTGCAGAAGCCAGAAGAGGATGCTGGACTCAGTGAGAGTTAGAGATGACTGTGAGCTATCATGGAGGGTCTGGGATTGAAGCTGGGTCCTCTGGAATAGCAGCGGTGAGTCTAATCATTAAGCCATTTCTCTAGCCCTCAAGCTATTTAATTTTAACAAGTAGGGATAGCAGTCTACATGTATTGAGTGTGGGCATGTGCACACAAGTGCAGCTGCTATTGGAGCCAACCAACACGGGATTACTGTTTTCTATCTTAACAACGGACATAATACAAACTCCCCCACAATAGATAATATATCTTTTCAAGCTCTTCAGTGACAACCTTTAAAAAGCCTTTGAAAAGGTTTGTATATTTTCCAGGTCTTTAAAATAGTTTCTAACCAATCCCCCCTCCCCCACCACCCTCTATGTAGTAGTGGTAGATTTGGATCTTACAAAGTAGACCAGGCTGGCCTTAGACTCACAGAGACCCTCCTGCCTCTGCCTCCTAAGTGTTAGGTTTAAAGGCATGCACCACCATATCTGGCTTCCAGTACTTTTTTGTCATTACCTATGTTTCTTCCGATTAAATCATTAAGACAGCACATTATTTTACTATGAAGCGGCAATCCTAGCTTTTATTGTTTTTTTTTTTGAGGGGGGCATTATTTGTGTTTTGTGTATGTGTGAGTTTAGATAAGTGTGCATGTAGAGGCCAGAGGTTTTACATTAGGCATCTTCAATAGATGTCCACTTATCTTTTGAGATAGGGTCTTTCGCTGAATCTGGAGCCCAGTCCCTTGATTCCATTCTACTAAATTGAGTAGCCAGTGAGAACCCCTACACTCTACTTTCCGAGCCTTGAGATGGTGATTGCTGTCCAGTATAGCAGCAACCACTATTTTTTTGTAGATATGAATGTTAGATATTGAACTCTGTAACAAATACTTCTTCACCTACCAAGTTATCTCCTCTGCAGCCCATTTTCTCAGTTTTATATTTTGTTTGAAAGAGGAAAGTGTTTGAATGTCCATATAGGTAAACACCTCAATCTTTGTTCTGTGATTTGCTAATAGCAAAGACATTCTAGCTAAGATATGTTCTTACAACATCCACATGCAAACACTTCGTCTTTCTGTCTTATTTTCCTTCTAAGGGAAGAGTTCACACCTCTAGGACGATGTTCACTGCAGGAAAGATGCTAAAAATGAACAATGAGACGACAGAATAAACAAATACTAAATTTCCATATGAAAATAAGCTGTATTTAGAAATAGGGATATTTATGGCTGTGACTTTTGATGATGGCAGCAAATAAATGTATACTTTTATTCTGTACTGTCTTTCTTAGCACTATACGCACTGTTAGGAAAATAGGGAAGATGATAATAATGAGCAGGCACAGCAGCAAAGAATTCTACAGAATAAAATAACACCATGCCTTCATATGCTGAAAATGAGAATGCAGAGAGAAACCTGCTCCTATGAATAAAAGATCAACTGAATTTACAAGAAAGCAACTCTACTCACTAGCTGCTGGGTGCTCTGAGGTCAAGTTCATGTACCCAGCAGTCTCTGTTCTAGAAAGATGTACCAAGCGGTCTTTCTTTGAATGTATGTAAAGATCTGAGACATCAATACTTGTTGCTCATATTTCTTGCCAATGACTTGAGTTTTTAATTTGCAGCTAACAGCACCATTATTCCCTATGTTACAAAGTTAAAGTCAGATAGTTTTATGATCCACCAAAATCAGGCAGGCTTCCCTGCCTAGTACTAGAAATTACTGTAAGCGGGTAGAAGTCTGGTTGTCAGAAGAAAAGTGGGTGAAGGGATTTCACCACACACTTTTACTCTTTAAAAAGGAACCAAATAGGGCTGGAGAGATGGCTCAGCGGTTAAGAACATTGATTGCTCTTTGGAAGGTCCTGAGTTCAAATTCCAGAAATCACATGGTGGCTCACAACCATCCTTAATGAGATCTGATGCCCTCTTCTGGAGCTGTCTTCTGAAGACAGCTACAGTGTACTTACATATAATAAATAAATAAATCTTAAAAAAAAAAGGAACTAAATGTTATTTGTATTGTCTCTGCACTTTTCATGGACTGGGTCCTAGGCATTAGAAGTGAATTTCTGTTAAAACTTTGGAGGCTAAGCCTCAGCAAGCAATTCTGGCTGACCTTGAGAACACGGCAAAACATCAATGCCTTTATTAGCATCTTTAGAAGGATATATTCAGAGAGGATAGGGATTTGCACAACTTCACTCCCTTTCTTTGCTGTTCTAACACCAGGGAAGAAACAAAGAGAACAGGCTAAAAAGCTCAACGTTCTAAAGCCATCTGTTCCTCCAGTAAAGGACAAATTGTTCCATAGACATGGAACACAAAATCTTTTTTTTTTTTTTTTTTTTTTTAGATAAAATAGTGCTTCTAGAAGAAATCTGTAAATAGGATCACTCAAAGGCACCACAACAGAAACTTTGATGAATCTGCCGATGCAATGAAAACCCACCTGAAAAACACTGAAATCAGGAGAAAACAATTTCTTCTCATTGGCACCAGAAAGAGTATTTTAGAATCTATTTTAGAACCACTATATGTACATTATTTATAAACACACTGCCAGATGAAGAATAATAATAAACAAGGCCAAATACAATATTTGGCTCATGACAGATTTAAAAGAAAAAAATTGTATAATTACCTCGAATTCTAGTTATGAAGCAAAAATACATATACAAAAATTCCATTAAAAGAAAAGCAGTTTTGGTTTATTTTTGGATATATATATATATATGTATATGTGTATGTATGTATGTATGCACATATGTATGTACACACACACACACACACACACAATTCTTTTAATGCATATATATGCACGCCAGGCAAGAGTTCTGCCACTAAGCTATCATTGTAGTCCTAAAAAACCATGTTTCTAAAAGACCTTGGAAGTACACAGTATTCACTAGCCTAGAGACTTATGATATATATACATACACACACACACACACACACACACACATATACATATGTATATATATTTGCATTTATTTACTTTGTATGACTGGTATGTGGGTGGAGTGGCATACACATGCCACAGCTCTTATGTGGAAGTCAATCTTCTAACATGCGGATCCCAGGGACAGAATTCAGGTGGGCAGGCTTAGCAGTAAGTATACCTTATCCGCTGAGCTATCTCATCAGTCCTCAGATTTCATCCATCCATCCATCCATCCATCCATCCATCCATCCGTCCGTCCGTCCGTCCGTCCACCCAGGATTTCTATGTAGCCCTGCCTGTCCTCAAACTCACAGAGACCTGCCTGCCTCTGCCTCCCAAGTGCTGGGATTAAAGGCCTTTGCCCCCATGCCTGATTATTTTTCTAAACTCTTTTTTGTGTTGTGAGACAGGGTTTCTCTGTGTGATATAACAGGCTGTCATTGAACTTGCGTTGTAGACCAGGATGGCCTCAAACTCACAGAGATCCACCTGTCTCCTATTTGATAGGCTTAAAGGCACCCTATGTGCCCTTAATTTACTCTTAAAGATTTACACATTTATTCATTTGTGTGTGTGCTTGACTGTCTGCATATATGAGTACTACACCTGAGCAGTGCCACATCTTCTGGAACTGACTCTGGATCACCTAAAGAAGTAACCAGTGCTCATAACTGCAGAGCATTGCTCCAGCCTCTAGAGTGATAACTTTGATTTCAGTATGTGTAAAAAAAAGCTGGGCCTGGTGGATCTGACTGAGGGCAGCCTGGTTTACACCAAGTTCCAGGACAGCCTGGGATATAGAGAGATCCTGTATCAAAACAAAACCTTTAAAGATTTACTGACCATGAGATTACACTAAAAATGAGATACTTTTTCATGTTTTTAGAAAGATCTTTAAGAAAATAAAGTTTACTTTGTCTTTTGCTCTAAGTTTTTCTTTGCTGAACTGAACTGATATTTATGATTCACTTACGTACCCAGTGTTCCAGGTGATGAAAACACATGGTAAAGGACCAGCCTCTGACCTGAGTAGTTAACTAATAGTCCAGAGAGTGGGAAGTGGTTCACGATGGACAGTAACAGAGAAGTAGGACGACCCATGAAGTGACCAGGCATGTGCACATATAATACACGTCTCCAAGGTGACAGAGACAGAAAAGATCAAGCACCGCTATACTGTCCAATTCTATCAAGGGTAAATATTAAGTATTCTACTGACTTTTAGGCACTTAGACAGTGTTTACCAAGTTCAAAATGTGATAACATACAAATATGAAATGTGAGAAGACATAGCAAAACACAAATTTCCATGATTGGGGATGAGTTAAAAATTTTACTATTATCTTTAAACAATGTTGGTAGACCATTACATCTAGATACATAAATATTTAAGGCACTTTGTTAAATAAAATGGTGAGTGGAAGTGTAACATCTCATTTGGATCAAGGGGATTGGAAGACACACATTTTACATGCAATGAAATTTGTGAGAAGATCTAAATAAATTATTCATTGCAAAATCTGAGGGATGGAAACATTTGTGTTTATCCATTTTCTATAAAGTTTAACTTTAAAAGTGTATGATAGCTACTATTAAAAATCACTTAAGACTTTGAATGCAGAAAGAATTAAGTTTGCTATATCAGATAGACACACAGTTAGGGTTTCTGTTACTAAATGAAAAAGTGAGCAAAAAGAGCTCTGTCTGTAAACTCAGGGGTTGGGTGGCAGGGGGTGGGGTGGGAAATCAGAATCCAATTTTATTAGCCACACTGAATTTTTTCTTCCTTCCTTTTCTTTTTTTTGAGATGGGTTTCAAGTAGCCCAGGCTGACCTCAAACTTGCCATGTAGTCAAGGATGATCTTAAACTTCAGATCCACCAAATAACTGCTGGGATTATAAGCCTGTGCCACCATGACAGCTCTGAAAGTATCAGGTCTTTTATATGTTAAGCGAGCACTCTAACAACCAGGCTACATTCCTAGTTTCATACTCTGAATTCTTTAAGCTTCAATTTATGCTAGATTAATCCATGATACATGTTCACCAACACAGACACACATAGACACACACACAGACACACACAGACACACACACACACACAGAGTCAGAAAAATAAAATCAAAAAACTTTTCACAAGTTGTAAAGTGGCATGTACATTCTGACTGTTTGAAAACAAAAACATATGTAGTCAAGAAAACTAAGGCTTCACACTGGTGAGTACTACCTCATGAGTGGAATTCTGCTCCTTGTTTCATTGAGTTTGCCATCATATATTCTTTTTGAAAATAGCGAACTATACACAAAAGACAAAAGAATTCCAAGATACTTACAGTAAAAACCAACAGCTGTAGGCAGCAAAAATAAAGCAAAATTATAAAAAGTCAGCAACCAAATCAAAGTATTCAATAATTCTATAGCTTTGACTGCACTGCAACTTTAATCTGGTAAGAACTTTACACATGCAGACTCAACATAGCTGAGCTCGAGTGACAAACACCAGTTAATGCTGGTTAATAACAGAAGGTCACTGCAGCCAAAGGTTTATGCGTAAAGCAAATTCTAGTACTATTGTTAAATGTAAGAAGCTAAATTTGGAACTATTATCATATTCAACACATCTTTTAAGTTAAGTGTCTCTGACAGGTGTGCCCAGCTTTGCACTAGCATGTGTTCACCCGCATGGGACTTCCTCCAAGCAGATTTAAAAAGCATCTGAGTCCTCTTGGGGTATTCTCAACAACAGAACTGTGAAGCCAATCTGAGAGCAATTTGAGAAGTACCCTCTCCTCAGGGCTCAGTCCCACAGTACAACTGTCTACATTTTAACCATTTCGACATCTTTTTTTTTTTGTTACCCTATATCTTTATTTTCCCTTTGCCATCTTTCTCTTCTTTCACTGAAGTCCTTCTTTAGTCCTTCAGCATCACTTTCTAATTATTTATTTTTGTCTGTATGCATGCATGAGAAGGTCAGAAGATGGCACACAGGAGGCAGCTTGCTCCTACTACATGGAGTCCAAGGAGCAAACTTTGATTGTCAGATTTGGTGGCAAGTGTTTTCTTTAACTTGGGTCTTCATCCCCAGCATCTATAAATGGTTAGGACATCAATATAGCCATAAAAATCAATAAACTCATAAAACTATATTCCCTTTCTAAATAACTGCTTTAATAAAAAAAACAGGCTTGTTTAAGATTGTGAATCTTAGGGACTAGAGATATGGCTCAGTGGTTAAGAGCATCAACTGCTCTTCTGGAAGTCCTGAGTTCAATTCCCAGCAATCACAGCGTGGTTCACAACCATCTGTTACAGAGTCTGGTACCCTCTTCTGAAGAGAGCAATGGTGGTGTACTCATATGTATAAAATAATTAATTAAAAAAAAGATTGTGAATCTTCTAAGGAGTGTAAGAAATATACCACTGTAGACCACATACACACAAAGAAACAGATTTTGACTCTAAACATGTTGAACACAGGAAGACATGAAAATGTGCTGCTTTCAGTAGCGGGATCTGGGGCTTGGGTACTAGAGAGTAACGAGTAACAAACAGCTCCCTGGGCGGAAGGAGAGAACCTACAGGTGGCAACGCACATGGGGCAGAGTCTTAAAGTTCATGCCACTTTTTAGAAACAGTGAAGCTACAGGTTGTCAGAACAGGTAGCTAGAGAGAAGATTCATCCCCAAAACACCTCCACTTGGTATAGACATTTCTTCCATGTCACAGAAATGAACTGAGCCCACTGTTCTCCTACCTTTGTGACACCTTCTTTCTTACTCTTTCTGAAGCAAATATTTTATCTTATGTACTAACAACTAGTTTTGCATTTATTTATGATTTTTGTCTGATGACAAAACTTCACTAATACAGCAACTGCTAGAACTTAAGCAAAGTTACAATTCCCTAAAATGTTTGTTTCGCATTTGGCAGCCCTACAGGAAGATGTAGAGCACCAGCTTGCTGAGCGCCATAACTCTAGCCTCAGGTGGGAAGAGAACAATGCACACAACTACTTTCACTTATGTTTTTGTTAAAGCTTGGAATTTTTAGGTTGTTATAAAAAAAAATCACAAGAAATAACATACAGTACAATCTTCAGTAAATGTTTTCTGTTGTGTTAAGGGTTTTTATTTAAGTTGCTATAAGAAAAGAGAAACTTTACTAATATACCTGTATTTTGTTTCTGGCACTGTAATGTATGTGAATGAGCTCCCTTCCTTTGTGCATTAGAACTGAAAACTTAAGTTGAATCAGAAACACTCTGAGGGATCATTTCCCCCATCTCTACCTTGAATTCAATTACATGCTCAGTTTTTAATTTTGTCTTTTCTTGAAAAACATTTCACATCTTTTCAAGTGATGCGTATATAATCAGTTCTTTATAATGAAATTTTGGATCATACAGTTAATGTGACATTTTATGCCTCTGGGCACCAATACATGTAGAAAGCAACTTGATGTTATATCCTGAAAATCATTAGCAATGAAAACTCCTAACAGTCCTCGACCAACCCCCAAACCAGCAAACAAACAAACCAAATACAAATTTAGCTTCATATGCTGAGGGGAAAAATCAGTGCTTCTAAGAAAATTACTAAGACATTTTAATATTTAGAGATATAAAGACAATCTACATTTTTTCACAGTCTGTATTCCATCACTCAGCAATTTCTGAAAAATAGCACTGAGACTCTTATTGTGAAGTTTCAGTTCTGAAGAAAGTAATCACTCCTGCTTAGGTTTAAAAAAAAAAAGGCAATTTTCCCACTAGCTTTTTGCATGAAGTAAAAAACCAGAGGTGGAAACTGTAGGCTAATCCAGTATTTGTTGTACAAGGCTCAAGTGATTGAGCCATATGAAGTTACATGGAAATATTACCTGAAGGATTGGAAAAGTCCAACATACTAGTGGTAGGCTGCAAGAGATCTGGGCTGCTGGATGAGAGTGTCCCAGGAATTGGCATTATAGCCAGGCTGTGCCTACAGTGCCTGGTTCCCACAATGCTGTCATCTTGTGATTGACTCAGGCCTCCATCACTTCAAAAGAAAGGCATATATTACTTTCAAGTATTAGAAGGTACTTATATAGCAAACAAATTGACTTCCTATGTACAAAGGCTTAACAATAACAAAGTCAATTCAGTGTGAGGATTTAGCCAGTTAGAATAAAACATCTCAGCAAACAAAAAGGGTGCTTATAATGAACAAACAGCAATGAAATGTTTTAAAAATTTATATTAAAATGAAATATAAAACAGAAGTAATTCTACTATATTACAAGTAATGATTTTGCTTCCTCTGGTTTTGGTATAAAAAAACAAAGTTTAAGGACTGCTTGAAATTTGCTAGTCTCAAATTTCAAATATATTTACTAAGCTATATATGGCCACACGACAGGAAGCATCCCCTCAAAGCACATGATAATCACAAGATAGTTTAAGTCAGTAACAGTTAGTTCTCTTTTAAGGTTTCAAAACCACATACTAACTAAAATGCCATTATTTAGGACAAGATACCCTTCCTTTAAAACATTTAGAACTGTCACACAGGTTACTCTAAAGCCACTGTAAGGAAAAATATAAATACTTTTAGTTAAACTTTGGGTATTTTCCAAATATTAATTTAATTATAAAGTAAAACTGTTGTATAGAAGTTAAGATCACAGTGGAAAAATAGTTCCATCACCACTAATGACCAAAGTAAGAGTTCTTTCCCTAAACTAACTAGTGTTGAAATGTTTTCCTTAGTATCTATTCCCATCTAAATTTTACTCAGCACAGCCTTCTGTTTTGTTTTTGTTACATAGAAGTAACACAGAACACTTACCTATTGTCATGGAAAAGATTAAACTATGACCTAAAAGATGAGTGATATGGAATATATTTAGAATATATTAAGGCAAAATATGGGATATAGGCAGACTATGAAATGAGGCAAGATGGAGAGTAATGGACTGTTAATAGCAAGATCAGGAGGACAGCCAGGACAAAAGAGGGCTGCATAGTCAGGAAGGCATGAAGGTGTGGGTGGCATGGAAGGAAGCCACTGTATTGGCTGGCAGACTACTTATAAGGTTGTCTTGGGTGAACTCCTTCTCCAGCTGGCTACTACTACTACAAGGACTGTGTGAACTCACTCAACTAGATGAAAACTAGTACTTTTGTCTTTATGAAGGGAGTCAAGTCCTTTTACCAAATGAACAATCCAGACCCACAGAAGAGGACTATTTACTTTAACTGAGTAGTAGAAGCACAGCCATGCAACTGACACAAAAAGCATTTATCTTCAAGGAGAAACATCTACTCTTATGAAAAGAAAGCCTTTATTTGGTGAGTAATTCTTGCTTCCCTAAACTAGCTCTCTACAAGTTGGTTGCTGCTGTCACAATTAAACACTTTAAGATTAGCAAAGAGGAAAAAAGAAATGCTGCTGAGTAAATCACAAAAAATATAAAGATCTATTTTTGAACAGTAAGTATTTCTCTAGTTGATTTCTGAAAACAAACACACTAATTTTTTTGATCCATAAGGTCAGGTAACTAAAACCAAGGAGACAAACCTTTAAAGACATGATGATCTACTCTCAACTAACAAAACTAAAATTAGAATTGTTTTTTCATACAGGGTCTCATATAGCCTTGACTGACCTTCAGCATTCTATATAGTGAGAATGACCTTGAATGCCTGATCCTCCTGCCTCCACCTCCAAAGTGTTGGTATTCTATGGTGCCTGGGATCAAGGACAAAGCCTTTCAGATGTTGGGCAAGCACTCTGTCTATTAAGCCATGTCCCCAGACCTAGGTCAGATTTTTTGTTAAAAGCAATTTACTATAGAGGTAAAGTCCACAGAATATTAAAAGTTCTTAATATTCACTATCATTTAACATGCCATTTAACATTGATTCTGCTTTTTAATAATCAACCCATACAACACTATCTTGCTATACTCACATTAAGTAGGTTATAATTTCGTGGTAATTAGGGTGTAAGCATGTAGACATGAAAACTCTGTCATGCACACTTCAAGCTATGACAGGAATGAATTAATTTGTAAAAAAAAAAAAAATCCATGCTTAAAGTTGCACTGATAAAGCCTATTTGAAAAAAATTATGTCATTTCTTACCAAAACAGTCTCCTGAGAGGTGATGCAGTAACAGAAACAAGATATTTTAAAAAATTCCTCAATAATTAGTTCCCTAACATTTAATATGTTTGAAATAAAAGTATTCGTTTCATTATGAAACAGAAGAAGCCACAAAATAATTCCAACATTAAAAGCAAACAAAAAATATACTGATATTTGAAGAGAAAATAGTTCTTAATGCACATTTTTAGGAAGATACAATGAGGTTACGTGGGCAACTGTAAGTAAAGAATTAAAGCTGAGTGATCTTTTTAAAAAGAGAAATTTGATTTCCTGAACTGTGAAAGTCTCAGGTTAATGAAAACCATACTTCTATGTCATAATTTACAGATGTATCCAGATCAAAAATTTATTTTCATTTTATTTTGTAAAGATTTATTTTATGTATGTAAATAAGTACTCTATGTATATATACCTGCATACTAGAAGATGGCATTAGATCCCATTACAGATGGTTGTGAGCCACCATGTGGTTGCTAGGAATGGAACTCAGGACCTCTGGAAGAACAGTCAGTGTTCTTAGCCTCTGAGCCATCTCTTAAAATTTTAATTTTTAAGAATAAGTTTCTATTTTAAAAATGAATGACTATTTGGGATTTAAGAACTGTCTGCTTTAATCTAAAATATATACTTTTTTTAAAAAACAAAACAAAACATTCTTTTCTTCCTGCTCCCACAGATATGTGTGTGTGTGTGTGTGTGTGTGTGTGTGTGTGTGTATCCAAACCCAAACTGACATGTAAACATTTGTCCTTCTTGGTAATTTTCATGTCTAACATGCCAGTTAGCTAAACAATCTCTTATACTTGGACTTGTAGCATATTCCTAGCCCTTGTGAGGCTGAAGTAGGAGGATCACTTGACCACAGGAGTTTGAGGCCAGCATAGGCAACACAGCAGGACATCAGCATGGTCACCATCATCATGAGATCTATAAAAAGGGTGTTGTATCTTTGGATAAACTTCTATATGGATCATTTAAACTCATGTTCTCTGCCTATAATCTACTGATATCACAGTGGTTTTTCCCTTATGATTTTCAGGAGCTTGTCAGAAAGGGTGAATCTCTGTACTGGTTTCAATGAGTATGTCCCCTATAGACTCAATATTTGTTTCCCAGTCAGTGGTGCTATCTAGGGAAGCTTAGATAGTGCAGCCTTGCTAGAGGAAGTACATCACTGGGAGAAGACTTTGGGTGTTTACTGTCTTATTCCATTTCCTGTTTGCAGTCTTTGCAAAATGAAAAAAGAAAAAGAAAAAGAAAGAACAAAAATCATTTACTGGATGTGGGTGATGTGTATTCGTACTTCTAGCACTTGGGAAGAAACAGAAGCAAGAGTTCAGCGCTTTAAAGAGTTTGAAACCAGCTATGGCTACACAGTGAATTCAAGGCCAGCTGGAACCACTTGGGGAGAACCTGTTTCAAAGCAAAAGTCAAGAACTAGTGATTTGGTTCAATGGCAGAATACCTTCCTTACATGGGGAATGCCTCCCAAAAACTGCAAGAAAAAATTATCCAAATTCATTTAAAATGGTTAGTGTAAAAAATAATACATATTCTGAAAAATACAGAGTAGCTAGTCTAACAGATAAAAATGAAAAACTAATTCTCACAAACTGGCCTCAGATATCTGTAGGAATCTTACCTTTTAGGCTTTTAGTGACTGAAATGACTGACATTATATATCCTACCGCATGCATACAAGAAAGGCATAGCTCAAAGCAAAAAATTCAACAATAAAAAATTAAATAAAAATACATCCGGAATATTAACAAACCCATTTCTAGTAGATCCTTCTTCTTTGGTAGAAGTTATAATGTGGGAAATACTCAACTAGCTGCTCCTGGCGACAGGAATTTCTGTGTTTCCTGCTATGAACCTTGTGTCCAATCCTAGTAACCTACTTCCACTCTCCAAAGAATATACAAAATGCCACTGGCTTAGCTGCTCAGACAGGGACTCTAATGAGCCACAATCATAATATTCTCTAGTTTTAGATCATACATGACATAACCAGACCACCAGTTGTAATGATGAAGTACATTTTCCAGACCAAGTCATCAGGGCTTCTGGAAATAAATCTCAAGAAATTACCTGCTAAGGAACTCTACATGTGAACTATTTCCTGCTTTCTGGACCCCAGGTTTTTCTCCTTTTCCACAGTGACTTCAAACACTCCTCAACCTTGTTAGTGCAGGCTATCCCAGTAACAGTCTCTTCACCCAACTTCCACTTGTGACAGTGTTTGCTGATTATGAACAATAGTAAATATTTTGGCTGTTTTAAAGTTGTGGTTTTTATAACCTACTCACCTCAATGAAAGCAGTGACCCAGAAATGAATGAGCAATGAGCTCTAGAGTGGAACTGGAACAAAACCATCACATTTAAGTCTCAAGTGAGTGACTAATTAATTGAAAAGGAAATTTATCTCCCTGGATAGACATAAGAACTTATGAAGAATATTCCCTCATCTATGAGGTGTGTGTGTGTGTGTGAAGACATACATATACTTGAGTGCATCCATGTGTGTAGGAGGCCAATGGCTGGCATCAGCTCTCTTCCTTAATGTCCACATTTTATTTTTTTCAGACAGGTGAAAGAAAATCTCTGGAAGCAAAGTTTACCAATGCTACAAGACTAGATGGCTAGGAAGCCTCAGGGATCCACCTGTCCCTGCCCCTGACAGATGAAATTACAGGCACTACCTAGTATAGCTAGCTTATTATAATGTGGATGTGGGGTATGAACATAAATCAGTATGCCTGAGTGGCCAGAACTCTACCTATTGAGCCATTTTTTTTCTTTCTTTTTTTCTTTTTTTTGGTTTTTTGGATTTGTTTTTTTTCCGAGACAGGGTTTCTCTGTATAGCCCTGGCTGTCCTGGAACTCATTCTGTAGACCAGGCTGGCCTTGAGCTCAGAAATCTGCTTGCCTCTGCCTCCCAGATAATCTACTGGGATTACAGGCGTGCACCACCACTGCCAGGCCTACTGAGCCATTTTCCTAGCATAAGATTTTTTGAAAAACAGAAGGCTACACATGTGTTTTTCTTGGATACATCTTTTTGTCAGTGACTAATTCATTGTCTTAATTGATTCACTAAATACTGAATTCGCCCTTTGTTTTATGTACTGTACTTGCTTAGTATTTTGTAATTGGTTTAGAAATTGGCAATACATATCCTGGAATTATTCTTAACCATGATGACACTTTAGTGGAATGATTCAACGATCATTTTACAAACCTCAATTTGCATAGAAGATCCTTAGATTTTACTCAATTTTGGAGATATATCTCATGTTTGAAAGGAAACTTAGACTTAAACTGGGCATGGTAAATATATGCCCAGAAGTCTGAAGGCTATGGCAGAAGCTCTTGAGTTCCTGCCAATATGTGATATACATACAGAAAGACGATCTCAAAAAACTCAAATATCAAAAACTTCACCACCAGAATACAGGAAAAAGTAAGTAATAGCAGCAATAAAAAAATGATATTTAAAAACATAAATAAAAAATTACTAGCAATGAATGTATCCTAAGATTTAAGATGTCCAAATTTACAGATCCAGTAAATTGAAACTGGACCCAAAATCGCATGGAACAATCTTTTCTAGATAGAATTCACAACACTTAAAAAGTACCAGACAGTGATAAATCCACCAAGATAATGTGGAGAATTTTTGATTTTACTCATGTATTATTTGAAGATTTTATGATGAATAAAAACAAACACAACTCAGCTCTCTTCCCTACAATGAAATCTTCAATTAGCGTTACAATCCCCACAGGATATAGTGGTATTACCTACCTAAATAGTTTTGGAGGCAAGATACTAAATCGTGTTTTATCCAAAATTTTCCTGATTTTGTTTCTTCCACCTGAAACGGTATTTGCTTTAATTTTCTTATTTCCTTTCTCCTGGGGTGCCTGCTCAATATCTCCTGGGACATCTTGAATTGAATGGCGGTTACTTTTTTTTTCAGCAATTTTGGGAATATGAGGAACACCAGATTTCTCTTGTTCAGTCCTACTGAGCAATTCTTTGAACACTGTGGAAATAAACAAACTCATTATTTTCCATCTCCTCGTTAAGAAGTTTTATACCAACACATTTTAAGGATAAGCATCATCACTTTCTCAGGCTAATACTCATTTTAAAAATCTGCTAGATCCCCAAAGTGATAAGATGAAGACAATGGGAAAAACTGAGAAGAAACAGGCAGGCTGCCAGCATGTGTGAGACTGCCTGGTATCATACCGCTGTACCGTGACTAAGCTGCAGCCTAGTCCAGGGGTTGATTTTTCTTTGTTCTTTTCCCTCCTCCACTTCTCTTTCCTCTCTTACTTTCCTTTTGTTGTTTTGACACAGGATTTTGCTTTATAGCCTGCCTTGTTGAGCTCTCAATTATCTTCCTGCCTCAGCCTCCCAAGTGCTGGGATTACATGGATGTCCCACTCCACTGGGCTTGTTAAAAAAAAAAAATTACTGGTACATACTTATGGAAATCAGGATGTTACGCTATGCATTCATGTGATATTCATTATCATATCCCCAACCACCATTTGTCCACGTTTGTACTCTCTTCCATCTCTTTCTTAATCTCTAGTGATCTTTACCCTGATTTCTGGTCAACATTGTTTTTGTTGCCACAGAAGAGAGAACATACCTTACTGGTATTTGTGTGCCAGACTGACTAGCTTAGTGTAAGGTCTTCCAGTTCCATCCACTTTGGCAAAGTGTCAGAATTTGACCTCTGTTGTGGCTTAATATTCCTGACTATTACACACCACTCTTTTACCTATTAATGGGCCTCAGGCTGATTCTTGATTTTAGTGATTTGTGAGAGCAACTATCAACAACATGCAGTTACTTCTTAGATGTCTGATGTCATTTATTTTTATTTGTATTTTCTATATTCTTTGTTTACATTCCAAAAGCTTTCCCCTTTCCCAGTTCCTCCCTCCCCATATGTCCCATAAGTCCTCTTCTTCTCTCCATCCATTCTCCTATCTTTCTCCCTCCTTTTTCTCTGTCCTGGTACTCCTCTACAATGCTGGATCAAGCCTTTCCAGAATTACGGCCCTCTTCTTCCTTCTTCATGGGAATCATTTGATATGCTAATTGTACCTTCAGTATTCAGAGCTTCAGGGCTAATTAATATCTACTTATCAATGATTGCATTCCATGTGTATTCTTTGTTTTTGTTTTTTTGGATTTGGCTTTTTTGAGACAGGGTTTTTCTGTGTAGCTCTGGCTGTCCTGGAACTCACTCTGTAGACCAGGCTGGCCTCCAACTCAGAAATCCACTTGCCTCTGCCTCCCAGAGTGCTGGGATTACAGACGTGCGCCACCACCGCCCGGCTAGTGTATTCTTTTGTGATTGCGTTACCTCGCTTAGGATGATATTTTCCAGTTCCAACCATTTGCCTAAAAAATTCATGAATTCATTATTTTTAATTGCTGAATAGTACTCCACTGTGTATATATACCACATTTTCTGTATCCATTCCTCTATTGAATGATATCTGGGTTCTTTCCAGCTTCTGGCTATTATAAATAAGGCTGCTATGAACATAGTGGAGCATGTGACCTTATTGCATGCTGGGGAATCCTCTGGGTATATGCTCAGGAGAGGTATAGCAGTGTCATGTCCAGTTTCCTTAGGAACCACCAGACTGATTTCCATAGTGGTTGTACCATCTTACAATCCCACCAGCAGTGGAGGAGTGTTCCTCTTTCTCCACATCCTTGCCAAAACCTGCTGTCTCCTAAGTTTTTAACCTTAGCCATTCTGACTGGTGTGTGGTGAAATTTCAGGGCTGTTTTGATTTGCATTTCCCTAATGGCTAATGATATTGAGCATTTCTTAAGGTGCTTCTCGGCCATCCGAATTTCTTCAGGTGAAAATTCTTTGTTTAGATCTGTACCCCATTTTTAATAGGGTTATTTGGTTCCCCGGGGTCTAACTTCTTGAGTTCTTTGTATATATTGGATATTAGCCCTCTATCGGATATAGGATTGGTGAAGATCTTTTCCCTATTTGTTGGATGCCATTCTGTCCTTCTGACAGTGTCCTCTGCCTTACAGAAACTTTGTAATTTTATGAGATCTCATTTGTCAATTCTTGATCTTAGAGCATAAGCTATTGGTGTTCTGTTCAGGAACTTTTCCCCTGTGCCCATGTCCTCAAGGGTTTTCCCCAGTTTCTTTTCTATTAGTTTCAGTGTGTCAGGTTTTATGTGGAGGTCCCTGATCCACTTGGAGTTGAGCTTATTACAAGGAGGTAAGAATGGATCAATTCACATTCTCTTGTATGCTGACCTCCAGTTGAACCAGCACCATCTGTTGAAAAGGTTATCTTTTTTCCACTGGATGTTTTCAGCTCCTTTGTCGAAGATCAAGTGACCATAGGAGTGTGGATTCATTTCTGGGTCTTCAATTCTATTCCATTGGTCCACTTGCCTGCCCCTGTGCCAAGACCATGCAGTTTTTTTAACACTATTGCTCTGTAGTATTGCTTGAGGTCTGGGATACTAATTCCCCCAGAAGTTCTTTTACTGTTGAGAATAGTTTTAGCTATCCTGGGTTTTTTGTTATTCCAGATAAATTTGAGAATTGCTTTTTCTAACTCTGTAAAGAACTAAGTTGGGATTTCGATGGGCATTGCATTGAATCTGTATATTGCTTTTGGCAAGATGGCCATTTTAACTATATTAATCCTGCCAATCCACGAGCATGGAAGATTTTTCCATTTTCTGAAGTCTTCTTCGATTTCCTTCTTCAGAGACCTGAAGTTCTTGTCCTATAGATCTTTCACTTGTTTGGTTAGAGTCACACCAAGATACTTTATATTGTTTGTGGCTACTGAGAAGGGTGTCATTTCCCTAACTTCTTTCTCCGCCTGCTTATCCTTTGAGTATAGGAAGGCAACTGACTTGCTTGAGTTGATTTTATAACCTGCTACTTTGCTGAAGTTGTTTATCAGCTGGAGGAGTTCTCTGGTGGAGTTTTTTGGGTCACTTAAGTATACTATCATGTCATCTGCAAATAGTGATAATTTTACTTCTTCCTTTCCAATTTGTATCCCTTTGACCTCCTTATGTTGTCTAATTGCTCTAGCTAGAACTTCAAGTACTATATTGAAAAGATATGGAGAGAGAGGACAGTCTTGCCTAGTCCCTGATTTTAGTGGGATTGCTTCAAGTTTCTCTCCATTTAGTTTGATATTGGGTACCGGTTTGCTGTGTATTACTTTAACTATGTTTAGGTATGGGCCTTGAATTCCTGTTCTTTTCAAGACTTGTAGCATGAGAGGATGCTGAATTTTGTCAAATGCTTTTTCAGCATCTAATGAAATGATCATATGGTTTTTTCTATGAGTTTGTTTATGTAGTGGATTGCATTGATAGATTTCCTTATATTAAACCATCCCTGCATCCCTGGGATGAAGCCCACTTGATTGTGGTGGATGATCGTTTTGATGTGTTCTTGGATTTGGTTGACAAGAATTTTATTGAGTATTTTTGCATCGATATTCATAAGGGAAATTGGCCTGGAGTTCTCTTTGTTGGATCTTTGTGTGGTTTTTGGTATCAGTGTAATTGTGGCTTCATAGAACGATTTGGGTAGTGTTCCTTCTGTTTCTATTTTGTGGAACAGTTTGAAGAGTATTGGTGTTAGGTCTTCTTTAAAGGTCTGATAGAATTCTGCACTGAAGCCATCTGGTCCCGTGCTTTTTTTGGTTGGGAGACTTTCTATGACCCCTTTTATTTCTTTAAGGGTTATGGGACTGTTTGGATGGTCTATTTGATCCTGATTTAACTTTGGTGTTTGGTATCTGTCTAGGAAATTGTCCATTTCCTCCATATTCTCCAGTTGTGCTGAGTATAGGCTTCTGTAGTAAGATCTGATGATTTTTTCGAATTTCCTCAGTTTCTGTTGTTATATCTCCCCTTTCATTTCTAATTTTGTTAATTTGGATATTGTCTCTGTGCCCTTTGGCAAGTCTGGCTAAGGGTTTATCTATCTTGTTGATTTTCTCAGCTCCTAGTTTTGTTGATTCTATGGTTCTCTTTGTTTCTACTTGATTGATTTCAGCCCTGAGTTTGATGATTTCCTGCCTTCTATTCCTCCTGGGTGAATTTGCTTCTTTTTGCTCCAGGGCTTTCAGGTATGTCATTAAGCTGCTAGTGTATGCTCTCTCCATTTTCTTTTTGGAGGCATTCAGGGCTATGAGTTTTCCTCTTAGCACTGCTTTCACTGTGTCCCATAGATTTGGGTATGTTGTGTCTTCATTTTCATTAAATTCTAAAATGTCTTTGATTTCTTTATTTCTTCCTTGACCAAGGCTGGCCCTCTGCACTGCCTGGGGAGGGGGCGCGTGGCCCAGGCTGCTCCCGATCCAGAGGTAGAGATCTGAAGGCTCCTGCCAGAGGCCTCCTGACTGGATCCTCCGCTCTGTCGGGTCAGAGGGACTCACCAGTGCAAGCTGCCTCCCTGCAGCCGGCCTCCGGGTGCACCTCCGGCCCTCTGCACTCCTGATGTCATTTCTTAAGGCTATCCACTAAGGAGGTAGACAGCACCCTTATTCCCAAGTACTGTTCAGCTGTCTGAGGAACTTGTCTTCTGCACATCAGTTATGCTAAGCTATACTGCCACTCAGAGTGTAAAGAGTGCCTTTTCCACACATCTGCTCTATTTTTCTTCTTTAAAGTTACTTATGACAGAGGATGACTGTGGTCTGGGTTTGTAGTTTTCTGATGGCTAATAATATTGAGTACTTCCTCAAATATTTGTTGACCATGTCTGCTCTTTCTTTTGAGAAGTTTCTGTTTAGATAATGTGCTCATTAAAAAAAAAAAGATTTTTTTTTCATTCTTTTTGATTTTTAAGACAGCATTTCATTATATAACTCAGCCAGGTCTTGAACTTTTTTTACTCCTGCTTTAGCCTCCAAGTGCTTTCCTTTCCTTCTTGTCTTATGTATTTTGGACATAGGGTCTTAGGTAGCTCAGGCGAGCCTTGGAGTCCTAATTCTCCTGCCTCCATCATACCAGCTTTTTGAGATCTTTATATAGTCTGGATATTAAGCTTCTGTTTGGAGGAACAGACAAATATTTTTTCTATCTTGTAGGGTCTTAAGCAAGACAAGACTATACTGCTATGACGAAAGCATATGAAAATGACATTGAAAATGAGATTTAGTTTTTACTTATGTGCACATGTGTCTGACGTATGTGCATGAGCCTGCTGAGTTCAGAAGAATGCAGCAGTTTCCTTGAACCTGCAGTTGCAGATAGATATTACCTGATGTGGGTGATGGAAACAGAACTCAGGTCCTCTGGAAGAATAGTAAGTGCTTTTAGCCAATAAACCATCTCTTCAGCACCAAGAGAGACATTTCAGTTTGTCCTAATCCCCAAGCTACTCCATTTCCTTCTGAAAGGTATATTATTAGGATTCTACTGTTATTCTGATTGCAATCTAATCAACCTAAAGGGATTTTCTTCTTCTGTCTTGTAAAAATTATAAGCAGTCTTTGGTTTTCAGTTGCTTTTCTGGATTTATGGCTTTCACTGTCATGATTTTAGCCAAAATTCAATAGAGTCTAAAGCAAATGATAATCATAAAAATGTCTATATAGCAAATGACAACGAACCTTAAAAATTACAAGAACAATATGAAAAACAACGCACAGTACAGATGTAGCTCAGCTATAGGGCACTCAAGCAGCGTGTGTAAGGCCCAGGGCCCAGTCCCTCATGTCACAGAACTGAAGAACACAGTATAGCTACTATAAATGTTTCCACACTGCAGGGAAGGCAATCTCATTCATATATTTCATCCAATTTACTTGATGAAACAACTAATCTAGCATTTAGTTCACTGTGGAAAGCTAGGTTTGTAGGTCAGGAGAAGAAAAAGTCTGCTTATGACATCTAAGCTTTATTAAAGTCATCTAGGTTTCATTATTTTACTCTGTACTGTATAGTACACAACAGAAACTATAGAGATAATTTAAATAGGACTGGAGCTGAATCTCTATTTCCTTAGGATTAGGATTACTACTATTTCCATGAAATTTAGATTACATAAAAATTACAGATTATAAAATCCTAATAATCTTAGCAGCTTCACAATAAAGTTCATACTTTACTATCATCTATCTCACTGAAATGAGTTTAGTTTTTCTATTACAGAAAATAAAAAACCTTACCTCAGTAGTTTTTACAACAAAACTTACCAAAAATGTTGGTCTTCACAGTAAAAGAAAGATGAGTATTATTTTTCAAAATTTCAAGGGCTTTAGCAAGCGTAATATTCTCAAAGTTTTGTCCATTGACTTCCATTATCTTGAAAATATTTTAAAAATATAAATTAAGATAAAAATATTAGTCACAATTATAATCTTAAGAGCTTCACAGTAGAAAAATTAAAATAGAACTTGAATAAAATCACATTATTTGTGAACAATGATTAGAAACTGGATTATCATTTTCCCCCTTACTGCTTAATTTCCAAATCTTACATTAATTGTATTTTAAACGGTTATTATCTTTGGAATCCTAAAGGATGTGGCCCAGTAGTCAAGAGCAAGAACTGTCCAATTTGTATCCCTTTGACCTCCTTATATTGTCGAATTGCCCAAGCTAGTACCTCAAGTACAATATTGAAAAGATAAGGAGAAAGGGGGCAAGCCATGTCTAGTCCCTGATTTTAGTGGGATTGCTTCAAGTTTCTCTCCATTTAGCAACAAAAGAAATTCTGGGGGAATCAGTATCCCTGACCTCAAGCAATACTACAGAGCAATAGCGTTAAAAACTGTATGGTAATGGTACAGTGACAGGCAGGTGGATCAATGGAACAGGATTGAAGATCCAGAAATGAACCCACACACCTATGCCCACTTGATCCTCGACAAAGGGGCTGAAAACATCCAATGGAAAAAAGATAGCTTTTTCAACAAACGGTGCTGGTTCAACTGGAGGTCAGAATGCAGAAGAATGCAAATTGATCCATCCTTGTCTCCTTGTACTAAGCTCAAATCCAAATGGATCAAGGACCTCCACATAAAGCCAGATACTCTGAAGCTAATAGAAAAGAAACTGGGGAAGACCCTTGAGGACATCGGTACAGGGAGAAAGTTTCTGAACAGAACACCAATAGCATATGCTCTAAGATCAAGAATTGACAAATGGGACCTCATAAAATTACAAAGTTTCTGTAAGGCAAAGGACACCGTCAAGAGGACAAATCGGCAACCAACAAATTGGGAAAAGATCTTCACCAATCCTACATCAGATAGAGGGCTAATATCCAATATATATAAAGAACTCAAGAAGTTAGACTCCAGAAAACCAAACAACCCTATTAAAAAATGAGGTACAGAGTTAAACAAAGAATCCTCACCTGAAGAATTTCGGATGGCGGAGAAACATCTTAAAAAATGCTCAACTTCATTAGTCATTAGGGAAATGCAAATCAAAACAACCCTGAGATTTCACCTTACACCAGTCAGAATGGCTAAGATTAAAAATTCGGGAGACAGCAGGTGTTGGCGAGGATGTGGAGAAAGAGGAACACTCCTCCACTGCTAGTGGGGTTGCAAATTGGTACAACCACTCTGGAAATCAGTCTGGCGGTTCCTACAAAAACTGGGCACCTCACTTCCAGAAGATCCTGCTATACCACTCCTGGGCATATACCCAAAAGATTCCCCAGCATGTAATAAGGATACATGTTCTACTATGTTCATAGCAGCCCTATTTATAATTGCCAGAAGTTGGAAAGAACCCAGGTATCCCTCAACAGAAGAGTGGATGCAAAAAATGTGGTATATATACACAATGGAGTACTATTCAGCCATTAGAAACAATGAATTCATGAAATTCTTAGGTAAATGGATGGAGCTGGAGAACATCATACTAAGTGAGGTAACCCAGACTCAAAAGATGAATCATGGTATGCACTCACTAATAAGTGGATATTAACCTAGAAAACTGGAATACCCAAAACATAATCCACACATCAAATGAGGTACAAGAAGAACGGAGGAGTGGCCCCTTGTTCTGGAAAGACTCAGTGAAGCAGTATAGAACAAAATCAGAACAGGGAAGTGCGAAGGGTTGGGTGGGAAAACAGGGGGAGGGAAGGGGACTGATGGGACTTTCGAGGAGTGGGGGGCCAGAAAAGGGAAAATCATTTGAAATGTAAATAAATATATCAATAAATTTAAAAAAAAAAGAAAATCAGAAAAAAAAAAAAGAGCAAGAACTGTTTTTACAGAGAATGCAGTTTCCACACCCATGGTGCCTCACAATCATCCATAACTCCAATTCTAGATGATCCAATACTTTGTTCTGACCTCTGCTGGCTCCAGGCAGACGCATTCACACAAAACACACATACACATAAAATAAAACAAACCTATAAAAAAGATGGGGAGGGGAAAAATAAAACAGGGACTGGAGAAATGGCTGAGTGGGTAAAGGTGCTTTGCCACCAAGCTTGAATTTGATCCCCAGGACCCACAGAGTGAAAAGAGAAAACTGACACCAGGCAGTGGTGGTGCACACCTTTAATCCCAGCACTTGGGAAGCAGAGGTAGGTAGGTAGATTTCTGAGTTCGAGGTCAGTCTGGTTTACAGACAGAGTTCCAGTACAGCCAAGGAATACACAGAGAAACCCTGTCTTGAAAAACCAAAAGACAGAGAGAGAGAGAGAGAGAGAGAGAGAGAGAGAGAGAGAGAGAGAGAGAGAGAGAGACAGACAGACAGACAGATAGAGAGAATTGACTTCTCAGATATCCACACATACATGACTTGCGTGTGTGAATAATATATACATATATATAATATATATGATAATTTATAAGTGAAGAAAAATTTTAATCATGTCTAGTTCGAAAGACTAAAACACTACTCATGCATGTTTAAAGAAGCATGCTAATGTATGCCTATAATTCCAATACTAAGGCAGGAGGATTGAAAGTACAGAGCTACATAGTTAGGCTCTGTCTTAAGGGGAAAAAACAAATCAAACAAATCAGGATTCTAAATATTTCCTATCTTTTTCTTCTTTTTTTTTTTTTTAAATTAATAAAAGAACCAAGCAGCCAGCCAAAACCAGCACTACCATGATGTTTTTTTCTTCAGGTGAGAAACTGCTTCTTCACAGAAGGGATTCCTTAATTTGGTTACACCCCTTTACCAACAAAACCGTTTCCTGGATGGGGGTGGGGGGAAGTAAATCCCAAGGGCAAAGAAAAAGATAAAAAATCTTAATGAGCAAAAATTCTTCAGCAAACAAACAACAGCAAAGAGACTTGTGAGTTTCCAGGTCAGCCAAAGTTACATTGTGAGACTCTGTCGCAAACAAAACAAAGCAAACCCAAATAACCCATACCTATATACCCAAATACCCTGGCACTGAAGATATCTCTATTTTAACAATCCTCAAAAATGTTGAAATTCAAGAACAAAGATGTGTATGTGTAGGAGTCAATAATATGAAAAAAAGTTAAGGGCTGGTCTCTGACTTCCACTGGGCAACAATATGATAATGGGATATTTTTCTGCAACTAAAATGTTCTTAAGAGTAAAATCACTGTTACCATAGAACTTTATAACACATTAAACAAAACATCTTGAAATATATACAGATATGTCTGTAAAATGAGATATAATAGGGTTGAACGATCTAGACACACTAGAGGTGATTGTGGGAGAAAAGATTGAAGAAGCAAAACCAGGTCAGATTTCATGTTGGGAATATAATTTTTGGATTTCACTGTCCTCCTTCCTACTGTGAGAAATGTTTTTAAATGTTTTATGATAAAATACTTCAAAAATCATAATAAATATACTAATTCTAAAATACTGGCTGTTAGATATTTTTTAATGAGGAAAGGGCCAGATTAAAAAACTCCCTTAAAGAAATCAAAGGATTACTACTATTTCCCTACCCCTGCCCAGAAATCTCACTATGTGGCTAGCTGTGGCTGGCCTGAATTTAGACATCTATCTTCTTTTGCATCTAATTGCTGGGATTAAAGGTGTGCATTACCATGCCTGACCTACTACTATGTCCACCCACCCCACCCACCAATCTCTGACATTCAGGGCAGTGCAGGCTGTTTGGTGGTCTCTATTTACCATGCACCAGCAATAATCTCTAGGTTATAAAACAGTATTTTTAGGGGCTAGAAATAGTGTAGTGCTCACCTAGCACGTGTGGAGCCCTGGGTTTTATCCCTATGTATACTATCAACAAACCAAACCAAATGACAACAAACTCCTAACAAAAATAGAATGAAAGAGTATATGTCTATTTTTAGACATTGCTAAATGGTGGCCATTTTATATATAAACTGAAGATCAGCGAGAAAACAACTCTGGTGTACATGAAAATCTATAGAGTTTTTTTTAAAAAATACAGATTCCTGGGACAAGGATGTAAGTTAGTGGTGGTAAAGTGCTTGTCTCACATTGGAAAGCTGTAATCTTATTTCCAGTACTTGAAAATAAAACCAAAGCAAACCAAACCAAGCCAAACAAAAACAAACAAACAAACAACCCCCACCCCCGCCCCAAACAAGTTCCCAGACATTAATAAAATTAGTTATTAATAAAATAAAATGACTGAAGTAAGCTTGGGAATTATACTTTATACATAAGATACAGTATATTACATTTTTAATTAGGTTGCACAATAGCTACTTAATTCCTAAAAAGAATAAGCCAACCAGGTATAATGGCACATTACACTGGCACATGCCCAGCACTCAGGAGGCAGAGGAGCTTTGTGCGTTAAAGGGGCAGTCTGGTCTGCTATACACTGATTTTGTAAGACCCCAAAAACCGAGGGTGCCCTAGCACCGCACACCCCGGAAGGCGACACCCAAATCACTCTCGAGAAACGGTCTCGATTCAAAGGCATGAGGATTTCTTTATTTCCAGAATTCTGGGTTCCATAGCCATGCGCCACGCAGGGTCAGATGACTATGGACCGAAATGAGACAGCTTTTATAAGTTTACGACAGAACCCTCGAATCACAAACCAATCATTTCTTAGCATGGAGAGCCCGCGAAATGCAGCCAATTGATTTGTACCACTCCATAGTTTGTAGGCCAATCAGTTTAAATTATCGGAGCCCGCGCTCAGTGAACCAATTAGTTTCCTATAATGTCTACAGCTGCGTGAACTCCTGCTTAGGGGTAATGGGGTAAGTTTACAGAAGCAAGATAAGCTTAGTCCATTTTCAGTTACCCTATGGGGCCAGGATCACCTATTCAAGGCCTTTCTGCTAGGTCTAAACAAAGGGCGGGCTCTGGAATGTGACCTTTTACCTAGTTTCTAACAAAGCGAGATAGCATTTTAAACTACTGATTTCTTGGGCTCGTTAGAATTAGGCTGTATTATTTTCTGTACTTTCAATTTCAAGAACATAGTGAGATCCTGTCTAGAAACCAAAACCCAAAAAGAATAACAACAACAACAACAAACCAAATAGAAAAACCAAACAAACCAGTGAGCAATCACCTAATTCTTCCCATATCTCAGTTTTTCCTGGCTTTTCATCTAGTTCATTCTGCTTATAAATGCAGCTGTGGTACTATATGGACATTAGTTAATTTGATGCTATCACTTAATCTTCAGCCACTTACATTGGAAGCACTGTGAATCATCTATTCCATCACACTTGTATGGGTGCTAATTCATGAACATCTTTCTGGAATATTCTGAAGTTGCCAAGGATAAATTTCATAATCCTTGGGAAACAGGGAGGGCCATTCAAAGGTTGTTATACTGACTGAGCCCTGTAGAATAGTTTCAACCATACGATTATAAATTTCCCATCAAAAGTAATGAATATATGATAAAATATTTTGAAAACAAATCCTATTTACATATTAACACTAGGGCTGGGGACCTAATTTCCTGGTGCTGGGAAGAGACAGGAGGTTGCTGAGAAGATACCCTAGCCAATTTGGTAAGTTCTAAGTCACTGAAGCTGTTAAGGAAGAAAAAGGTAAGCAGCTCCTAAGGAAAACACGCAAAGTTGTCTCTGACATAGACACACACTCTCTCACTCTCAAAACTACCTTCCCCCAAAAGAGACAAAAGTAAGAGATGTATTCTTTATCAAAACTCTTGTTCAAGCATGGGCTTATTTACTCACCTGATCACCCCGTTTCAGTCCTGCCTCAGCAGCTTTGCTACCAGGCTCTACTCCTTCAACAAAGACTCCAAATCCCTTTTCACTGCCTCCAGTAAGGCTGAAGTGCAGCGGGGACTCACGGCACGCCTTCTGCAGCACAACTTGCCTCCACTTAGCCTTTGCAGCACAGGCAATATTCAATAATCTGAGGTGACCGTTCATTTTCTGTGAAGCAGAAAAGACTAAAGTGTACATATATGTACCTATTCTTACAGGCTTTAAAATATTCTACAATAGTTAGGATTAGAACCAAAACCCACAAACGACAGAACTTTTGAGTGTGGTAAACAAGATGGGAGAGGGTACTTCTACCCTAGAACACTCAAAATTTCTCAACAGGGTTTTAAAAGACTTTTTGATAATGAAAAGTTATCCCAAATTTTCTGAATTTAGTGTATTATCTTGTATACCTCCTGGCTGTTATACAAAACAGGATCTTCTAAAATTCTATTTTAAAAATAACTTCCTATTGCCTAATATTCAGACACATCCAAGTTTCTAATTCTAAAAAAAAAAAAAAATATTTAACTCTTTTTTAAACTCAGTAACATTCTCACTTGAAGTCCTATCCCTACTTGAATATTCAATGACTCTCAAACAGGTAATGTGTTTGTGAACATGCTATAGCTCTAATAAAAAGCTATAGATTTTTTTCTTCCAGAGCACTGATCAAATTCTACACTTACACATAGTATCTTTGAGTGGGAGATTTCAATGGGGATGGGAACAATCCATGGCTCAGTCTTGCTTTCCAATGTCTTTTAAATAGCTACACATTGGCATTGTAAGAGCTAAATGACGTTAGTGTGCCTCTATGGTCCATCAGTAAGGTTCCCCAATCTCTGCTTGTGCTTCCTCATTCTGCACAGAGCAGATATGCTACAGGAAAGTCTACAGGAACTGAGGGTAGAAAGGGACCAGAACTGCCACTTTGTTCCTTCTGTGCTCAACTTGACCCACTTGCTCTGGGAACTACACTCCTCAGTATTTTCTCTGTGACAGTCTGTTTCCAGGTTTACCTCATTGCAGCCTTCACAATCTCCCCAAATAGGTGACCACAACTTTCTACTGAGATCTAAGGCATAAAGATTGGGTAATCTGACTTCATACTTTTAAGCAGACTAAAGCACTTCAGTGGCATTTAGTATATCTAACAATGCCACACACTCATTCTAGCACGTTCTAACAAGAGGCTAGTTCCAAAACAAACATGAGCATAAAAAGAACATTTTTTTTTTTTTTTTTTTTTTGGTGAGAAATTCTCATCCTACAACAGACATGGGAGAAAACAGAACTTGTTCTGAGTTGCTGTTCTTGCTGAGGGAGTAGGGAGAATTCTGAATTATAAAAACAATAAATTCTTTTGAGTCTTACTGTATCTTCCAAATTCTTTTCAAATTCTTCTAGAAATCGAGTCATAGCAGGATCACCTTCAAAATCATTAAAATGATTATTTACCCATAAAAGTACAATCCGGGTCACCTGTGGAAACAGGAGAATGCATGGGTTATGTCTCTTCTGTCTGACTATTCTTGAGCTTCCTTTGTTCTAACAGAGAGGCAGTTTAATCTCAGCACGTTTCCTTTGGTTCAGCAAGGAGATATAAACTAAGATACGTATTTCACATAGTGTCTTAAACACAAGCCCTTGTCTTTCATAAGTGCAGGCAGTCATTTCAAACATTAAAAATGTTAAAAATGTAGTTGACCAAATTTTTGAAGAAAAACATATCTAAAAAAAGTCATTAAATATTGTTAATTTTCCAAAGTGTTGAGTTAAATTTATTTTGTTCCATAGGCAAAGTAAAAAAATTAAGGAACATGGGGCTAGAAGAGAGAGCTCAGTGTGTAAAGTGCTTGCTGTGCAAGCACGAAGATCTAAATTCAGATTGTAAGCACTTGTGTACAAACCAGGGTGTGGTGACACACACCTGTACGTCCAGTGCTGGGAGACAGAGAGAGGATAGTCCAGGGAGCTCCAAATTGGTGGCTCCTAGTCCAGCTTGAGACCTTGTCTTAAAAAATAATGCAGGGAAGCCAGCGTGGTGGCGCACGCCTGTAATCCCAGCACTTGGGAGGCAGAGGCAGGCGGATTTCTGTGTTCGAGGCCAGCCTGGTCTACAGAGTGAGTTCCAGGACAGCCAGGGCTATACAGAGAAACACTGTCTCAAAAAAAAAAAAACCAACAACAAAACAACAACAACAACAACAAAAAAAACCAAAAAAAAAAAAAAAAACCCAAAAAAAAACAAAAAAAATAAAAACAAACAAAAAAAACAAACCCAAAAAACCCAAAAAAACCAAACAAACAAAAAAAACCCCCAAAAAACCCCCCAAACCCAAACCAAACCAACCAAACAAACAAACAAAAAACTGCAGAGAGCAAGAGGATGCTCATGTGGTACATGGACTTGCATACACACAGATAATCCACTCTCAATATAAAACAAATATAAGTGGATTTGAATATTGTGCCTAATAAAGTCAGTAATGATTCACACTCCCAAATTTGTGACAGAATATTCATACTTTTAAGCAGTCTAAAGCACTGCAGTGGCATTTAGTACATCTAACAATGCCACACTCATTATATGAAGTTCTAGAACATTCTTTTGCACAACTGTTCTCAACCCATGCGTGGGTCATGGCCCCTTTGGCAACTTTCTATCTCTAAAAACATTTACATTCTGATTCTTAAGTGTAGCAAAATTATAGCTACAGAATAAGCAACAGAAATAATTTTATGGTTGGGGTCACCACAACTACAACATAAAGAACTGTATTAAAGGGTCCCAGTATTAGGAGGGTTGAGAACCACTGTTTTATTACTTCAAAAGAAGAATCCATATTCACTAATTATTGTATTCTCATTCTGCAGCCTTTTGCCCCTGAAGGTTACTGCTGATCTGCTTGTCTGTCTCTGGATTTTTCCTACTTCAGATATTACACTTTTTTCTACTTAGCACTTCAATTTCATGCATATGTACTTTTACTGCCATGCATGATTCATTTATCCCTGATGATTTTGGGTTGTTCCTCCCTTCTAATTATTATCAATAGTGCTATGAATATTTGTGTCTAAGTTTTTGCTTGCAAACCTGCTTTTTTCTTTTGGTACATACTTAGCAGAAAAATTTTTGGATTATGTGTCTACTCTGTGTTCAGTCTTGTAGAGAGCTGCTAAATTATTTTCCACAATACAACAGTTTATATCACAATCTTCAATACTAGGTATGTGTCCATTCCTTATAGCCCCAAGAGTATTTACTTTCTCCTATTAAAAAGCCATCTTAGTAGGTGAAAAGTGGTATACTTCATTTGGTTTTGAGTACACTTTCATGTGTGCAATGAGAGTAAACATGTTTATATGTTTGTGAACCATTTATGAATCTTCTTCAAGAGGTATTTATTACAGTCATTTGTTCATTTTTCAGTCATGTTGCTTGTCTTTTTGTCCTTTAGTTTTAAAAATTCTTTATTCTGGTTAGTGGATCCATATCACATCTATGATTTGTAAATTTGTATGTTGTTTTAGGCAATTTTTTGCCTTTACCATTTTCATATGTGTATGGGCTATTCATGTGCAGTTCTGAGGTTGCTATTGGCAATCATCTTCTATCACTTCTCTTCCTTAGTCACTAAGTCAGGGTCCCTCAATCAAACCCAGAGCTTGCTGATATGACTACTTTTGAAAGCTAGCTTGAACTGGGAAGGCCCATCTCCACCTTTTGAGGCTTGGACTATAGGTTGGCTGCAATGTTTACCTGGCATTTGCATGGTTTCTGGGGATGCAGACTCCTATCCTCGTCCTTGCCAACCAAAGTGTTTTAATCACTGAGTCATCTCCCTATCTTGTATTTCTTGAAAGAACTTTCTGATACAGAAAAAAGATATTAATATTTGAAGTTCTGCTTATCTGTCATTTTTCTTTTTGTAGCTTGTGTTTTGAATGTTAATCTGCAGAACTAAATTAGCCTAAGGGCTATAATGTTTTGGTTTTTAAAAATGTTTTCAATTATTACTACTGTATATGTTGATGGTATATGTGTGGGGTACACGTGCCATGATATGTACCAAGGTCAGAGGACAACTTTGTGGAGCTGCTTCTCCCTTTTCACCTGTATGTGTGTTCTGCAGTTCGAACTCAGGTCTCCAAGTTGTTAGGATTGTGCAGCAAGTGTCTTTACTCACCGAGTCAAATTGCTGGTCTCAGGCCTGCAACACTGGTCTTATATTAGCTGGGTGGTGAACTGTAGGCATGTGTCTTCTCACATAGCTACAAATATTGGTTCCTATGTTCCTATGATTGATCTCTTTCGAATGAATTTTTGTATATGGTGTATGAAAGGGTCCAATTTATACTTTTACATAAATATATCTAGCTATTTCTAAATAATGTTTTGGTTCTTTTCCTAAGTACCCCTTTATTTTTCCCAGGGCTAAAGTACTTGTATCTAATTCTAAAACATTGGTGGTAGCGAAGGGGAAGGAAAGGCTGTCATTTTGGACAGTCTCCTAAATAATAAATTTCACAGTTTTCTCACATATGATTTATTATCTTGAACATGTAATTCAGGAAGGCACACCAGGAAATTATAACCCCACTTTTACTTTCTGAAAACAAATTATTTCCAAACAATATGAGTTGTCTTTCCTTAAATGTATAGATGTTCCATTAAATAAGCTAAAATCATTAATCAAAAATAGCAAACAATACTCAGTGCACAAAATAACCCATACACATTTCCCATACATTATAGGAAAGAAACTAAGTGCTGACAACTTTTCAGATGATTAAAGCGCTTCTAACTAAGAAAAGCTTGGATAGTCTTATCCGGAGACTCACAAAAACCCATCTTCTTGAAAATTTCTTTCATGGAGTATTACTTAAAAAGTCACTAACTAGCTTCATATTTGATCCATCTGCACAAACTACTACTATGGCTCCTGAGTTTACAACTAGCTGCATTACCGTCTTACCTCAGCTTCTGATTTCTGTAGCTTATATCTACTTTTCTCAAGGCTAATTTGTTAGGAAAATGACCAAACACATGTCTAAACTGACTCACTAAATTATTTAGGTAAACTTATTTTCTCCACAAAAACAACAAAACCTCCACTTTATCTATTAAGTCCAAAGTGTTTACTAATAAAATTTAAAGGTTAAAGTTAGGTCTTTTATATTTATAAACCAACCTTATCCCTTAAGCTGTCAATCTTAAACCATTCCAAAAGCTTGATGCCAACATCCAAAGGGGTTTCAAGAAATGTCCTATAAGTTAATAGGAAATCTTCTATATATGTTGGGTCCACAATAGAATGTTCTTCTATCAAATGCATAATGAGACGCTCAGGTGTTGCCTAAAAACCCAAGGAAAGAAAAGATTAAGAAAAAACAAAACTCAAGGTGTCACATTATCTCCCATCATTCTCCTTATGTAGTCTTTAGATTGTAATTTAGTAGCAACCAGAGACTTAAGAGTTGAGATATTCTAGAGGGTAAGTTCCCAATAGCATCTGTTCATCTGTTCTCTCTACTGGCATTTCACCATTGCAGGATCTAGGAAACGAAATGACTTATTCCTTGTATAGGCTGTTACTACATCTGCTACAATACGGCATGTGATAACTGTCCAAGGCAAAGGAAACAAACAGAAAATAAAGAAAGCAAGCAACGAAGCTTTCTTCTATGTTTAATCCAAATTAATTCTTCTATCCCAGGCTATAGAAATAATATACAGCTATTTACTACTCTTCTAGTCTTCCTGCTTTGCTGTGTGAAATGACTAAATAAATCCTGTACGGTTTGTACATTCAGGATTTTTAAACACCTCAAAATTCACATGAGCATGTGTGTGACACTGACACACACACACTATTGAGTTTCTGAACCAATGTTAAAAATTTATTAGTCTTTGAAGATCTAATTTATTATTATTATTATTATTATTATTATTATTATTATTATTATATGTATCATGCGGAGGCCAGAGGACAACCCTGAGTATTGTTCTTAAAAAAACTTTCCTTTAATTTTTGGAGACAGAGTCTCACTGGCTTGGGAGCCTTACAAACATGAGCCATCATGGCTGACTTTTTGGAGGGTTGGCAGGGTGAGGTTTTAGGCCAGAGAATTACATCAGTGTCTAATATATATAGTATTTTATGTTGGGGCTCACCAACTGGCTAGATTGGCTGGCTAGAAAAGGGACTCATGTTTCTGTCCCCTCTATGTAAGAATCACAGTTGCTTGTCATCATACTAATCTTTTTTAAAGAAACCTGTAATAAGAGTCTTGGGCTTGCACAGAAAACACTTCACCAACAGATCTATCTCTCCAACCTAAATTCTGAGGATCAAACTTACCTAATGTTTGCTTTATTGACTTTACTGCCTTTGCAACCCTGCTCTGCTACCTTTACAAAAGTGGGTAAACAGAACATAGATTAAAATGAAAACAAATATTCAAATATAAAACAAATATAAAAAGCAACTATGGGGCTGGAGAGATGACGCAGTGATGAAGAGCACTTGGGTTTGGTTCCTAGCACCCACATGGTAGCTCACAACCATCAACTCCAATTCCACAGGATCCAATGCCCTTTTCTGACCTCTGTAAACACGACACATACATGGTGCATAGACATACATGAAGCAAAGCACTAATGTAAAATTTAAAAATCTAATCTTGGCCCTTAAGTTCAAACTCCAATCTGCTGCAACTATACAAATAATTAATCCCAACATCTACATAGTACACATACATTAATACTAATGCTGTTATCTCAGAGTTTTTATTCCCCAAGGGCAGCCAATGTTAACAAGATATATAAATCACGCTCCCTGAAGGTATTGAGGAGTAAGATGTCATATAACTAACTTATGGCATAGACAGTATAAGTTATTCCTCTTTGTTTCTTTCCAAAATACTAAGCCTAAGATTATCAAAATGGGTTTGTTATTTAGGCCAATTATGGTCTAGGAAACTTCTATGTGGTCTTAGGGTATACATAGTAAGTGAGTGTGGTCAACTTTAAAGGAAGAACACTATGCTATGCTTTTTGTCTAAACCAGTAAACAAAAGTTCCTACAGAGTCTGGGCTATATATTCAAAAATTTGAAGAAGAGGACATGCAAAAGTATGTCTCCAATGTCTATCGTAGCAACCAAGAAAGTTTGACATTTGGAGAGAGAATCACACTTTGGATACTCTTCACTTAGAGAAAGGCAAAAGACATGGCTGGCACTGTTATTCTGGCATGGTAGAGACTGGTTAAAACCAGCAAATAAGCAAGAGAACAATTAATAAATATGGAAGTAAAACATTAGAAAAGCCTGTAGGATAGTTTTAGACCTGTTAAATATCATATAAACTTATTGTTGCAGAATGCAGACAGAGACAGTTATAGACATATACTCATAATGAACATAAATATCTGTTTTTCTAGCTCTGACTCATGAGGGCTGTAAATACATAATATAGTAAATTTCCAGATCCTGGCTTATAAATGCTATTCTCTACTGGAAAGATCAAGAACTTTCTGGAGAAATGGCTGATTCCAGAGTAGGAACAAAAAAAGTTCATGATAATCCTGATTGTCAGAAAGCTAGAAATGCTCAAAGAATGATGAGGGCATTTCAGAAGAATAAAGAGTCAACTTGTAGAACAGTTCAATACTAATGGTAAGAGAGTATGACACTAAGTCAATATCAAATATAAAGAATGGCAATCAGTTTTTATAAGAGAAATTATAGTAGCAGTAAAAGTGCTTTCAGCAGGAATTGTCAACAATAATAAAAAACAGGTGGGAAGAGGTTTACACCTAGTTGTTACTATCCACAAACTAGAGGCAGTATGCTGAGGGTCATGTCAGAACATCTTCAGCAGATACTCATCAATTATAAAGTGTCATAAATGGTGACCTCACAGAAAAAAAAATCTTTATATATGGACCCAGGATATCAATGTTAGCTTCCCTAGAAGAAAGTGTCAACACTGCACCAAACACACAGAGCAGAGTGTTAATCATAGTGGAATTCCTTTATGGAAAACATGAGTGTAGTGTGGACATGGGTAAACATGACAGGATATAAGTCATGGATTCCTTAAATCTGTAGGGAATATGAATAACAAAAGAAGACCAAGCACCTGGAATATACAAAAGTGGCACAACAATGAAATAGAACTATGTTCTTAAATGAGAATCCAGACAAGAAATAAATTACTAGAACCACTGGTGAGACTTTACTAGAGACTTCAAGTTGACTGTATTATCTTAACAATGTGTCCTTCCATAATTGGAGAACTCTATGGTGTTTATGTAGGAGTACTCTTGTTTTAGGAATGGTGAGACATTGTATTTGTAAAATATCTCAAACAATTCCAAAGAAGACTGATGAAAAAAATTATAGGTGCACACCAATATGCCCAATTTTTTACATGAGTTCTAACAGACTAAAGTCCCTATATTTGCATTTGTCTGACAAGCCCTAATTAACTAAACTGAGCCATCTCCCTATTCTTGTTCTTAAACTTTTCTGTAAGTTTTCAATTATTAAAATATAGGGGTCTTTGTCAAAGACAAAATGATAATATGTGTTAGTTTATATATTCTATTTATATGTTTTTCTTTCTTTTCTTTTTTTGAAAGTTTCATATAGCTGAGTATGGCCTTGAACTTGCTTCACATATAGTTACTATATGTTTTTCTTTCTTTTCTTTTTTTCAAAGTTTCATATAGCTGAGTATGGTCTTGAACTTACTTTACATATAGTTACTACATATAGTGCTACTCTTGCACTCAGGATCCTCTTACCTCTATCTTCTTAGTGTGGCAATGATTACAGGTATGCAGCTAACCACCATATCCAGCCAGACTAACCTTTTCCTCACACAAAACTTATACTAAGAGATATAGCTATATCTATATAAAACTTATACAGCTCTAAGAATTCAGTACCCAGGAAAAATCTGATACAGTACCACTTGTATTTCTTCTCTATGCTATTAAGTTGTCCATTTGCCAATTAATAATGACATATTTTGCAAATAAAGATAGCTTTAGAAGAGAAAAATGTATTTTAGTTTTAATTTTACTTGATATCTAGGGGTCTTCATAGAGACAAGAGTGACAAAGAATTTAGGAGATGTAGAGAAGGGAATACAAAGATTGCTATATTGAGTGTAATTATACTAAAACTCCAGATTTTCCTCACTCAGTCATAACTTTACTTCCGGTATCTCTTCCGTTTTCAATTTAAAGAAAGGTTCAGAGAAGCCACAGCTGATTTCAAACTAACAAGAGCTCTGCATCTTCATTGTGGACTCTATGTGTCTTTGTGGCTAGTCTTTCAACATGCTAGTGAAGAATTTTACATTACTCATAAAAGTGGTCTAAAAACTACTTTTAAAGCAAGATGAAAGATCTTAATGAAGTTTCTAGAACAAAAAGTAAAAACACCCACCTTGATTACAATGTGTCCTTTCCTGGTTCCACTCCGGTCTAGCTCACGGTGCTCATGTACCATGACAATTTCTCCCTCTTCCTCAACTTTGTGGGTATTTTTTTCCACATGATTTAAAATTCTCCAATAGTCCTGTTGGGCTATGCAGACAAACTGTCCGAGAACAACATGGGGACAGTTAATGAACCTATAGTACATAAACACATCACTATGCACCAAGGCAGAGCACAACGGTAAGATATCGAGCGGCATCAGCTCGTTCTCATTCAATTTGTTTAACCTCAAACTAAAACCAAGGTAAACAATTCAAACTGAGACCAAAGAGGAATCTTCTGAATTCTGCTCTAAAAGGAGAAGTGAACATCCACTTCTCTCAGACAGTATGCAAAGAAATCATGAAGCAGGAGTAAGTTAGAAACAAACAACACACAAGTTCCTATTTCCTTCCTTTTTTGAAAACAGAAAGAGCCTGAACTAAATAGTAAGAGTTTGAATGTTCAAGCAAACCAACATTTATTTGAAACATTCTCTTAAAATTTATACTTTGCTCAATTCAACAAAATTTGAGAGATATAAAATCTACTTTCTCTTGTCAACTGCAGGCTATCAAAAATCCTAATTCTCAACTAACACTGTTTAATTCTGAGCAAGAAAGAGAAAAGCAGCTCCACCACTTCCAGTCTCAGAGGAGGAGAGAGCACACCCAGCAGAGCAGGCTTACCTGACAGTCATCGACTTTGGTTCTGACCACTCCATGCATGTGCTGCTTATCCAGAGTGGGCATAATTCCAAAACTATTTCCCATGAAGAGATTTTCAACTTTCCCATCTGGATGACTAATTTCTACAGTGCCATTTAAAATGACATACCATGAGTCAAGCTATATATAGGAGGAAAATAAAGGGGTTAGAATCTTTTTTAAAGGACAGTTATAAGTTAACTCTGAACAACAATTTAACAAAATATGTAAAATGCATCACTTAAAGGAGAAAAAGGAGACCTGGCTCTATTACTTAGTAATTATTAAACATTCTATACATTGTCTACACAAAACTACTTGTTTCTTTTACTTCTTTTAGTTAACAAAGAAATTTCATAACTGGCAAGTTTCTCTGAGGCAAAATACTGTACTGTTTAAAAGAACAATTCTTGAAGCAAAGACAATTTATTTTACGTGCATGAGTATATGTATATGTATATACATAATATACATTATGTGTGCCCTAGGTCTCCAGATAAGGGCTTCTTACTCCTTAAAACTGGACTTACTGACAATTGTGAGGTGTCCCCTATCTCCTTTAAGAAGACCCAGGGCTCACAACTGCTACGCCATCTATTAGGAGCACAAATTCATAAAATTCAGACCCTGCCTACAGGGTGCCCCAGCACAGTGATTTTCACCAATATAATGTCCCCAGGCCTCAGTTTATTGTTAAACAATTTTTTTTAAGTAATATAGAACTCCTAAAGTAGATGGCCAATTTAATAAAGACCAAATGATTACTTAGAACAGTGCTCAACATATAATCATTCTAATGATAAAAATTAGCAAAAGCCTGAATTTTAATGTACAACTAACAAATTATATATTTTATATATTTATATATTATATATTTGTGCTAATATTAAAAACAATTCTTCATTTGTATGAAATCATTTAACATGAGGGAGATACACTTTTATTATATTTATCTTTGGTGTATGTGTGGTGACACATGTTGCCACAATGTTTGTGTGAAGGCTAGAGGACAAAATGTAGGAATTGTTTCTCTCCTTCTGCTATGTGGGTACCATGGACTGAAGAGAGGTCAGGCTTGGTGGCAAGTTCTATTACCCACAGAACCGTATTGCTGGCCTGGGAGATGACATGTATGCATGTACACATTTTTAACTTTAAAAATTTATCTTAGTTTATGTGTACGAATGTTTTGCCTGTATAGAAATAAGTGTATCATGTGCATGACTGTTGGATCCCCTGAAACTGCCTCTATCCAGCCCAAAGCTGCATTATTTTCTAAAGATTTATTTATTTGTTTTTATATACACTGGTGTTTTGCCTACATATGGGTCTATGTGAGGGTGTCAGGTCCCCTGGAACTGGAGTTATAGCTAGCCATAAGCTGCCATGTGGATGCTGGGAATTGAACCTGGATACTCAGGAAGAACAGAATGCTCTTGACTGGAGAGCCATCTCTCCAGCCCCCAAAGCTGTATTTTTAAAGGTCTTCTGTGTATTAGTGAAACAACATTTATTCTTTAATAGTCATTCCTCCTCATTAGCCTAACTTCCAAGATTTTTGATGCAATTTGAGTAGTAGCTAGGTAACAAAAAGACTTTTAAAGTTCATTTTTTTTTGTTATTGATTATAAGAACACAGTAGGATTTATAGGTTACATAAACTACAGAGAATGGGGCTGTGTCTTTTCCCAACCACCATATTCCTGTTTACAGAAACACATGATAGGAAGTGGACAGACAATACATTTTTTGTTGTTGTGTTTGTTTTTTGAGACAAGTTCTCTATGTAGTCATGGGTATCCTGAAACCTGCTAATGTAGAACAGGCTAGCCTCCAACACATAGAGATCTATTTGCTTGCTTCTCTAGTACTGGGATTAAAGGTGTGCATCTTGCTCAACTAGACAATACATTTTTGCTAACAGAACTATACAGGGTAGAAAACATAAAAACTTATGGAAATGAAAAGCTCATTAAAATTCTACCGTCTAAACAGCATTATCTATCTATCTATCTATCTATCTATCTATCTATCTATCTATCTATCTATCTATCGGTTTATTCAACATAGGGTTTCTATATAGCCCTGGCTGTCCTGGAACTCACTCTGTAGACCAGGCTGGCCTCGAACTCAGAAATCTACCTGCCTTTGCCTCCCTGAGTGCTGGGATTACAGGCATGTGCCACCACTGCCCGGCCTAAACAGCTTTTATTTATTGGTTGCATTTATATATTATTTTAAGCTGTTGAATATGTTAGATTATCCTGCTTGAGTATACGTGTTTGCATATGTAGGTAGAGAAGTGAATGCATGTGGAGACAAGAGGTCAACCTCAGGGACTGTCCACCTTGGTTTATTTTTGCTTGAGTATGTGTGGGTGCAGGTACACATGTGTGCATATGTGCTGGAGGCTAGAGGACAACCTTGGCTGTATTTCTGCAGATAACATCTATGTTATTCTTTTAGAAAGGGTCTTGTTGGCCTTGGGCTTGCCAAGCAGGCTGAAATGATTGACCAATAAGCCCCAGGATGCATGCCATCATATCCTGCTTTTGTTGTAGCTTCTGGGGACCAAACTCGGGTCCTTATACTTGGTGGCAAATACTTAACCAACTTAGCTATCTCTCCAGTCCCTATCTTGTCTTTAAAGATAAAAAAATAAACTCATCTGTTCCCTCCAACTTCCTGGGGATGTGTATATTATTTATTAGATGTGCAAAACATGCAAATAAAGCAGGAGAAGACATCTGCCCCTGAAAGAATTTCTAGCAATTTAAAGAGAAGTGAGCTTGTGGAGTACACGGCTCAGTTTCACTTGTCCAGTATGTTGGGTTTGATTCTCCAGCAACCCAAAGAACAATTAAGAACACTCTACTCTTTTATCCAATAGTAATAAATTTATGTGGTTAGCTATTGCTTGTATTTAAACTATAGTTTGGCATACTTTGGCATCATCAGTTCTATTATAAATATGTAATGAACATCTTTTGATATAACTCTTGAGGTTATTTTGTTCTAAGGAGAGACACTAGTAAGTAGAACAGATTAGAGGCTGTGAATACAGAGAATTTCTAAATGAATTTCATAAATGTTAAAAAACAACAACAACAAAAACCAAAAACATGGTACTACAATTCTCAGCAATCTCACAGTAGTGTTTCCCAGTCCCTACAGCAGTGGTTCCCAACCTGTGGGTTATAACCCTTTTACAGGGGGTGCCCAAGACCATCTGAAAACAACAGATATTTGCATTACAATTTGTACCAGTAGCAAAATTACAGTTATGAAGTAGCAATGAGAGAATTTTATGGGTGGGGTCACCACACCATGAGGAACTAACTGTATTAAAGGGTCGCAGCCTTAGGAAGTTTGGGAACCACCACACTACAGCCTTGTTGCATCCAGTAGGAGGCAGGCATCAGCATCAACACCCTGCCCCCCCCCCCCCCGTGTGTGTGTGTGTGTGTGTGTATGTATGCATACACGCATATACACAAATCAACAACAATGAATTCTTTAAAGAGTCTTATTAATTTTAGTATTAAAAATGGTTTAATTATTGATTACTGATTTTGCATAAAGTCCATTGCCAGGAAAACAATTTCAAGACAGTAAAGCAACAACAACAAAACTTAAATTAATTACCTCAACTAAGTATTCACTCAAAATAATTTAAACTCAAAAGCTTGAATTTATACAAGCTTAGAGAAGTTAATATAACAATTTGCTGACCTACCTCTTGCCCATCTTCAAGAATAACAGCCCCAGCCTGCTCTACTACTTCGAAAACCATGACAGAGCAGAGCTCTCTCCTTACAGACATGGTCATGTTTGCAAAGGCAGGCAGCTGGTGCATGAACTCAAGTAACTGTTCTATAAGAAAACAGAAATTCTAGCATAAAGATCAATGATGCTTATTTTAACATACAACAAATTTTATAATTCAATATTCAATTTATTAATCAACTTAGGATCTGATACCCATATCTGATCTCTACAGCACTGCACACATATGATGCACATGTATATGCAGGTAAAATAGCTATCACATAAAAATATTTTAAAAAACCCAGTTAATTTAGTAGGTGATATGTGTGCACATACACATTTATAAACTGCATGTATATTTACTTTCACATATAAACCAGGCATACTGAAAGATATCATCCAAAACCCTCAGAGAACCAGGAAACCACACAGGTTCAGACAAAGACAAAGCATCTGTTAGATCTGCCTGGCTGGAGATGCCACGTGATTGCTGGTGCAGATTAGTGCTGTACTTTGATCTAATAGATCTGCAAAACCCCTTTTGTCTATTACTTTTAGGCTAGAATTTTTTTTCTTAATTCTACTGGTAATGTCAGTCAGTAAATTAGGGAGAACTAAAGTGATGTATAGCTCAACGTATAGCTATATGTCACTAAAGTGACGTATAGATGATTTGTTAAATCATCTAGTTAACTAGCTTTATTAACATTTTACTATTTTTACTAAATGTTCATGGGTTTCTGAGGCTATTTTCTAATTAAAAACACGTTAAGTAATAAACAAACTTCAATAAAAATGGGCATACAAAGGAGGTATACACTCATAGGTAATTGGAATTCATGAAATGTATAGTTCCTGTGTGGATGTTAACAGCACAAGTCTAAACAGTGGTTATTTAACAATATTCTATCTTTATAATAGCAGACAATGTATAATATACTGAACATTGCTAATAAATGTTATTTTCACTAATGCTGATTTCTAATATGAACAGCAATATAATAATAAAAAAATCCAAGATAAAATCGTAAATGAACAGTATGTAACTGACATTAAGTAAACTTAGTTCCTTAATGATATATCACCATCTTTAAATTCAACTTTTCAATTAAAAATATATTATCTAATTCTAAGAAATTAGAAATACACAAAAAGCTTTATCTATAGTTTTAATGAGAGTAACATTAATGAGGGTGCACAAATGAGGGTAACTGAAATTTATTTGAAACTGATTTAAAAATTACTTCATAGACTTGACTCTAGTGAGCTTTAAGTGTCTTATGAGCATGAAGATAAAAATCTGCAAAATGAACTCAACATTTTTATTTTATAAACACTCATAGCAAGTCTCAACAATGGCTCTCAATGATTTGACATCTTGATGCCAATGTCCAGGTATAGTCTTCATAAAAACTTTCTCAGGTTTGCATGGTATAATGGCTACAGGAGAAGACACCGGGGGCATCTATCTACCTTATCCATCCTGGATTATCCATACCAGAGATCTACTATTATGTTTTAGGGTGAATAAGCAGACTACAAAGAAGACTATAAGAGATGGAACTGAGGTCTTATGCCAGAAGTCTCTTGAGTAGTCATGTTGGACTTAAGATTTTCGCACACTCCAGTGAAGACTCAGGTGACTGGAATCTACATGTAAATTCTGACTAAGATTCTAAGCTAATATTATCTAGCTAAGAAGTTCCTGAATTGCAAACCAATAAATACTATAAAATAATAAACATATGTTGCTTTAAGAAGTTATGTTTTGGTACAATATCTTATGTAGCAACAGATTATTTTATATATAAGGTTGAAAATGTTTATGTGAACAGAATTATTTCCGTCCTTCCTTCCTTTTTTAAAAAGACATGTTTTTTTTCTGTGGCGCTCTGGCTGGTCTCAAATGTATATATTTCTTACCAACGTCATCATCAGTTTTGTCTGCGGGTTCCTTTTCAAGACACTCCCGAACAAGATCTCGACCCTGCAGTGGATCTGTTCGATCAATCTCTTCTTCCTCCTCCTCTTCATCCTCAGAATCAACAGGTCCTTCTGGAAGACGTGTTAAATCTACATCTCCTACTTCACTCTCTGTAGCCTACAGAAAGACATTTCAACCACAACTTTGGAAACTTATCAATGCTAGATATCTTAGGAACTAGGAGGCTTCAAAAATTACCATTCACAGAAGATGAAGATGTCTTTTCAACAATAAAAACTGATTAGAATATTTTTAATATTATGCTCCTGATCCGTAGTATAAATGAAAAAGCATGAATACTAAAAGTTATAGTAAACAGGGAGTTGAACACAGGAATTCCATAATAATATAAGCAAACAAAAATGAGTAGCAGTAGAGATTATGACAGCTTCATTTAAGGCCTTACAGGCTTTTTGCCCTCTTTCATAGTCACTTACTCTCTTATTAATCACATTTCCTGAGCCCAAAGATTCAGGGAACATCACAGAAGAGAAGGCAGAAGGAATGTAAGAGATGGAGGAAAGTGCTCTGAAACACTTCCTTTATATATAACATGTTGCACTCATGAGTTCATACCAACTGTGGTTACCACAAAAGTTCTATATAAGATCAAGGAAGTTTAAAAACATACAGTATAATATGGCATTGTAATTTAGAAAGTATAATATGGCATTGTAACTTAGAAACTTTGGAATAAAGTTAAGTCAGTATTAAAAAGAAAAAAAAAAAGAAATTCTAGTACAGAGTTGCTCCCGAGGCCCCAGTCATAGCTGCTGATCTGTAAGAAGGGATAGAAAAGTCACTTTTCTATGAGGGGTAGATGCTGGCAGGTTTCTTGTGTTGCCATCAATAATTGCACAACTTGTGCTCAGTGGTGTGTGTGTGTGTGTGTGTGTGTGTGTGTGTGTGTGTGAGAGAGAGAGAGAGAGAGAGAGAGAGAGAGAGAGAGAGAGCGCATCAATAAAAGTTTCAAAGAGTTAAAAATAGGAACAAGGCTAAAAATGAACAGGAAGAGCAGAGGCAGGGAAATGGGAAGGAGAACTCTTGAGTAAGAGAAGCAGAACCAGAAAGAGCAATGAAGCAACAGAAATATAACATACAGGACAGCGAAATAAAGAGTGCCAACAAGAGGATCACAGAGAAGAATGGAGGAAAAACAGGCGAGCCACCGGAAACAAAATGACCTTAGAGACAGGCAGGAAAGAGAGCCCTATCTCCAAGTATAGCCTCCCCGCTGTGAGAACTGCGTCCACTTTCTCTGTGGGCCAGCATATTAATCTTCTGGCCTTTGTTAATTCACATTAGGGCTCAGATAACAACTCGGTCTTGCTTTATGCACAATTTATAGTGCCTCTGGATTCCTATTTATTTTTAAATAGTTAATAATCTAAACTGAATATACAATGAGCTCCTTTAAAACTAGAAAAGCTGGCTTCTAACAGTCTGCTGCTATGGCCTGGACCATTATCCTCTTTTCCTTTTTGAGACAGAGTTTCATGTGGCCCACATGGGCCTCGACCTCAGATCTGTAACCAAGAATGTCCTTAAACTTCTGATCTTCTTGCTGCCATTTAGGATTATAGGTATATGCTCCTCTGCTCAGTTTATGAAGTGCTAAGACTGAACCCAAGGGTAAGCACCCTATTAACTGGGCTACAGACATGTCCTACCCTTTTTTAACAGTGCTACCCATCAAATATAGGGCCACCCAAGGCCCCTTGAGCCAAAGCATACCCCCAGATCCTAAAACTTTTAATAAAGATTTATTTATTTATGAATATGAGTGCTCTGTCTTCATGCACACTAGAAGAAGGAATCATATACCATTACAAATGGCTGTGAGCTACCAGGTGGGTGCTAGAACTTGAACTCAGGATTTCTGGAAGAGTAGCCAGTGCTCTTTTAACCACTGAGCCATCTCTCCAGCTCATAAAAATTATAACTATTTTTTATTATATGTGCATGAATGTTTTGGCTCCATGTATTGTATTGTAACTGCATGTGTGCCTGGTGTCCACAGAGGCCAGAAAAGGGTACCTAATTCCCTGGCACTGTAGTTATAGATGGTTGTGAGCTGCTATATGGGAGATAGGAACCAAAACCACAAGTTCTCTTATATGGAGCCATCTCTCCAACACCTTAAAAATCCTTTTTTTTTTTTTTTGTAAAGATTTATTTATTTATTCTCCCTCCTCCCTTTCTCCCTCTTGCTCCAGCCCCGGCCACTCCAGCCCATAGGTTCTTTGTTTCTCATTATGGATGGTTGTGAGCCATCATGTGGGTACTGGGATTTGAACTCATGACCTCTGGAAGAACAGTCAGTGCTCTTAACCGCTGAGCCATCATCTCTCCAGTCCAAAGAAGCTTTTTTTTTTTTTTAAAAAGATTCATTTATTTATTATATGTAAGTACACTGTAGCTGTCTTCAGACACATCCAGAAGAGGGCATCCAATCTCATTACAGATGGTTATAAGCCACCATGTGGTTGCTGGGATTTGAACTCAGGACCTCCAGAAGAGCAGTTAAGAGCTTTTAACCACCAAGCCATCTCTCCAGCCCCTTAAAATTCTTAATAGAAAGAAATCTTAACTTCAAGATGATGATGTTGGAAGGTAGGCAGCTACAAAACTCATCCTCATGAATGGGTACTACCCTAAGAGGCTAGAGGGTAGTACCATCCAACCTTTCTTCCATATGAGGAAATAGCTAGATGGTGCCATCTACAGATCAGAGAGAGGTCTTTCACAGGATAGCAAATTTGTCATGACCTTAATTTGGAATTTCCAGCATCTAAAACCATGAGAAGAGAATTTCTACTGTTTGTAAGCTACCCAGTGCACAGTAATTTTTTTTAACAGCAGTTTGAACGGACTATGATAATATCTCAGAGATGATATTCTGTAAACACCATGTACTTTAAAGCAAAAATAAGGACTCTCATTAAGGATTACATAAACTGTAATATGAATAGATGAATAAATTTAACTGTATGTGGTGGATCATGCCTACAATACTAACATACAAAAGACTTAATCCCTGAGTTCTAGACCAGCCCAGGGTAACCCTGGTAGACGGCATGGTTAACAGAGTAAATATGAACACTGAAATAGAAGAGATGGACAATGGTCAACTAAAAGTAATAGAATCATGGGACTATAATGTTAATATTAAGAGATGGTAGAAGACTTATTTTTGTAGGTTAGCAAATTGAGCCAGCCCTAGGCAGCAGATCATCAAAAAGATTATGATAAATGGGTTAAACACAGGGGTCTACTAGGACAAGGATTAAACCGCTTTTGAACCATCTCCTTTCCTGTCACATGTACTTTATACATATAATGTGGTGAGTACAAGATCTCTCTGTGATGAGTTGGCCTTTACCAAATAAACCATCAGAATATCCTTTTCCTGTTTGCAACTAAGCATAAAGCTGCAGTAAAAGGTGCCACAGGCTATAATAATGTTATATGAACTTATAAAAAACACATTTTAAGATTGAGGTTTAAGTGTTAAGCCATAACCCCATATTTTCAATGCTTTTCTTTTCAGCATTATCATGTCCAAGTCCCCCTTTCAGGGACCATTCAGCTTTTAAGCTCATCTTTGTCTTCTTGGTCAGATAAGAATTCTGTGCAATGAAATTTTCCACAATTCTGCAGACAAGGATAGCCCTGTCCATTTCTCTCCTCTGCCTTACAGAACAACATTTTAGTCAGCAAAGATATTTTGCCATTTTCCTTGAAACCAATACTGGTATTTGTTTAAAATATAATTCAACTTGAATTCTTTCTAGATTACTTCTATGTGAGCAAACAGTGCTTGACTCAGCAAGGGAAACAAGATCAGTAAAACATAAACTCCCATCTGTATAAATTTATTCTGATAATACACCAAGCTTTCAAGATACCATTAAACACAAAACACCAAAAACACAGCTAAAGAAAAGCAAGCATGCTGAGGGACTGGCATGTGCTCTGCCATGCAGCAGACTCTGGAGAGCTGTAGAAAAAGAATGGGATACAGAACCAGATGGCAGATGGTAGTGGGAAGTGACAGGCTTGGCATTTGTAGTTTGATAAGAGTGAAACACTGAAATTTCATTAGTAGAGTATTTTTTAAGTCATCACATTCTTGCAATTTGTTTCAAATAGGAGTTTAAAACATAGCATTGTATGTGGGTAGTGGGTAACTCAGACTTGGACAAGGACATAGATGGTGTCTTTTTGTACTTCTCTTAGGATTAATATTAAAGATTAAACCCCAGTACCTTGTACAAACCATCCCACACTACTGTTAGATCACAGATTCTCTAGTTGCCTTTCTCTTCCAGAAAGGCGGCCACAGCTCAAAGCAGCCCAGTCTCTGATTAGACCTGGTAAGAAAGCATGCTGTGCAAACAGCTACAAGCCATGTTTATGTTCTACCTAGTGCCTGCTCTCAAGCTTCAGTATGAAGTTTGTCTACCTTGTTAGAAAAAGAATCTGAAAGAATCAGCCCCTCCCCCTTCTCTAGATTTCAAGTTAAGATTCTCTCACATCCCTCCTCACTTTCTGGAACCCAGTCATGCTCTACAGCATGGTAGTTATTGTAGATCTGATTACAGCTTTTCTCAGGATCTGAAGAAAAGTCCTCATCTTTCTATAGGCTCTACCATGCTTTCTATGGGCTGATGGTTTTTCTTGTCTAATGTTTTCACTTTAAGGCTTGATAATGCCTCGTTTACACCCCATGGCCATGGGGGTGGGAATCCTTCCTCTCTCCTGATAAAGCCCCTTTTTGAAGGAAAATTTTGTGCCAGCTCCTTTCTGCAGATCTACATTTTTAAGTAGCATCTATCACTGAATGACACCCCTATTGAAGAGATGATATTCTTAAGAGAAAACTTAAAGACATGTGCTAAAGAACATTTAGCAGAACAAAGCTAATTGGGAAAGAAAACAACGAAGCAGCTCTAATGGTACCAAGTCTGGTAACAAGGACACTAGAGTTGAAAGTTAAGGGATTTTTTACAAGTCAGTTTCTTTTCCACAGAGATGGGGGATGAATGGCTCTGTGCCTTGTCTTACCGAAGAGTGAGTTAAAACATATGCCTAGAGAGATGGCACTGTAGTTAAGAGCATATATTGCTCTCCCAGAGGACCTGAATTTGGTTCCCAGCACCTAAGTTGCTTGGAACAACCAGGGGGTCAAGATCAAGGGGATCTAATGGCCATTTCTGGCTTCCAGGACCACTACACTCAAGTGCACAACCCATACACAGGGACATATTTTGTTTTTTAAACAAATCAAAAATTTAAAGGACAAATGATTTTGTTCAAGAGCTATTGCTTTTCAACTGTATATCTGTTAAATGAGACTAAAGCTAATAGAAAAAAAGAAGCTAGAAAGAAGCACTTCATATTCTCTGAACATTCTTGGAAAATATGCAGAAACAAGAAGAGTACTTGTAATCTTTTTAAATAGTGGTAAATGCTTTAGTTTCTTTAAGCTTTATTTTTTTAAACCAAAATAAAAAAGAATTCAAAAGATGGTAGTGCCCGAGAGTATGGATGGCCTCATACTTGGCTACACAGTGCTTCTAGCATAGTGCTAAACCCAACTCTCCAAAGTAAAATACTTGCATCATTATACAAGACTTTGCTTGTAGAGTTAAGTGCTAAGTGTTCACACTTAAAATACTTCAAAAGCTGGAATACTTACAACCATGCAATTTAACAGTTGTTGGTTCAGTTATCAGCAATATTCATGTCTGACAAAAAAGTATATTCATAGCTTTAACAAGTATTCCTCTAAAGGTAGCCCTGTGTCCAGTACTAATGTTTAACCTTTCTTACTTCTGTTTTATTCCGAAAGCTCTTTTATACACACACACACACACACACACACACACACACACACACACACACACTTTTTTCTAAATATTTCTTATACTTTACATGGCTTATTAAAATTTTACAAATTTTTGAGGTCTACTTTATTATTCTGTTCTAGTTTATCTTTTAGTAGATATTCCCTTAATTGTTCTGCACACATTTTAAAATTATTGTTTAAGTTTATTCCATTTAAGGCATAAAATGTAAGAACCCCCTTCTACTTTTATCTGTGTTAGTCTGTTTTTCTTTGTTTTATGGCACATCATGTACATTAATCATCAACTTGATATAATCTAGAATCATTTGGGAAAAGAGTTTCATGGAGGGATTCTATCAGGTTGACCTCTGAGAATGTTTACAGAGGGCTATCTTGATTCTGCTGAGGTGAGAAGACCTGACCAGAGAACTCTGGACTGTGTTAGGGTAGAGAAAGGAGGCCGAGCGCGTGCACCTATCTGTTAACTCGTTGTTCTTTGCTCTTGACTAGAGATGAAATTTGACTAGTTTCAAGTTCCTACTGCACTGACTTCCCCACAATGATGAGCTGTAAAACTGGAATTGTGAGCAAACATACCCATTCCCCTAAGTTGCTTCTGTCAAGATACAATGTTTCTATTCTAGGCAATTGCCTTAAAAGTTAGCTGACAGTAAGAGTCTGATAATTTCTCTCTTAGCTGGCCTCTCTTAAAAGATCTTTATCTTACACTTCTGGATTTTGGGTTTAGCACTACCACTATAATTTTCTTCTGCTTTAAATTTTGAGTAACTGTTTTGTTTCTAGAATTTTGATGTCTGTATCTTTTTACTTGTTTACTCTGTAAGTTCACTAAAATTTAGCACTATATTACCGAGTAATTTATAAATTTCAATGCACACATCCTTCTTTTTTAATTGTAGAGATTCTATTTAACACATTTTGGAGATACAAAACAGTAAAGGTAGAACACAGATTGGTTTTTGTAAGGATAGGGATCAGGAGAGGAAATGAATACAGATAAGCCTAAAATGTTTTTAGATGCTATGCTAAGTTCTCATATTAAAGAGGGTAAATTCTGTTATATGTAAACAATTCATTAATGGCCATGCAACACATGCACATGATTAGTGATATAGGAAGCTGAAGTGATAGCATAGAACTAAATTATGAAATATGTTCTTCAATATCTGTAATATGGTTAGCCAGCAAGACATCTACATATATTTTGACTAATTATAAAGAAAATAGTTAAAAGGCAACAAAGCTGCAGACTGCTACTGCTGTAGGAAGATGCATGGAAGTCTGTAAGCAGGGTAGTCGCATAGAGAGACATTATCTTGCAATACAAGACTTCCAACTAACACTAGTAGGCAAGCAACCTGAAGAAGCTACAATCAGTGTAGGATCTCAGACACTTTTCCAGCATCTTTGAAGAGATTCCAGTTGTATACAACCCATCCTTGAGTACACAGCAAAGCACTGACTTGAATAAATATGCTCACTACCCCTGCATTCTTTCTGTTACAACTATTAGGGCTTTGCTTCTTGCCTAAAAAAGGCAATCATATCTATCTAAGAAACAGACTATCCCAGTGAAAACAGGTGCCTATAGTTTGTCAGTACCCTTTGCTTACTGTCTCTCTTAGCAAGGCATACATTGTCAATTAAGAGAAACTTACAGCTACAATACTCCATTTGATTATTTTAGAATCAGTCTTCTTTAGTATTCCTTTGTGAAACAACTCAGAGGCAGAGAAATCACAGCTCTAACTTAGTTTTAGATGCAACAACACCTACAGTTCCTCCACAATGTACTTCCTTTTTGATAGGCAAAATATACTACGTCTATCAATTACTAAAGAAATGGAGTAACTAAGAGTTATTATATTACTTTGACTTTCTTTGTTAAATTCCTTACAGTACTTCTACAGAAGAAAAGGATAGATTCTTTGGTTATAAATATTGTAAAAAAGGCAAACAGGAAGTTTACTTACTTACTTACACACACACACACATTAAAGTATGACCAGTCAGAACTGAGATGGGCTGTAAATTTAAGTATGAAAAAAAGAGTGCAACAAAACTCAGTACAATATTAAAATATTAAGTGCCAAAATAATATTTAGATATTCTATGCTAAATAAAATATATCACCAACGTTTATTTTATGTTTCCTTTTAGATGACTACTAAAAAACTTAAGTTAGATATGTTGCTCACATTAAATGTCTACTAGTCAGCCCAGAAACACAAAATATATCTGTCTTAGGGTTTCTATTCCTGCACAAACATCATGACCAAGAAGCAAGCTGGTGAGGAAAGGGTTTAGTTCAGCTTATACTTCCACATTGCTGTTCATCCCTAAAGGAAGTCAGGACTGGAACTCAATCAGGGCAGGAAGCAGGAGCTGATGCAGAGGCCATGGAGAGATGCTACCTACTGGCTTGCTCAGCTTGATTTCTTATAGACTTCAAGACTACCTACCAGCCCAGGGATGGAACCACCAATAATGGGCACTCCCCCCTTGATCATAAACTGAGAAAATGCTCCACAGCTGGATTTCATGGAGGTACTTCCCTAATTGAAGCTCCTTTCTCTGTGATAACTCCATCCTGTGTCAAGTTGACACACAAAACCAGAATTCTTAACTAAACCAACTATTAATATTGCATCTCTAGTTATTTACTACCACTGGGCTCAGGTCAAAAGGCCTTACATCCTGGAAACTGCCCTAGACATCCTACATTAAGACAATATCACACTCTACCATGAAGACCTAACAAATCAGCACTGGCCCAAGCCAAATTTGAATTTAATCTAGTAGGCTGTGCAAAGATTCTCTCAGACTGTAATGATTCCCAGAACCGTTTTATTATAAGAATCACTGGGGGGGGGGGGGGAACTTATTTAGTTCAGAATTTTCTGTTCAGCTTTAAAAATGGAGAAGTCTATAAGAACACTCCCTATTTAACTTTATTTCACTAAGGTTACACAGGACAAAAGTTTAACAGTGCAAAAGCAACCCTATTTTTCTTCATAAATTTTACATATAGACAACTTCTACAATTATAATTAAAAAAATCAATCATTTCACAAGTGTAAGCTATTGTTTCAAAAACCTTTAAACCCAGGCATGAACCTGTAACCTAACTCTCAGGAGGCTGAGGTAGGAAGATTTAAAATTTCAAGTTAGCCTAGGTTACAGAGCAAATTTCGGTTCCACAAAAAGAAAACACCACAAACTTTCTTTTACGGCAAGCATTCTATATCATATTTATTCAACTGGATAAAAGAAATAATCAGGCTGACGAATGTGAGAACATATTAAGCATATGTTGCTAGAAATCTTATACTTGAGTCTCACAGTTAAATTAAAAGATACATGATCTTCTAGAGCAGTGGTTCTCAGCCTTCCTAATGCTGCGACCCTTTATTATAGTTCCTCATGTTGTGGTGACCCCAACCCTAAAATTTTCATTGCTACTTCATAACTGTACCTTTGGGGTTTTGTTGTTGTTGTTTGTTTGTTTTGGTTTTTCAAGACAGGGTTTCTCTGTGTAGCCCTGTCTGTCCTGGAACTCACTGTGTAGACCAGGCTGTCCTCCAACTCAGAAATCCGCCTACCTCTGCCTCCTAAGTGCTGGGATTAAAGGCGTGCGCCACCACCGCCAGGCTGTACCTTTGTTATTGTTATGAATCTTAATGTAAATATCTGTGTTTTCTGATGGCCTTAGGATACTCCTGTGAAAGGTTGTTTGATCTAGGAGAAGCAGAGGGTATTTTGCAGAATCAGAATATCTATATGCACAGTACCCAGCCTAAGGTATTACCTGATAGATATCGGACAAACTGCTGCTCCCAGAGTCACTGGCAATGCTACAGCCAGACTGACTAGAAGACACATGAGTCACCTGTGGATGAGGGTTGTCTGTGAGGTGCATCTTGGTAAGATCAGCTGGAAGCTGAAGAAGAAAAGAACTTGAGTTATTCTGAATGCCAAACTTTACTTATTAGAAAGTTCTTGACATAATGTAATTTTAAAAACAAAAAAATAGATTTAAATGTTAAGAATAGAAAACACAAATACATACACACTGGTAGTGTGTCTAAATAAAATTAATAGTAATGTTTGAGATTACAGATGAGCACCTGCAGGCAGTAAGAATTAAGGTTAACAAAATGACTACAGAAGATTTTAAAATGTTCAGAACCTTTGTTCTTAACATTGTTTTATGCTGTAGTTAGCTACTGAAAAATTTATTAGTGATCACAATTATTCAATGAATATTCTTCTATTCTAGAAGAATAGAAAAGACATGGCAAAAAGGCCCAGTGGGTAAAGGTGCTTGTCTACAAGCATGATAACCTGAAATACTCCCTGGATCCACAGAGTAGAGAGAACCAACTCTTAAAAGTTGTCCTTCATCTTCACATGCTCATCATAGCATGCCCAAGTGCACACACAAACAAATCAAATGTAATTAAAAATAAAAAGCAAATGACTCTACCACTTTATCTTTAATATATGACTAATCTTATCAAGGACACAGACTATACAATGTATATCATACTATAAGTTTCCTTGTTGCACTCAATGTATTGAATATCTATTTTAAAGATAAAATGACCAAGTCTGAGTTCTACTATCTTAAGAGTACAGATTACAGAAATTGCACAGACTAATTATACCATGAACTGTTGCTGATGGGTTAAGTAATTCAGACAAATGCTGCTGAAAGAAAAACAACACACAATACAGTATCAAAATGTGCAAGGAAAAATGAACCAGAAATAGAAGGACTAATGTATAATCTAACTTCTACAACAAACCAAAATGTTAAAATTCACAGAAACAAAGAATAAAATGGTAGGTACTAAAGACTGGGGGGTTGGAGAACTGTACAAAGTTTCAGTTATACAAAATGAATAAACTGCAATCACAGATTACACAGCACAAGTAACAATCATTGTGAAAATGTATTACAGATTTCCAAAAACTAAGAAAAGATTTTAAATGTTCTAACCGAGAAGAAATATCTTATATGATGAACAGGCTAACTAGCTCTGATTTGGTCATTTCACAGTATGCATACTCATCAAAACCTCATCACAAACACAATTATTTTTCAATAAAAGAAAACTTAAAGGTGAAAATAAAAGTGAAGATGAAGTCATACTCATGTTGTAAAATGTTAGTGTAAATCTCCTTCCAACAAAAACAAATATATGAACATAGTTAATATACGTCACCTACAGTGTGCATACAGAGAACATAATCCAAAATTATGAGCAATGCATTCTTTAAGGCGGACATCAAATATTTGTAAGAATCAGACAAGGCAGAAAAATACAATTAAAATTATACAGAGAACATTCAGTACTCATGTGCAAAGGCAGAAATAAGTAACAAAAAATAGAAATGATCACGTATTGGGGAATTATAAAATATTCTCAACAACCCATAAATCAATACTATCACTTTAGAAACAAGACAATATCTGAATAAAACAAATGGCACATATTAGGAGGAGACTAAAGTCATCATTTAGATGGATATGGTGGCACACACCCATCTTCCTAGTATACAGGAGGTGGAGAGAGGAAGTTCAAGAGAGGCAGAGATAGGCAAAGCTAACTGGCTAGTCAGCTAGTAGCCTATCTGAAACAGCCAGGTAGGGTTCAGTAAGTGATGCTATCTCAAGAGAGTAAGGCAGGAAAAAAACCTAAAGGAATACACTAGATATTTTGCTCTGGCCTCAATGTGCATGAACTGTATCATCCTGCACCCCCTAAACATCTACTACATAACACACACACACACACACACACACACACACACACACACACACACACACGATTCCTACACAAAGGAAGACAGATCAAGGAGGTGTCAGTAATGTAATCAACCAAAGCCAGAGAATAAGGCTGAAGACTAACTAAGCCTGGTAATACTTACAGTGTACTGAGAAATCTTAAACCCCACCAATCTCTGAAAAGCAGTGATTTTTATTTTTCTTACTCTACTAAGGAGGGACTGAGGCAGCCAAGTGAGCAGTATGCATAGTTTCATATTCAAATAAGCAGTAGAACATAGCTTCAAAATTGGGCTACTTAATTTTAGCATCCCATGATGCTATATTTTATGCAAAGAACAAAGGTGGTGACACAAAGATGAAGACACAGGTATGATGTGAAGATTATACACAGAAATGGCCTGAACCTCTTTAAGAGAAGAGAATAGACATGCGGAGACAGACACTTGCATGTTCCTTAGGTGGTTCATTTGTGAACCATAGGAAATGCATTCTATATGCCTTTACATAGATTTTTCTGATCTGAGAATGAGACCAAATGAAGTAGATGTTTCATGACATTAAGCTGAAGTTTCTGTTTACGTTGTAAGAATCAAAATAGAAAAATTTTATTCCTTTTCTTCATGACCAAATTTGAATTAATAGTTGACCTTTGTTCAGCAATTCAATTCATTTACCCCTCACCCTTCTAATCCAGTAAGCTCTGCAGAATGTCTTGTTTGTCAAATTCTGTCATGTATATTCTATATCTGGACTTATGGGGTCTGCTGAGGATCATGTTAGACACAGGTAAAGACAGAACAAGCCAGAGAATGAGAAGGAGCCAGAAAATTAGAACAGATTGCTAGTAACTTTGAAGTCAGGCAGAGCAATTCAGAACAAGCCGAGAAGCAAGATTGAATCAGTCAGCTTGGAGAAGAGTTTGAGCCAGAACAGCTGAGTTGAATCAGCCAGTTAGCGACCAGAAAGAACTAGAAAGGGTGAACTTATTCAGCAGCAAGTCTCAGAGGCTGAAAACATTCTAGGCCTAGTCTAGGCCTAGGTAAGATTGTACAGAAGCTTCCAGAGCTGGGCCAAGATTAGGTGTAATCCTCGGAGAGGACAATTACAACAGATGAATACAAATTACTTTTACACCCTACTTCTGACATCTGACTTCTAGTTAGTTTCAGTATTTTTAGAATAGCCAAGACCAAGGAAGGGGAAAAAACAACGTATTATTCTCATAAGCTGTTCAGAGTATAATTGGTACAGCCATTTTGGAGAGTAATTTGGGGGAAATAACTGCTATATAAACAAATAGAAGAAAACATTTAAAATATACAAACCAGGCTGTTGAGACAACACAGCAAGTAAAGGTAACTGCTGGCAAGCCTGATGATCTGCGTTCCATCCCCAGGACCCATATGATACAAGCTGTTCTCTAACTTCCATCCGTACACTGTGGTATATCTGTGCCACCCTCAACACACATTTAAAAGCACAACCTTATGGCTCTTGAGATATCTACCATAAAGCAAACAGGTACACAAAGAGAAATGCGTTACAAACTATCTGACACTCTGTGGAGAAAAAGAACCAACCAGAATAAGAATATTATTATCAGCTTATTTTGGAATGGAATTGCTTCTCAGTATCCTTGGTGGACTGATTTCTGGACCATCCTCGCAAACACCAGAATTGACAAATGCTCTAGTCTCCTCCAAAATGGAGGAGAATTGTTGCATATGCATATAACCCATTCACATTTCCTATGTATTTTAAAAGATTTTGTGTATCTGTTTTGCCTGCATGCATGTTATGTGTACCATATGTAAGCTTAGTACTTATAGAACAGAACAAAGTCTCAGGTCCTTTGGAACTAGAGCTATGAATGTTATGTGAGACACTATGTGGGTGCTGGGAACTGGCTTGCATCCTCTACAAGAGCAGTTAATGCATCTAATTATTAAGTTATTCTTCTAACCTCTTTCCATTGTATTTTAAATCACATTTAGATGATTTACAAGACCTAACCCAACACAATGCTATGCAAGGGCTGTAAATGACATGTAAAGTTGTTTAGGAATGATAACTAGGGGGAAACAAATTTAATGCCATTTGTTTAATGTATTTTTGCTCCATGGTTGGTTGAATCCATGCATACAGAGCTCACAGATGCTAAGGTCCAACTGAATTATCTAGAATTTAAAGGTCGGAGGTAGATTTGTACATTTAAACCTCAATACATCTCTCAAAATTTTTAACTAAAAAGCAAGCTTCAGGGTGAATATAAAAGGTACCAAAAATGTTTAAATTATAGGAATTACGTGTGTGTGTGTGTGTGTGTGTGTGTGTATTCACTGGGTATATAAACATCTTGGTTTAGGGGTAAAGATTTAGAAGTAGAAAAGCAATATTGCTGTTTTCTAGGAAAAGTCTAGAATTGGTGACTCAAAATCAATTTTAGCCAATTTGAAATATATAGATGAACTTATTCCTTATGGAGAAAGTATTTGTTTTATCAAAGCAGAATCTTTGTATGCTACACAAGCTGGGATCCAAATCCTGTTTGAGTCTCTTGAGTGTCAGTATTACAAGATCTGCCATACTTGATTCTTTATTTCTAGAAATAATTTGAAAACCTTTCATGCTAAAAGTGAATGTTACATGTGTAAACATGTGTTTTGTATGTGCATGTATGTATGTGTGTATATATATACACATACATACATACATACATACATACATGCAATGTGGGACATATTTTTTAATCTGTCACCTTTAGTAAGTTTTGCTAACATAAGGATACATATTCCAGAGTTTTGATTTTTATGTGGGTTCTTAGGATTGAACTTGTGTCCTCATGTTTACTGACTGTGGTAGTCTGATTAAGAATGGCCCTTACAGGCTCATCTATTTGAATGATTAGTCATTAGGGAATGGCACTATTTGAAAGAATAAGGAGGAGAGGCTTGGTTTTGTTAGAAGTGTTACTAGGGGTGGACTTGGAAGTTTCAAAAACCTAGGCCAAGACTCTCTTTCTCTTGTTTATGGATCAGGATGTAGCTCTCTGCTACTGCTCCAGTGTCTGCCTGTCTGCATGCTGCTATTTTCTCTGCCATGATGACAATGAACCAAACTTCTGAAACTGTAAACAAGGCCCCAATGAAATGACTTTTTTTTTTTTTTTTAAATAATGGTTGCCTTAGTCATGGTGTCTCTTCACAGTAATAGACCAGTGACTAAGACTGAGTGATCTAATTCTAAATCCCCCACATTCTGCTTTTTTACAATGATGAGAAGATTAGTGGATTTCAAAATAGATTTTTATTATAATGTCTTCTGGGGATAACTAATACACATGATATTTATAGTAGTGTTGTGAATAAATGTTAACATACAAGCCAAAAAAAAAAAAAGAGTTGAAAATGCTATGAAACAATAAAGCATCAAAATAATTAAAGCTTGTACAGATGCTGACGAGGATGTGGAGAAAGAGGAACACTCCTCCATTGCCAGTGGGATCGCAAGCTGGTACAACCACTCTGGAAATCAGTCTGGCGGTTCCTCAGAAAATTGGACATAGTGCTACCTGAGGATCCAGCTATACCACTCCTGGGCATATACTCAGAAGATGTTCCAACATGTAATAAGGATACATGCTCCACTGTGTTCACAGCAGCCATATTTATAATAGCTAGAAGCTGGAAACAACCCAAATGTCCCTCAATAGAGGAACGAATACAGAAAATGTGGTACATTTACACAATGGACTACTACTCAACTATTAAAAACAATTGAGTTCATGAAATTTGCAGGCAAATGGATGGATCTAGAAAAACATCATCCTGAGTGAGGTAGTTCAGTCACAAAATACCACATGTGGTATGTACTTACTGATAAGTGGATATTAGGCAAAGAGCGTGGAATACCCATCATAAAACTCACGGATCATATGAAGCTCAAGAGGAGGGAAGATCAAAGAGTGGATGCTTCAGTCCTACTAGGAAGGGGGAAGATAATAAGGGAATTAGAGGGTGGGAAAGACTTGGGAGGAAGAGAAGAGGGAAAGGGGGAAAAGAGGGTAAGAATCAGATATTGGAGGAGATGGAGGAGATGTACAGAGGGTCAGGAAATTGAACCGAGGTATGTAGCAATGGGGGATGGGGATTGGGGATAGCAACCAGAAAGTCCCAGATGCCAGGAAAGCAAGAGCTTCACAGGATCCTATGAAATTCAGTTCTATCTGGTCTCACCAATTCCCTTCCACATGTGGTTTTATATTTTAGTAGTGCCACCATTACTGTCAGCAGTGTTGGGGCCACACAGGCGTAGCTCAAGTCTCTGTTCCACATAGCATAGACTCTCTGAAGTTGTATACTATTTTAGGAAACACAATTCATGAATATTGAAAATTAAATAAAATGGTTCTATGGTTGAACAAACCAGAAAATATTATTTATGTCCTTCAACTCTTGATAGCACAAGAAGTCCCTCAATAGTGAAATCTATTTTTACATACTGTTCTCCAAATTTATTTTCCCCAATATGTTATTGGCATCTTACCAGTGTAAGAAATTTATGTTTTCTTTGGAATAATCTGATATAGTCAACAATTCCATGTTTGAAATGCTTTCATAGGGCAACTAGTGCTAGTCAAGACACAGCCATGAAGAATACCTACAGCTTGGCAGATGGGGAGTGATATCAATTCTAATTGGCACAAACATAGGCAACATAGCCAGAGTAATATTACAGGATAGGTCTATGTCCTACTTCAAGAATAACCTGCAACAATTAAGAATTTTTAACAGGGAAAGTATCTAAAAAATCTGCTATCTGGAATGTTGGACCCTCACAACCAAGAACTGTTACATTTGAGAAAGATATTCAAAAGGAGCCAAAGTGTGAGGCAATATAGACTGTATTAAGTTTAAAATTGTGTGCCCCTCCAAAGAATAGCAATTCTTCAAAAATAAATCTGAACTGCATTGTTAAAGTTTCCCTTTTCAAGATACCAACAACTTGATTATAAAACATGTTGTCAGAAGCCACTTGCTTGCTAAACTTAAAATGAACAAAAGGGGGGGGGGAAGACCATTCTTATCTATGTACCAAAGTTAGTAAGTTTCCGCGCATTGCTTTTAGGAAAACATTTTAGAACTTGATGCTAATTAGTGCACATATAAATACATTGCTAGTATGCCTTGCTGTCTAAGTTCCCACTTGCAGATAGGGATTTCTACTGTATACCCAATGGCAGACATAACCAAATTTAAGTCTTGGGGTATAGGAGATTAAGAAATTATTAAAACATTAGAATAACAACATGTAATTTTGAGAGTGATATTTGAGGTAAATCATTAGGATCAATCAGTATTTTGATAAATATCAGATAATACCAAAGACCCAGAAACGCATTACACAAAATAATAAATCTAGTTACATAAGTGTAGTATGCTCAGGCCTGCCTGTGATGTGTTCTAATGGTAAAATGATATTAAATTTATAATACTGAGCATAAAAGGTAAAATATTTCATTACTAATTATATTTTAATTACACAGTGAAATGATATTTTGGATAGACTATCATTTAATAATGATCAAAATTAATCTAACCTAATTTTCACACTATATTTCTGTTAAGTGGCCTTGAGCCCAGAGGTTTACGGTGCATTCAGAAACCATAGCACAGCACAGGCAAGGCTACAGAGGACAGTAGGATCCATCCATCCATCCATCCATCCTTCCTTCCTTCCTTCCTTCCTTCCTTCCTTCCTTCCTTCCTTCCTTCCTTCCTTCCTTCCTCTTCTCTCTCTCTCTCCCCCCTCCTTCCCCCCTCTCCCTTCCCCCCCCCCCCCAGTGTTGGAAATAGGACCCAAGGCTTTGTGCATACTAGTACAGCCCTCTCTCCCACTGAGTCATAGCCCAAACCTCAGATAGGGCATTCCTGAGTGCTTACAACTCCTTTCTTAAAAGTGAACCTCTGAAAATTTTTAGGTGAGCTATTTTGGGTTCTTAAACATTACTCTAGAAACATTTAAGACGAAAAGAAAGTCATAGAGATGAGTCCAATTTGGGGTTTAAGAAGGTAGAGGCATTCTCCAAGCCACCAAAATTACAAGGGCCCTTCAGTACAGAGTAGAGTCACATAACCAATAGCTGATAATGGGGGGGGGTGTCAGGGGGAGAGAGAGGGGGGGGGAACGGGGGGGGGAGAGAGAGAGAGAGAGAGAGAGAGAGAGAGAGAGAGAGAGAGAGAGAGAGAGAGAGAACAGATTCTAAGGATCTCAAGAGCAGTCCCTCAGACAGAAACAGAAACATGATCCTAAGAAACATGTTCTATGTATCTCAGTGGCCTTTGGTGGAGATCATATAGCACTGTTTCTGAGGCATGCCAAACTCAATTTCTACTCATTTTCCAAAAAGTGAAATTTAGAGAAGTGAAGTAAGGCGAAGGCCAGGTATGGCTGATCAAGTTAGCTATTTATTATTATTTTTCATCGGCTCACAGTTGTGAACAGCAGAAAGAAGAAATAAGAAGCCAAAGCACAATGGCTTCTTCACAGTGAGATGACACCTCAATCAAGCAGTCTATCCAATAGTGAAAGGAGCATCCAGGTAAAAATCTTTTGTGTAAAGCTAATCCCTGGAAAGGAATGATCTAAAGACAAGAATCTATACAGGAAGAAGAAGAATCATGTTTATAAAATAAAAGAACATCACTAAACAAGTAATTGTGAGCATCACTTATGAGGCTTAAGAAACATGTAACACAAATGGGTACATTTAAAATTTAAAACATGTCTAGCATTGGATACAAAGAGACAATAAATTAGTGAGTTATAAAAATCAAACTGAAATAAATGTTCAAGGACAGTACAGATGGACAAAGGTGAGATGCCACAATTTTGTTAAAAACAATTTCTACTAGGTGTGGTAGTACACACCTTGAATCCCAGTTCTTGGGAGGCAGAGGCAGGGAGAGCTCTACAAAGCTAGCTCAAGACTAGGCAGGGCTATATAGCAAGATCCTATGCCAAAATAGATTTTTTTCCTTCCTTCTTCTTATAAATAAAGACAAACAAGGCTCTGCGGCTTGAAAGATTCCTTACAGTACTAAGAAAGGAAAACAAAATATTTTGAAGCTTGGTGGATTTCATGCATATAAAAAAATAAACATACAATTAACACTAAGTGCCAACTTCTCATATAAACAGAGTATCATGCATTAACTTCAAGGGCAATAGAGGACACCAAGCTTATTTTATATATACCTAAGTAATAAAAAGCATCTTTAAATGAAAGTTAAAAGAGGAAAACAAATTTGAAAATCCAATAAAGCAAGTATTAAAATTAGTGTCTAGTATACTGTGTTTAAAGAAAGATTTAAATCTTAATAGTAATGTAAAAGATGAGGGAGACAGGAAGGAGACATGTATACTTATAAATAATTTATACAGGAAAGCAATCATCACTCATCATAGAATTCTTCTCATATTTTTTTCTGTTAGTGTGTATGTGTGTGTTTAAAAATCAACTCTTACAACCCATTCTTAATTTTGTTTAGTTTTATCTGATCTCACCCAATTCCCTTCTTCCTGCAGTTTTCAATTCTTGTAGTGTGACTATTACTGTCAGCAGTGCTGAGGCCCACAGGCAGCATCTGAACTGAAGCAGCCACACTCCTTGTATGTGCAGATAAAAGCATAAATTGTGTACCTAGGCTCCTTTCCATCTCTTTATGTCACAGCCAGCTGTTTGCCAAATGGACAGTGCATTTAAATAACCCTCCCACTAGAGCATTCAGGAAAGATGTGCAATGGGCTGGGCCAAATAAACAGTACAACACAGTGCTGTAGAAGTGTTTTCTCCTTAGTCACCATCAATAGTGAACCTTTGAAACAAAGACATGATTTCAGACCTTCCTATGAAAAGTCTCCAGTGTGTCTAGGTATCAGAGAACCATAAAGAAATCTTGACATATTTAAAAATCACCAATTAAGCATTTTCTAAAACATAAAAGATACCTTCAAATATTGTAAAAAGCTACTGTCAACAATAAAACTAAATCGCAATAGACTAGTTTTCAACAACTCAGGATTTTGTTGACAGTTAATGTTTGCCTTAAAATGACAAGCGTTTTTTTTTTTTTTTTTTTAAACCAATTACTATTTTGGAAATACTCTGGAACACTGAATATTTTACATAATTTACATTCACTTTTTAAAAATTATTCTTGAGAAATGAGCACCTAATTTTACAAAACAGAACAAATCTAATTTCTAAGTTATCAGGTAGCACCAGCACCACATTACCAAGATATGTTATATAAGCCCATGATTAGAACACTATGTCTAAACATACTAGCTCCTTAAGGTAAGAAACAACAGAATGCTTCAAGTTAAGTATGGTCACAAGTAATTTCAAAAACATCAACAACTAAGTGATGATCATGTCTGAGGTATGTATTTCAGATGTACATTTTAAGTCTGCAGACTATTGATTCAACCAATCTCCGAGGCTGTATTAGATTTTCTCTAAATTAAATGACAATGAGACAGGGATTTACAGATTGTTTTATAGTTCTTATTTTTAAAGTTTAGAAATTAGCACAATAGAACTAATTTAGTATTTAAGTACAATTTAAATTTAATGATTAAACTACATAAAAATAGTAATTACTTACTTTTGAGGCCCATGGCTGAAGACAATTGGCGTAGCATCGAACAAGAAAAGCCATTTCCTTGGATGGAGGGGTAGTTTCTCTTTTAAACCAGAGAGAACCACACTGACGAGTATGTTGACAAAATTCTGCTAAGTTTCTTTTTACAATCCACACACCATTATTGCTATATAAATGTAGCTCCTCCAATCCTCTTTACAAACAAAAATCAGAAGCTTTCAGAAGCAGAATACTGTTCTAAGTAAAAGAATTAGCTTTAAATGCCACTTTACAAGCAAGTAACATCAAATAAAGATGTCTGGATTTTAGGCTCAGCACACAGTTACAAGCATCCCCAGGCACCTGACACAGACATACACACTGGCAGCAAAGAGACTAATGCCGTATCTATCAGTCAAAGCAAGTAGGCAACATGCATGAAATCTATGTTCCTGGAATCCGTGAAACCTTCCTCTGTAATATAGCTGTTTTTCCATCAACTTATTTCCTTCTGAAGAGCAAATACTGCAGAGTCTTCTGCATCAGAGGCAAAGCAAATGCTGTGTCCTGAAGACTACAGTCTCTTCTTTAAATATCCTTAAATGATAGAGGTTAAAAAAGCAAACCAAACCAAACCAAAAGACAAAACAAAAAATCCACCATATACATACATCATTCCAACCACAGAGCAAATGGAGGCAGGAGACAAATGCTCTAACAGGTTTGTCCTGTATAATGTCTGAGAACATCCAGAATTCAAAGCAACCTTTTCTTCTCCCAAGCAGTTTCACAGCTCTGCAATACAGCTTCTGATTCCAGGCACTAGTAAGAAAGCACTGATGATCTAAGTCTGCCCTTTCTGGGTAACATTATATACGATGCAGCACAAAAACCACTACATCTTTTGTGAATGCAAGAGTCTGTCAGTGTCTTAATTCCTACTGTCCTTGCCTGCTTCACAGCAGCTCCCTAAGGAGAAGCTCCTATTGATTCTATGCCCTGCAGTAAGATGAAATATCTAATAAGAAGGAAAGAGAGTGGGAGGAGAATAGAGCTAAAAGGATGACATCACCTGTGCAGAAAGCCTTCACAAACTGCATTAGATCAATTGGCTACTGTATCTGCAGATGTAGCCCAAGAGCAATTTACTGAAAACAACACACACACACACACACACACACACACACACACACACACACACACACACACACACGACCTTCTGTAAGACACGCTGGCAAGCTAAACCCTGTAAGAAAAAAAAAAACCTGGCTAATGTATCCATCTGTTTTATAGTTTTCAAAATTCTGTACACTGATATTTAGTTGTATTTGAGAAGCCTCTTTTCTAATATTATTTAAATTTAACACAGAATTGTTATCTCGGGAAAATAATTTGCTGTAGTAAGATACTAGTGAATTTTAAATACATGGGCAGTCTGGTTCAGAGACGTCACATCAAAGGAATGTTAATACCATAAATTTATGGGTTTATGCATACAACTTGCTATTTATTGAATGTTCTGAAGGTTAAATCTTCAAACCCACATTGAGTTAGCATTCAGAATAAAAACAGGTGCTAAGATTTATATGTATTTTTAAACAAAACCAAGATTTTGATGTAAACAGATTTAAATAAAAACAATCCTTTTGCAAGGGAGAAAAATCCATGCAGGCACAATGTATATTAATTCCTTTGAGGAAGAATAATCTATACAACATAGTACTTCACTGCAGCCCAATGTGCAATTCCTAGAAAGAAAGCTAGCAAAGCACAAAATGAATCAGAAAAGGAAACAATTAAACCAGTCTCTGATAAGAACATGGACTAAAAGGAAACTGTCATATCTTTCCGTAAAACTTTACAGAGAAAAAATTTGCCACACCCGCTGCAGTAAGAGAAGCACCAACCCTTTCCTTTATGCTTCTGCTACAGAAACCCTTTCCTTTATGCTTGTGCTTATCCACCTGCTTAGCACTTCATCTCCCACTAGTGCCCCCCAATGGCTAAAGTACAGTTGGTAAATCTTCAGGCAGCAAAATTGTGAGACTAGTCTTCAATGAGTAAAGTGACAGAACTATTTCCCTCTATTTAGATAATACTTTTGAAGACAGGGAATGTGCAACACACAAGGAGATTATTATCTGAGAAACAGGTATTGTAAGATTCTGCTTACTGCTGAAAATATACCTTGTTAACATACATGTACATGTGTGTGCGCGCGCGCGCACACACACACACACACACACACACACACACACACACGTTCCTTGATTACCTCTGGCAAAGTCTTTTACTTTACAAGCGATGCTATGTTCCTAATCTGAATTGTGTTGCTTCTTATACAACTAGAATTTAATGTATATGCTATTATTTTGAACACATATTCCATGTTTACAAAATACAATTTATTTTACATGAATTGTCTATGAATTGTTTTAGTCAAAACCCTGTGGACTGCTTCATTAAAAAATCCAGCCCTTTCCCACAAAACTCACACTGAAATATAAAATTTGTTCTCACAAATTCAAATAAGTACTAGGTCACTAAATATAAATCATATAATATTTGTAGAGATTGATTTTCAAGAACTATTTTTCCAATTTAATGAATATAAACTAAATTCGAATTTCAAAAATGCAACTTTAAAGACAAATGAAAAGCACTCACTTTTTAAATATAAAAATGTGAATAAAGATAATTTTGGGCTGAAGATACATTTCCTAAAGAAATGTACTAAATACAAAAATTAGTAACCAGACTCTAGAATTATTTTAATTATAATGCCATTCTGTAATTATATTTATGCATGTACTGGTAGGATAAATGACAGCCAACCAAAACCAGTGTCTGCAGTGCTCCTCGTTCCTTTTTATAAATCATGCTGATACCTTTGACACAAAGAAAGACTTCAAGCTGGGCAAAAAGACAGTCATCTCTTAACTGCTGCTCTGGGAGTGAACTGCAAGCCACTAACACCATATGTCAGACCTACTGGAGTACACATCAACCCCAATAAAGGATCAAAACAATTCTTTCTCTCCTCCTTATTCCCCAGTTTGGCTGGCTTATAAGTAAAGATGACATCATCACATTCTACCAATTATTTTACAGTATTTGCTATTCCAGAAACCAGTATGGTGAACCTATCATGGGAAACCTCCTGAGATAACAATACCAGAAGGAAGCAAGAGGCAAAACTATACTCAGTATGTAGACCCTAAAAGCAGTTTATACTCCCTTCCATTGTCTCTTCACATTCAATAACTAATCTTTTAACTAATTACTGGTATAAACTAAGCCAGTAATTTGTTAAATAACCAAAATGAATTACAAGACAAATCAATTCTTTTTCATGGGCATCACGTTTAGAATTATCATGATCTCACATCAACATCAAGTGAAGTCAGCACAGTGAGGGAAAGAGTCCTGATTCACAGCCTAGAATCATCATTACAGGCTATGCACTGAAGAACACACTTTCCTGCATACAAAATACCAGTATGCTCAGCCATACAAACAAAATCTTTAGTTTAAAAGGGGCATTTGACTACTATGAGATAAAAGAAAATTAAGAAAAATTACAAAACAGTTTTTATAAATATATAAATGATCTGGTTACTAAAATTTGTTATCTGAATATATAATTTACAACTATAAACTGGAGTATCGGAAATTATACTGCATAGAAAACCAAAGATAAGGTTCTAATAGTTAATAATGTACTCGCTCTCCGCCACCCCATCTGCACAGTGAAAAAGTACAGGCCCAATTTAGGGATGCCAAATGCTAAAAGAGAATAACAAAAGTATTTTACAAAATAAAATGGTCAGACATTTCTGTAAGCAGTTGGTCTTTGAAATATAAACTGTAAAACACATTGATTTCTGTAGAAAATCCTACTGAAGTAGTTTAATTCTGAAAAGTAAATTGATAATGCTATAGTAATAATCATGCCATGCAGTGACAGCACACCAGCTTCTGTAAAGAAACACAGAGTCCCACCCTTTCTTTCCCTTAATTCAGAGAAATGAATCTGTAGCTATCAAACACAGTTCACTCTAATTAGTGTTGCCCCTTAGTATTTTCTTACTAAGCTAGTCCTATCTACTCCTCATCATTCCTAAAGAAAAAGAGTATCAAAGCTTTCCTTCTATTCTTTGTAAGAAATTATTCTAGCATTCTGTGATGTATTCACTGATTGCTTGCATGCTATCAAAAATCTTTGTCAAAACCACTTGAAGTCCATATGTACTATGAAAGATGATATATCCTTAGGGAGTGATTGAGAAAGAAAGAGCAAGGGGAGAGAGGAAAGCTGTTATCATCAGCGATAGTGATGTAAGCTTCTATAATTAGAATCAGTGAAACTGAAGGAACAATAAAAGGCTTCTACTTTGCCCTACCCAAAGTACCAGGCCTTTTCTATATACATAGAAAGGAACATATTTTGCACAAAGAAGTCAGACAAATAAATAATATTATGAATACAGTTTTAAGATAGTATTTCTTTAAAAAAAACAAAACCTAATAATTTAAAAATCCACAAACAAGAAAATCAAATCTCATTTTAAAAATAAACTGTCAAGAATACTTTATCTGAACTGGATCATACTATTACCTCTAATTTAAACACATCATTTTCTAGTACTGTGAAAATTGAATACAGAACATAGTTTTTAGTGAACAGAGAACAGATCAATTTGAAACGCAGTAATGTTATTTTGTTTGCCATTTAAGGAGCTGTTATACGTGTCTACCTGAAATGCTGTCAAAAATTTTCCTTAGCCTGCTGACATACATTAAAACCGGAATTAAACAATTATTGAAAAAGCTTTCTTTGGCAATTGCTGTGCAAACAGTCACAAGTACGATAATCTTTCTCATTCTGGGTCCCTGGACACATCCACATGAGTTAGTTTCATCCTTAGGGAAACACAAACTATCCCAGAAGAAACAGCATACCTGGCTGTCTTCCTCCCAACATTAAAGTTTATGTATACTGAATAATAAAAACAATTAAAAATATGACTACCGTACTAGTAACATTTATGTAGAAAGTTATTTTCATACCTTTAACCCAGCAATTTAATTTCTATGCATTAATCCTAAGGAAATAACCAGTCATTTATTAATTTATACAGAAAAGTTGTTTGTTAACAAAAGAAAAACCAGAAGAGGCAAACATAGCAAAGTATGAATATTAAAGTATCTTGGAAATTTTCAGTTGACAAAAAATTTAAAAGGCAAGATATATAAGCAGTCATCATCATCCAATACAAAGGTTTGTATTAATAAATGTTCATTTGAAAGTCACTTTCCCAGCACTACCTTGGCTCTGAGGACCTTTCCTTACTTTCCTTAATATTCTTCTATGCGTTACATTTCTATAAGAAGCATATATTTCACCAAAAACTTTAACAACTCTTAAAATGACATTTCTCCCACTTAATATCAATTTCACTTATTTGTGGACTCACAGCCATAGAGTTTATTATAAGAATCTATCAAGAACTATGTTACTTTCCAGAGTGAACCAGATTCTATTAGGAAATATAGATAGTAGTGACAGAGAGAGAGAGGGGTGGGGTGGGGAGAGGCAGGCAGGGAGGGAGAATATCCTTGAAAAAATTAAAAGTAGAAAGCACCAGGAAAATATCAACACTTACAGAACAATGGAGAAGGTAAAAAATGTAAAAGTCTTTAATAAAACACCAATGAATAACAAATGACCTTCTCTATCGAGAGGCTTGAGATCAAGTTAAGACCACACTGGTACATCATAATGAGACTACCTAGTAAAAGAAAGTTAATTTCATAACTAAAGTACCTAAGCACCAACTAATTTCTAAACTTCTAAAACAAGGTCCAGATCTGTAATTGACCCAGTCACATTTCTATAAAAATGACTTAGCATTGATAATATCTGGTATTTCAGAGATTCATTTCCAGTCAAAGGTACATTAAGTGTTTACTTTGATAAAAATCAAGACGTTTCATGTATATTGTTGGTTCAGGCTTACTCTTGGAATTTAACTCAGGGTAATACCAGTATTAAAAATTGAACAACACATATAAAAATGTTCACTAATATACTTTATTTGAAACGAAGCAACTGGACTGAGGAGCTGACTCAATGGGAAAAGTATCTGCTATGCAAGCAAGAAGACTGAGCTTTGATTCTCAATGCAGTATTGTATATCTCTAACTCCAGTACTTCTACACTGAGATGGAAAGGAGGGACAAGAAGTTTCAGAAGCTTGAAGGGGGCCAGCTATCCTGGTATATGCAAAGATGAACAAAAAAGTAGTGTGTCTGAGAGGACTGGCAGTGGAGATTGTCTTCTGAGCCACAGAGATGCTGTGACACATATGTGCCTACACACAAACATTTAAATATAAAAATAAAATAGCAAAGCAATTAATCTTATGTAAAAAATGAAAAAGAGCGCAGGATTGAATTTATGACTTGCATATATCAGGCATGTTCTTTACCAATGAACTACATTCACAAATTTAATAAGTTGGTAATTCAGTTTTCTCAATGGAGCAGAACTATATGGGCAACTGTATCAGACATATGTAATGTACTATGGACCAACAAAGGGAAGTACAATCCACAAGGAAATGTCAGAGGTTTTTCTAGCTTTCCAGAAAAAAAGAGCAGGCTGAAGGAAGGAAGGAAGGAAGGAAGGAAGGAAGGAAGGAAGGAAGGAAGGAAGGAAGGAAGGAAGGAAGGAAGAATAGAGTCGGGACAGAAAGGTATAATGGTAAACTGCTGTCACATAAGAAAGGGACTTCAATCTAAACTGTAAGACATTTAGGTTAAACAACTGGCCTTGTTAACTACTATACGAAAGGAAGGATGTATGTATGTATGCATGTATGTATGTATTTAATTTATGTAAGACAAAGTCTCACTCTGTAAATCATGATGTCCTGGAGCTTGTAGTGAGTCTTTCTGGCTCTGCCTTCTGAATGCTGGGATTAAAGGTGTACACAATCCAGTTCAGTCAAGGTTTATTTCTGTGCTTTCAACTACAAGGGCAAATGCAGTCTGAAAACAATTCTAGTAATACACAATCTACAAGTTTTATTTATTTTTTGGTTTTTTGGTTTTTTGAGACAGGATTTCTCTGTATAACCCTGGCCGTCCTGGAACTCACTCTAGACCAGGCTGGCCTCGAACTCAGAAATCCGCCTGCCTCTGCCTCCCAAGTGCTGGAATTAAAGACATGCGCCACCACTGCCCGGCTAATCTACAAGTTTAAATAGTGCATCCTTCTGAATAGCATTATGTAGATCCTGTTGTCTTGCTCCTTCTAACCTGGGACTAGAATCATCTCTGTTTGGAAATTTACTCTGTGTACTATCTACCAAAAGCTCAAGTTTAAGTGTTCTAAAAACAAGTATGTGTGTGTGTGTGTGTGTGTGTGTCTGTGTGTGTGAATGTGTATGAGTATTTTGAGATGTATGCATGTGCACCATGTACATGCCTAGTATCTTTGAAAGGCATCAGATCTCCTTGACCTGGAATTATGAACAGTTGTGAGCCTCCATGTGGGTGCTGGGAGCTGAACCTGGGCCCTAGAAGAGCAGCTAGTACTCTTAGCCACTGAACAATTTCTCTAGTCCCTTAAGTTTGCACTCATGGACACAGCTCATTGAATTTAGGCCATCAGGCTTGGTGCCAAGCATCTTTACCTGCAGAGCCATGTCACCATGCTCAAATTCAAAAAATTCCTACTCTGAGGTTGCTAGTATCTTTAGAAATGAGTCTTTTACCTGTGAAATAGGGAAAGGCAAAGAGCATTTTGTACTGTTTCACTGGCACATATCAAATTAAAAAAAAGGCACAGTAATATTCAGGTTAAAATGAAGAAGGCAATAAACTTGAAGAAGAAAGACATGCATCCAAATGATGGCAATGTGGTACACGGAAGCAACAGGCCTAATTCAAGACTTCTGCAGAGGATCCTCTGAAATGAATGACACCAAACCATTCATTGCAAATAAGGGATGGCTATGAGCATTTAGAATTCAGTCTGAACCAAAAAATACAAAAATGGCAGTGTCTGCAAATAAAGAAGCTGCTGCCATATTTTACTTAGCAAGAGCAGATACTTAATCAAGCTAACCTGAACTTATATTTTCGTTCTCATTCATTAGCTTACTTGATTTTATTTAACATACTTATGACAGTGATTGCAACTACTGAATGTTTGACGGATTACCACACACTAGGCAAAGTCCTTTAATAAACCTGTAAGTTATCAATCTAAACATACCACTACCCCCAGAACTATAACACCACCAACAAACCCACAAATCAAAGACACTCAAGACCAAAATAAAGCTCATACAACTTGAACAAAGACACACAAAGCTAAGTAAACTTACCTAAGAACAGGTGCTGTTATTATGACAGGCACGGTATCTCTGAGGATACAATGAGGCTCTCATTATTAAGGAAGAGCAATGTAATGTAGAGAGTAAACATACACATTTGACAGGATTTTCTAAAATGCACAGGTACATGCTCCATGTTTCCAAAAAGAAAATGATACAGAATTGAGTCCTGAGAATGAATAAGTTTTAGGTAAAACAATAAATTTAAACCAAAATGAAGAATACAAGAGATTTATATAAAAACATAGCCTGTTTAAGGACCAAAAATGTGGCATGGTCAAAAAGTAGGAGATACATAGAAAAACAAAGTACAAAACTGGAAATGTGAGGACCTGTGCTGGTCAATCTGGTAGCTGCAATCTATCTATATAGTTACTTAAACTGATTCCAAACTAAATAAAGTTAAAACTTTAAGACACTGAGTTACATTAGCCACATTTTAAGTAATTAGGGACCATATGTGGGTGGCTGTTACCCATCTGGGCAGTACCAACATAAGGCACCTGAACCATCATAGCAAGTTGCACTGCACAGGCTGGTCTAGACTTTGGATGTCCTTACGTGCTGGATCACTGCACCTTCTCTGACAGATTGTGATAAACTACCACCCATAAATAAATAAATAAATAAATAAATAAATAAATAAATAAATAAATAAAAGATAAAATTAAATTAAAACAAGGATATTGTTAGAGCTCCATCTAAAACTTAAAAAAGCAAAATGAATGGACCAGATGGTGGTAGGAAGAAGAACAAGCCTACCAAAAGGAGAACCAGTTCTGAACAGATTCTAAAATCAAATACAAAAATGACTAAGTACATTTGTCTTGATAAAGAGATTATATAATACTTCTCATCTTAAGAAATATTCCAAATCTAGATGAAAACAGTTTGTGCAGTGGGCTTGTGTGATGCTGTAACAGTCCTATGAGGAAAATTAAGGCAGGAGCAAGAGGATAGTGAGTTAAAAAATAACCCAAATCATATATTGCAAGACCTCTCACAACAAAAGAGTAGTGAACACTTAGAGAAATGACACAGGAAAACTGAAACACACATTTTAAATAACTGATGGGAAAAAGCCTACAGGTAGCAAGAATTAGGCACCAGGTATACTTATATCCCAAGTACCCCGGCAGAAGCCCAGTGAACAGGCAGGTAAGGAGTCAGCACCACGGCTTTAATGGCAAAGCAACCAAAGCACAATGTGACTACTAAAGGAGGAAGGACTGTAGGCAGCCAGCTTATCTAGAGATGCTGGACTCTCTCTACATGGCTTAATTACAGATTCTACTCTCTAATTTTTTTTTAACCAAACAGCTTTGTGCTATTTCTAAATACTAAATACATCTTCCTCAAAGGTCCATGATCAGAGAAGATTTTACAATGTCCAAAATAGCTATAAAGTATGAAAATGTTTTAATTATTCCTACAGCAACAAGATTACTTAAAATCTTAAAACAACAATGTACACAGGTATTAGAGTTTCTGAAGAAAGAGGAACAAGTTACTTTTTCTCTTAGACCAAGGGAAAGAATATAACAAATATAAAGAATATAACAAAGAATGGAGAGTGTGTGTGTGGGGGCATCCTTGGTTTTGTTTTGTTTTAAATATGTTAAATGTAGCATTTAATATATAATCTAGTCACCTCTCCTGGGTATTAACTTAAGGAAGCTGAAAATAAATGTCTCAAAATGATGTATACTCAAACATTCATAACTGTGCTACACTGAAACAAATACTTAACCAACTGGTAGAAAAATGAAACAAACTATACCATACTGAAACAATGGAGTACTGCTCAGCAAAGAAGTGAAGCTAAGCACTACATTCTTTTTACATTATATTCACACTGAGGTTATGCCTTCCATTGGGAGGAATGAATATGATCACAGCACAGTTATACATTAAAACTATTTTTTTATAGTTAATAGTGAAACATTCCAAATGAGTAAGCCATCTTTTTCAGTCATTCTGTCTTTCAGTGGGTGAACCTATGTACACACACATGAAGAGTACTGAGGATTAAATTCAGGGCCTTAGTGCATGCTAGGAAAGCACTTTTGCAAATCTTTAGCACACTAGTAAGAAAGATTTGATGGTTGTAAACTGAAGAAGAGACTAGCAAAGATGCAGGTGGATGGATCTCTGTAAGTTTGAGACCAGCCTATTATATACACAACAAAGTTCCAGACCAGCTAGAGCTACTCAGTAAACATAAATATCAAATAAAAGCATTTCTCATTTTGGTCTATGAATTTCACATGAAGAACTTCAGATGGCTGAGAAGCACCTTAAGAAATGTTCAACATCATTAATCATTACGGAAATGCAAATCAAAACAACCCTGAAATTTCACCTCACACCAGTTAAAAGGGCTAAGATTAAAAACTCAGGAGACAGCGGGTGTTGGCCAGGATGTGGAGAAAGAGGAACACTCCTCCACTGCTGGTGGGATTGCAAGCTGGTACAACCACTCTGGAAATCAGTCTGGCAGTTCCTCAGAAAACTGGGCAGTACACTTCAGGAGGACCCTGAAATACCACTCCTGGGGTATTGCATCCCAGAGGATTCCTGGGCATGCAATAAGGACACATGCTCCACTATCTTCATAGCAGCCTTATATATAATATCCAGAAGCTGGAAAGAACCCAGATGTCCCTCAATGGAGGAATGGATACAAAAAAATGTGGTATATTTACACAATGGAATACTACTCAGCAATTTAAAACAATGAATTCATGAAATTCTTAGGCAAATGGTTGGAACTGGAAAATATCATCCTAAGTAAGGTAACCCAATCACAAAAGAACACACATGGAATGCAGTCACTGATAAGTGGATATTAGCTCAGAAGCTCTGAATACCAAAGACACAATTCACATATCAAATGACTCACAAGAAGAAGGAAGAAGGCCCTAGTCCTGAAAAGGCTTGATACAGCAATGTAGGGGATTATCAGAACAGAGAGGTGGAAGGGGGTGATTGGGGAATTGGCTGAGGGAAAAGGGCTTAAGGGACTTATGAGGAGGAGGGAACCAGAGAAAAGGGGAAATCATTTGAAATGTAAATAAAGAATGTATGGGGGGGGGAAGACAAAGAAAATAAAGGACTTTATAGTAGTTATAACACCACTCCTCTGTAAATGCTTTTACAGAAACTAGACCCTCATTTTTCTTTTTTGAAAAACTTGCAGTCTTATAAATTTATTCAAATGAGTTCTTTCAAAGAAGCATCCAAACTTTAATTAAATTTTGGTAATTTTTTGTACAGGAACATATTGTAAGTTGAACATACTTCTCTTCCGTTCATTCTCCCTAAAGCCCCTTTTCTTACCCTTCGCCATTCAATGTCTTTGTTCCCCTAGGCAATTTCACTTCTATTTTAATCATATATACATACACAGTGCATATATCTATATATCCACACATATAATTTTATGTATACATATATAAAATCTAACAATCACAACAGAAAACACGTTTGTCTGTGGCTGGCTTAATTCACTTAATATGATTCTCCAGTTGTACCAATTTTCTGCTAACAATATAACTTTATTCTCATGTGTGCATGTGTGTGTGTGTATTTGTGTGCGTGAATACATGTGTATGTGGTATATGTCGTGTATATGTTGTAGTTAAAAGATACTGTTCTTAGGTACTGTCCATCTTTTTGAACAAACTTTAACTGGCCCAGAACTTGTTAAGTAGGGTAGACTGGCTGGCCAGGAAGCCTTGGAGACCAGGATTTGCCTGTCTCACTGCTGGGGTTACAAGTTTCCATTACTTCTATTACTAACAATTTAAAATGTGGCTTCTAACAACGGAACTCAGGCTACCATGCTTGCAAGGGAAACACTGTATCATGGAGCCATCTGCCTAGCTCTCATTCCACTGTGCACATACACCACACTTCCCTTACCCGTTTCTCTGCTGTTAAATACTAAGTGGTTTCGTACCTATTTTTACTAGTTCTGCAATAAGCACTAGTGTGCAACTGCCTCACTTCTGTGATATGCTGACTTGGAGTTCTTCAGGTCGATACCCAGGAGCAATACAGCTGGCTCAAACAGCAGACCTACTTTGAGTTTTAAATATCTGTCATATCGATTTCTTTAAAAGTTGGATTAGCTCACATTCTTATGAAGACTGTCAATATAGCATTTTCTAAATAGCATGATATCCTTTCTAAGAAAAAAATTATTAATTCAAGATATTCATACACATAAGTATTATGGTAAAAATCCTTCACTAACTAATCTAGTCTTACTGCTAAATCATCAGGTTTGTCTCAGTTGATCAATTAAGTTCTCATGATTTACCAAATTCTTGACAGTACCTAGTGGGAAAACTACCTAACTCAAGCAGCCATATATATATGCAAAATGCCACTTAAAGAGTTATCACCCAACAAAATCCTAAGCACTAGGATTAAACTTCTTGGTTTAATCTATTCAGGAAACCAAAATGTCTAAAGTAATATGGCTTTCTTCAGCACACAGGAAGACTAAAAGCAAATGACTCATCTATGTAAACCATAGCTAGACCTCAAGAGGAAATACAGATTTTCTATGCCTTAATTCATGACGCCAAACCCAAACAAAAATCTGGAGAAAGAACATTAAAGTTGAAACTAAAATATACAAGCAACACACATACATCTAGGAGCCCCCGCCCCATGCACATATAGACATTATAAGTACTCTTTAACTCATCACACAAAAGCCAAATGGTATAAAACAGCCTTTTATTTGACAATGCTAAATCTTGTAATTTTTTCCAGTGATTAATATACTGAGATACATATCTACAATATTTCATAGAAAATCATTTTAAAAAACAAAAACCTAGGAATAAGTTAATGACCAAATATTAGAAGCTCAATGAACAAATAATGACATATTCTTATAATGAGTATTAAATGTACTAGGCATGGTGGTTATGTGTTTATAGTTCTAGCTACTAGGAAGGCCGAGCTGGGGACATCTCTTGAGCCCAGCAGCTTGGGACAAATCTAGGCAACATGATGAGAAACTATCTAAAACAAAACAAAACAAAACAAAACAAAAAAAAAAAAAACAAAACAGAACAAAACAAAACAATGTTATAAAAAAGTTTAAAATTTTATTTTTTAAAGATATACTTTTATATGTGTTTGTGTGTTTTGCCAGCGTGGATGTCTGTGAACCATATATATGCCTGGGTATCACCTGTGTGCTTGGTGCCCAGGGAGACCAGAAGAGGACCCCTTGAACTGGAATTATAGATGGTTTTGAGTCTGGGAATCCAAGTTTGGTTGTCTGCAAAAGCAAACAGTGTTCATAAGCATTCAGCTAAAATCCATCTCCTAAAAATTTATATTTCACATGTTAGAACATAAGGACATCCAGCACAAGAAGGTCTACAGGATTCTAAACAGGGCTGATCAGAAAATATCTTCATCATTGCATTTTATAGTCAAATTGTCCATAGAGTAAGAAACAGAATTCTACAAACTGCAACAGAACAGTGCCATATCACACTGAAGGACATCTTAGTAGGACTACGCAGGCTTCTCAGCATATTTCCAATAGTGTAAGAGATTAGCTGCCAATTGAGAATGTTAGTCCCAGAGAAATTAAGGAGACGTCCAAGACAGGCAGAAGACAAGCCACATTACAAGACAAGCCTCAGAAAAAGTACTTAGGGAAACCCTCCAGTAGTGAAAGACAGATCATTACCACTAGGAAAAACACACAGTGTAAAACTCAGAAGAAACAAAATGAAAAAGATAAAGCAATCCAACATCACCATTCAGTAAAACATACAGATCAATAATAGGAAAAGGAAAGGACAAAGGACTACCGAAATGATGATGGGAGTAGCATACTCAGATGCAGAGCGCCAGGTTAGCATGTACTTGGCCCTAGCTCCAAGATCGCCAGCCTCAAATAAACAATGAGAAGAAAATTAAGAAATGGTAAAAATATGCCTTCATCAATAGTAATCTTGTATATAAATAAATTCTCCAATTAATAGACACAATTGCTACATATTTTTTTTTAAAGGCCCAACGAGATGGGGTCTTTATCAGTAATGACACACAGAGAACTCAGTGATAGGCTAGACAAGACAGTCCATGCAAACAGAATCAAAAGCAGACAGATACAGAGACATTTGTACCTGAAAATAGACTAAGAACTTAGAAATTAATACAGCTGTAACGAGCTAAAGAGACTTAGCCAGCACCAGAGCACTGGAAATAAAAAGGAAAAACATCCCTTAAAACAAATGAAAACAGCAATATAACTATGATACAACAAAAATACTACTAAGAATTTCCTTCCAATCATTACCTACAGCAAAGAACAGAATAGCAAATAATGTAACAATTCACCTCAAAGACATAATAAGTAATATAGAACTAAAAACAAAATTAATGAAAACAAAAAGAAACAGCAAAAATTGGACATAATGCAAGAGGTCAATGAACTAAAGCAGTGGGGAGGGGATGAGAGTACGGGTCTGAGTGTGCGCATGGAGGGGAGGTACAGAACTTGTTTGAGGCAGCTAGATGCCTTGTTTATAGCTATATTTTCCAAGCTAAACAGTTAGTGAGTTTCTGGGAATTTTCCAGTCTCTAGCTACCATTTTACAACAGAAGTACTAAGATTAAAAGATACACCACTCACATGGGTTTACAAGGGGCTTCTAGGGAATTAAATTAAGGTCCTCACGCTTGTTCATTTGTTTGCTTTTTTTCTTCAAATATAAAATCAACAATTTTTTTCTAAAGTGGAGGAGAACAGAAAATTTAAACTACACATACACAGAGAGGGGGGAGGGAGGGAGGAAGAGACAGAGAGAAAGGGGGGGAGAGAGAGAGCGAGAGAGAGTGAGCAAGCGAGAGAGAGAGAGAGCGAGCACACCTTAAAAACTCAGTAAACAGGGATAACAGAGTACCTCAGTGGGCATAACTTTAGTTCAATATTGAAAATTCATTTATAAAATGGTTAGCAAACCAGGTTTGGTGGTGCACAACTTTAATTCCAGGACCACAATCTCTGTGACTTTGAGACCAGCCTGATATATACAGTAATACAGCAGCAAGTGCTCAGATTCCCAGCACTGGGAAGGTGGAGACGGGATAATCTCTAATTTTACTGATTAGCCAAGTTTGCCTACTTGGTGAGTTTCAAATCATTGAGAGATTCTGTCTCCAAAAAAGATAGTTAACAGTAGCTGAGGAACAGCATCTAAGTTTGTCCTCTGGTCTCCACATAGCTACCTTCAAACATATGCATACATGCACATACACATGGGTATGTCTGCACATTCACACACAAATAAGAAAGCTAACAAAATCCACCACATCAGAACAAAGTATAATATCCTAGTTCTTGCTCTTCCCTCTCTGTCCCTTCTCTCCCATTCCCTTCTTCCCTCCTCTCTGAGTACTCACGGCGGGCTTCTTCTCTTCTCCCTCTCTGCCGTTCTCTGTCTCTACTACCCCATCAACTCCCCTTCCCATGCCCTGAACCCTATTCTATACGATAAAATTAAACAAACAAAATGACAAGAAAACCCATCTTATAGTCTTCTCAATAAATCTGGTAAAAATTAACACTGCTTCATGATAAAAGCCTGATAAAGTATATCTAGAAAGATCATAGACTAAGTTAATAAAGGCTATATATAAGGGAGAAATGCACCAACATTATACTGAAAGGAGAAATGCTAAAAGTGTTTCTCTTAGGTATGGTGATGTTCACTTGTATTGCTTATTCAATATAGACTTTCTGGAAATTTTAGCCCAAGAAATTAAAAGGTAATAATAAAAGTATTACAAATAGAAAGGCAAACTACACCTGCTTACAGATACGATTCTCTACATAGAAAAGCCTTAAAAAAAATTAGTGATGTTTCAGAAGTAAATGTGATGGGCATACTTAAAAAAAAAAAAAAAAAAAAAAAAAGCCAAAGAAACCCCAGCAAAAGATTATAAGAACTGAAAAATAAAATTTGGTAAATTTGCAAAATTAAAAAGGTCATCACGCTGGATAGAGAGGTCACTTGATAAAGTGCTTGCCCTGTAAATATCAGAGCCTGAGTTTAGTCCCTAGCACTCATACTAAAAAAATTAAAGTAGCAGAAATGGTGTGGATGCTTATACCACAGATATGGGGAAGCAAAAAGAGGCCTTGGCCAGTCAGTGAGAAGAGATTCCAAAGACAATAAACAAATACAAGGTGGATCAATGGCACCAAAGGAATGAAACCTGAGGTGGTTCTATGGCTTTCCTGTACACATGCACACATTTTAAAAAAATTGGTAGTTAAAAAAAAAATCAGTACACAGATACAGGTCTCACTGAATAGTCCTGCTGGCAGGCCCAAAACTTGCTCTGTGGACAAGGCCTTAAACTCACAGAAACCCATCTGCCTCTGTCTTTTGAGTACTAGAATTAAGGGCCTGTGCCACAATGCCAGTACTCAGTACTGTTTTTAAATATATATATATATTTAAATATATATTTATATATATATATATATAAATGAAGCTACTGAAAAAGATATCATGAAAGCAATACAATATATAAAAGGTTAAATTAAACAAAGAATATTCCAACACCAACCATTAAAAAAGAAATACAAAAACAAGCCTAGGATTGAATTTAACAAGGGAAGCCACAGAACTCTAAAATGAAACTTTTCTATGTTCATATACTAAGAATTAATGTTGCTAAAGTTTGGGGGCTAGAGAGGTGGCTCAGTGGTTTGCGAATGTGTGCTGTTCTTATAGAGCCCCGCAGACAGTTCAGTCCCCAGGATTCACATGGGTAGCTCACAAACTTCTAGTAACTGTAGCTCCAGGGCATTCAACGCCACCTTCCAGCTTTAATGGGCACAGACCCACATACAAATAATGTTAATATCCACAGTATCCAAAGCAACTTACAGGTTCATGTAACCCCTTTTAAAACTGGATACTCTTAACAAGACAAGGGGGAACGCCCCCCCAAATTCTGATGGAAGCACAAACAACCTCAAATAGATAAAAAGAATATAGAACAAAAACTGTAGGCATCCTAGTACCAACTTCAAACACAGCACTAAGCAAGAGTAAACAGAAAATGCTGGTGCTAGCATAAGTACAGAAGAGATAATGACTCCCTGAAAAAAAAATCCACACATCTATAGTAAATAGATTCCCAACAAAATGCTAAAACTACCAGAGAAGTAATAGCCCTTTAATAAACATTGCCAGAAAATGGATATGCATATGCATCTCTTACCTTGCACAAAAGATTAAAGACCTCCAAAATTACTAAAAAAAAAAAACAATTAAAAAAACACAGAGGATACACTTCAATGCTGAATATAGGTAGTATTTGAATATAAGCCTAAAGCACTAACAATAGGAAGAGAAATGACAAATACTACTAAAAGCTTCTATACAACAAAGAAAAACAAAAAGTGAAGAGAATATCAAAAATTTCACATAACAAAAGATTAACATCTATACTTAAGAAACTCAGAAACAATATGAAAAGCTCCACATAATCCAATAGAGGGAGAAATGGACAAATAATCACTTCTCAAAAGGCAGCAATATAATGATCAATAAATATAATCTCAAGACATCTAGCATAATTGCTCAGTAAATCAAAAGTGTAATAAGATATCATCATAGCCACAACTGTAAAATACAGACAAACCAAACCCACAAAATGCTGACAAGGATGTATAGGAAAAAGACACTCTCACCTTCTATAGATGAGTTGTAATTAGAAGAACCATTATGGAAGACAGTATGAAAACACCTCAAAAAGTTGAGCTTAGTTGGGTGTTTCTGCCCCCTCCTTCCTCCCTCCCTTTCCCCTCCCCCCTCTCTCTGTCTCTGTCTCTCTCCCTCCCTTCCCCCTCCTCCTCCTTCTCTTCTCTCTCTCTCCCTTTCTTTCTCCCTCTCCCCCTACCCCTCCTCTCTCACATGTGTATCACAAATTCAAAGCCAGCCCTGGCAATATAGTAACAGCCTGTCTAAAACAAAAGAAAATGAAACATGCTAAAAACAGATCTGTGTGAGGGAGAAATTCCAATCCTTGGTCTACACGAGTTGATGCATGAACCACATTTAGTGGGGCATCCACCAATGAATGAATAAAAACAAAATATTGTATATGTTCAAAATGCATTTATTACCCAGCCATAAAGATGAATCCTGTCAATTGAAGCAAAAAGGAAGGAAATGAATTACCTTAAGTGGACAATCAGATACTGAAAGATAAACAATGCATTCTCTCATGGAGAAGCCAAGAAAAAGCCAATTTGGGGTAGCGATGATGGTTCAGTAGGTAGAGAACACATAGGTTCCAAGTGAGATTCCCCACCACTATAAAGGTAATAATGGTACAGGTACACACACACACACACACACACACACACACACACACACACACACACACGGATCTCAGTGTTTCATTGGCTAGTCAATCTAACCAAAATGGTGAGTTTAGGTTTACTACAAGACTTTCTCAAAAGTTAAGGTATAGAACAACAGAAGGAAATTGGATTCTAGCTTCTATAAGGCACACACACCACAGGTGAATGTACCCTCACATACCCATGCAGAAACAAGAACAGTTAATCCTAACAAAAGGTAACCAACAAATCTAAAAAGGTGAGTCCCAATGGAGATATATAAAAGGTTGGATTTGATCAGTGTATACTGTATGCAAGAGATGTCAGGACACTGAATACCATTAATATAGTCTGTAAAAAGTACACATGAACAAATATTGTGAGATCCAAATTAATTAATTATGGCATATTGTTATACTGGAACATTATTCACTCATTCAAAATGTAAAAGAAAATCTAACAGCATTCAAAGATTTTAAACTATATATAAGTTTTAAAAAATCTCAACAGATGTTTAAATCTGTTGTAAATTGTAAATATAAGGTAAAAAAGACAGTTTAAATCGTAACAGGAAAATCTCTCTCACACACACAGACACAGACACAGACACACAGACACAGACACACACACACACACACACACACATATACACACACAGAGAGAGAGAGAGAGAGAGATACTTTGATGAAGGGCATTCAAGACAGGATTTTCTCTGTGTACACCTGACTGTTCTTAAACTCAGAGATCTGCCTGCCTTTGTCTCCCAAGTGCTGGGATTAAAGGCGTGAGCCACTACTGCCCAGCAATAAACTGTATATTTAAAAAGAAATTGTTTCTTTGTATGACTCTAGTATTGGTTGCAAATTTTGGAATCAGTATGTTTATTTTCAGAACATATTCAATTAATGAAATTAGGCAAATGTGACACAATCTTTAAAGCTGACCCATATCCTAGTCTTATTCCAGCAAACCAATTCCCTGACTATCCTTCTTTACCCTGCCATACAATGAGAGTATTTCTTTCATGAAAACCAAAGCAACAGACTCTTGTCAGTTTTTCTGCCACCAACTCTACTATCTCTTTAATACTGCCATTTACAGGACAGCTATAGGGCAATTTAACAGTTCTGAAACTGCAGTGCTAACTCCTTGGAAGAAGACATAATTATGGATTTTCGTCTTTAAAATGCCCATGGACTTATTCTTCTTCAAATGATTTCTCAATTTAACCATTTCTCAGTCTAAAAAGATGCTATCTGCAATAACAGAGTTAAAAAAAAAAAAGACTTGTAAAGCAACAGCTTCCTTTCTCTGGCTTTAAAAAGCTCAATGTTTCATTTGCTTCTTTTAAAGTTACTTTAACACATATTTTTACACTAGTGCCTGTTCTCATATGTGACTAACAGTCTTGCAGGCCAAGGAAGAACTGCCCTGATTTTCTTTCTTTTGTTATGTCTTTCCATTAGTCTACTACCTGAGTTCTCAGATTCAATCTACATCCTATTCAGTCACTAAAAAGGCAAAAAAAATTCATAAATGTATGTAAAAAGCTAGAACAAAACTTACTTTAGTTAATTACTCTAAGTAAAACTGAAGCTAAAGCAAAATTCCCACAGATCAAAAGATTTCTAGTCAATCCAACAGTCAAGTAGAAGTATTTTTAAAAACTGTTTTTTTTTTGCTATAACTTCAACATGTAGAGACCAAAACTCATGAAAATTAAAGATATTTTATGTGAAATATCAAGGATCCATAAAAACATCTGAAACATACTCACCGAAAGGTAGTTACTAACATCCACCCCATCTGTTATGGTTTGGCGCTCTCCTTTATAGTTAATTTTCCGAAACCTTCGTCGAGACTGTCTAGCAGGAATTTCTCTTTGTAAAATACTATCTTCATTATCTTTGGAATTCTCTACCTGAAATACATGTTCACATTCCTGATTAAATATCCAGTTTTTCCATGTTAGCGACAGTCTATGAAGTCTTAAAAGGCTCATAAGGAAGCTTCATTTATTTCTGCCAAGAAAGTGCCTGAAGAAACAGTCTGTACAAGGCAATGTTCTGAGTTGAAAAAGATTAAAGACATGTTTTTATAAAGAACTAGAGACCACAGTTTCCTTCCAGGAAACTGTCTGTCTTGAGGACATAAACATATATCTGTCTAAATAAAGTCTCTTATCAGAAAAGAAGGCTGTCAACTACACCTACACGTTCAATAATTATAACTTGGATGTTAGTCTAATTACAAACTGCCTTATTATGCATCTACTTTACTTAACAAACAATCATGGCTATCATTTTAGTGAACTACTGAAAAGCAAAACAAAATTACTCTATTATTTGATAGAAACTCTTTGATGTCCACCTTAATGAATAACAACATCAGTAAGGATGGTAACTTTTAAAAACAACAGAGAAGCTGTTATAGAGACCAAAGAAAATAGACATTCATTCATACATACATACATACATATATACACACACATATATAGATACACACACACACACACACACACACATACACATATTTCACTCTGCAACACTATCTCCAGTTACTATCTCTAGGTAAAAAACAAAATGAAACCTCTAAGGACTAGTATCTTTCCAGCTCACAAGAGTGAAGCCTACTGGAGAGATGGCTCAGTGGTTAAAAGCACCGACTGCTCTTCCGAAGGTCCTGAGTTCAATTCCCAGCAACCACATGGTGGCTCACAACCATCTGTCAAGAGACCTGATTGAAGAAAGTGATGTGCTCACATGTATAAGATAAATATATCTTAAAAAAAAAAAGGGGAGGCGTATTTGCAAAACCTGTAATGTTGACATAAGACTGCTATCTAATCACAGAGTATATAACTACTATAAAAACAGTATTTTTAAAAGATCTATTTTTCACTTATATGTGTATATGCCTGTGTGAGTCAATACTACACATGTGTTGGTACCTAAGGAGGCCAGAAGAGGGTTCCCTGGAGCTGTCAGCAGCTCTATGTGGGTGCTGGGAACCAAACCTGAGTCCTCTCCAAGAACATTCTCTTCAGCTCTCCAAATTTAAATCTTTGTTCAAACACATACTGTTAAGTTCTAAATTAAATTATACTTTATAACTAACCTTATAGTCAAGAAATTGTTTCTGTTTTTCTCTACAACTACTTTTCCTACTAATGCCACATTTCTCTGCTATCACAAAATATGCTTTAGGCACGGAACTAAGTAGTCAATAATCAATTTCCAGCTCCCATGCTCATCTTCCAAAGATCAGATCCATTTCTCAGGAGGTCAATACTGTTTGCACAAGCCCCACTCCTGACACCCTTTCTGTCAACACCATCAGCACCATCCCTTATTTGAGTTTTAATCACTTCAGTCCTACATCAATAGTGATCCTGCTGCTTTAGACAAGTTCTCCAATCTCATTCTGTAGTCAGATAAGCTACCCAGATAAATCATCCTGTCAGGTCTCCTAATGTGACAATGGACAGCCAATGCTTACCATATTTACTGAAATTTTAAACATTCATTTTATGTGCATAAGTTTTTCATGTATATATATCTATGCACTACACATATGTCTGGTGTCTGCAGAGGCCAGAAGGCAGCACTGGACCCCTGGAACTGGAGTTACAGACTGTAACCAGATGGGTGTTGAAAACTGAAAGAGCAGCCAGTACTGTTAACCAGAATCATCATCCTACCCTTGATAAAATTAAACGGTTACATCTGATATTCAAAGCCATATATATCTCTATCTCCCTTAAACTGTTTTTTCTCAAGACAGATTCTTGCTCTGTATCTGTGCCTGACCTTGAACTTGCAATATTCCCTGAATATTCACACAATTATACTTATTTATAGAACATATTATATATGAACTTGCAGTATTTCATTTTATTTGCTTCACATGATTCTATGACACACTTGAAGCCTCACTGTTATAGGTGTATTTCTTATATTTATTTCTCTGAAATGAATGCTCTTTTTCTTTAGATTTGTTTATTTTATTCTTGGTGTACGGGAGTTTGTCTGCATGTATGTATGTTTAACGTGTAGGCCTGGTGGCTGCACCTGTGGACATCAGACACAAGCATCAGAACTGGAATTATAGGAGTTAAGAGCTACCATGTGGGTGCTAGGAATCGAACCTGGGTCCTCTGTAAGAGGCACAAGTGTTCTTAACTGTTGAGTTATCTCTCCAGCCCTGAAATGTGTATTCTTTGTTCTTTGGTTTAAAAGGTTCTCTTGGTACTCAGAAGGACTGTAGTTTTGTTCTAGTTACCACTGTAGTTAAATCACCTATGACATTTCCTGTTTTTTATTTATATAAAATTCACATATTAAAAAAAATCTATTCATAGTTCAGTGGCTTTCTGTATAGTCAGGAAATTGTTTAACAGTCATCACTTTCTAGTTCTAGCTCATTATTACCACCTTAAAGAAATTCAGCATATATCTGTATTTCATCCCTATGTTCTTTTCCATGAAAGGTAAGTACTAATCTCAATTTTTCCTATCAGATCAATTTCTCTTTTATAATAATATTTCACACACACAAAACACACATAGGTATACAGATACAGAAAAAAAAACCAAGACAGTCACAGACACACACAGGGAGATAGATTATCATTAAATAGCCCTCCCTCTTGTCATACTTGCTATGTATGTAGTAGACCTGCTGACCTTATGCTCAGAGTTCTGCTTGCCACTGTCTCCAGAGTGCTAGGATTAAAAGCATGTGCCACTACCTGGAATCCAATGGTACATACTTTATATAAATGAAGTCATATAATTGATGAATTTATGTATCTAGCTTTCCTTTTTTTTTTTTTTGCATTCAACACAATACTTTTTCTATCACCTTATTTATGCATATCCCACTGTCCCCTCACCCCCTCTGGCTTCTTTCACTTAACAATTTTCAAGGTTTAGTCATTTATGGCAGAATACAGAGCTCACTCTATGTAAGGCAGTACCACTATTCCATCTTATAGACACTGAATAAGGTTTATTCAGGTTATAGATATTTGTACTCTTTCTATTTCTGGGAAATTATGGATAATGTGCACATTTGTTTACAAGATGTTATATATGTTGGAGTGAAATTAATGGGTAATATGTTAACCAACTACCTAACCATTTTTCTAAACTGGCAGCAGCACCTCACACTCTAAGCAAAGACAAAATTTTACTAGATGCTTTCCAATGCTAATGACTACCTGCCAATAAAACCCTTTATTTTTAATTTTGGATGAAGTCTTCAAGTTAGACCATGGGTGCCTTTCATGTAGTTCTTCACTCTTAGAAAAAATTGTCTAATCCCAAGAATATATTGGGACATAGGCTGTTAAGTAGCTGTCCTTGTCTTCCTACCCAGAAGAAACAATATTTAAAAATTAAAAATAATAAAATATGCCGGGCAGTGGTGGTGCACGCCTGTAATCCCAGCACTCTGGGAGGCAGAGGCAGGCGGATTTCTGAGTTCGAGGCCAGCCTGATCTACAGAGTGAGTTCCAGGATAGCCAGGGCTATACAGAGAAACCCTGTCTTGAAAAAACAAAATCCAAAAAACCAAAAATAAATAAATAAATAAATAAATAAATAAATAAATAAATAAAAAAAATAAAAATCATGTACAGAATCTTTTAAAGCATAGTCTCTACCCAAAAATTCCTAACAGGGAAAAGAAATATTTATAACTATAAGGAATTGCTTTCTAGATAATAGATTCACAACCTCTTAAAAACAAGGTAAATTCTGTTTTTTCCTGCTTATGAGAGAGGATTTCACCGTGCCCCACTGTCCTTTAAAGTTCAGCATTTCTCCTGCTGAACTCAGTTTCTGGAGTGATGGAACTACAGGCATCTGCCACCATGGCATCAAAGTGATCTTTACCACCAACTAAGCTAACATATCCAATGAATAAAAAGGTGTCTGGCTGCAGGTAGTTCCAATCATCCCTGAAGTTACTAGAGAGCAATTATTTCAATGAATTCTCAACATTTTAAAGAATTCTGAAATTTTGGATTATTTTCTACTATAATTAATAAGGCATTCTAAACACAGATGATCAACAAAAAGTTAGAAAATTTAAAAAGTATATTTATATTTGATAACATATTTATTGATATTCTATACATACCAGTTTTTTCTGAATTATCTAAAAAGTAACTCAAGGGACATTGTTTCTCATGAAATTTATCAACATGCATTTTCTCATGCCTAGAACTTTATCTAATATTAGCAAAACACAGTTATCACAATCAAGAATCTGACAGTATCTTACCTGCATGCCATATTGCTAACATGATTTATAATTCTCCACTATCCAATAGTCAACAGAAAAACAATCAATTATGTTCATTAGAAGCTACATTTTTGTCTTTTAGAATGGTTCCATGACTGTTCTATTTCCTGTCATTGAGACCTCATCATTTTGTAGAAAGTTCTCTAATTTGTCTGGTAATTTGTGAGTTTGGTTTAAGTATGAATGCTGAGCAAGAATACATCCCAGACATGATCTTTCTTCTTCTCAGTTTTGCTGCAATAGGAGTAATATCCCACTAGTTTGTGTATATATAATGGCAGCAGCAATAACTACTATTCTGGTGAAAATTTGCCATATTTAACATCAGAAATTTAGTAATGTTTCCTTCACAAATAATTGCTAGGAACATACTCTGTGATATCTTAAGTATCCTGTTACCTAACTGAACATTAGCCTCCCTAATTTTGTCAATTGTAAGCCAAGTATTTCCTTACTATTTGTTAGTTGGCATTCTACCATCAAAGAGTGCTATTTCATCTTCCTTCTTCATTTATTCATATCATCAAGATTTTAACTACTTGTTTGATATATGAGGGTACCATCACCACCATAAATTTTTATTTGGATTCCCAAATGCCCTTAGGTTTAGCCAATGGGAGTGATTTTGATCTGGGCGATTTTGATTCTCTTAAATGCTTCCTTTACATTGTTGTCAGGTAATGAAAATATTTTGTTTCTTAAGGTAGGAAATAATGATAAAGAGGTATAAAGGGAAATTCATTGTTAAATATTTTTTAAAGTACATTTAATACATTACATGTGCACACTGAAATTCTAGGCAGTAATTTTCTTCATTAATATACATCTTTATATGTTAGTATTCTAGCTACTAATATATATTTCCTCACCCTAGTCCTCTTTCTTTCTTTTTCTCTTCCTTTTCTGTTTTTCTCTTTGAGACAAAGTCTTAAGTAACCCATGCCGCCTGTGACTCATTATCTGGTTTGAACTCATGTTCATCCTGCCACCTCCTGGCCAAGTGCTTGAATTAAAGCACAAATTAAGATGTCTGGCTTGTGATTAGTTGCACATTAAATTTACTAGTTTAAAAATTAACAATTCTTAAACACTTTTTATTAACATCTTACATTATTTAGTACACATGCACACACTCCACACCAAGGGTGAAGGTCAGGGAACAATTTCTGGAGAGCGGGCTGTCAGACTTGGTGGCAAGCACCGTTACCTGATGAACCATCCCACCAGTCTAATACTTATGATGATAAATTAATAGATACATGATAATGTAAGCTAACAAATTCTAACTCTTAGTAAATAAAAAGAACATGGTAAACTGTCAGAATAAACTCTGGGCTTTGAACAGGCTAAACGTATTTTACTGAGGGGATCTCAAGGAACTAAACACAACCAGTAGCCAGAGCTTAGCTTGGTTTTTAAAATTTTTCTGAAACAACATCATCACAAACAAACTGCCTTTACAGAAAGGCTGAACAGTTCCACACTGCAAGTAGCAAATTAAGATGAGACTGTACCATAAAATGACTTCCTGACTTTTCCTGATACACGTACATAAGCATACAGCTTACATGTGCAGTAAGTACTAAAGCACACTGTAAACCATTGCAGTTCTACCAATGCCCTCTTCAGATCTCTGTGGACACTGCACACATGTGGTTCACTTACACACACGTGGGAAAAACAATCATACATAAATATACATACATATAAATAACTTCTTTTAAAAGCCAAATTTTCAAAAGTTCTAACAACTATCTAGGCCTCTTATAGAAAAATGAAATATTCATTAAACACAACTCTAAATGAAATATCTCAAGTTATTAGAGAGTACAAAATATTAGAAACATACTATTTCTTACTTGGGCCTATTTCCTATGTGCCTTTATTTTCTCTAGCTCTTCCCCTCAGGCCATCTGAAGTTTACTAACTCCATCAATGGCAAAGGAAAAACAGTGGAAAAAAATCATGCTCCTTTAAAGAGTCCCACCCTTGTTGACACATAGGCAGAGACACACACACACTCCCCTCTCCTACACACACACACACACACACACACACACACACACACAGCCTGCTTTTTAATTTTCTGGTGGAACAGGGAAAGAAAGTTACCAAATTTGGAACACGATATTTCTGTTATCATGTTAGACATTATTTCAACCACCACAGAAATGTTAGAGATAAAATTAGATAAAGGTGTTACACAGTTCTGATGTTATTTAAGTATCACCATAGGTCATGGAAAGGAAACTTTCTTGGGTATTCAAAGTCTACCACATTTAGAGTTGAAACTGAAGCATATCAAAGAAGCAATTCAGTATCTTACCACAATCATTTCTGAAGGTTCTAATACAAGACAATCACATCCTCTTTTTCCTCCAAACTGCTTACCAAAACTACAAAAACAGAAAAACAATTTCTTTAGCAGAAGTTAAAACATATGTCAATATGGGAAAAATAAAAACTCCGAGACATTAACTGAGAAATTCTGATCCTCTAAGATTTTCTAGCAAAAACAAAATAAACGAGTTCCCCTTAATTGCTCAAATAGGACAAATCTCGCTTCAATTCTGTGCACAACTTTTTCAAAATTTCTTTACTTCGTCACCATAATTGTTTATGAAAGATATTTATCTAATCTTAAATTCTAAACACTTAAACAAGACTAAAAGAAAAACATTCAAGATGTGATATTATGTTTTATAAAAGTAAACTATTATATTAGATAGCAGATAAAGAAACAAAAAACATTTTAGTAAGTGAAGAAATGCAGATAGGCAATAAAATGATATTTAAAAAAAAATCGCCAGATTAACTATTTCTGGAAAAAATAAAAAAACAAAACAAAACAAACAAAAAAAACCTTAAGCGAGTCTATGCTAAGTACCCCATATGCTTTACCTGAGAAAAAGATTTCTAAACAAATCAAAACTAGAAAGAAATAAAGAAAAACTGAACTTTAGAAAGATCAATTTAAAGAAAAAAGTGAAAACAGAAAAAAAAAGTTTGTCAAAGTGGATCTGTGCCAAAGCTGAAAAACATTGATCCCACTCATTAGTCATAAACAGATAAGTTAATGAAATATCAATCCCTTTTATAATGTTTTGAAAATCATTATCTTAAAAGTTCTATTGGCTGCCAAGAGATCAACCATGTAGCATATATTTAAACTTGAGAACCATCTAAGACACTAGCACTGTGACACAGAAATATGTAACGGGCCTGAGAGTTGCTATACTGCTTCTGATAGTAAAAGGAACTGTTCTACTATATAATCTACCAATCTAAAACAAATTTGACTACTTTGAGCTTTATCTTTTAAACTTTGAATTGTTTGAGGGAAATAGCTATAGAAAATAAAGGCACATAAAAAATAGACCCAAGTAAGAAATGATTTATTTCTAATACTTATATCCTTTAATAATCTGAGATTGATCTTTCATTTAGGTTTGTATTTAATGAATATTTTTCCATACGAGGCCTAGATAAATGTGGCTTTTTACAGGAGTTATTTATATTTATATATGACTGTTTTTCCTGCATGTGTGTAAGTAAACCACATGTGTGCAGTGTTAGTGGTTAAAAGCACATTTTGTTCTTGCAGAAAACTTGGGTTTGATTATCAGTTCCCAAATGGTGGTTCACAACCTTCTATAACTATAGTACTAGGGGATTTAACATCCTCTTGTGGTTTCCACTGGCACCAAGCATATATATGTATATGTATGTATATATACATATACATGTAGACAAAATGCTTATACATATGAAATAAAAAATACATATAAAAGTAAAATACTGCCTCTACATTAAGTAAACTGGAAGGGAAAGGATACTAATGTTAAAAAAAGGCTACTCAGAATAAATTCTAAGTCATTTATAAGGAAAATTATATAATTTTAACAATGAACTGGAACCAGGGCTTAAATAAGGCAACAAGTAGCATATACTTTTTACAAGAAGGCTCAAAATTATAATTACATAATTTTATTACATATAAAAGTTATTATAAATAACTTTCAAGGGCTGGAGAAATGGCTCAGCGGTTAAGAGCACTGACTGTTAAGAGCACTGACTGCAGGAACAGCTGGACAGAAGGCTTCCCGCACCATTTGCACCAAGGATCTGGGAGACTTTACAGCCTTCTGCATAGCCCACCAGGAAGGGGTGATCTCCCAGCAGGCTTTCACTTTGGATTGCAGAGATGAGATCTCCACATTCTCTCTGGAGGGGACCCAGTTAGGAGTCAGTGGAGCAACTGAGATGGAAGTCTTCCGCCTGCCCCATTTGCACTGGGGAGCTGGGAAACTCCAGTCTTCTGTGCATAGCCCACCAGGAGAGAGGGATCTCCCAGAAGGGCTTTCACTTTTGAGCTCAGAGGAGTAAGGACACAGGCTTACAGGCCCACAGGAGGAACAAACTCTAGCCAGAGACAATACAACTAGCACCAGAGATAACCAGATGGCGAAAGACAAGCACAAGAACCCTACCAACAGAAACCAAGGCCACATGGCAACATCAGAACCCAGTTCTCTCACAACAGCAAGTCCTGGATACCCTCAACACACCGGAAAATCAAGAGTTGGATTTAAAATCGTATCTCATGATGCTGATAGAGGGCTTCAAGAAAGACTTAAGTAACTCCCTAAAAGAAATACAGAACATCGGTCAACAGGTAAAAACCCTTAAAGAGGAAACACAAAAATCCCTTAAAGAAATACAGGAAATCATGGGTCAACAGGCAGAAGTCCTTAAAGAAGAAACACAAAAATCCCTTAAAGAATTATAGGAAAACACTAACAATCAAGTGAAGGAACTGAACAAAACCATCCAGGATCTAAAAGTGGAAGTAGAAACAGTAAAGAAATCACAAAGTGAGACATCTCTGGCGATAGAAAACCTTGGAAAGAATTCAGGAGTCACAGATGCAAGCATCAACAACAGAAAACAAGAGATAGAAAGAACCTCAGGTGTTCAAGATACCATAGAAAACATTGACTCAACGGTCAGAGAAAATGCAAAATGCATAATGCTGCTAAGTCAAAACATCCAGGAACTCCAGGACACAATGAGAAGACCAAACTTAAGGATTATAGGTATAGATGAGAGCAAGGATTTACATCTTAAAGGCCCAGTAAATATCTTCAACAAAATTGTAGAAGAAAACTTCCCTAACCTAGAGGAAGAGATGCCCATGAACATACAAGAAGCCTTCAGAACTACAGACTTGACCAGAATAGAAACTCTTCCTGGCACATAATAATCAAAACATCAAATTCACCAAACAAAGAAAGAATATTAAAAGCAGTAAGGGAAAAAGGGCAAGTAACTTATAAAGGCAGACCTATCAGAATTACACCAGACTTCTCACCAGAGACGATGAAAGCTAAAAGATCCTGGACAGACATCATACAGACCCTAAGAGAACATAAATGCCAGCCCAGGCTACTATACCCAGCAAAACTCTCAATCATCATAGATGGAGAAACCAAGATATTCCATGATAAAACCAAATTTATACAATATCTGTCTACAAATCCAGCCCTACAAAGGATAATAGATGGAAAATGCGGAAACTACACCCTAGAAAAAGCAAGAAAGGATTGGGTTTCCAACAACCCAAAAGAAGATACCCACACATACAGCTCTGTCTTTAAAAAAAAAAAAAAAAAAGGCACTGATTACTCTTCCACAGGTCCTGAGTTCAATTCCCAGCAACTGCATGGTGGCTCACAACCATCAGTAATGGGATCAGATGCCCTCTTCTGGTGTGTGTCTAAAGACAGCTACAGTGAACTCATATAAATAAAAATGATATTAAAACAAACAAAAAATAATAATTTACAATAAAAATCCTAAACAACACTCAATAAAATTGAACAGCAGGGCATTGTGGCACACACTTTTAATCCCAGCAATCAAGAGGGCAGAGGCAGGTGGATCTAGTTCAAGGTCAGCCAGATCCATACAGTAAGAACCCCCATCCAAATCTAATGAAATTACCTTTTGAACATTAAAAAAAGATCACTTTATTTCTATGCTGAAGAATTTTGTATATTTTTCCAAAATGGAGCCTTATATTACCAAATACATAAAATCTAAAGGAGTTTCATGCAACACAGAACAAGAGCTGTATACACTTTTTTGGATGAAAATACAAAAACGAAAGAAAATCATAAAAATATATATGTAACAAATTTCAAGATAATGGAAGGTAGGCAGATCAAAGGTAGCATTTTTCCAAGAAAGAAAGCAGAAGCAAGTTGACCCTGAAAAATGCTTAGCTTACTATCCTTCCTACATGTAACCTTGACAACACCTCCCAAGAAGCAGTTATTGAACTGGACGATATCAACTTGATTTTAAGAGAGAAAAGTATTTCAAAATTTTTAAATTTGTAAAACTGGAGTACCAGAGAGGAGATAGAGAGGCAGAGAAGAGGGAGAGAAGAAGGGAGGTAGAGAGGGCACACACGTTATGCACTTTGGAGGTCTCTGGAAAGGTCCTCAAGTCTATTCTGTACTGTGATTCATAGCATATCTAGTGGGTATGTGAGAAAAAAGAGCCAATGAACAAGCACATAAGACATGGACATTAAATATTGTCCACAGAAATACATCTTTTTAACAATGATACTACAGTTCTGAAGAAGTGCTAGATTTGATCTCACAAACTTAAAAGGCTCAAAATAATCAAATCTGTTATAGATCACTAGACTATATAGTAAAACAATTCTTATTACTATCTTAAGCAATATAACAAAAACTAGAATCCATTTATATTAAGATGTGCAACATTTGATATCCAATTAATAAAAAAAAAAACATTTCCTCCAAAATGTACAGATTCAGTGGAGTTATAAGTAATTTAAAAATCCCAAAAAAGTTGATTTAAAGTCTGACATAATAATCCAAAGACTTATACAGAAATTTCAAGAATCTACTATATTGAAACAAAGGTAGAAAACAAGTCATTAAACTGCATGACACAATGGTGTTCCAGATGATGAAGTATGGCACCAACTCACAGGCCAGCAACTCACAGCCAACAAAAGGCCAGAAAGGCCCACACATACATACTTAAATTGTTTATGTGACAAAAGTAAAACCATATTTAGTGGGGGAGGGACATAATCCCCTCCTTTTTAAATTTTTTAAATGATTAACTAATTAATCCAGAACAGCAGGCAATAGGCTCAAGCAAAAGAGGCTTGACTCTCTGTCTGAAACCTGAGTTTGATTCCCAGGATCTACGAAGTGAAAGAACTCCTCCAAGTTGTCCTCACATCTCCACATGTGAGCTGTGGCACATGAACACATACAAATAAATAAACAAATAAAAATTACGAAACCAAGGGGAGAGTCAGTAAAGCACCAGGAGCAAAAATTAATTGGAAATGGTCAGAAATAAGTGAAAAAAAAATAGACCACAAAATAAAATTTTTTATACATGCTTTTTATTAGGGTTAGGAATTTGCTATCTGTATGTCTATAAATTTCACTTTGTTTTGTATTCTATCAATAGTTTTCTTTGCTAAATCATCAGGCAGTTTTATATATCATTTTATTATAGTATGTTTTATTAATTGATTTTGGATGCACAACCAATCCTGTATTTGGAAAATTCTAATGCTGATAAACAGTATTTTAAATACATTCCTAGATTCAGTTTACTATTATTTTGCTAGTAGTTTCTGCATATCTCCCTTCCCCCTCACCCTGTGTTACTGTGTATATCCAACTGCTCTGGACTTCCTATCTATATCTATATATCTATATCTATCTATATCTATCTATATCTATCTATATCTATCTATATCTATCTATCTATCTATCTATCTATCTATCTATCTATCTATCTATCTATCTATCTATCTATCTATCTATAGAGAGAGATCAGGCTGCCTAAAACTCACAGAGATATACCAGCCTCTCCCTCCCTAGGCTCTTCATACGTTCCAGCAGTTCATAGATGTTGGGGTAGGTCAACTCAAAGCCCAGCACTGTCCTTACTCTCGCCAGCTTACCCAATGCCACAGTCAGCATGTAAGGGGCAGCTCTCATGCCCTTGGGGTTGGCTCACCCATACCCATGCCATCAGTTCCAGCCCAGACAAGGTACAGGATCCACTCTGCAGTGCTTGAATATCACCATGGTCCCAAGCGGCAATCCAGACCTGGGAGGTCTTCATGGCTTTTAGTGGTAATATGGGCCATGAACATTGACACAGATTCCTACAGTTATTGCCATGGACCCAAATATGGCCCTCCCTAGCATCACAGGCCAGGACTTCGCTAAGGCCTCAGATGGCATCACAGGCTATTCAGATTTGGCTGTTCCTTTCAACCCTCTTATCTCCAGATCCATTTCTCTTCATAGTGCTCATACCTGTCCTCTTTCTCTCCCATCTCTCCACCCCACACTTGCACATTGTAGTGGCTTGTGCTATATGGATGGGCCACACTGCGGACAGGCCACACGGTACACAGGGCCTCTGGCTATCTTCCAACATTTGTCCAACCCCAAAGATTCCAAAGGAAATAAATGCTGGCCAACATTAAACACGACACAGTAAAACTGTAATTCAATACAGAGCTGTCCAGTCTCATGGGTGAACTGCCACTACAACCAACTACAAGATTAGCAAACAGGCCAATGATGAGAAGTAAATACAGCAGGCCATGTCCAGTCAGTTGTGGATCTCCATTCCGCATGGACTGCTCTTCTTTGGGGGCTAGGATCCCACCATGGGAGTCATGACGACTCACACAGTAGTTGGTTTTCTCAAAGGAAAAAGGCACAGGCACACTGGCGCTTGAATTGGTTACTGGCTCTACGGATGGACAGTGTAATTCACCATTTCTCAAGATACAAGAACTGCAACTAACTTCATGTCTCCAGTCCCACCTCACTTCCTAGTGCACAAGTTGCTGGGCTCTCTTCCTCATCCATCTCTCCATCACCTATTTATTTGCTTCTTTCTCTCCCATCACTCCACCACCTACTTGCTTATTCCCCACTGTTTGAACAGAGAGCTGTTTCCCTATATAGGCTTTTCTTCAGTGCTATTTCCACCTATTATACAATGTCTGTTCAAAAACAGCTCCGGGGAAACAACTCTGTCTGTAAAGCAAGTATGAGGACCTAGGACCAAGGAGGCAGACACCAGTGGCTCCCTACTGTTTGCTCTCAGCCATGTTTCCTAGTTTACTGAAAATGCCTTAGGTCCCAGCAAGAAAAATAGATGGTTCCTGAGAAATGACACTAAAAGAAGTCCTCTGACTGCCACATGCACCATCCTCCCTAACACATGCCTGAAGCGGATCCTGGTGCAATGTTACCCACCTATATTCCCAGCATTTGGGGAACTTAAACTGGGGATCAAGAGTTCAAAGCCAATCTGGGCTACATAGAAAGCAGCAAACCAACACGAAATAAAAGCACACACACTCAGGGGGAGAAAGGATTTGAAGCTAAAAGGTAGACTTGTTCTAGGACTTTTAAGCTATTATTCAAATATAATTTCAACTGTGTCTAGCTGTCAATATTTCAGTAAGCTTTCAGTCCTTGTAACCACATATCCTAAACAAAAGATTCCTAGTTTGATGTCATTGCAGTCAAATTTTTGCAAAGATGTACATTTTAAGACCCTATATTATTTTTCATGCAACTTTTAAGAATTTAATGTCTTAGAAATGACATTTCAGAAGTATTTAGATGCAACTTTGTTAAAGACATTAAGTATTTCCCTAAGTATTTTAAAACTTATAAACTTCTTTCCTAAACTTAAATTGATTCTGTTTTTCCTTTGAAAAACATTATTCTTTTTTCTTTCTTTTATTGGATATTTTCTTTATTTACATTTCAAATGTTATTCCTTTTTCATGTCTCCCTTCCATAAACTTCCCATTCCCCCTCCCCTTTCCTCTATGGGGATGCCTTCCCCCTGACTCCTGCCTTCCCGCCCTGGCATTCTCCTACACTAGGGCATCAAACCCCCTCAGATCCAAGGGCCACTTAACATCATCATTTTTAAAGTCTGTGCTTTTACTCAATTAACAGTAAATAGTAGAAGCTCCAAGAATCATTCAATAATGAACTTCCAACTTACACCTCAACTGACCTAGTTCATGCTTATATAGGCCAATATAGTTATGAGTTTTTCCATCACACCTGGATTTTGAATCTTGAACTAACTCTTATTTAATATTTCCTCTTATTCTGTGTATATTTTCCCTGCATATATGTCTATATGCCATGTGCATATGCCTGGTGCCTGTGGAGGTCAGAGGAGGGTGTTAAATGTCCTGGAACTAGTTACAGATGGTTGTGAGCTGCCATGTGAATACTAATAATCAAACCTGTGTCCTATGGAAAGGCAGATAGTGTTAACTGCTAAGCCATCGACTAGTTCCTGAATTAACCCTATTAAATTACACAATCTATTAAAATAGATACTAAGATGAAGAAAGTCACTATGTTACTCTTGCCATTTATTTCTTGTGGCTCTTACCTATGCATGCTTTCAAGGAATGCTGGTCCTACAGAAGCTGAAAATGAGTATTTCTAGGAAATGGAACTTAAGGTAACATATAATGCATTCTGGTTTTTTTATATATATATATATAACTTTATTGATTTTTTTGACTGTTCTTCTCATAAACAGATGGCCACAATTACTGATCTAAAGAGATAGTTACTAATTTGGAATGGTGAGGGATTTCAAAGAACAGAATTAGAAGCCAGGTAACAAGGTAGTCTGGGAAGAGGTATGTAGATGAGCACTTTTCAGAACAAGCACAGAATTTAAAAATACCTGTGTCCATGTAGATTCTAAAAGGGCATCTGCTGTGGAGAAAGCTGTTACTTTATTCTATAGCATGTATGTACAGATGTTTATGTGTATGCAGGCTAGAGGTGGACATGTCCTGCTCCATCCTTTTACAACTTATTTTCTGGAAGTGTTTCTCAGGGAACCCAGAGCTCAGTGTTTCGGCTAGACTGGCTGGCCAGCAAGGCCTATGATCCTGTCTTTCTTCATCCCTCTATTCTATACCATTACCACCCCACCATGCTGGGATTATGAACATGCATCTAGACAGCTATATGTTTACTAGGTATCTAAATTCAGGCCCTCATGCTTTGGTTGAAAGCACTTTACGTGCTGAACCATCTGTCAAGTCCCAGAGAAGGCTCTTAATAATTAAAAAGGCAAAAGTGGACATCCATCAGTCTCTTTCCTATCTTCTACAGTGCTTGTGCAGTGAGACTATAAACATACTGAGTATGGTAGCAAAGAAAGAAAAGATGAGATGGGGCTCAAATTACATCCGAGTATCTAATTTTTCAGAAGTAGGAACAATACCGAGTTCCTAATATGTTAGCATTTCTCAAGGGGACATCTATGGGAGCCACATAATTTATAATGGATCTCTTCAATCATGCAGGAGTCAGGTTATTTGTCCTTACCAGAAACATTCTGAATTCTGCAAGTACTGCTAACAATCATGAGCTTACAGAGTACATTTTCTTACCTGGCACTGTAGATTGTGTTACCTTCAATCAAGAAACTTACTTTTTTGGGCAACATAGGTATAACAATGCTTTCTGTTTTTCCCAGTATTATCAGTGCTTTAATCTAACAACTAATTTATAATATTTTCGTTTGCTTCAAACCAACTCTGAACTTTGCTGAAAATGAGTATTTCTAGGAAATGGAACTTGAGGTAACACACATAATACATTCTAGTTTTTTATACATAACTTTATTGATTTTTTTTTTTACTGTTCTTCTCATAAACAGATGGCCATAATTACTGACCTAAAGAGACAGTTAATAATTTTGAATGGTGAGGGATTTCAAAGAACAGAATTAGAAGCCAGGTAACAAGGTCTGGGAAGAGGTATGTAGATGAGCACGTTTTGTTCATCTTAACGCTTTTACCAGGAGAACACAATCATTTTTATCCCTAGCCACTAAACCAATAGACAGCAAGTGTTATTCTAGTGTCACAAGTGACTAACCCCAATTACTAAGAAGAAATTGGTTTGTGGCACACAATTGTGGCTAGAAGAACTCTTGTGTGCCTTATAGTATATATTTATGTCTAGAACCTCAACAACTAAAACAACAAAAAAGGCAAGACAATTAAGCACATTATATAATAAAGTTCAGCTTCCACTATCAGGTAAAGAACCCAGAGCAGCCAAGCTCTTGCTGAAGGCAAGAATTCTAAAGGATAAAAACTACAACTATAGATTTTCATAGTTTGTACATGTTACCTTCTCTCCCATTCTCTTTAAATACATGGTATTGAAGTGAACATTTTATAAGGTAAACTTTAGCCAATAAAGTATACAGAGACATTATGATGGAATATATAATTGATATAGTTAGAAATGATTAATGGGACTGTGTCCTCTTCATTTGGGTCAGAGTTTAGAACTGTACTTTCTTGAACGATAGTTGTATTAGTCAAAAAGAGTTGTTTTGTTGTTGGATGGAAACTAAAAATGCCATGCCAGTTAATTTTGCATTTACCTCCTTCCTCAACATCAAATGGTCTGACTTTCTGCTTGAAATTGACCCTTCAACAGTCCTACATTGTGATAAAAGTTGTAGATTCTGTCAGTGCTCTCCAGAGGCAGTTTTGTCAGCAGAGGCTACACAAGAAAGGTCTTTGCTCTACAGTTGGCAGGGCGGGGCAGGGCTAGGCAGGGCAAAGTTCCTGACCCTTTTACCAGCTGTGGGCCAGTGGGCATCTGGAAGAAAAGATGAGATGTGGGTATTTTTCCTCTTTGCCCTCACTGTTCTTCTGTTCACACTCTCAGTTCCTGGACAGTATAAACCAACTTTTGGCAAGAGATACTCTAAAGTTCTCTTGCACTGGATTACAAATAATATTTTCTAAAAAAGTCTACATTTCAGTCATGAGGAGGAAAAAAAAAACAGTCCCCTTTTCTGTTTTTGACTTGGGACCTCACCCTCAGCTGGGGTGCAGTCAATTAGTTTCTATTCTAAATAGTACCAAGGCTATTCAACAGTGAGAATCGTTAAGTTCAACTGTCCCAGTAGAGAACCTCACTGTATTTCTGTGAACTGGGATACTACTATCATCCTAGTCTTACACTATGGAGGGTTCATATTCTCCTTGTATCATAATAATTAGAAACAACATTCACACAAGCCAAAAATAATGTGATTATTTTATGACAACTATATTCCTCTTTCCATTAACTCAATAATCCTAATGAGTATCTGATAACTTTTACACACACACAAATAAAGACCTACTACCCATATTCTGTAGTATAAAGTTTAACTAAACAAGTATAATCATGTAGTTAATGTCCAACATAACTTTCTTTAACTTTGTTAAAAAACTCATACATTCCTATGAGTTATTTTAAAAACTAAAACTTCATTGCCTAGATTACAAACTAATGGTCACTTATTGGCTACAAACAGTTTTTACAACAAAATCTGAACTATTTAAAAACCACAGGAGAGTGAGAAAATATTCAAAAGAAAATAATAATCCTAAAATCAACCATAGGCAGCGGTTTCAGAGCTGATAGAGAAAGGAATAGCAGCAAGGCTTAAATAACCAAGAACCAAAAAAATTTCTTTGTAAAAGGTTAACACCCTTTACTCTACTTATGAAGAAGCGCTGATTTCATTTAGCCCATGGCCAATAATACAAAGTTTTAGAATTCAAGATATGACTTTTAAACTGGTATATAAATCAAGATACCCTGTGCCTTGGTATTTAAGTTTAATGAGTTTAACATCACTAAACTAATTTAGCTGTACTCTCATGTCCCACTTTAAAAGTCTTGGGACAATGAAATGATTCAGTGAGTAAAGGTGCTTGCTGCCAAGCCACAGACCTCAGTTCTATCTCCAGAACCCACATGACAGAAGAGAACAAATTCAAGCTGTCCTGATTTCCCAACACATGCACCATGGCACACCATGAGTATAACACACACATACACACACACATGAAAAGACTTGTTAAGAAGGGGTTTAGTGGGAAAGTAACAGAATCAAAATACAAATACGCTGTAAAAGAATACATTTTAAAGGTATATTAAAATACAAAAAATAATTTCGAAGACTGCTAACAACTACTATAAATAGCCAGGAGATGTCTAAGAGAGATTTATTTATGCTAACTTGTTTATTTCCCCAGACCCCGTCTATCAAAGAGCTTCTACTATTATCTATTATACCTACTTCTGAGTAAACTTAGAGAGGTTAAGTAATCTTGCTCTAGAGTATGAGTTCTTACAGACTTTTGAAAGCTTTGAGCAACTGAATTTGCTAATGGCTTGTAACAACATTTACCAAGAGTTATTATCATCTTTGTTTTACAGAAAACTAAAAATAAGTCACATAACTGAGTAAGGTTCAAACACAAATAGGAAAAATTACACCATCAGAAATTTAAGTATTAGATTCCTGCCAAAATGTTCAAATACTCCAACAGAACATATATTTTAAAAATTTATTTTCACTGAGAAAAAATATATACATTAGATCTGAAGAAAAGGACGAAAGACTTACAATATTATTTTTGTCTAGCTAGATGGAGGAGACAATGCAAAAATCCCAGCACTAAGACTGAAGCTGGAGCATAGTTCAAAGATAAATAGTTAAGACCCCATCACAAAACAAAAAACACACAGTATCAATGGAAACTTACCTGCAAGGAGGAAGGACCATAGAATCTTTTACAAGTACAGATCCAGAAAGCAGGATATACCAACATCTGGCAATAGTTTCTGAACTGTTAAAATATATAAAAAAAAAGTAAGCAAATACAAATGTCTACATACGGGCAGATCCAATATGAATACAAAGCATAGAATACATTCTGATAATGCTGTAAATAATTAAAAACTAAGTAACAATCTTGGGGGATCTGCATGCTTCCTTACCTTATGTTTGACATACAGCATGCTCACAAGGGGTGGGGGATAATTCTCAACACACAGAGAGAAGGGGAAAAAATCCCTTCAAATCACCAGTAAACAGGAAACATGAGAACACTAAAAAAAAACTTTTAGAAAATTCTTTTTTTATTTATTCGATATAATTTATTTACATTTCAAATGATTTCCCCTTTTCTAGCCCCCCCCCCACTACCCGAAAGTCCCGTAAGCCCCCTTCTCTTCCCCTGTCCTCCCTCCCACCCCTTCCCAGTTCCCCATTCTGGTTTTGTCGAATACTGTTTCACTGAGTCTTTTCCAGAACCAGGGACCACTCCTGCTTTCTTCTTGTATCTCATTTGATGTGTGGATTATGTTTTGGGTATTCCAGTTTTCTAGGTTAATAACCACTTATTAGTGAGTGCATACCATGATTCACCTTTTGAGTCTGGGTTGCCTCACTTAGTATGATGTTCTCTAGCTCCATCCATTTGCCTAAGAATTTCATGAATTCATTGTTTCTAATGGCTGAATAGTACTCCATTGTGTAGATATACCACATTTTTTGCATCCACTCTTCTGTTGAGGGATACCTGGGTTCTTTCCAGCATCTGGCAATTATAAATAGGGCTGCTATGAACATAGTAGAGCATGTATCCTTATTACATGGTGGGGAATCCTCTGGATATATGCCCAGGAGTGGTATAGCAGGATCTTCTGGAAGTGAGGTGCCCAGTTTTCGGAGGAACCGCCAGACTGCTTTCCAGAGTGGTTGTACCAATTTGCAACCCCACCAGCAGTGGAGGAGTGTTCCTCTTTCTCCACACCCTCTCCAACACCTGCTGTCTCCTGAATTTTTAATCTTAGCCATTCTGACTGGTGTAAGATGAAATCTTAGGGTTGTTTTGATTTGCATTTCCCTAATGACTAATGAAGTTGAGCATTTTTTAAGATGCTTCTCCGCCATCCGAAGTTCTTCAGGTGAGAATTGTTTAACTCTGTACCCCATTTTTTAATAGGGTTGTTCGGTTTTCTGGAGTCTAACTTCTTGAGTTCTTTATATATATTGGATATTAGCCCTCTATCTGATGTAGGATTGGTGAAGATCTTTTCCCAATTTGTTGGTTGCCGATCTGTCCTCTTGACGGTGTCCTTTGCCTTACAGAAACTCTGTAACCTTATGAGGTCCCATTTGTCAATTCTTGCTCTTAGAGCATACGCTATTGGTGTTCTGTTCAGAAACTTTCTCCCTGTACCGATGTCCTCAAGGGTCTTCCCCAGTTTCTTTTCTATTAGCTTCAGAGTGTCTGGCTTTATGTGGAGGTCCTTGATCCATTTGGATTTGAGCTTAGTACAAGGAGACAAGGATGAATCAATTCGCATTCTTCTGCATGCTGACCTCCAGTTGAACCAGCACCATTTGTTGAAAAGGCTATCTTTTTTCCATTGGATGTTTTCAGCCTCTTTGTCGAGGATCAAGTGGCCATAGGTGTGTGGGTTCATTTCTGGATCTTCAATCCTGTTCCATTGATCTTCCTGCCTGTCACTGTACCAATACCATGCAGTTTTTAACACTATTGCTCTGTAGTATTGCTTGAGGTCAGGGATACTGATTCCCCCAGATTTTCTTTTGTTGCTGAGAATAGTTTTAGCTATCCTGGGTTTTTTGTTGTTCCAGATGAATTTGATAATTGCTCTTTCTAACTCTGTGAAGAATTGAGTTGGGATTTTGATGGGTATTGCATTGAATCTGTATATTGCTTTTGGCAAAATGGCCATTTTAACTATATTGATTCTACCGATCCGTGAGCATGGGAGGTTTTCCCATTTTTTGAGGTCTTCTTCCATTTCCTTCTTCAGAGTCTTGAAGTTCTTGTCATACAGATCTTTCACATGTTTGGTAAGAGTCACCCCAAGATACTTTATACTGTTTGTGTCTATTGTGAAGGGGGTCATTTCCCAAATTTCTTTCTCAGCCTGCTTATCCTTTGAGTATATATAGGAAGGCCACTGATTTGCTTGAGTTGATTTTATAACCTGCCACTTTGCTGAAGTTGTTTATCAGCTGTAGGAGCTCTCTAGTGGAGTTTTTTGGGTCACTTAGGTAGACTATCATGTCGTCTGCAAATAATGATAGTTTGACTTCCTCCTTTCCAATTTGTATCCCTTTGACCTCCTTATGTTGTCGAATTGCCCGAGCTAGTACCTCAAATTAGCCCAACTTAAAGGTTGTTGAAAATTGTGTCTAATCATTGTTTAATGACACTGAAAATCAAAATCAGCTCTTCTTTAAAATAGAGTACTATATTGCAAAGGGCAAAAAGAAATTCTACCCTGCCGGGTGGTGGTGGAAACACACACCTGTAATCTCAGCACTCTGGGAGGCAGAGGCAGAGGATTTCTGAGTTCGAGGCCAGCATGGTCTACAGAGTGAGTTCCAGGACAACCAGGACTATATAGAGAAACCCTGTGTTGAAAAAAATCAAAAAAGAGAAAAAAGAAAAAAAGAAATCCTACCCTGCAGCTCCACAATTCCTACCTCTATATAGCACAATTTTAGGAGTTCACTGTTCTTATTGTTCATCTATTTTCTAATTGTGCTCTTGTCTATGTATGATTGTCAAACATATAATCAGAAAAGAGATACTAACATACATTTACTTACATGTAGGATAGCAAAGTACAGCACATATATACATCATAAAAATATAAATAGTTATGGAAGATAGGACAGAAAACACCCAGCATTAGGAGACAGAATTAAGGGTGAAGAGTAAGACCAACACTGCTATAATTAAACTGTAGGCCCAGGTGAAAAGAGCTAGTCTACAGTATGCAAAATTAGCAGTTGCTAAGAATGTGAGAAAGTAAAAGAAGGAATACTGTCCCCAGGGAATAGTTATCAAACAACCCACGGTTTTAAACTTGGTTATTTAGAAAAAGTCCACTGAAAATTAGAAAATATATTCTCACATAAAAATATGCCTTTCCACAAAGATTTAAGGAAGACTGAAAATATCAGGTGTTCAGAGCATTTACTTATGGCAAACAAAATACTACCACTATAGACAAAGCCTGTTTACATACAAGTAGTTAAATCTACAGACAACTTAAAATTTCATATTATGTCACAGTCTAAACTTTAAGTCTGGTAGAGCTTGATTAATATTCCAATTTCAAGCCACTAAAGGGGCGGGGGGCTTAGCTCAGTGATAAGAGTTGTTTTGCAGCCTAAAGTTCCATTTCTGGCATTCCAGAGTTTGTGAGGGTGTGAGAGCGTATATGTGTGAGAGAAAAGGAGAAATAAGGATATTCTTTTTTTTTTTTTATACAATTCAACAGCATTTACCAAACGCTCTAGTATGTTTAGATCTCTGTATTTACCACTCATTTTCTAGGAATTGTCAAAATGTTATAATTGTCAGTAAAAATTTAAAATACAGCCGGGCAGTGGTGGCACACGCCTGTAATCCCAGCACTCTGGGAGGCAGAGGCAGGTGGATTTCTGAGTTCGAGGCCAGCATGGTCTACAGAGTGAGTTCTAGGACAGCCAGGGCTATACAGAGAAACCCTGTCTCGATAAAACCAAAATCAAAAAAAAAAAAAAAAATTTAAAATACTGCAGACACTCATTAGCTCTCCTGAACCTTAACAACTAAGCACAGGATAAAAACACTTGAGTCTTCTGAACTCCAGTCAGACATCTAAAGATATCTTTTATTCTCAGTGTGTTCTCTTGGGCTTGCCTTGGATTCTGACTACTTTATAGACATTTTAAAATAGTAGATGGCTGATCTCACATATTTCTCCTGCCTCTGGGCCTAGAGATGGCTCATTGTCCTCTCCTTATACCTCCTATCAATATCAAACTGTTCTTTTCATTAAAAATCCCCAGCTATAAATTTTAGAACATCAGATCATATCAGTTAGTGTCCTGTGATATAATCAGTTTCTAGACACTAAAGGTTAATTCTCCCATTTCTTGTAGAATTCTTGGCTGATACAAATCTTTTCTAAAATTGATATCATGGGGTTTTATGCTGTTATACTGACATTGATATTTACTCTTCTCAACTTCTTGATTTACATTTTTGGAGACAGTATCTTACTTGGTAGGCCTTGTTAGCATTCCTTCTAGGCTCCACCCCAGTTACCTGGCAACAGTCAGGTGTGCCTAACTCATAGATAAAAGGGGCTGCTTGCTCCTTCCTCTCTCTCTCTTACTCTCTCTGCCTTTCTCACCCTGACCCTATTCTCCCCCTACATCCTCCTTTGTTTCCGGCAGGGCTCTTCTCTTCTCTTCTTTGTCTCTACTCCCTTCCCAACTCCCTTTCTCATGCCCTTAATAAACTCTATTCTATAATAACCTGTCATATAGCTGGTAACTCAGGGGGGAGGGGTGCCTCAGCATGAGCCACAGAGGCACCCCCTTCCATTTCACCATACTATGCGTCTATAAAATATATCCTTGGCTTTTTCTTTTTAATAAAACATAAGAGGTCTAACCTGGACCTTTCTATGTAGATCAGACTGGTCTCAAATTTATGGCAATCTTTCATCCTCAGCCTCCCACTGGTGAGATTCTTCATGTGAGCCCACCATGCCCAGACTGTTAGAAATCTTATCTTCTATTTTGCTTTAAATGCGTTTCCATGTCATTTATGGAATATTTGCTTCAGCACAAGCAATCAATCAGTAATCTAGGTTCAAGATTCCAATCAATGTCACTACCTCTCTTCTTTGTAAATGTTTGTTACCTATACTCTTATCATCTGTCTAGTCCATAATGATCGTACTCATTTTCTCTCTCTCTCTTCTGTATCCTTCCTTTTCTACAAATCCCTGAATTCTCCTTATTCGTTTTATTTTTCGTGATCTGCAGCTTCCTCAACCCCGAAAAATTGAGGCAACCAAAAGAAAACTTCCACTAATGACATAATGCAGCTTTAGTCACATCAAGGTGACTGCATTCTGCCTATAAAAATGCAAGAACAAACAATGCACATTTCTGAGCACCCAGAGAAAGGCAAGCAGGGCTTCTACTCTTCACATAGCATTTGGCATTCAGTTGAAGATTACTAAGACTGATGAGAACAACAACAAAATAATCAAAAAACAATAGGAAACAACAAACAACCCTATTATATTTAGTAAGCTCAAAGCTAACCAACCAAAAAAGACAACGTAAAACTTATTTAAGCACTGAAATTTATGAAAAATGTATTAAAACCTAGAACTGAAAAATTAAAACACACACATTCCAGGAAGTTAAACACTGAAGTTTTATTTAGGACTAGAAAGAGTAGAAAACATGAATTTATAAACAACAAAGTCAGTAGAAAATAACATAAAAAGGGAAAATAGTTTAAAGATGAGAGACAAAAATGAATAAAAGTAGGAAAGAAAATCAGTTGAAGAAGCCAATCATAAAAACATAGTGGCTAAGGATGTTTTTAAAATTTATTGAAAAAGTTTTATAAATCCTTAACAGAAAAATCTAAAGGGGGGGGGGGAGAATCACATTTAAGGACACTAGACACTTGTTGGAAAGCAAGAAGGAAAAATATTCAGAAGTCATCTGGAAAATAATGTCACTCATAAAACAATAACAATAACTGATTCTTTAACATAACTGTCTAGAGCATGATAAATCAACATCTAAAAAACATCAGAGAAAAAAAGACTACCCACATTTCAAAAATAACAAAACCTGCCAGTTTGGAAGTATATATGCAGCAAAAAGTCCTTCCTGTAAAAACAAAGCAAAACATAGCACTGCTGTAAAGAATTAAAGGCCACATATGTATATATGGAAGAATATATACATATGTGCATGCTGAAAGATGGTGTTTCTAAGCCATCAATTCTCTCTGCACTGATTTAGATTTAGTGCTCTCTTAACACAAAGGCCAAACTGTCCAGCGGGTTTTTATGAATGTGGAAACTGATGGGTTGATTTTCCAATGTATACAGAAAAGCAAAAACAATAGTAATACCTACTGGGTCATTTAGGTATCACAAAAACAATTATAAAATTGTCAACTATAAAACAAAAAACAATTAATTTTAGATGTAACAAGATTGGAATGTTCCTAAATTTTCTGAAAGAAAGTAGTGGTTTCATCAGTATGACATTTATTAATATTTTCCAAATAACACACAAAATGCTACAAAAAATCACATGTAGGAAAATAACTCATTAAAAGCACTTTAGCTATGTGCAATCCTAGCACTCTGGAGGTAGAGGCAGGTGGATTTCTGTGAGGTTAGCCTGGTACTGTATAGAGTTCCAGGACAGCCAGGGCTACAGAACAAACCCTGTTTCAAAAGCAAAACAACAATAACAACAACAACAAAAATACTTTAATCCCAGCACTCAGGAAGCAGAGACTGGCAATTGATGTAAATTTGAGGCCAACCTAATCTATATATACAGAGTTCTAAGCTAGCCAGTGATACATAGCGATACCATGCCTCCCCCCACAACACACACACACACACACACACCCCAAAACAAAAACCAAACCAAAGTTAATTTTCAATTAAATAAAGTATCCAAATTTCACCAACAAAGTCTCAGATCATAGTGTTCTAAGAAAGTTATAAAATAAACATTTGATTTAACACCAAAGAAAAATACATAAATTTTAAGATGCTGCTAAATTATTTTAAGATGATCATTAACCTTTTCTCTATATCAAGTCATTTTCTTCACTAAAGGTCAGACACATAGTAGACTGAATAAAAATCTACATAATGTCAGCCATTTTGTACCTAATGTATAAAAATTATACTTTTGTTTTGTAATTGTTATAATATATATAGCTAAATCATATAGAATGAATTTATTTTAAAAATAGGATTAAGTCAAGGAAAAAAGTTTAATTACAATTTATAACAATAACTAAATCTTTTACATCATGGGCTTAACACATTTCTTGGGAAGCAAAATACTGGATGTTTTAACTAAAAACAATACAATTTTTACATTCTTAAAGCAGACATAGGTAGTTGTAAATTTGTTTTTTGAGACAAGGTTTCTCCAGGTAGCTCTGGCTGACTTCCTGGACTCTTTTTTGTAGACCAGGCTGGCTTCAGAAATCCACCTGCCTCTGCCTCTGCCTCCTGAGTGCTGGCATTAAAGGCATTCACCACTATGCCTGGCTTATAATCCTTTTAAGAGCAGATAAAAAAGAATTAATCATTGCTGGGGAAATGGTTCAGGGGTTTAAGAGTGCATATTGTTCTTCCAGAGGATCTATGTTGAGCAGCTCATAACCACCTATAAATTCAGTTCCAGGAGATCTAATAACCCCTTATCTTCCAAATATATATTCTTGTAAAGATGTGGAAAAGACAAAAATCATAATGAGAAAAGTATCTGCAGCAAGCATATCCTCCAAGGATTTGATAATCCATACAGAATTCCCCAAATAAGGCACTATAATAGAAAAATGATTAGAAACTCTAAGATTTCATTAGAAACTAGTCAAGTAAGTTGAAAACATGAAAACCATTCATCATTATTAGTAAACAGGATACAAATCATGGATAGATAATGACTGGATGGGCAGAATGCCTAAAACTGAAGCAAGAACACAAAACAGGCTGCAAAGGCTGTTAAAGATGAGTTAACAAGGCTGGCTCTTGCCTTTGGTCCCATCACTGGGGAGGCTGAGGTAGATGGATCTCTATGAGTTTAGAGCCAACCTGGTCTAACTCTAACCCAGTCTTGGAAAAACAAAAAAGATGGGTACAAGGACTTAGCTCAAGGTCATGGATATAGGCACAACTATAGTAGAAAGCTGGCTGACACCCATAAAATTGCAAAACTTTAGAAACTCCATTTAGCAACTTCAAAATGTGCAAAATTCTAGTAATTTTATTTCTACAAAGATGTCTAAGTGGAATTAATAAGTAAGGTACAAATTCCCACAGGAAGCTTATCTTTCACTTCACAACAGTAAAAATCTGAAGTAACCCCAATATACAGTAGAACAGATAAACCAATATAGACTCTAATTACATCAGTGAAAGAGAACTGTTGAGGCCTGTCTCCCTACCATAGCTGTGGCCATTTTGTTCCATGTCCGGCAGCTATTTCATATTGTTGCTGTAACATGTCTGCCAGTCAGGGACACAGAAAAACAACTCAGTTCAGGGTCATGCTGACCACATACTCTATTTGTGTTCTGTATGTCAAGAAGTTTGTTAATCTTAAGATATTCTATAACTATAAGCTTCATGTTAGGACCCATCAAATTAAAGGTGAATATTTACTGTTCTGTAAAAATGGCTAGAGTCAGGACCGACCACTGGGCAGCACTTCCAGCACCTGCATATGAGCTCACTGTGTTTTTTGCAGTTTTAGCCTTTTTAAGCTGGCCCTGAGAAATATTCAGCACACAGCTTTCAGCTCTTGAGCCTGAGCTGTTGCCCTGGTTAAACAGTCTCAAACAACCCTAAGATTTCATCTTACACCAGTCAGAATGGCTAAGATTAAAAATTCAGGAGACAGCAGGTGTTGGAGAGGATGTGGAGAAAGAGGAACACTCCTCCACTGCTGGTGGGGTTGCAAGTTGGTACAACCACTCTGGAAATCAGTCTGGCGGTTCCTCCGAAAACTGGGTACCTCACTTCCAGAAGATCCTGCTATACCACTCCTGGGCATATATCCAGAGGATTCCCCACCATGTAATAAGGATACATGCTCTACTATGTTCATAGCAGCCCTATTTATAATTGCCAGATGCTGGAAAGAACCCAGGTATCCCTCAACAGAAGAGTGGATGCAAAAAAATGTGGTATATCTACACAATGGAGTACTATTCAGCCATTAGAAACAATGAATTCATGAAATTCTTAGGCAAATGGATGGAGCTAGAGAACATCATACTAAGTGAGGTAACCCGGACTCAAAAGGTGAATCATGGTATGCACTCACTAATAAGTGGTTATTAACCTAGAAAACTGGAATACCCAAAACATAATCCACATATCAAATGAGATACAAGAAGAAAGGAGGAGTGGCCCCTGGTTCTGGAAAGACTCAGTGAAGCAGTATTCGGCAAAACCAGAACGGGGAAGTGGGAAGGGGTGGGAGGGAGGACAGGGGAAGAGAAGGGGGCTTACGGGACTTTCGGGGAGTGGGGGGCTAGAAAAGGGGAAATAATTTGAAATGTAAATAAATTATATCGAATTAAAAAAAAAAGAGAAACTTCAAAAAAAAAAAAAAAAAAAAACAGTCTCTAGGTAAGTGTTCAATAAAATCATTCCAACTCCTAAACTCCAAGATGGAACATTAAAGAATCCTGGACTGACAACTGCTAACATAAAATTAAATGTTTTACTAAGTTTAGAAATATATGTAATGCAATAACATTTTTTATAAAAGCAATAGATAATATTTTGGTTTAAAGTATTCTGCCTTTCTTTCACTTTTTAACAACTTGATCAAAAGATTCTATCAGTAAGAGATTGGAAAAGAGGTAAATTAGCCGGGCAGAGGTGGCGCATGCCTTTAATCCCAGCACTTGGGAGGAAGAGGCAGGTGGATTTCTGAGTTCAAGGCCAGCCTGGGCTACAGAGTGAGTTCCAGGACTGCCAGGGCTATACAGAGAAACCCTGTCTCGAAAAACCAAGAAATACATTAAAAATAAAAAAATAAAAAATAATTAAAAAAATAAAAAAGAGGTAAATTAATTGATAACAATAAAGTCTCAACTGTAATTACCATTCCAAAACAGTGCTGAGTAGAGCTTACTAAAAAGGAAAGCCAGTCTGTTTAGCAACAGTGGTCACAGTTGCATACATTTCTAACATTGAATGCACTAGACTGTTTGCTCTCTGTTGTATTACATTTCAGTTTATGATTACCAAATCAACTTTAACGTGAAAAGTCCAGATTTAAATATAAGTCACTAATCTGAGCTAATCTTAAAAATACTTACCAAAAAAGCATTTGATTGCCACTGTATCTCTCATAGCGTGCTCTTGTAGACATTAACCTAATAAAAAGGGTAAAAAGATAAGGCTTTAGCTTACTTTTTGTTAAGTGTCAGTTATATCAATAGAAAAATGATCAGACATAAAACTAAACTTTTACTAAGCTTGGAAATATAATGCAATAACATATTTTATAAAGGCAATAGGTAATATTTTGGTTTAAAGCATTTTGCCTTTCCTTCACAAACCAGTCATAGTGGCCTGTGCCTGTGACTGAGGCCTATGACAGAGACAGGTGCCTTGCGGCTAAAGCAGTCATGTGAAGCTTCAGGCTCATCAGAGCAATACAGTGAGATTTTGCATACAAAAATCAAGCAAAGTAAAACAAAACAGCAAAACCAATCAAAACCACAATGATATCATGGAATTAAAATTCTTATGTACATTAAAAACTTGTTAATTCACACCAAATATTATATCATGATAAAATATACATTTGAATAGCTCATTCCCCCATCTTGTGAGGAACAGTTACTGGTAACAGTGCATACACACAAAACAAATCTGTGAAGTACATAAATTTGTTGCAATTTAAAAGACTCTTTAAAAATAAAATACATTTTGATGACTGTTCTAATTTTTAGTTTTCATTTTTCCTGATATAGTCACAAACACTAACACCCAAGTTACTTTATACAGAAAACAGAATGTAACAGAAAATAAATTATATTTTAACAACTGGGTTCATCATCAGAACCTTGAACACTGAGGAAAAGCAATGAGCTAATTAGTCATGGAAAGAAAGCAGGTTGAACGAAAATATACAAAATCACAATAACTAATGCTTCATAGCATTCTAAAGTGTCTACAAAATAATCATATGATCTCAGATACACAGGTCTGACTTTTCTTTTTCTTTTTGGTTTTTTCAAGTCAGGGTTTCTCTGATTTCTGGAACTCACTTTGTAGACCAGGCTGGCCCTCAACTCAGATTCACCTGCCTCTGCCTCTCAAGTACTGGGATCAAAGGTGTGCACCACCACTGCCAGGCAAGGTCTGACTTAAAGAAGAAGCAGAGGTTTACAAAGTATATGGATCTTGGCTGCAGAAACTCATGCCATGTTAACATATTGTACCCATCTTAAGCATCTGGCACAACTAGTAAGAATCTTCAAAAAGGAAATAGAGTTTTGAGTTCTGTGATGGTTAGTATATGTCAACTTAATACAGACCTAGAAATAATCTGGAAGAAGAAAGCTAACTGAGGAATTGCTTCTATCAGATTGGACTGTGCACAAGTCTATGAAGCATTTTTTCGATTTAATAATAGACGTGGAAAGGTCCATGTCACTGTGGTCACTACTATCTGTATGGAGGTGACCCCAAGTTGTATAAAAAAGCAACTTGAACAAGCCACAGGGAACAAGCAAGTAAGCAGTGTTCCTCCATGACTTCTGCTTCAGTTCCTGCCTCAGATTCCTGCTGTGACTTCCCTCAGTGATAGACTGTAATGGGAACTTGTAAGCCAAATAAACCCTTTCCTTCCCAAGTTGCCTCTTGTTATGGTCTTTATCACAGAAACAGAAAGAAAACTAGGGCAACTCCACTATCTGGCACATATTGAGAACATAGTTCATTGTTTTAGTTAGTATCATTTAAATTAAAAGCACTGTAACAAAGACAAAGTTATCATCCCATTTTATTAAGACGAAACTGCAGCAGATATGATGTTTAGAAAAATTGGAATAAGAAACAGAAATTTCTATGCCTAGCCTTACAAAAATTCCGAAGTTATCTGGCTCCCTTGAGACTTCTGTATTCTACTTCTTTTTTTCACTCTGTACCAGAACAAAAGTCTTCTTTGGCCTGTTTTCTAGGCCCTGTTACAGACGCCTCAAATTCAAAACTCATTTCCTAAAAGAGGTCTTCAGTAATGATCTAAATTCAAGCAGCTACTAAGTGACTTCACATCATCATGTTGTATCATACTCACAGTACTTATTTCTGTATAGCATACAATTTGTTGGTGGTCTTCTCTTTCTTTCCTTCCTTCTTTTTTGTTTTTTTGTGACCAGGTTTTACTGTGTAGCTCTAACTGTCCTGAAACTCACTCTGTAGACCAGGCTACCCTCGAACACATAGAGATCTGACTGCTTCTGCTTTCTAAGTCCTGGGATTAATGGTATGGAGCAACTCCACCCTTGCTGTACACAGTTCTTACTGTGCTTTCAAACTCTAGGACACTAGAGATCTAATCTAAGTATTTCAAATGCCTAAGATAGGATGACTGTAAAAGGTGCTTAACAAGTACCTGGTAACAAATGAGCAACTATATAGCACAGACTGATAAACCAATTACACTTACCTAAGCTGATGCTCCCTGAGGTTTGATAGTATTTCCATTCCATGGAGATAAGAATAAATAATATTTAAGTCCTGTGGAACAGAAGAGTGTTTAGATTACTTTTCAGATATATACTCCAAGATATGATACACACACCCCTCATTCAAATCTTTTTAAGCACCCAACCATTTAAGACAGAGCTCTGTTAACTATACAAGGGCCACAAAAACCTCTGAATTTCAAGTTTTAAAAAAGTAAGGAGGAGGGCTGGAGAGATGGCTCAGCAGGTAAGAGCACTGACTGCTCTTCTGAAGGTCCTGAGCTCAAATCCCAGCAACCACATGGTGGCTCACAACCATCTGTCATGGGATTTGATGTCCTCTTCTGGTGTCTGAAGACAGCTATAGTGTACTTATATGTAATAAATAAATCTTTAAAAAAAAAAAGTAAGGCGTTCCCTCTAAGAATTCCTCTTCTTCATGAGCATGACATGTACTCGGACAATAAAAAGCCAAAATCTCATTCTTCTTACCTAAGTGTATCACCTCATTATTTCATTTCTAAACAGCTATAACCTTTTCTCTAGTAGTCACATACTTGTGGACACTAAATAAAACACTCACATAGGCAAATACGTGTCTCACTTTGTTTTTACTTTCCTCCAGATTAATCTCAAAGTTTGTAAGCTTTAGGTATCCCATCTAACACCTCCAAAGATCTGGTCTTTCCTTTGTTTTAAAGATTTATTTTATTTTTAATTATGTGCATAAGGTGATGGTAAGGAGTATGTTCATACAATATCTCCAGAGTTGGAGTTACAAGTGGTTATAAGATGCTCACAGTGGGTTCTGGGAACACTGTTAAGAGCAGTAAACAGACTTAAGCCACTGAGCCATCTCTTTCCAGCCTCATGGGTTTTTTTTTTTAAAAGTCCCCTTAAAACATGATTTTCTAAAGACCCTAAAGAGACTCAGTGTTATAATTTCCTATAAGCAAAAATATATCCAATGCATAACACTACTGTTAGCCCTGAAAGCAGCAAGCAATCTTTCTTTAGCCTTCTGATAAATTATAATCTTACCTATGAGCCTTGGCATATGCAAAAAGTTCACATCTCCAACAGAAAGGGGATGTTATTTAAGATTACTGGTATATGGTGATGATAATAAAAAGCAGACAAACTTAAATTCTCTATATAGTATGTATCCTTTATTCTCTTGTAAGAAACATTTTTATACAGCAGAGAACACTGATAACTACTGTCTCACTCTGATATGAGATTTGCCAAGTATCAGTCAGTAACAGAGGAAAAGGAAATCAAAACAACTTGCTTTCTAGTAAGTTAATAAGGCAATATGGAGATACTAATAATAAGAAACATTGCAAGGAATCCAAAGATCACAATTTCCTACTAAGGAGAGTTAAATATACAGTATCTCTGATTAATCCTTATCAAAATGACAAGTGAAAAAAATTAAGTGAATAAAAGGGGTAACAAGATTGAAACCATGTCAAGTCAGAAAGTTCTACAAAGATCTGGAAGATCACAGATAAAGCAAATTAAACTTCTAATACAGCTACGATGATATGTCCTCTTTTCTATTATCTCATGCTTTCCTGTAACAGGAATATACCAACTTCCATCAAGAACTGGAATCTATGTGTTCTTCCTACTGATTTCGGTTAGTTCTATAATTTATTCCAATTAGTAAAATGGGACAGGAACAACCTGCAAGTACAGTGAGATTAAGAAGCGAACCAATGTTATTAAAGAATCAACCTTACCCAAACAAAATCTGTCTTAGTAACAGCCTAATTCACAGTAGATTCACTAAACCCACAGACCCACCTAATAAGTTATTGTTTGTTCTTAAATGTAGAATTTATATACTTGGCAGTTAGAATAACTTCCATAATGGCTCCATGACCTCATTAGTAGGCTATGAAGCTACAACAAGCTGAATGCAAGACTCTGAAACTGTACACCCCTGAGGAATAAAGTAGTAAACCAATGACAAGACTTCTTCAGAAAGTCTGTGTGTGTCTGTGTGTGTGTGTGTGTGTGTGTTTGTGTGGTCAGTATGAGGTAAGAGACTACTGACACCAGGACATATAGCAGGTAGTAACAGCTCTTTTCATACTGTATTCAATTGTGTGGATTGTTTCTAGCCCCCATCACAGTTGCAGTTTCAGACATAATATAGTTGCTGGAGCTAGGTATCCTCAACTAACTCAACTAGTTATGTAGTCTTCTGATTATAAGAAATAGTTGTTTTCATGTGGGGTGATATTAACTTATGGTTTTGCCATAGGGCTAGCTAGTTTAATGTTCCTACTATATCACACCATAGTCCAAAAACATCTAGATCTCCTAATTATGTATGATTTCATACCGCTTAACAGAAAGGACAAACAAATGAATCAGAGGTAGTTTGTACCTTGTAGTATTTGGTAATGTAAATGTCAGAAGGTAGAAAATAAACACTGAAAGACTACACTGTAGGAATGAACCTATTTCAGAAAAGCTGTTAGGGGTACCTTGGGTACATAAGGACATTCCTTCTAAAGGAAAAAGAATGCTGGGATTTCAAATTTAGGTCAAGACAAGAGTAAAAGAGACTTAACCAAGAACCTACCTCAAACTCCTAACATGAAAGACATTTTTTTTCCTATAGTTGCATTTATTTTGGAGGAGTTCCAGTGCACAAGTGGAGGCCAGGGAACAACTTTTGGGAGTAGGTCTTTCCTCCCACCATGTGTGGGAACCAAACTCAGAGCTTCAAGGTTAGCTGTGAGCACCTTTTTTGGACTAAGCATTACGAGCTCTATGAAAAGTTTTTCATTAAAGAGAATGATAACAAGAAACAAAGGCAAGGGTGCTGGAGAGAAGACTCTGCAGTTAAGAGCACTGAATGCTTGTGCAGAGGTCCTGAGTTACATTCCCAGCACCCACGTGGTGGGTCAAACCATCTATCTGTAATACGATCTGATGACCCCTCCTGTCATGTAGACATACATGGAAATATTGTTCATATACATAAATAAATAAATGTCTAAAAAAGGGAAACAAAGGCAAGTGACTCTTTAAAACAGAAATATACATATTTAGTGGTACATATTATTATTCAAACCATACTGACTTGTAAAGAACTGTCAGGTAGGAAATAGAAATTTGCAAAGCAGGAAGGAGATGGGGAGGAACTATACCAACAGTGGGTTCTAGAAACCTACAAAAGGTCCCCCCTGGGAAGACACAGTGGTCACCACATGCAAATATGTAAAATTAGATTTAAAAAAGAGAGAACAGCCTATGATAGCACATCAGTATAATCACAGCACTCAAGAGGTAGAACCTGGAGAATCAGACGTTCAAGGTCATCCTCAGCTACAAAGGGAGCTTGAGGTAAATCTGGGTCATAAGAAATACTGTTTCAACATGGAAGAACAAAAGACCAACAAAAAAGGAAAAATATTTTTTCAGGTAAATAATAACTAGACTAAAAGAGAAAAACATTTCAAGTTAGAAAGTTCACTACATAAGAAATACATCTATATATGAGTGTGACCTTGCAGGTTTGGAGCTCTTGATTCCTAAGGGTGTATATGGGTTTTGAAGAAAGGAGCAGTACAAGACTCTTACTGAATTTCAAGCTACAGATGCTAGCAGAGTAACTTTAAACTCTAGGACCTAAGAAGCAACAGGTGAGGGCAGCTGCTGATTTGAAAGAATAAACTGATCTTCATCAGCAGGGAGAAACAGAGCTGCTTTTATGTAGTACTTCAATACAGATTAGCAACCACTTACATATGAGAGCATGTATATAGGTTACATACAATACAGCACTTTTATAAAAAGAACTTGAGAATCAACAGATGTAGTATTCACTATGGTCCTGGAATCAACCCCTTGAATTAAAAACCAGCCTTTCCTACATCATGAATGTCAAGTCAGCCAAGGTTCTATAATAAGACTATCCCAAAAGCCCACTCCTAGGCGCAGAAGGGGTGGGAGTGGGGTACTGCAGAACTGAGTTTGAGTTCTGGTGCGTGTTGTAATAGTCCTATGAAATCCTAAACTAGCAACACTTATGAGTTTAGGGGGAAAATACATTCTCAGACCCAGAATCTTTGGGATTATGTCTCCATGTTGCCATGTCTCCACACGCAAGTCTTCACACACTAATGCTTAGGTTTACAGGCAGGCCCATGTCACTGTACACCATTTGTCTGGTAACATACTAATTGGGGATAAATGCAAAAAAACTAGGATGCTTACCAAATGCCAGTTCTTCCAATATACCAACTTAAATAGATATGAAGCACTAAGCCATCATAAGACAACTTCCAGAACACACGGGTAGTCACTTTTTACTTGTATTTTTTTTTTTTAAACACAGGTAGAAAGGAGTGTCTTGGGGCTTTTGTACCAGTTAACTATTTTGAGACAAGATTGAGGAAATACATGCCCTATTAGGCTTCTTGGTATATGCAAAAGAAAAATCTATCCTAGCAAACCTTACTTAGCTCCTTTGAAAAAAAAAAGAAAATGAAAAAAAAAAAATAGCGGCAAACTGAAAGTCTTACAGAATTTTGTTTGCAGTCACAAATTCAAATGCTAGAAAGGGAATGCTAATCACTTACAGAGTGTACTTGAAAGCTATTGATGGAGCCTGAAAGGAGAAGCAGGGAGAAAGACAGAAAATTAACCATCTGGGACATGACAACATCCCCACATCACTAGCATCTGATTCTTTAACTGTACCAAAAAAGTATTGCGGAAATTATTCAGAGCATTAGAACAAAGACCAGGTTAGGATTGGGAATAAAATAAGAGATTTCAGCTAAGCAAAAAAGTGAAGTCACACACTGCAGTTAGCAACAAACCATATACACAATGGTGGTCCCAGATGAAAAATTGCCTTATAGCTATAACAATGTCATAGGGCAATACAGATTTGTGTGTCTGTGTGATTTTTGTGCCAACAGAGCTTCTGTCCTGACAGTTGTATAGAAACACAACACAGTTATTTATATACTTGATAATGATAAATGACTCCATCACTGGCTTAGATTCACTATACCTTTTATTGGTGCCCATGCATGTACACACATTTGTACATATGGAGGCCAAAGGACAACTCTGAGTGTTGCTCCTTTGCCACCTCTATTTGTTTACTTATTACTGGTGACGTAGTCTCCCTCACCAGTCTGGAATTCACTAAGGCTGGTTGACTGCATAGTTAACATGAATCCGACAAACACTATCACACCTGATTTTTCATGTGAGTTGAGGATTAAACTCATGTTCTCATGCTTGCAAGCATGGTAAACTCTTTACTGAATGAAATCTCTTCCCAACTCTTTCATACTTCTTTGAGAGTAAGCCTGTACTGACATTAAAAAAAAAAAAGTTCAAGGGCTAGAGATATAGCTCAGGGGTAAAATGCCCAACTGCAAATAGTATATGCCATATTATACTGACACAAGCCTCACTTATGTTTACTACATTTCTTAAGTGTAGTAAGATGCCACAGAAAAGTGACTGAGCTGTAGTGTGTTGTGTAAGTCCATACAATCACAAAATTACCCAATGATGCATTTCTCAGAACTTATCCCTATTGTTAACAAAAGCATGACCAGACTTTCTTTTTTTTTTTTACTTTCTTTTTTTTTATTCGATATAATTTATTTACATTTCAAATGACTTCCCCCCTTCTAGCCCCCCCACTCCCCGAAAGTCCCGTAAGCCCCCTTCTCTTCCCCTGTCCTCCCTCCCACCCCTTCCCACTTCCCCGTTCTGGTTTTGCTGAGTACTGTTTCACTGAGTCTTTCCAGAACCAGGGGCCACTCCTCCTTTCTTCTTGTACCTCATTTGATGTGTGGGTTATGTTTTGGGTATTCCAGTTTTCTAGGTTAATATCCACTTAATAGTGAGTGCATACCATGATTCACCTTTTGAGTCTGGGTTACCTCACTTAGTATGATGTTCTCTAGCTCCATCCATTTGCCTAAGAATTTCATGAATTCATTGTTTCTAATGGCTGAATAGTACTCCATTGTGTAGATATACCACATTTTTTGCATCCACTCTTCTGTTGAGGGATACCTGGGTTCTTTCCAGCATCTGGCAATTATAAATAGGGCTGCTATGAACATAGTAGAACATGTATCCTTATTACATGGTGGGGAGTCTTCTGGGTATATGCCCAGGAGTGGTATAGCAGGATCTTCTGGAAGTGAGGTGCCCAGTTTTCGGAGGAACCGCCAGACTGCTTTCCAGAGTGGTTGTACCAATTTGCAACCCCACCAGCAGTGGAGGAGTGTTCCTCTTTCTCCACACCCTCTCCAACACCTGCTGTCTCCTGAATGACCAGACTTTCTAATGCTGATCAGTGACTTGTCTGTGCGAAGGTGAGTGATGGAGTCACTGTCATCCTAAAACAAACAAGCTCTCCTGCACCCTTCAAATAATCCAAATCTACAGCATTTATTGTAGATATATTTTATGGGCTCCTGTTTCGGGTACAGTGAATAAGTTAAACCCATGTTTTAGACTTGATACTCAGTACCAGGCTTGCCATGGTGAAACTCAGTGTTAGGCAAAGTCACATGCCTCCTGATAACAGTCCCACCATCCATTACAACTATGCTTAGGTCAGGAGGTTGAGTACCTCCTTCAACCTCAGGCAGTAGAGGGAAAATAAGATTCCATTTGCTAGGGAGCAGAGCATAAAAGCTAGCCAAGGGCTTTGTCCTCCTAGAGTTCTATGCTTGGATCAAACACCTATAGAAACTGAATGACCTATATGCAGGCTAGAGTTTACACATAGAGCCTCGAATCTGGCTCCTTCAACAGGGAGATATTTGTGTATGAAACTCCAGTTTTTGTCAGTATTGTTTCCAGCCTTGGACTGGTTCCACGGCATATCTGATCTACTAAAGTAATACAGTTCTCTGTAGCTATGAGACTCAGGTATGAAACAGCTTAGCATCATCTTTGGCAGGCAAGGCACTGTCTCTACTTCCTACTCCCAACCTCAGGCAGTGCTAGTATTGCCAAGTCAGTATTAACTGATAGGACTCTAAACTGCCAAAGTGCCATACAGGTCCATGCACTAGCAGGACAGACACATACTTCATTACCAACAGCTATGGACCTCAGTGCACCTGGGATTGTTAAACTTCAGCATGTAAGGCCTGACTAGGCTTAAGAGTCAGTCAGGTGGACCAGGACTGAACCTTCATCACCACTATCCCAACATTTGGCAGCACAGTGTGGTTGGTATAAGGCCCAATTCATGGGACAGCATAGTAAGCACAAAGCTATATGCTGTAACTTAGTGCTAGGCTGGTCAGACAGAGTCTCTGAACAGTCCCCGTACAGTAGACTAACACCTATGACTGGTTGCAGTCATCTTGGGCTAGGAGTCAACCTCAGCAACAGGCAGCTTATAGCACTGTGACCCTTGGTCATAGGACACTATGCGTTGTGCTGATAGTATGTGGGCTTAAAGTACTACTTATAAGTATTGGTGGCTACTGGTATAAATGCCCAAGGATCAAAGATCTATCCAAAGAGATTCTTTTCTGAACAAGGTTGAATACTGCATTGTCATATAATAAATACTAAAAAGAGACAGATGAGGCAGCAGGGCCTACAGGACTCCAGGCAGAAGCTTGAAGTTAAAAGACTATACTTTCTTGGTTCTTTCCAAATGACATACATAGTCTATATGAGACAAACCTAGGCTTAAATTGTGCTCAAGTACCAAAGTGTACAAACTCACTCACTCTCTCTCTCTCTCTCTCTCTCTCTCTCTCTCTCTCTCTCTCTCTCTCTCTCTCTCACACACACACACACACACACACACACCTGGGAAAAATACATGAAAAAAATGAAAACTATCTATACTTTGTGATGGTAAAGAAAATAACTAATATTCAACTTACAGGGTCTCAAGAATTTAAAAATGGCAAAAAATTAGAAAACATTGTTGAGTGAAATAAAAACAGAATTTGTATTAGGATACAAATATCCATACATAATAAAAGATTAAAGGTAACACCAGTTACATCTAAAGCCAAGTCTATCCAAATTATGTCTATAGTTAAGCTTTCAAAATAAAAGACAAAAAAGATTTTAAGGGCTGGCAAGATGGTTTATCTGTTAAAAAGTACTGGCAGTTCTTACAGAGAACTGAGTTCAGTTATTAGCACCCACATGACAGCTTACAACCATCTGTAATTTGGTTCCAGAGGCATCTGATGTCCTCTTCTGGCCTCTACAGGCACACAAGTAGTGTAAGGCACACATGCAAGCAAAACACATGTGTACATATAAATAGTTAAAAGACTTCTATGTGAAAATATATCACTATCACATGCAAGTATCCCCATTCTCATGAAAGCAGCCTCAGCAGGAATCTTACAAGGCAGGAAAAAAGTGGCATGAAATTTTCACATCACCAAGGAAAAATCACCATTAATCAAGAACACTGTGTCCAGGGTGAAGGAAATATTAAAACAACTGCCTATTGCCCAGCATGATAAAACCTGTATTCCATTCCTGGAATCCACATGAGGGGAAGAGAAAACCAACTCTTCCAAGTACTTTTCTGACTCTACATGTGCACAGTGGCACACACAGTTTGCTTTCCCCCTACACAGACAAAGTTATATGTGTGTGTGTGTATGTGTGTGTGTGTGTGTATGTATGTATGTATGTATGTTTGTTTTTAAAAAAGAATATTGTAACCAATTGATGAGATAACATCATTCCCAGAAAAGCAAAAGCAAGAAGAGTTATATCCCCACCACGTATGAAACACCATCTTGATTGGTAAAGGGAAGGTCTTCAAACTACAAGAGATTGACAAATAAGAGAACATGGAAAAGAATAAAACTGACTAGTGAGAGTATTTACACAGACAAATCCAGATGCTTTAATATTGCTAAAAATGGTGCACATACTATACATATGTTTAGCATCTACCCTTGTCTAGATTAAAACAACTGTTCTTGTTCCTTTGATTTGTTCTTATTTTTTTATGATCATGTTAAAGTGCTACAATTTTAAAATAGTTAAAACCAAAAGATGTTTGTATGTATCACAAAAAAACCATAAGAAAAAAAACTACAATATACAAACCAAAAGTAATAAGCAAAGAATCAAGTCACACTACTAGAGCCAAATAATAGTCAAGTAAAGCACTAAACCATCAAGAAAGACTACAAGAAAGGGAGAAAAGAGGGAGCAACAACAAAAATAGAGAGTGCATTACAAAATGGTAACCATACCTTTCCACGATTACTTTGAATCTAAGTGAGTTAAGTTCTCCAGTTAAATAGTCTGGGGGGTATAGTGCTTCCTTAGCATGTACTAGGCTTCAGGTTCAATCCTCCTCAGCATTATAGACAAACAAACAACTCCCAAACACACAGAGAACGATTAAATAGAAAACCTACTCTATATGTTTATCAGAAATCAAGGTAAAGGACACACATATATGCAAAGTAAAGGAATGGAATACTTATTTCATTACAATGGAATCCAAAAGAAAAAAAAAACAGAGGTCAAGAGTAAAAAGAGACAAGAAAGATCACTGTATTATGATAAGGAATTAGTTCAGCAGAGAAAGTAACTTTCCGAAATATATATGCACCCAAATAAATAAAATACTATTGAGGACATGTATGTATGGTAAATGCACAAACATATGAACATGTATTTATACATACATTTATGTACACATGCACAACTCAAAGTAGAAAAATTCCATATAACTGTTTAAAAGTCTCCGCCTCCCAACGTAATTTAGTAATTCAATGCAATCTGTATCAAAATACCAATGACCCTGGACACCAAACAACCACCATCACCACCCTGAACTTGCAAGAGGTGTTTGACCAGATGGAATAAATCAGAAGATAAGACTATCCCAAACAGAAAAAGACAGGAAAGAGTTTTGGAAATCCAAAAAGGGAGTTAAAGGATATCTGAAAATGCTAAGAAAAACACATATGATTAACCAAAAAGAGTAGGCTAGGGTCACATCTGTGCCATAGTTCCCAGGTGGGGAATAGGAGAAGCAAGGGCAACAGATAAGCCAAGCACAAAACATGTATTCTCAAGAAAAGTCCAAAGCTTTGATAAGCTTCAAATCCTGTTGGAGGTTCTGGTGAGAAACAAATTCCTTGGTGGAAAAATTAATATAGACTGAAGTCCCATTTCATCACTTTATATGAGACCCCAAGGGCAGGGCCAGGAGCCATCTGAGAAGGAACCTATTGTTAAGCTGAGAATGGGGAACCACAGGCCTAGGAACTGCAATCAGGCCTGCCAAAGACATAGGATGAAGGAAGGCCCAGGAAAACAGCTATAAAGAGCAGTGAGCCAGACTGGCAAGCTGGAGGGCACAGGGAGTTGGGGGACTCATTCAAGCAGGCAAGTACATAAGGAATGATAGTCTCTTATCAATAGCTCATCAATTGAAATAATTCTGGAGTTTGATAGCTTAAGGTTAGTAGCTCAACCTCTGGAGCTACCTATCTATCAACAGTTCCAAAGAGCCTAGAATGTTGAAGGTCCTGTGGTGTACTAAAGAACCACTGACATATCAATCTAGCATAGTGATTGAAAACCAGGAGATCTTTAACGTATGGAGACATGTCCTTTACTTACTTAGTTCTCAGTGCTGTTACTGCTTCTCACACTTCTGATGTACCAGAGAGAAACCATTCCCCCAGAACCTTTGCAGGGGAGAGAACTTGCCACAGGTGCAATCTAAGTGTGGCCAGCAGAGGCCACTGGTGTTCAAACAAGGAAAATTATCAATGAAAACAGCAGTGCCAGACAACATACATTTACCCAAGAAACTCAGCATAAGCTCTGGGAAAGACAGAAGCCCAGTTTAACTGATCCCCTCCAGCCCTCATGCACAGAAATTTATTGAGCAATATTTTTCTCTTTTCTCTTGTATCATTCTGCCATGTATCCTCCTCTGTTTCAACACTCTTTTTAATAAACAGCATGTTAAGCTATTTTAGATGCTCTTATGTTTTCAGTCCCCTTCATGCATTTACCTAATTTCATTTCTGAATTTTCCCATTATTGGGAAATCTTTATTTCTCACTTATTTTTTCTAATTTCTTGTTCTTTTCTCTTCCATACTTCTCTATTGCTTCTTTTTCCTTTTTCTCATTTAACCGATTTCTCCCTTTTTCTGCCCTTCTCCTTCATTTATTTCATCCACTTACTATATCCACACTAACCTTAAATAATTCTAACGTCATAGCACATTATATGCAACCTTGTCATTTTTGTACTGTGATAATTAACTGATGACATCAGTGGGCTTCAATCAATTGTGAAGTATATTTACTGTGTATTGGTTTGATGCAGTCTGCGGATAATAGTAGTTTGTTTTCTTCTCTCTGAATGGTAACGGGGACTGAGCAATCATGACTGACCAGTGAGAAGTCAAAAGGAAATGTAAAAACACCTAGATTCAAATAAGAGTTTCTGTGTAATGGTCTCTGGTGGTCTTAGTTTTACCCCAAAAAACTAAGGCAGTGATGAGAAAGTAGAGCTATTAAGATGTAATGAGGCACAATGATCATGGCAACTCTTATAAAGAAAAGCATTTAATTGGGGCTGGCTTACAGTTTCAGAGGTTTAGTCTATTTATTGGCCTGTCCAGATCAGGAGAGGGAGAGGGAGAGGGAGAGGGAGAGAGAAAGGGAGAGGGAAAAGGAGGGGGAAGGGGGAGAGACAGACACCCACACAAACACACACATACACACAGGGCATGTGAGCTGCAAGCCACTCGGCAAAGCTTGAGTTTTTGAAACCTCTAAGTCCACCCTCAGTAACACACTTCTCTAAAGCCATACCTTTTAATAATGCCATTTCTTGGTGACCAAGCATTCAACTCTAGGAGCCTATGGGAGCCATTCTTATTCAAACCATCACAGTTCCAAAAATGTTAGGTAAAATGTGATATGGTATTAAAGAATAATGACAAAGGAAAAAAATCTGTGTTCAGTATAGAGACAATCTCATCTACAATACTGTTTTCTTTTATTTTTGCATTGGTGAGGGGTCAAACCCCACAGACTCACACATCACAGGCAAACTATACCATGGAAATACATCCCATATCCCTTTTGAAAACATTCCCAATTTGTAGTTGTTTGGCTCTACAAAATTACACTTGTAGGTACACAGAGTAATGGCCAATCTTAATTGTCAACTTGTCAAGATTTAGAAAGTAATAATACATCTCTGGGCCTTGTCTAATGATGGTGTTCTAGAAGGTTAATATGGATGCACAATCAATTGCATGAGCTGTGTACTAGACTAACAAGAAAAGAGAAAATCCACTGAGCATCAGCAAGCACCTGTCTGCATCCTGACTGGAGGTGCAATGTGACCAGCTGCCAAAGCTCCTGTTGCCATGCCTCCCTACCATGATGTTCTCTCTGTTCCCCCATACTGTGAGCCAGAATAAGGTCTTCTGTAAGTTTCTTAAGTTTGATAAGTGAGAAAAGAAGCAAATATTCAGAGTCAACTTCACTACATAAGATGTTACTAAATGAATGGCATTTATTTATTATAGCCAGACATGGTATACTAGTGATTCCAGAACTCAGGAGACTGAAGCAAGAAGACACCAGATTAAGGCCACCCTGAGCTATGTTAAGACACTGTCTTAAAATAATAAAAGAGTTAAAAAGCACTAATTGGTGGAGGAAGCAGCTATATAAGTATCAATACAAGAACAACAACAAAAAGCCCAAAGAAGGTTTTGTATATTATTCTAAGTAAAGTCAGTGCTAAAAGACCCTGTTAAGTCATATGGCTTGAGCAAGAAATTTTATTTTACTTCTTTGGAATCATTCATTTCCTTTGCATATGCAAACCTCATTTTGGTAGTGACATCAAATAAAATAACTCTGTTACTCTGTTATGCAAGTTCTACTATGAATTAGGGTTTTATAGAATCAATCTTATTGTTTCCATGTATCAAAGCCCTAAAGCTCTCCTACTGCCAAAGTTACCATTTATACCAAAGAATTAAGATCGTGACATTTGGAAGCATACTCCAGAAGAGCAAACGAGTGCTGTGTACGACTCTTAAACCTAGAAATTTTACAAAAAGAGTTCATTCTCATGTTTTGTTTGTGAGACGAAATCTTATATAGTCAAGGCTAGCCTTCTGCCTCAGCTTCCTGTGTGCTAGGATACCATTGTTTTGTTTGTTTGTTTTGGTTTTTTGGGGGAAGGTTATTGTGTGTGTATGTGTCTGTGTGTGTGTGTGTGTGTGTGTGTGTGTGTTTAAATTCAGAACCATTTTTATTTTCTAGTCTCTAAAAACCCAAACTGACAGGTGTGGTGGCACATACCTTTAATCCCAGCACTTACGAGGCAGAGACAGGAAGATCTCTGTACATTTGAATCCAGCCTGGATTACATAGCAATTCCAGGCCATCTGGGGCACAAAGACAGTCTCAAAGAAACACACATGAAATTCTTTTTCCAGGATAACTAGGATTAGCTTAGAAAAATGGGTGGACATCTTCAGTCATTTCCCATTAATGGGAGCTTAACTTTATAGAACAGGTAAAAAACAAAACAAACAAACATCCAAAATCTAGCGTAAGTCAAGAAGTCAAGGAAATCCATTCTAGTTTAGGCTCTCCTCCTCCAGGAACCAACAATGCTATGTTATTCCACTTACCAAATCTGATCTAGCTTAGTAATCTTCTTCCTTTTGGTGCATTTCAAACTGTCCTTCTAGCACCACATTAACAAAGTTAATAAATCCTAGAAGTATAAGTTGTGGGTGGAATATGCTTGCCCGAGGGAGTGGCACTATTAGGAGGTGTAGCCTTGTTGTAGTAGGTATGGCTTTATTAGAGTAAGTATGTCACTGTGGGGGTGGGCTTTGAGAGAACTTCCTCCTAAAAGCCACCCCTAAATAAATATCCATTTTAAGAGTTGCCTTGATCATGGGGTTTCTTTATAACAATGAAAACCCTAAAACAGAAGTTGACACCAGGGACTGGGGTATTGCTGTGATAGGCCAAACCATGCGTTTGGAGGAATGTGGATTTGGGGACTTTGAAAAGCAGTAGAATGTTTTAAGCATGGCTTAATGGGCCATCCTAATAGGAATATGGAAGACATTGGTGCTCTGGGTGATTGAACTGTGCAGACATGGCCCAGGTGGTTTCAGTAGAGACAAATTTCAGTATGTGGCCTAGTGACTATTTTTGTGGTATTCTGGTGAAGAATGCGGTTGCTTTTTGCTCTTGTCCAAAGAGTCTAAGACTAAAGAGATTTACATTAACTGCATTGACAAGTTTCAAAGAAGCCTAGCAGAGACTTTGTTCTCTGGTTGAGACTCATGAATAGCATTTTGATCAAGCATAGCAAGCTTAGAAAGGAAAAGTACAAAATGTATGGTTCAAAAAATAAATGGGAACCAAAAAGTAGAAAGAAGCTGAATCTCATGTTCAAGGATATTAAATGCAATTAAGAGAATGGCCACCTTGGGACAAGATTCCCAACCTAAGCTTATTGTTTATATGTTTGCAGCTTAACAAGTGATAGTTATATCATGTTAAGCATCAATGCCTAGTTATTCTTTTCATTTGGACTTTAAATCTGGAATGAACTACAATCCAGAAATAGAGGTCACACGTGCAATCCAGAGCTTGAGGAATAGTGGCTATGAAACGTTTTTGACCCAGGTATGGTGGTACACACCTTTTATCTAAGGAGACAAAGCCAAGCAGATCTCTGAGTTCAAGGCCAGCCTGGGGCAGAGCAACTTCTAGGTGAAGAAAAGCTTAAGCCCAGGCATAGTGGTACAAGTCTTTGATCCCAGCATTCAGGAAACTGAGCCATGCATATCTCTGCAATCAAGGTCAATCTACAGAGCAAATTCCAGGACAATCAAACTCAGGCAATGAAGAAGTAGGAAAACAGAAAGCTTGTAATTTTTAGAACAGCGCCAACAAGCAGCAAAACTTGGCAGCTTCAGCCATGTGGCTCTGGCTTTAGAGTCAAGTCTATTATTCTTATAGAAGGGACTTCTGGGACAACTGATGCTGGTTAGTTGGAGCTAAGAAATTGGTGGTGATTAAAAGACCAACATCACTGAGGTGAAATCTTCTGGGAAGTGTTTTCTGAGAGCACAAAGAAGTTATGTTCCAGAGATAGCTAAGGTTGTACCTCGTGCTTCACCTGGACTTTAAGAATCATCCAAGCGGTACTAGTTTTGAAGGCATGAAGGGGTCATGAAAAGCAGCTGAGGCTTAGCACTCTATGTGATGCCAGGGAAGGCCAATGGTAAAGCTGCGGCCTCAGTTACAGCTGACAGCCCAAGACTGAAAAGGGGTCACACAAAAAAGAATTCACTTCAGTGATGCTGGTCTCATCACCACCAATTTCTTAGCTCTAACTAACCAGCATCAATTGTCCCAGTAGGTCCTTCTATTCTTGATTTTAAAGCCAGAGCCATATGGCTGAAGCTTGGCACTGTGATGGGAGCCTGTGAAAGGCCATTGGTGAAGCCTAGCTGCAGTGGAAGGAAAACTGCCAGTACCATGGGATGAAAACCAAGAACACCAACAGCAGTGGAGTAGAGTCAACCAGGGCTCAGAGTGCTACAGAGGCAAAGCTAGAGATGGGACCGAAATATTTTGAAGAAGCCCAGAATACTCCAGACATTGGAACAAGAAGCTGTAATGTTGAGGTTGTCTTGGAGACCCCAAGATATTTGAGATGTCAGAGCCCTGGGAAACCTGCCAAGGAAAGCTGCTAAGTGGGAATGGAACTGGCCAAAAAGAATTGTGTTGTAGTCAACAAAGCAGAAAGGAGCTGGACATCAGACATGGAGATGGAGTTTGTCCAGCTGGTTTTGGTCTTGCTTTGGTACAGTATTTCCTCACCATGAAGTTTTTGGAATGATAATGTACAATATCCTGTGATGTTGGAGGGACATGATCTGCTTTTTTTATTTTGATTTTATAGGGTATTACAGTTAAGAGATTGCATGAATCGCAGAAGAGATTTTAGCATTGTTTAGTCTGTTATAGACTATGGGACTTGTGAAGTTGGGCTAAAAGTATTTTGTATCATGCTATTGCTAGGTATGGCCACGATAGACTCATGTATTTGAACAAGCCTATAGGGGTCAGGGAGTGGAATGTGAAGGTTTGAATATGCTTGACCCAAGGAGTGGCATAATTAGGTGGTGTGGCATTATTGGAGGGAGTATATCACTATGGGGGTGGATTTTGAGAGAGCTTCGTCCTAACTACCTGTAAGCCATCCTTAATTAAATGATGTCCATTTTAAGAGTTGCCTTGGTCATGGTGTCTCTTTTTTTTTTTTTAATTTGATATATTTTTTATTTACATTTCAAATGATTTCCCCTTTTCTGATCCCCCACTCCCCGAAAGTCACATAAAGCCCCCTTCCTTCCCCCCGTTCTCCCACCCACCCCTTCCCACTTCCCTGTTCTGGTTTTGCCTTATACTGCTACACTGAGTCTTTCCAGAAACCAGGGGCCACTCCTCCATTCTTCTTGTACCTCATTTGATGTGTGGATTATGTTTTGGGTATTCCAGTTTTCCAGGCTAATATCCACTTATTAGTGAGTGCATACCATGATTGATCTTTTGAGACTGGGTTACCTCACTTAGCATGATGTTCTCCAGCTCCATCCATTTGCCTAAGAATTTCATGAATTCATTGTTTCTAATGGCTGAATAGTACTCCGTTGTATATATATATACCACATTTTTTGCATCCATTCTTCTGTTGAGAGATACCTGGGTTCTTTCCAGCTTCTGGCTATTATAAATAGGGCTGCTATGAACATAGTGGAGCATATATTTTTATTACACGCTGGGGAATCCTCTGGGTATATGCCCAGGAGTGGTATAGCAGGATCTTTTGGAAGTGACCTGCCCAGTTTTCTGAGGAACCGCCAGACTGATTTCCAGAGTGGTTGTACCAATTTGCAACCCCACCAGCAGTGGAGTAGTGTTTCTTTCTCCGCATCCTCGCCAACACCTGCTGTCTCCTGAGTTTTTAATCTTAGCCATTCTGACTGGTGTAAGGTGAAATCCCAGGGTTGTTTTGATTTGCATTTCCCTGATGACTAATGAAGTTGAGCATTTTTAAGATGTTTCTCCGCCATCCGAAGTTCTTCAGGTGAGAATTCTTTGCTTAACTCTGTACCCCATTTTTTAATAGGGTTATTTGGTTTTCTGGGGTCTAACTTCTTGAGTTCTTTGTACATATTGGATATTAGCCCTCTATCTGATGTAGGGTTGGTGAAGATCTTTTCCCAATTTGTTGGTTGCCGACTTGTCCTTTTGATGGTGTCCTTTGCTTTACAGAAACCTTGTAATTTTATGAGGTCCCATTTGTCAATTCTTGATCTTAAGAGATATTGATGTTCTGTTCAGGAACTTTCCCCCTGTACCGATGTCCTTAAGGGTCTTCCCCAGAGTCTTTTCTATTAGCTTCAGAGTGTCTGGCTTTATGTGGAGGTCCTTGATCCATTTGGATTTGAATGTACAGCAGAATATTTGTTCAGCCACCCTCAGAGTGTTCAAAGTGACTCACTCAAAAATGACTCAAGTACATCAGAAGTGTTTTGCCAGGTCAGGGAAAAAAAAATCCATTCTACAGGTTTACAGTCACAGACCATTATTCTAAAATCTGAAGCAAGTTAAGAAATAATCATAAGACAGCTAAATATGGTTTCAGTCCTCAGCCCCTTTAACTTTTATATCAAAACCAAACTAGATCTTAATTTTTTTATTTTTAAATTTGAGGCAGAATTGTACTAGCAATCAAAAGAGCATGAAATTCTGACTGACAAAATTTCCCCCTCTTCATTTTGAGTTACAGTCTCACACTATAGCCCACGCTGGTCTTGAACTCATAGCAATTCTCTTCCTCAGCTCCCTATGAACTCCTTTTTGGAAAAAAAAAAATCTAAAAAGTTAAAACATTATCTTTGATGTTTCCTTAAAAAAAAGTCTTGAAGCCATACAGAAAAGGAATTTCTATTCTAAAATATAACTAAGTTTCTTCTATTTGAATTGTCTTTCAAGCACCGCCAGATATTTTACAAGCTATTTCAGCTTCTTTATGATGACTGTATGTTATTCATCTTTAAGAATTGTTTTATTTATGTGTATACCATGTACTTTAAGGTACTAAACAAAGTCTTCAGAGGGCATTGGATCCCCTGGACCAGGAGTTACAGGTGATTGTGAGCTACCTGATAAGGGTGCTGGGAAAATAACACAAATCCCTTGGAAGAACAGCAAGGGCTCTTAATCATCAGCCATCTCTTCAGCCCTTATTCAATTTTTAGAAAAATAGCAAAATTTGCAAGTTTGTCAAACTAAGTCTTTTTATGTCAGCACATCCAATATCAGACTGATAAGGCATCACTACTACTATAATAATAAAGTATGAACTAAAAATCAGAACACATGCATTGACCTCAAGGGGTTCAAAGCCATAGATATACCAGCAATCAGAACACAGTATTAGAACATCATATTTGAAGGAGAATCAAAATTTCAGAAAAACAGAGGAGTTGAAAAATGAAAAAAGATGAGCACCAGGGATGAGATTTCAATCCAAGGTCTTATTTTCCTAAAAGATGATACATTTCTTTCCAGACAGAAGAAATAACAAACCAATACATATAACTACCATTTATTGTCATCTGTAGGCACACGGAAAAATATCTTACATTATCTCATTTCATTTAGTCCATATAAAAAAGCTCCAGTATTTAGATTTTAGAGAAGTTAGGTAACTTTCCAAGAATCACTCAAATACTCAGAGCTTCCAAAACATTGTTCTATGTGCATAGCCATCTTAATCACAACAGCTGTAATCATCTGCAAAGGGCCCTTAAGTCACACCTGCCAATGTTCCCTCCAGCTGGAAAGTGTCATTACACCTTCACCTGAGATTCCAGCCATGTCCAGCTATGCCACTACCCTAGCTGTATGTAATTCTGCTTCAGTTGCACATGTTATAGAAGGGATGGCTAAACTTTCAACATTGTAAAAAGATGTTATCATCTATAAAGTTCATACTCAAGAAACACACAATCCCATGAAAGGAAGTTGAAGAGGGGGATCATATTTTTTAAAGTAAGTTTTCAGTTTTGTTTTGGACTGTATTCTAGGCCAGTCACTGCAAGCATGAGCTGTGGTTGGGCACACCTGCTGAGAATATAAAGGGTGGAAGTTTAACTCAAGGAGGGTGAGGGATTTATGAGGAAGTTATCAACCACACTACAGTGAGACTTTTTAGTGATGCTGCTATTTTTGTTTGGTTGTTTGTTTTTCCACATGATAGTAGGCCTATACTTGGATAGAACTGATACTTTGTCCTGTTGTTGGTAACTTAATTGGAGGGAGCAGTCATTTACTTCTCTCGGGAAAAGTTAACACATACAAAAATATTAGACACCAGTATTGAAATGGGATCTTGTAAATAAAAATTCCAGGACTTGCTAGCATCACCATGCTAGCCTGGAGTCCCAACACTTGGGAGGCTAAAGCAGGAAGGCTTGAGGTCAGTACTGGCTATACAGAAAGTGAGGCCAGTCTGGACTACATAGTCAGACCCTATCACCAAAACAAACCCCTAAATTCCAAGGCTTATATTACACCACATACATACTATGCAAAGCAGAGACGGAGAATGTGGCATGTTGCACAGTATCCCAAATCTCCATCTATCTATCAGAATTACATGGGCTATGTATAAATAACAATGCCTATGGGCTAGTTCTGAAGGCTCTAATTTAAGAAGTGAAAGATTGGCATAGTATTTATTAATAAAAAGTGAGCTTAAGTATATTTCCTGAGTTGGAAAATTGTATAGCTTAGGTTCATAAACAGTGTTAATGTATTTACAGATATACTGTACATCTGAGAAACCCATGATTAGTCCATTCTGCTCCTGTGCAAACATCACAGAGAATACAGACCACTTAAAAACTACAACAGTTATTAGAAGTCTCAGGAAACATCTTGGAATACAGTAAAGTCTTTTTATTTTTTTATTTTATTTTTTGGAGTCATGGTCTCAACTACTTTGTCTGGGTTAGACTTAAACTTGTGTGCTCAAATAACCCACTAGCTTCCCTGAATATTAGTGCTATAGACACGTATACTTGTCTTTGGTTGGGCTGGAGTCCAGATCCCACACATGTTAGTTAGGTGTTTTACTTGAATCCATATCTCTTTAATAGCTTTTGTGGTTTTAGAACACTTTTAATTACCAAGACCAGTACTTAAGCCCACATATTCCCATAAGAAATTTTTTTTAAAAATGGGAAAGGAAATCAGATAGCACAGGAAAGACAACGTGTTGTGAAACCTGGATCCAAAATGTTGGACAAAGAGCTACAGAAGTAAAAACTTTTATAATATCTAAATGTCACACTTCACTATTCAGTCTAGTTCACTAATATTTCTTACAAAGTTATAAAAACACTCATTCTAAACTTGGCCTGGTGCACATACTTATAATCCAAGAACTTCAGAAGCTGAAATAAGAAGAAATGATGATTTAGAGAGCAGTCTAAGCTATATAGTGAGACCCTGTCTCAAAAAACAAACACATCACTGTACTGGCAAGTTACATTCTGACTTGCTTCCTGCCAGAAGCATCGTTTTTTGTTGTTGTTGTTGTTTTTTGTTTGTTTGTTTGTTTGTTTTTTGAGATAGGGTTTCTCTGTGTAGCTCTGGCTGTCCTGGAACTCTCTCTGTAGACCAGGCTGGCCTCAAACTCAGAAATCCGCCTGCCTCTGCCTCCCAAGTGCTGGGATTAAAGGCATGTGCCACCACCGCCCGGCCTGCCAGAAGCATCTTAAAGGAGGAAAGACATTTTGGTTTCTACCTTCAGGGGCTATCAGTCCATCACGGCCGGGAATGCAGGATGGCTAAAGTGGATCTGAGTAAAGGAGGGCAGAGAGTGAGGAAAAACTCCTCAGATGTTTGGTAATTAACAAGAAAAGAGCAAGTTTGGGCTAGAAGTAGAGCAGGACTATGACTGAAATACCTATCCCCAATAACCCACACCTGCTCCAAAGGTTTCACAACCTCCCAACAACATTGCCACCAGCTGGTGACAAGGTATTGAAACACAGGAACCTGTATGTGTGTGTGGTGGTGGTGGTGGTGGTGGTGGTGGTGAGGAAATTTGAAATTCAAACCATAATGATGCCTATTTATATATTTTCGCATGCTGTGCACTCAGTACACATTCAAGGAAAAGGAAATAAATTAAGTTTAACACATGAATGTTATCCCCTTCTATTGTAACTTTGGTTTTTGTTTGTTTGAAACATGGTCTTATGTAGACTGGATTGGTACTCTTAATGCTGTAGCCTCCACTTCCTAAATGTTGGTATTCCAGGCATGTGTTATCATGCCTAGCTTTTAAAAATAGAATCCCCCAATCCTACCCTGAGAATTGAGCCCAAGGCTTCATATTTGACAGACAAATGCTCTACAACTAAGCTACACTCCTAGCCCATGCATTTTATTTTATTTTATTTTGTTTTGTTTTTCGAGACAGAGTTTCTCTGTGTAGCCCTGGCTGTCTTAGAAGCCCATGCATTTTTATTAACTTGGCTTCCACGACACCACTATACACTGGGTATATATGTGTCTGTTTCTTTTTTGAAGATTTATTTATGTATTTTATGTATATGAGTGCTCTATATGCATATATGCCTGCATGGCAGAAGAGGCATCAGATCTCAATATAGATGATTGTAAGCTACCATGTGGTTGGTGAGAATTGAACTCAGGACCTCTGAAGAGCAGCCAGTGCTTTTAGCCACTGAGCTCTCTCTCCAGCCCCTCTGTCTCTTAATCTACCTATTTATTCTGACATTTTTTTTCCTAAGACATGTCACACCCACACACATCCATCCTCACTCATACCAGGTAGACCTGGAAACAATGGCAATCTTCTTCCTTAGAGCCCCAAGTGCTGGGATCATGATGTGTGTGTGTGACCAAAGTGTGACCTCTATTCTCTATGTATATGCTTTATATTCCTAATTTCATACATTCTTCCAACTGAAAATGTCTACAGCCCAATGACTGTAAATTTTAACCTCTTCTATTCTCTATGTATAAGCTCTATATCGATAATTTAATTCTCCTAATCAAAAATAATGTCTACAACCCAATGACTATAAATTTTAATTCTCTAGTCCAACCTTCTCTTAGAAACATAATTTTTATGTGTTAAATGTTTACTCCAACATTTCTAACAGATATTTTAACCTAGACATATTGAAATCATAATTTGTGATACTCCCCCCTTACAAAATCAACTCTGGTAAATCTCTTGTATTTTTGTTTTGTGGTGCTGAGGATGAAACCCAGGATCTCATGACACTAGGTATGCACAACATCCTGGACCATTTCTTTGATAACTTTTCAACTTGTCTTTGGTATCAACTTCAACACTCCATAATTTATACTAAAAATTCTGTAATTTTGTTCAATTCTTCTTTTTACTTCAGTTTATACCTAATGTTATTAACAAATGCTCTTGACTAAAGGTCAAAAATATGTCCAGAAGTTGATGGCTATTCAGAACTCCCATGGCTGTCATTTTAGTCTGAGGTATCATCATCTCTTACCCCATTTATGCAATAGCTTCTAACTTCCTGCTCCTACCCTTGTTTCCACCTAGTCTACACTCTACACATCAGCCATAGTCTTTTTGAAAATCTAACAAGACAGCTTCATTCCTCTGCTTCAAAACCTTTAGATGGTAACTCACCCATTTCACTGCAGATAAAAGTAGTAGTAGTAGTAGTAGTAGTAGTAGCAGCAGCAGCAGCAACCCTCACAGTTTACAAAATCCTTCATGCTGTGTCCTATCCTTCCGCACCATCTAGGACTTCCGACCCACTCTGGCTCATTGCCAGAGTTCCCTGCTAATCCTGGAATGTGTGGACAGAACGCTCTAATCACAGGGTCTTTGCAAGGACCATTTCCTCTGTTTGCAAAAGTTTTCTTCCTCATAAAACTCTGCACATAATCCCATTCGCATGCATCAATATAATGCTCATCAAGTCAAATCCCTGAACCAGGTATGGTGAGGATCACTACCATCTTTATACAAGCAAAGTGCAGGCAAGTTATGGTTTCAGGTTGCTGTGAGCCATACAGGGATACCCAGTTTTGTTCAACAACAAAGTCAAGCTACCTAGGACAATAGTTTATTTTCCCTTTTCCCAATTCTTCTTATCCTATTAATGGAAATAGCCATACTAGCTAGCATATTACATATTTACCACCTACCTTCTCAATTCCTTAATCCATCAGAATGTAAGAAATCTAATGGCCTGTCTATTTTGTCCACTAAAATTTTCTAATGTATAAAATAGGACCTTGAACAGGTTGGCAATGAATAATTACCAAATTAATACACTTATAACAGACCCTTGAGAGTCCACTATGAGAATCTTTTGACAGCAGAAACGAGCTTGTGAGAATTTCATAGAATTCTTTGTCAAAATAAACCATTACTAGCAGCACTCTGGATAATGATTTATTAGTAACCCAAAATCTACACTCATTCAAAAATACACCCAATGAATCCAAGCAGTTAATATTCCCTTCAACAATGTTGCTATTCCAGTAAAACGAGATAAAAGTCCTCAACGCAGCACACATGACCAAGTACAACTTTTCCAGCAGTTCAGAAAAACTTCCTCTACTTAAAAAGACTCAATTTCAAACTAAGTAATTTGGTACCCGAAGAGAAACAGTGTTTTCCCTCATTACCTAAATAATGTTCGTAAATAAAACTTAGAATGCACATTACAATGATAATCATCACTACAGAAAAGCTGCTTCATGAATTATGTGGGGAAAAGTAGCCCCTGGAAAGGGCGATAGGCAGGTGCCTTGTTCCTAGGCAAAGATCAAGGTTTTAATAAGCATGCGGGACTCATCATAGCTTCAGTAATGGCTATAACAATGTCATGTCCCAGAGTGTTAAGCCAAAGTTTGAGACTTTCTATGCAAAGCACTATAAATCTGAAACTCGCGTGACTAAGAATTAAGACATTTCATTTTAATTACTGCAACTTCAAGCAAGAGGACTCATTCCATTTACAGCGCTGTTGTTGTTGCTGTTGTTGTTTTTCTGGGTATAATACACATAGCCACTAAGATGTTAGAAACGTCTTCAAACCAAGAACATTTACCAAATAATCTTAAGCTTCCCACGGAAAGTTTGAAAAAGCACCTAGGGAACCACTCAACAGGCATCACCCGCCGCGGGACTTACTATCTGGCCGACGCAGAGTCTGATACGGACTTTGGGGACCTGTCTTTTGGGGGCAATTGTGCAGTATTTGAGAGCAAAGCACACAGTGACTGTCTGTTTACACATTACAATTCCCAGCTTGTTTTTCAGTCCACCTGAGCACACACAAACTCAGAAGCCAGTCAACAGTAACGGAGCTTTCTTAACAGAAGTACAAGGAAGTCCCCGGCAGGAAGCGGCAGGAAAGGTGCTCATCACCCCGCGCTGCCACAGCCAGGTCGGGGCCGAGCATTGCTCCCCAGTGCCCGGCCTTACCTCAGGAGTCCGCTCCGGCGGCTTCTTCCTCAGTGCCTGCCGAGCGCCGGGGTCCACGGGCGAGTTCATGTCCGCAACCACACGCTCCCTAGCCTGCGTCTAGCTGCCCATTCTCCTGACCCGGGTGTACGGCTGCCCCACCGGGAGGGAAATGAGAACTGTCGCAGGGTCCAAACTCAAGCAAACAAGTCTTCGCAACGCCCGCCCAGGGCCTCAGCCCACGCGCGACTGGCCAGAAAAACGCCTGCGCGGGGACGAGAATGGGCGAGAACGCATGCGCACAACGCGTGCCTAACGCCCTCCTGGCCGTGACGTCAAGAGTTGGGCGTGGAAGGGGCGGGGAATGAGCGGCTTGGTTTTCTTCGCGAGAGTCGGTCTTGGTCTCTGGATTGTAGTTTCCGCATACCCAGCTTCCGGTTGAGGTTCCGGAAATGCTACTAGGGCGTCACCAAAAATAGACTATGGGGTAGAGCTGTTGGGAAGGTGCTCTGGCTTAGCGCCGGAGTCCGGAAGCCACGGGGCTCTTATGGCCCCGCGGAAGCGAGGCTGCCGTTCAGCAAGCCGGGAAGCCCACGCACCGCCGCGCAAGCCATGAGTCTCGGGGCATTACTCGCGCACCCAGCCCACTGCTTCCTTGCGGCGTATTGTATGCTACTTTGAAAAGGAAAAACCACGAAATCGCTAGTGAAAGCTGCATCAAAACAAAAACAAGCAAAAATAAACAAATAAATAAAATTTAAAAACCGCGTTTTTGAAGACTAGAGATACAGTTCTGGCCTAGCATACACCAGATTGTCCTGGGACCTGACATGACGGATGATGCCTCAGCGTCTGAGTGCAGGATTTTAGGATCTTCCTTTAAAGGGTTTATAACCTAAAAGCCTCAGGTGGATTAAGGAACTCCTGATAGGAAAGTTGACAGATAACACCTGTGGGCTGTCAGAATCCTTGATGCTTCTGAGAGGATCAACATATCAACTTGGTATTTAGCACTTTGAGACTGTTGGGGAACGGACCTGCAGGTGAAATCTTATATCCCAGAAGTTTGTTGTTTTTTTTTCGTCCTCTAGAACTTGCAAGCCCTCTGTACCACCTGTGCAGCCTCCACTCCCATGGAGAAACTGATGTCACTTGTTCTGATTAAAGAACAAAACTTCTGTGGCGGTAGATCTGTCCTTTTATTTCCACTTGCCTCCATCCTGATCTAACATCCTTGACTAAAACTCTGGGCACTGAGAGTGAGTGGGTGGGGGCTGCTTTAATGAGCAGTGCTCAGAGCAAACCTCTCCATCCCTTTTGTATTGAAATTTACAATTCTAATCTCTAACAAAATAAAGACAGCTTCAGTTTCTTTACTTGTTGTTTGGTGAGAAAAGCAGCAAAAACTGAGTATCAGTTATTATTCCTGTTATGATAAAAGTAACCCTAGAAGGTTTATTTTGGCCCACAGACTGAGCTGGAAGTAATAGGAGGCTGTCAATCACTGGGCATGAGTGCTGGGAACTGAACTCAGGCCCTCTCCAAGGGTACTAATTGTTCTTTAACTACAGAGACATCTCTGCAGCCTATTGTTTAGTTTTTTAAACGTTTCTTTTGTGTGTGACATGTGGCACTGTGCTCAGGGAGACGTCTTACAGGAGAGTGTGATTTTCTCTTACCATCTGGGTCCTAGGGAATCAAACCTTGGTAACAAGTGCCTTTTCCTACCATGGCTTGGTGGCAGGGGTGACAAGTGGCTGTTCATTTTGTCCAGTCAGGTAATAGCACATTATGAATGCTCTTGCTTATCTGGCCTTTTTATTTAGTCCAGTACCATGAGACAGAAGAGTGGGTTTTTCCTAACTTCATTCAATCTAGAAGCTTCCTCACAGACATGCCCAGAGATTTATCTCCTTGGGGGATTCTAGATTCTGTCGAATTGACTATCAGGCTATTTCAACAGTAAAGGCTAACTTTCAGAATTCCAGAACCCATCACTTTGGGAAAGTTATTTTGCACTGTTCTGTCAGAGCATAGGTAGGCCACATTAGTCACACCAGTCCTTGTGAACCTCCACCTCATGGCATTTCATTTACATAATTTCTTAAATTGAGGACTGTGACCATATCTAAGTACATCATAGTATTTTCAGGAGTAACAGTCAACTATGGAGCGTAGTGTCTTATGATTAGACAATGTTTTCCAATAATGATTCACAGTACCTTTCTCTGGCAAGGTAAGAATCTCTACTAAAAATAACAAGAGCGTATAGTCTGTAACATTTCAGAGTAATGACAGTGCTGTATTTTCCGTTGGACGCTGGGGCTTACCCAAACTTGAAGTTTACAACATGCTATTAGCACATCTTTTCTGAGGTTAGGGCACAAAGGCCCCTATGGTTCAGCCACTACATATACAGATTGTGAAAAATGCTACTTGTACTGGTTAACTTTTCTGTCAACTAATAAACGCTAAGGTCTTTTGGGAAAAGAAACTCAAGAAAATGCCTCCATCAGAGTGAAGTGTAAGCAAGTCTGTGGGGAGCATTTCCTTAATAATTGAGGTGGAATACTCAGCCCACTGGGGGTGGGCAAGTGCTCCTGGATCCTTTAAGCAAGCAAGCATAGCAAGTCAGTAAGCTCCTTCAGTCTCTGCTTCAGTTCCTGCCTCCAGCTTTCTGCCCTGTGTGAGTTCCTCCCTTGACTTCCCTCAAAGAGGAAAGCCAACCTTTTCTCCCTCAGGTTGCTTCTGTTCAGTGTTCCATCGCAGCAATAGAAAGTAACTAGGACAGTGTTGCAAGTGACCTGTATCACTTTTATATAATGTATATTTTAAAAGTTTATATATAGTATATAAACTAGATCTCAAAGGTCATTCCCCCCAAAGATTAATGTCCAGTCTCATCTTAATATTTTTTAAGTTTTATTTATCTTTATGTGCATTGATAGTTTGCCTGCATGCATGTCTATTCGAGGGTGCAGATCCTCTAAAACTGGAGTAATAGACAGTTGTGAGTTGCCACATGGGTGCTGGGAAGTGAACTAACTCCTGTCCTCTGGAAGAACAGCCAGTGCTCTTAACTGCTGAGCCATCTCTCCAGCCCCTCATTTTAAAATTTTGAAAGAGGAAAAAAAATAAACCTTGATCATTATAGACTTGAACTTTGCAGGCAATTAGACTGGAATTTAACTTTTCATTAGGAAAGGAAGTGGTTTCCCAATGTTGAGGAACCAGCCCCAGGCAAGCATTCTACTGTTATGAACTCACCCCTGACATTATTTAATGTATCTCTGAACATCAGTTTGTACATCTGTATGGAAATAGTGGGCTTTCAGGATTTTCAAGATTTTGAGTTAAATCATGTGAATCATTTAGTATGTTGTCACCACAATCCAAACAAAAATACTTCTATTTCTTCTGGAAAATTATTTCTCTAAAATACAAGTTCATGTTTGAACAATTCAGATAGTTTTAATGAAATTAAAAATTCTTATTAAGGAATATAATAAAATCTTAAAGATTATTTTAAATTTATATTATTTTCCCCTTTTACTTTTCTAAACTTATTTATTGTATGTATATGAATGTTGTGCCTGCATTATGTGTACTATGTATATATCTGGTGCCCCTGGAGGCCAGAAGAGGCCATTGGATTCCCTAAAACAAGTTATGGATGGTTGCAAACAATGTGGGTGCTGGGAAGAAAACTCAAATGCTTTTAACTGAACCATCTCTCAAGACCCCATGGTTTATTTTCAAAAGTATCTTAAATCAAGTTAGGTTCAATTACAAAAAAAAAAAAAAAACAGAAAACAATAAACCCCTGCTGGCAGCCTGCTAAAGCTAGTTACCTTTATGCAAACTCCGCTAGTCTAGCTAGGCCCTAGAAGTTTAAAATAGAAAATTATTAACAGCCAAGCTTGCCTAATAATTTGTAGACATGACAAATCCATGTACCTGACAAGCTGCAGCTTCCCAGTCCTCACTGGCCTTCAGCTTGGGGTTGGTCTCACCCTGCTACTTACTCTAGGCCCCCCTTCCACACAGAAAAGCACAAATAAAAAACTTTGAATAGCATTACTACCTGTCACTCCAAATAGCTGGAAAACTTTCTGGTTTTAGAGACAAGTTGGACTTTATAGGAGACTTTATGACTTTAGATAACTAGATTAAATCTTCTGTATCTTACTCAGTTTCTCATAGCAAAATCAGTCTTCCACACTACTTATGAATTTTACGTTTCTGAAAGTTTATAGGAACAGTTCATAAACATCCTTACTTTTCAAGTGTTTGATACTTCACTGCTTTAAAACAGCACTCTTCTCTTTAAATGTAAAACTGATATAGGTAATTAATATATAAAACTGGGTTCTAGTCTAGTGCTGCTACAAGGCTTAACTAGTTCAATTCAACTTAAGGATGACAGTCTCCCAACGAACCTAGTCAGGGTTAGATGACTGCTGCAGAGCAGGTGCCATGGATGGATAGAGGGCTGAATCCCACACAATGCACAGCAAGAGGAAACACTTCCTCAGTTACATCCAAAATCAGAGAGCCACTCAGTGCCAAACACCAAACCAATAGTCCATGTTCTTGTACCTGTTTAATTGTGTTTAATGGTCATTTGGTTTGTTGTGTTGTTTTTTGTATTTTTTGTTTGTTTACGAGACAGGGTTTCTTTGTGTAGCCTTTGCTGTCCTGGAACTAAATCTGTAGATCAGGTTGGCCTCAAACTCACAGGCATCTACCTGTTTCTACACCACCACAGCCCAGCTCATGATTATTTGTTTTGAATAAAATGTTTTTAAATAGCTTTATATAGTGACCTCTTGTTTTGGGTTCATTGGGTTTGGTTTGGACTTAAAATTTCAATTTATCATTGAGTAGAGTTGTGTGTATGAGTGAATATACCATGGTATTTTGGACACAAAAATTAAAATTATAAGAGCATATATTAAAAATTCTCTGAACATTAAATGGTAACTATTCACATTACCTGGGAAAGGGAGCATCCAAAAAGTTTTGGCATTTACCTAAATTCTTAACAATCATTATTTTACTTAACTCTCACAATCTAATGAAGTATCAATAGATTCTATTACTATAGAAAGGTCACATGCTTCATTAACATATAAAAGAAACACAAACATTACCCATCAAATTGACATGAGTGTTTATTGCACAAATTTCCCCTAGAACTGGGAGGTTATTATAATACAGGTGTACATTTGAGAAATGTATTCAGAACAACAAACAAGTATGTACATTTTATATATTCATCATCTAAATAACTTAAAGCAGAACATTCTCATAAGACAGCTACCGGATGTAGGCATTATGTAAATTGTTTTTAGTGATCATCTGCACTGTGTGCCAATTGCAACAAAATGAAATCTGTAGTAGTATGTTTATTGCACTTAATATTTTCAAATTCAAAATTAAGACATTAATAAATGCAAGATAATTAAAATCAAATCAATTAGTTAACATATACAGAAAATTAGTTTTAATTCTATAATATAAAAGATCCCTTTTTAATTTCTTGTAACAATAAACAGGTATTTTTAATATGTAGCACATATTTGTCTGTACCATTAAGTAGTTGAAAAATTATTTTAAATAAGCCAAAACTCTTTTCACATTTATCACAGCCACACTGTAGAGAAGTAGCAGCTCATTCCTTGGGCTTTGAGTAAGAAAAGAATATGATGATAAAAGTATTACAAACTCAGGAATCCTATAAGGACTAGCAAGTTCTTAAGAAACTATAGGCCTTTCCAGCAAAGCTGAGTTTTGAGAATATTAGGTGCACAAGCCATTCACTTATTAAAGACTAGAATTACTAAGTAGTAATGAGAGATTTCAAATAGAACTATGAAAAGTTCCATGTTCAAGAAAACATCCCAAAACATCTACCTGCTACATATTATTCTGAGCCACAATCAAAAAATAATGTACAATGGCCCATAGTAGAACTTTCCCAAATTCTAAATTCTAACAGAAATCTACTCACTGAGTTTCAACAGAATACAACAGAGCAATTCCACTAACAAATGGGTTACAAGGACACACACACACACACAAAACAAAACAAAACAAAACAAAACAAAACAAAAAAAACCCAAAACCCCACACCTATTAAACTTTGTTGAACCAAGTCATCCACAGAGACCCAGGTGCTAACCGGGACAACTGACAGAACAAGGGCCAACTGGACAGACCCGAAATCTGGGGTTTATGTTCCATCAAAACGTTCTATTTATTCTAGTTGGAATTCTCTTGAACACACATAAATGTAACCAGACACATAAATTCAAGATTCTGAAGACTATAAACCACAGAAAATTTTCATTAATTACTGAAAATTTTAAATAGCAAGAATGGATGTGTTATAATAAAATTATTAAGTAACTGAACAAATGGGTAGGATTGTTTTGGGGGTTTTATGTTGTTTTTTCTCTTTCTTTCTTTCTTTCTTTCTTTCTTTCTTTCTTTCTTTCTTTCTTTCTTTCTTTCTTTCTTCTTTCTCTCTCAGATAAAAAATTTAGAATTAGTCAATGAAAACAGACGCCAACTTTAATTCTAGCATTATTGTCTTTTAGCCCACACAAGCAGAGAATAAGCTATAATTCAGTATTCAAGTAAACTGAGGTAGTAGAATATATTGAAGACATGATCTACCCACCTTTTTATTTACATTACTTACAAGAATTTGGTTCCTTATTAGCCTTTCTTACAAGCAACAATCTACACTATATACAAAGACGATGACAAATGATAAGAGGAAAGCTTTGAAAAGCAATCAATATTTGAAAGAAAGGAACATTTAAAGAGAGAATAATTGTTAAAGTTATTACTTCTACTAGTGTAAATTGAGTTACTGTTAGGAAATATTCTGCTCATATGGGTTTATAATGGTCGATACTGAAGTTTGAGGCCACCTGAGCATATTTTAAAAATACAGTATTTTTGCCATTGCTTTGGTGCACTTTTTAATCTTAATTTTTATTTATTAAATTAATGTGTAAATACCAATAAGAATTAGGTTATTCTTAGAAAACAAATGGTAAAAAGTAGTATTCTTAGGGAATCTACAACTTTGAGCCTCAAAAAGATTGGCTTTAAATATATTTTAGAATGCGTGAAACAGAAAAATCATCAGAAGTATTTCAACATTATGTACAATACTAGATGAAAAAATATTTTTTAAAAGGCATGTTTATCAATATTGTATTTCTACCCCTGCTTTTTAAAAAAAAATAGATACATATGTACACTTAGGATGAGCACATGACATCTTCACTCATTCTGAGTTTCTCATAGTTAACAGTTTTTTTAAAAAAATACTTAAATAACTAGAAATTAGTTAATCTCAATCGCAACACAACAAACAAATCAAAGTCTTGTAGATTTCTGTACCATAGAAATAAAAATTAAAAATTAGTGAAATGAAGATTTCTGACATTTGATCATGAGACAACTATTGCTATTCATGAGTTGTGACATTTGAGAGTTTGCATAAAATTCCTGTATATTCACAGAAATTTCTAAGTTACACTTTGGCTTTTGCAAATTCCATCCCTCCACATACCCCCAATTATTTTGATTTAGTTTCACTTGGTTGAAAAATCTACCACTACCCAGATGTCCAGTTAAAAATAAAAAGTCATCTGGTCTCTACAGACTACAATGCAGGGACAATGCATTCACCCAGAAGCGTAATGCACAAAACAAACAACACAGAACAGCAACAGCTCCACAGATACTGCGCCTGTCTCCTTGGTTTCTATTCAACTTTAAACCAAAGTTATCCTCTAGCCATGTTAAAGGAGTATCTGAGCAACATATGGAGAGTGGGTGCTTGCTACAGCAGCCAGAAGAGGAAGGTCACTGGATTCAATCCTGAAATAAAGAAAAGACAACTCAGTTCAGGCTTTCTGTATCCAAACTATGAATCTGAGAGGCAACAGCCGTGGACCTCAGCACCCCAGTGCTTATCCTGGACAAAGCAAAGGGCAAGGAGCCACAGATAACAACATCGGGAAATTTCACCACATTAGCACCAGATTCAAAGGAACAGATGTTTTTAAATGCAAAGGCACCAGGGCACAGACACAGGAACGCACCACAGTTGCCCTGCCATTCATCTAGGGACAGATGTGCAAGAAATACAATTTACTAGTAATAAAAATAGAGTCTGTGGGCTTTTAACCAAAAGTATTTCTATAATATATGTGACAAGTAATGGAAATTTCTTTAAAATACATCATACCACAAATGATTCAAAGAGGGCATTATGTACAATTCGAATTATACACGCGCATGTAATCCTGCAGTGAGGAGACTGAGGGAAGAGAATCACAAGCCTGAGGTCAAGTTAAGTTACAAGGAAAGCCCTGACTCAGTATTTAAAAACTCAATAATTTTCAGAAAAAGAAAAATTGTCATTAAGTTTTGAAAAAATTAGACTTAACTTGCTTAAGGAATTTGAAAAAAAAATTGTAAGCTGTTTTCTAGAACAGGAGTAACAACTTTGAAGGTCTGCTACAAGTCTGGTTATTTAATAAATGATGGCTTTTTGTTCCAAATGTACTTTCCAGACAGCATTTAATGTTATCAAAACTATGTGTATAATAATTTGCATGTACTTTAAACATTCTCCCAGTAACTTATTCTCACAGGTCAAAATTTATTTTCATTCCAGCATTAGTTTATAACAGCAAACATAAACTATAAGTTATATAATAGAAAGCTATACAACCATTAAAATGAAAATAGCAGTATGCATCTGTATGAAGAAATATTCAGGCTATATTAACTGCACACTACATAATAGCATACCCACAGAATATAAACCAATTTCTATATTTATATATTTTAAAATTCAGTAACAATAAACAATGTCAACAGTGTTAATGTTGGGGTTGTAAACTGAGGAAAAACTGATGGTAGTTTACTTTCCATTTTATATCAAATGTATATGAACTTGGGTTTATGTACATTATTTTAAAAATTAGTTTGATTTTTAAAGGTATTAGTACAGGTAGCACATGTACTCAGGTGTCCATGTGCGCGTGCGCACACATATACACACACACACACACACACACACTTCCATTTCCCAGGAAAATAAGATTATATTGTTTCTGATTTTCTAAATACTAAAGAACCATTCTCTAAAAGCTTCACTGGGATTTGAACAACCTTTGGTATAAAATATGAATAGTGTTAAAGTCAGAATTATTTGGAGTCACTCAAATCCTGTTCAGTTCTAATATCTGACAAAAGGACATGTTAATTTATAAAACTAGCCATTACAATTTGGATATTTCTTACACACTACAGAATGACTAAAGAATTAGGCAAGGGAGATGATATATAGCTCAGGTATAGTTCTGATAAGTGTGAGGCTGGTAAATTCTCAAAATGGATGACAAAAAAATTTAGACTTTAACTTAGCTTGACATACACACTGGATTCTAAATGATTGGTGTTGATCCTTTTCCATTCATAGAAATTAAATTTAGGGAAAAAAATCTTTAATTCCTTTTGTCATGCACACACAGAACATAGAAAAGCTGATAGCACATAATACAATAAAGCAACATTATTCTTGGAAACCAACTTCCTTTTCCTCCTTAGCTATCATTTCAGATAAGTGTTACTTTCCAGAGAGTAACTGCAGAGTAGGTCAAGGGCCTATGCATTTATATTAGTGGATAACAGAAATCTACTTTTCCAGGATACAAAGAAACCTAAACACTAACAGTATACAGATTCTAATAGGAAAAGATACACTATAATAAACAACAACAGAAACCAGTTCCCAGGAACATGACAAGAGCCATAGAAAAGCCAGAAAAGAAACCATGAACATACCCGAGAACCACTCCTAGCTCCTTGACATGAACACGCATCTGCCCCCTCAGGTACTCAGACAGCATTCTGCTCTTGAAGTATAACTCCTGTAACCGGTCTTCAAGGTGCATTACACACTGCAGTTAGAAAAGAATCAAACTCTGTTAGAAAAGCATTTCAATTCTTTTGAGTAGTATCAAATTTCTTTCCTTGCTTGGAGAGGACATGAGGAAATAATAACAGAATTTTGCTAACTTCCAATATAGTTCAGTAGGGCCTCAAATTCTTGGGTGCTGTATTATAAAAGAATCCACCACCATGTCCATGTAGCAAATTTCAGAGCATCAAATTTTCTACAATTCAATTTGGTTACTCCAACTTGAATTTATGTTCAAAACAAATTAAGTATGCAGTTTTAGCTGAAAATGAGCATAAATCTATTTCAGGTTAGTATCAAAGATCAACTCCTACAACACTTTTTAAACTGCAATAAAATTTACTATCTCAACCATTTTAAATGTAAAATTCACCAGCATTCCAGATGTTGCACAGTGATCATCGGTATTCACTTACAAAACTATAAAACTATACTTTAATTTCAAATCTGATAAATATATATGTTCATATATTGCAGATGCATACACACATATATACATATTCTCTCTCTGGAGAGTTCAAAGAATGAATAAGACCTTGCTGATTGAGGTTTCTAACCTAAAATAGTAAAACTCAAAATACCTACATTTTGTATTTTGTAATTGTTATATGTTTAGATGATTTTTTTCACATGATTGGTATTGTATATGCTTTAAGGGGAAAATGTGAATTTCAAGTAATAAACACTAAATTCCTTTCTAATGAAAATGTACTACTAAAAGTGCCTAATAAAAACTTATTTTATTATAAGAAAACAGGACTGAGTGGATGTGAAGGCTCATTGTGTTGTGATATATATCTCATCCATAATTTTATGATAAAAATGTCTTTAAGAAACTGATAGCTACAGAATATGTATAGAGAGACAATATAATTTATCCTATTATGATGATTATGATTATTTTAAATTTTGAAATTGGTAATGGGGTCAGGTGTGTATCAAGGTAGCCATAAACTTGCTATAAAGTTCAGGATGACCTTGAACTTCTAATTTTCCTGTCTCTGTCACCACCACTCTTGGTTTATGAGGTGCTGGGAATCAACCCAGGGCTTTTTACATGGGAGGCAAGCATTCTTACCTGGGCTATATCCACTGCCCTAACGCAACACTTTAAAGTATATAACTGAGTGACATTAAGAACATCTATAATGTACAACTATAACCACCATCCACTTGAGAATTTCTTTTTATCACAAACTTTTCACCCAATAATTTCTTCCCTCCCACCCTCCAGTAACTACTAACTTATATGAAAGCATAGAGGAAAATCTTCTGTGACATATGAGAATGACAAAGTGATTTTTTTAAAACATAACACCCAAAACACAGGCAACAAAAAATTTAACTCTTAAATATAGGTTTTTCATCCAAGTTGAAATAAAATAAGAATTAAAAAAATATTGCTGTCTTTTGTTGAAAATACTTTTCCTTGTCCAGTGTGGTCTTGGTACTATTACTGAAACGAATCCTATATGAAAAAGCTTAATTTTGGGCTCTTCATTTTATAATGAATGAAGAATGTCTGTTTGCACTCTGGTCTTCAGTCTGCTACCACCATGCTTTGACTGTACTAGCACTCTGGGTTTTGATATCAGCAAGTATGACTTCTCTAATTTTGCTATTGTTGTTTTCTAAGATAGGTCTTACTGAGAGTTACAAGTATGTACCATCATACCTTGCTACTTTCCTTTCAAAATTACTTTGGCTTATTACATTCTCCTGACGTTCTATATGACTGGAATCAAAGGGGCTTTCTATTGTTTTGAAAAATATTTCTAGTTAAGTTTTCTTAAATTTTTATATGCATGTACATGTACGTTTGTTTGCCTGCATGTATGTATGTGTACCATATGCATGTAATGCCCATAGAGACCATCAGATGATGATTATGAGCCCCCCATAGGTAATGAGAATTGAGCTCAGGACATCTGGTAGAGCAGAGGTGCCTGAATCCTTCATCCTCTTGTCATTGGTGTGGTCACAACACCTAGCTCAGAACTGCTTAAGTTCCTTTTCAGTTTACTCATGGCTAGATTATAGAATATTTTATTTTTACATGTCTTTTCTCCTGAAGCTTTTATTAGTTTTCTCATGAGATATGTTTTTCTGGATTATGTCATTTGCAAATAAAAATAAAGTCTATCTTCCTTTCCAATTTTGAAGTATTTTGTTTCCGTTTTCACTTAATAATTCTGGCTAGTACTTAAGTATCATGCTAAGTGAAGTGTTGAAAATGGGCTTCTTCATTATTCCTCCTGGGGGAGCTTTCAGTCTTTTGACACTAAGTTGTGCTTTGGGGCGTTTTATCACATGGACACAGAGAGCTTTTGAGCCATGCTATTTTACAGTTCTCTTAACATGAAAAAGAATGAGCCCCTGAAAGTGGGAGCAGTGTGAAGTACGAGTGGAATTATTCAAAGTCTTGACAAGATGATGGGGTACGAAAAGACATTCTATACAAACCATGAGTACTGTGTGGTCACACTACATGTGACCAAACATCTGGCTCATGAAATCAGACAGAACAGATTTAAGAACATCCCTTTCATTCTTAGTTCACAGATGAATGGCCTAAGTAATAGATTGTCTCATATTCCAGAAATGGAAAAATCCATTATCTGGGTCCTAGTGAGGGCTCTTTTCAGATGATGGACAGCGGCCTTCTCACTGTATTCTCACAGGGTAGAGACCGAACAACCTCGATCTTTCTTCCTTAGTGGACCACTAGTCCTATCATAAGAACCAACATCCAAGACCTAACTACCCAAATGATCTAATCTAACCTTCCAAAATATCCCAGCTCTAGATTATATCTCCACAATGGCTGGGGAGGATAAATATTCGTTGTTAATACTTTTCAGCAAAGCAATAATAAAAGCTAGTAAGAATATTTAGTGTGTGTACATATTTAACCAAATTCACTTAGCAGAGTACTCAAAGTCATTTCAATCTTACATATACTTACAAAGTTTGGAGATAAATTATGTTTATAAAGCTGAAGAGTGGAATGAAGCAGGTTGGAAACAAGACTAGAAACCAACACCTCCTTTCCCAATTTATTATCTGTTACTCGTCTCTGACTGCTGGCCACCTGAACAGTCCATTTATCCATATCAGCGATAATACAGACAGCTTCTGCTATTGGTTCATCTAATACTGGATGCTAGAAAGAAAAGAATTCAGTCTATGGTTAGCAAAGTTTTCAAAGGTAATATAAGTAGAATAAATCAATTAAAATATATTAAATAACAATTATTACCAAAGAACCCTTGGCAGAAAATACAATATTAACAAATACATTGAAATATTTTATAGAAATCATCACGCATATTTTATATCCATTTAATAAGTTTTGTATCCTTAAATCTAGAACTTAACTTTTTTTAATCTTTTTGATCAATCACTCACAAATACATATGCCAGACTACAGGAAGAAAACAATTCTTAGTTTAAAAAGGCCAAATCTTTCAAAATACAGAAGACTTTCTTTTCTAACATAAACGTATCTGTACAAATGGGACAACAGTAAAATTCTGTGCTATCTGTCATCAATATGCCTTAGAAGCACAGGAGAGATGCAGTGATGTCATGAAGCACATTGCTGCCTGTGTGCATTAACTTTTCTATTTGTCAGGATATGCAGGCAAACTATAGAAACAATGTTTAAAGGAGAGGAATCCACAGACATAGTCCATTCTGAAGAGAAGTCTGGCAGAACCTTGAGGCAGGAACTGAAACAGTGACCATAGAGGAATTCTGCTTCCTTGCTTACTCAGCTTACTTCCTTATACAACCCAGAACCACATGCCAAGGGGTGGTGCCACCCAAGTGGGTTAGGTGATCCCACATCAATCCTCAAGAAAATACACCACAGACTTGCCTATGAGATAATCTGATGGAAGCACAATTTCTCAATTGATGTTCCCTCTTTCTAGATGACTCTAGTTTATATCAAGTTGGCAAAAAAAAAGAACAAAACAATTAACTATCTAGTACTCCGACATACAAGTAAGAGGCCATAAGGCTGTAATTTTGGACTTCCCTCAGAGGAAGTAAAATAATTTATACCAAAAGTTAAAAATAACAATTAATGCCAGGCAGTGGTAGCACAAGCCTTTAATCCCAGCACTTGGGAGGCAAAGGCAGGTGGACCTCTATGAGTTCAAGGCCAGCTTGGTCTACAGAGGGAGGATAGATAGATAGATAGACAGACAGACAGACAGACAGACAGCAATTAAGTACACAGATTTTCTATCAGTAATATAGTCCTGCAATGCTGAGTATTTCACTATCTTTTATTATTTTGATAGGTTATAGCTTCTGAAAAAACAAAAAGCTGGCCAAAGAAAAGCAACAAAATGGAGAGTAAAAGGCCTTTCTCCTTACTTTTATCATTACAATAATAACAAAGCTAAATCAGTAAATTTGCTCCTACATGATCCCAAGATTGACGAACAACCACTCTGAATAATATTCTTTCTTAGACAGTAAATAAGGAAGTTATCGATCTTTAAAGAGCAAAATAAAAATCCTATTCCAGATGAATCAGGAATTACTATTGGAGAGTCAGAAGAGAGAGTACTGTAGTGTGGGTAAGCACTGCAGATGAGAGATGAGAAACACAGCTCCTCAAGAAGAGACAATGTGAGAAAGAATCAAGTAAATGCATGTGGCTGAAGTTTTGAGAAATGATACTGAGAGATGGGAGAGTCAGGTTTAGTAAACAAAAAGGCTGGAGAGAGCCAGCCATGCTGGTTACACCTATAATCTTAAAACTCAAGAGTAACTTGAACCACAGAGGTAAGCTTTTCTTCCACCACCCATCTTTCCTGCTCTCTGAGCCCTCTGGGCCAAGCTAAACTGCTCTGAGTAGTCTGATAGCCCAGGGGGACTTCCATTCTCCTGCCACCTCTCTGCTCCCTTCATTGAACCTGAGACTCCTGAACCATACAGAACTGCAGGTCCAGAACCATACAGCCCACAGATACTCATCAGAGGTCTGCCACACCAGGACCAATGAGGTTTACCTACCTCCCAATACCTTCTACAACAAAATTATCCAGGGACCACAATCATCCAGATGGCTAAAGGCTCTTGAAAGAACACAATCAACAAGATCCAGGGCAATATGACACCTCCAAAGCACAGCTACTCACTACAGCAAGCCCTGGATATCTGTTTAACACAACTGAAACACAGGATAATTATCTTAAATCCAATCTTACAGAAATGATAGAGGCCTTTAAAGAGGAACTGAATAAGTCTCTTAAAGAAATACAGGAAAATACAATCAAACAGATAGAGGTCTTTAAAGAGGAAACATGTTATGGATTTAGTGTGTTGCTTTGTGCTATGTTAATTGGGTTCCCAAATTACACAGGAATTTGAGTGTCTGCATGTAAAATGCCATGGGTTCCTGCCCCCAATTGACTCTAATTGGTAAAGTTGCTCGTGAACAGTGGTTGGGCTGGGAAACAGAGGTGGAACTTTACATTTCCTGGGCAAGGGACCATGGGAAAAAGGTTTTAGAACCTCCATGCTGGGGAAGCAGCATGATTAGACTTGAGAACTGCAGGAGAAAGCATAGGGCCACTTAAGAATCAGGGAAGAGTTGTCCTAGGGGCCTCTTTCCCGATTGGGTCTGGGGTAGCAAAGATGGAATATAGACTCGGGAGTATCAGAGGGGAGGCATTACCAATGTAGAAATTTAGGAGGGGTCCAGCCATTAAGCTGTTTAGGGCACATTAAAAATAAGACTGTGTGTGTGTGTGTGTGTGTGTCTTCCAAGAATCTACAACACTGGGGTGGTAAAGCACACATGCAGCTGCCAGGGAGTTAGCCATACTACCTTTACAAACAAATTAAATCTCTGAAAGACTCAGAAAAATACAATTAAACAGATGAAGGAACTAAACAGAATCTGTGAAAGATCTGAAAGTGGAAATAGAAGCAATAAAGAAAACATAAACTGAGGGAATCCTAGAGATAGAAAACCAAGGAAATAGAACAGGAACAACAGATGCAAGCACCACCAACAGAATACAGATGATGGATAGGGAACAAGATACATCAGTCAAAGAAAATGTTAAATCTAATAAATTCCAGACACAAATCTGGGATACTATGGAAAAGACCTAACCTATGAATAACAGGAACAGAAGAAGATGAAAAGTCCCAGCTCCCAGACCCAGAAAATATTCTCAACAAAATCATAGAAGAAAATTTTCCCAACCTAAGAGATAACTATAAACATACAAGAAACATATAGAACACCAATTAGACTAGACCAGAAAAAAAATCTACCCAACACATAATAATTAAAATACAAAATCTATAGAACAAAGAATATTAAAAGCAGCAAGGGAAAAAGGCCAGACAGGAGCATGCTGTTCTCTGAGAAACTCCATCCTGCAGTTGATTCAGATACAAATTCTTAGAGCAAAACAGTGAGTGGATAGAGCTGGGGGACTCTAATGGAAGAATAGGAAGAAGGATTGCGGGTCAGAAGGGAACAGGAACTCTACAGGAGGACCAACAGAGTCAACAATCTTGGGCCCTTGGGGCTCTCAGAGTCTGAACCACCAACTAAAGAACCTATAGGGACTGGACCTAGGCCTCCCTACATATGCAGATGTGCAGCTTGGCCTTCATGAGGGTCCTGAACAAATGGAATGGGGGCTGTCCTAAAGCTGCTGCCTGTATGTAGGATATGTTCTCCTAGCTGAGCTGCCCTGTCTGGACTCACTGGGAAAGAAAGCCTCACAGAGACTTGAAGTGCCAGGTAATCACAGGGGAGGGGGGAGGGGGCGCAGCGGCAGTGAGTAGGATGTAAAGTAAGTAAAAAAAAAAATAAAAATTATAAAAAAAAATACTTGAGATTAAGAATTGAAAAATTTAGGTCAGTTTGTGCTATACAGCAAGACTATTTCAAATCCAAGTCAAAACAAAATAACCCCACAAACTACCAGCACAACCAAAATGAGCAAATAACACCATTACCTCACAACAAAAAAACCAATGACTTGGAATAGAAGGTTCTTCCATATCTGAAAAGAGTATCTATCTACAAAAACCTTACCAATAACATTCCTAATAGTAAAAACCTCGATGGCTTTCTTCTAGGATAGGGAGCAAGAAGATAATGTCATCTTCTATCTCCCTTTCTTTCCATGCACCACTGTACAGATTTGAACCAATATAATCAAGACTGGAATGGAAAACTTAACACTGTTCACTGACAGCAGGAACCATGTGTAAGAACTCCAAGGATTTAATATGAAAAATTAACACAACAGTTAAGAGCTCAGGAAAGCTACAGAATAAAAAGGTCAACACACAAGATCAGTTCTGCTTTTGTATATAAGCAATCATCTGACAAGGGAATTAAATTCTCTCTTGGAAAGCTCAAATTTTTTGATACTATGAGTATCTAAAATATTTTTTTATTTCAAATTTCCATTTGGGAGATTCCTAGATTCAATTCCCTTTAAAGAAAAAACAAACAAACAAACAAACAAATCTTTTTGTTTGTTTGTTTAATGTATGTGAGTACTATCTTCAGACACACCAGAAGAGGGCATCAGGTCCCATTACACATGGTTATAAGCCACCATATGGTTGCTGGTCATTGAACTCAGGACCTCTGGAAGAGCAGTCAGTGCTCTTAACCACTGAGTCATCTCTCCAGCCCCCTAGATTCAATTCTTGTTTTCACAATGGTAAATACAAAGACACATATGCTATAAATAAAGTGACAGATTCAGAAAACAATAACTATGTTATGTGGTCATAGCTTAGCTAAAACTAAAATACCAGGATCTGGGTTGTAACAGTTTGTTTTAAATATGTTCAGGATCTATGAAGGTATCTCACCTGCACAGCATGAGACAAATCTGATACCAGGCACTGACGGAGCCTCTCATCACTTCCAATTCCTTGAAGAACAAAGTCAGGAACATAAGATGAGCAGTAGCCACCCAGCAAGGATCTTCCAAAGTTGGCAATGTTGGGCTGAACAGCACTCACTTCAATCAACTTCGACCTGAAAGAAAGATGACCAAGGAAAAGAAATCTAGTATGTAATGAAATAAACATCTTTTACCAGTGCAAGAAGATGGGGTGGGGAAGGTTATGAACCCTGCTAGTCTGTCTTTCCAGTACCCTTGCTGTTTATAAACTAAGGAATAAAATTAGCCTTATATAAAAATTGGCCCTAGGACTAAAACCAACAAAATACTATTCTCTCTTGGAGAAGGTCTCAAGAACAGCATGACTTTTATAAAAGACTTTAGGAGGCCATACCTTACAAATATCTGTAACATGTTCCTAATACAATTGGACTATGAAAACCAGTGTGTAAAGCAAAGAAAGTAGCTAAAAATCTGGGTCTATAGGATTTCGAAGCAGAGGTATTCTCCTTGCATACCTGACCTCAAATACATATCCCCTCTTTGTGCAGGCTAACTTTATTTATTCCCTACCACCTCAAAAATTCTCCCTAAGTATCAGGCTTGTCATATATAGGACCACTTTGGGAATGTGCATGTGCATAATCCACTCCAAAATGGTCTGAAAACTAAGCAGAGACTAACTTCCCACATTTCACTTCTATTCTTTAATGTCTCTGATGCCTCCACTACTTTGGATATAACTGCATTAAGTCAGTGGGCAACCCTTGGGAGTAAGTTCTCTCTCCACTGTGGGCTTCAGGAATCAAACTCAGATCATCAGCCCCCTATGTCAGGTGCTTTTCACTGCAGAGCCATCCTCTTTTTAAAGTTAGTTGCCCCTAATCTCTAGAGACTGGCTACACCAAAGAATAGTCCATGCTTTGGCAGGAGCTGTTTCAGGAGGGAACTTTCTACTCACCCAGGAAAAGGTATCTCATCCTCTTCAGCCCAGTCTTCCTGATCCCCTCCACAGTAACTGCCAACTTGTCTCCTTATGTCAGGACCCGTGTCTTCACTCTCACTATCTCCAAGGGCACTATCTGAACTTTCATTTCTTGGAATGTCCCATTCAGTTCCTACAGCATTTTTTTTGTCCGAACTCTCTTTATCCCCATGGGGGACAAGAATGGAGAGGGAATCTCTCTGGTCCTGCTGAGGAAAGCAGGCATTACACGAATCTTGATGAACTGTTTCTATACATTTACAAAGTTCACTTTTCTGTTTGTTATTTTTTGTATACAATCTTTTTGGATATTCCAACATACAGCAATATTCTTTACTATCTGTACTTGTTTTAACTGGAACATCATCAATAGTCCTGGTTTCAATTGAATCATCATTAAAATATTCATCAAACAGGCTCATGCTTTCTGGATCTGAATGACTCCAGCAAGGAAGTTCGCAGGACTCTCCAGAAACCGTGTTCTGGGTGCCAGAGTCTCCAGATTGGTCCTTAGCTGTTTTACTTTCTTGATGCTTATCAGTCACTCCTCTGTCTTCCTTCAGTGGTTTGCTGTGATGTCTGTTAATCTGATCCACCACGGCCTGACTCCTAAGTTCAGTATCTGAATCAGGTGACATAGAATCTCCAATCAAGAAAGTAACCTTTGTCTGAGTTACCTCACAGGAAAATGCACTGGGCACAGTCTTATCTGGAGGTTTCTTTTCTACAACTATCCCTGTGGGTCTCATCGCTGTGCCTGTGTGATTATCTGAATCCAGCAATTCCTTACTCTGCCAGGATTCTTCTGTTGGCTCCAAGCATGTCTCTGACAACACACATTTATCTGCTGGAGCAGATCCTGTACAAACAACGGTCTCTAACTTGGTGTCGAGGCAAGGTCTTAATTTATCTCTGTACTGTTGAGCATCAACAGCATTTTCTTCTTGGCAGTCAGGAGGAGAAATCTTTTGGCATTCATCTGAAATTCCCAGCAATTCCTTAGAGTTGTCTTGGATATCAACTCTCTCTGGTTGTGACACATTCTCTGTATTTTGCCCAAGGAGTGGATGACTGCAATATTTACAGTTACAATTGGGAGTTCTTGTCTCATCTGACTCTTTAAAGAGCAAGCTGCTTTTGTTTCTATGCATCGTGACTAGCACATACTCCGACTCCTCTATTTCCCCCTTTTCTAAAGTTGTAGTAATCACTGTGCCTGGCATAACAATGGCTTCATCTTCTCCATTTTCTAAAAGATGGGTTTCTTGAAGTTCAGAGCATCTGATGAAGTAAGTAAGAAAATAAAGCAGTCTCTGAACCAGGTCTTGTCGTTTGCCAACGACTACAGTTCTTGCTAACCGTACAGGAGACCCAATAGCGCCATACAAATCTCCTGCAATAAAAAAAAAAAAAAAAATCAGTTAAGAAACACTCAGCTAAACAGTCTTTCAATTGTGAGAAACCTCCTACAAGTTCATAATTTACTCTCAAGTACTTTAAAAGATGATGGACTATTCAAGAAAGTAGGATGAGTGGTTTTAACCAGGGAGAAAGGTAACCAGAGGGGTTTTTTAATTGTGTTTCTAAACAGCTGGTATGGTTTTAAAACCTCAAAGAGCCAGTTCTCAAAGTCAAATTTAAAAATAAGAGTATTCTCTACACTAGGTGTGACACAGAGGACATACAAAGGAGGTCATAGTCAAATGTAGAGTGTCTGCTGCAGGCAGAGGACAGGGGCAGTGGTGGCATGGAGTGCAGGAGTAGAAGTGGTGTTTTTGTTTTGTTTTTAAATGGGTCAAATCAAACCTTTAACTCAAGGGCAAAACATGAACTTAGATGAAAACAAATACATCAATATAAATCCCTTTTACAAGTTTTCAATATGCCTATTTTAAAACTTTTACTTTCATGTTATAAAACAGCATATTATTTGAAAGAATGAACATGAATCTTGAGTAAATATATGCTGCAGACAGAATTGCGATAATTTTTTTCTTCTGGCTAATAAACTGGCTAGAATATCACAACATCATTATTCTAACACAATCCTCTCAATTCTCACTAAATATCCAATGAACTGAAACTGCTTTGGCCTGGTGATTCTTTCATGGTAGGGTCCATCTGAATCTCCCACTTCATCTTCTTAAAGTTACTCTTTGTATGGCTGTTTTCTAAAACCTTGCCTAAACTTCAATGCACAGCAGCAGTTTAACACCACTGGTGAGAACCCCTCACTGACCCGAGTTCAGTCTACTTATCTCTTCAAGCAGTGAAAAGCATCTCAGCCGGTGGGTGTACCCAACTGTGTGAAGACTAACTCCTCCCTAGGCTACCACAACTTTCATTTCACATAATTCATTAATTTATTACTATTATTGTAAAAAATACATGCTGCCTATAGTATTCTCCATCTATCTTTACATTCTCTTATTCTCTTTACACAGAACTTTAGATACAACTATGCACTAGAAAAAAAATCACTATGGAATTTGAAACTGATTTAATATCTATCAAAGTTAAAGCAGCTACAGTGTGCTTCTTCTACTCCTCCACAGTTCTTTAGCTGTGAGGCTTGTGAGCAGGAAGAGAACAACAGGACAGCTTAGCAGCAGTGAAAGCGCAAGTATCAGAGAGACACTCTAGAATCAAACTGACAAAAGAAAGGACTATAATTAGTTTTTACTTAAAAGTGAGTTTTAAGTTTATACACAGTATATGATGGTCAGACTACATACCGAGTTGTGCCCAAAGAGGGTTATATGGATGAGTCTTTGCCAACATGCCCACACTCTGAGAGGAATGTTTTTCTAAAAATATTTTTATAGGTGGCTGTCCATTTGGCATGACTGTTGGAACCCAGGCAAGATGATTGGTCAAAACTGCAGTAATGAGAGCTGGCAAGAATCTGAAAACAAAATGCATCCTATTACACTCCAATCCGCACTCCTGAACTTTGAATAAATAAAATGTTTGCTAGAGTAAGCAATGAGAATGCATATTCAAAGGTTACTAAATGGCAGTTATTAAAAAGAAGAGGTAAGAAGAAAAGACAAGTACACCAAGTAGAAAAAGAGTCCTTATGTTTCCTTGAAAAGCAATTCAAACCTTAATACTATAACACTGACAAGGAAAATTTCAGATTACAATTACAAATTTTTTTTTAAAAAAAAAAAGCCTTTTACTTAAAATATGAATCATTTTCAGTATTTAATCTTCCCAGGACACTAATAAATCAGTGAACAGGTATTTAATTTTCAAATTTCCAGTCAGTGGGAAATAAATGAAAGTATTAAGTAGCCTTTATCATTAACTAGGATGAAAACATCTGAATCACCTTGTATATGCTAAAGGTTTGATCAACAGTAAGAAGAAACTAAGCTAACACTGTCTCTGGAAGTCTCACACCAACCCCCAGCATGTGGCACTGCCAACTGCTCTTACTGCTGCTCAGCTCATCTCTATTTCTGCTTAGTGTTTGAGGAAAGATTCCTTGTCACTCACAAGGAAATAAAATTCTGACAATGGAATCTGAGTACTTTCTTACATTTTTAAACTTTATGAAACAAAATTATCATAAATGAATGCAATTCCTACACACACAAAATTAGAATCCTTACAGAATTCAGTAACATCAGGAATTTTAATTAAGCATAAAGATATGCTTTTTTTATTCATATAGTTCTGAGGTACTCTTCCATATCCTATCATTGGATCATCTTAGAATAGCTTAACCATAAATAAGTAATATAATTAAATTTGCCCTCAATGCAGACATATAGTAAAATAACATATATAACAAAATGAAGTAAGCCGTACTGATTTTTGGAGGCATTTTCCATTAGAAAAGTGAATTCCTTCATGAAACGATGGCAAAGCTGGTTCTTTTCTGGAGTCCCTGACATCATTGTAAGCCAGACAGGTTCCCCAATTCTTGGCATTGTGTAAAGATTACAAATTGTTGTTCTAAAAAGAAGAAAACACATTGTAAAACTTAAACGGTTCTCCAAATAACATACTCTTAAAGGCTATGCTGGCCACTGAAGACTTTCTCCCAGATTATTAAGAGTTTCTGAGGGAGGAAAAAAAAGTCAATGCACCCCATTTTTCCTTCTTTACCATCAGCTGGGAGCAGGGGAGTGCATTCTGTGGGTAAAGGTGCAGCATGCTAGCTCTGGACCTGGTACTGGTCCTTTCCCCCCTGCCAGTGCCCTTAGATCACATTATTTTCCTACTTTGGACACCAGGCTTTTTCTATCTATTAGGCTATAGATTGTACTAGGGTCTTTCTAGATCCCCTTCCCACCTTAAAGTTCTAAAATGTATATTCTACTTATTAGAACATACAAATCCAACTACAAATTATCAGCACATACAAAACAAAACAAACCAGTTACCCATCTACCTACATAGCTAATCCTGAAGCCCTCAAGGCATATTTCTTGATTTTTCTCCTTTTACAGGAGTATTTTTTTATTCAACTAAGATATTCAATATCATTTAACCAAGGTGAGTTTTAGAAGCTTTAGGAACTAGTAGATCTGGTAAGTAAATCAGGCTCTTAGAGTCTGAACCACCAACCAAAGAACATACACGGGCTGGACCTAGGGCTCCCAGCACATATGTGCAGCTTGGCTTTCATGTAGGTCCTGAATGATTGGAGTGGGGGCTATCCCAAAAGCTGTTGCCTGTACGTGGGCTGCTTTGTCTTGCCTCAGTGGGAGAGGAAGCACCTAGCCTTGCACAAACTTGAAGTGTAGGGATGGGGGAGACACAAGCACCCCCCCCCCGTCCTCTCAGAAGAGAAGGGGGACAGGGAAGAATTATGGGAGGGGGTGACTGGGAGGAGGGCAGTGTGCAGGATGTAAAGTGAATAAGTAAAAAAATAAAATTAAGTTAAAAAAGAGAAAAAAACAAGTAAATCTGGCATCCACACAACAGAAGTTCCATTCTCTACAGCAGCATTTTCAAACAGTCTCTAGCCTTGATGCAAATCACTACATTAGTAATGTCTGTGAAGTAACCACTGGCAGTAACAGAACAACTGAAAACTGAGTCCTGAGACTGAGGAACTGAAGGGATTTATGTTGTATTAAATAAATGCCCTCATATGGCTTTGGGCATAAACTATATTAAATAGTATAGCTCTAGAAAATTCTTTGAAATCTCCAAAAACTCTATTACCAGTTTCAGTAAACTTCTTTAGCAACTAGAATCTACAAAAGGAAAATAATTCTTTTGCCCATGCAAGTTTTCATTTAGACAGAGAGTGCTCTGGCACATGCACTCAGGAGACAACCTATGGGAGCTGGTTCCCTTTCTACCTCAGTGACATAGGATCTCTCTCGTTTCTCCTATGCGGCATAATCCAGGCCGGCTGGCTCATGAGCTTCCAGCCAGTTCTCCTTTCTCCAGCCCAGCAAAATGGCTTTAGTTCTTACTCACTTATAAGCTCTCTGCGGTAACTTTTTTTTTTATGCTCTCCTAAGAACTTATTAAAATCACTGCAGAGAACTTATAAGTGAGTAAGAACTAAAGACATTTTGCTGGGAACTGTGGCGCATGTTTACAATCTCAGCACTTGGGAGAGAGAGGAAAGAGGGCTGCTCTAAGTGCAGGTTCAGCCTGGCCTGCAGAGGGAGTTCCAGGCCAGCCAGGGATATATAGTGAGATCCTGTCTCAAAAATTCCCAAACAACAATGAGGAATTAAAGGTAAGTTAAGTAAGATAAAAATAAAATCTTTATAACAAGAATTTTATAGATTAAGAATTCTATAAAAATACAAATATAACACAAATTGGTAATAAAATATAAACTTTAATTTATAATTTACTTTATGTGAATGAGTGCTTGCTGTCTATACACAAGCACCACATGTGTGCCTGGTGCCTACTGAGACCAAAGGATGGCATCACATTCCCTAGAATTGAGGTTATAAATGGTTGGGAGGTGCTATGTATGTGCTGAAAACTGAATCCTCCTGCAAGAGCAGTGAGTGATCTCAACTGCAAAGTCACCACCTCTTGTGCTCCCCGATAGACATTTTAAAATTTAGCTATGATGTACTCATTGTTCTAGTTACCTAAAGATATGGAGGCCTTAACTAGGCTAATAAAGTTTCACTTGAACTAAGCTAACCCTATACCTGTCTTAAGAGAACAAACTATACTTCTGCTCAAACATGGAACTCTTCTTACACACGTGTCTCAAGTAGTCTAGGATTAAACTACACCCCAACAACTCCCAAAGGTGATTTAACAACATAATAGCCAACAGCCTGACTGAAGTACACTCTCATATGGCAATAAGAGGAAAGAAATGTAAAGAAATGCATTTCCAGCACTCTGGAGGAATAAGGCAAGAGGACCAAAAGTACCAAGTTAGCCTTGACAACACAGTAAGACCCCATCTGAAAAACAAATAAGAAACAAAATGCCAATAACAAAACAAAAAGAGAAAGAAATTTAAATAATTAAATCTTAATTAAACAAGGTAAATTATCTTTCTATGTACATAAAGTATCTTCCTAAGCATACTATAAACAACTGTCTTGGACAAAGTGAGGAATAAAGTACCTGAATTCAGTCAGGGCATCAACTATTCGATTGTATGCCAAACTTCTCTGGCTGGCATCAGCTGATCTCCGGCTCATTTTCATTGCCTTGGAAACAATCATTACAGAGTTAATTCTTATACTAGTCCAAGTCACAACACTGGAGGAAAAAAAAACCTCAACACATATTATCTACAGTGGTTTTCACTCACTTTCACTTTTGGTCATTCGTGATTGTTACAAAATTTAAAAGTTTCAATTGTCAAAATGTCTCTGTGGTAACAAACTGCAAAACATCAACACACAAGGAATATTGACAGTCTGCAGGCTACAATAACAAAATCTACTTTTGGCTTTTTGAGACAAGGACTCACTCACTCTGTTCCCTGGAACTATGTACCTCAGAGTGGCCTCAAACTTTTAGTAATCTTGCAGTCTCAGCCTCCCCTCTGCTAGGATTATAGGCATGTGTCACTACAACTAGCTACAAGATACTTTTTCTCTTAAAAAAAAAATACACAGGAACTCATTAACAGAGTTAATAGCATTTCACATTCTTAATACCTTTTGGAAAATCTGAAATTTAATATAATACAACTCAGGAATCTCAAGTCTTTTTATTTTTTATTTTTTATTTTTTTAGGAATCTTAAGTCTTAACATGGCGTTTGCTTGTTTCCCTCTAATTATCCCATCCTGATCAATTCCAAAAAAATAAAATAAAAAAACACCAAAAAGCAAAAAAAAAAACCAAAACAAAAACAAAAACAAACAAACATAAAAACCCAAATCCATCCCCTGGACAACTAGATAGGCTCTCTCACTCAACTACCAACCATGCTAGGTACTTGTTTTCTTAAAAATCATATTCAGTGAAAACTGAAAAGCTTTCATATAGGTAGAAAGAAAGTAGATCAGGATTCAAATGGTGAAGATTAAAAAAGAAAATTTAACTTTTCCAAAGAGAATTTAATTTTGCATTCTTTATATAATTTCAAATTGCCTAAATAAAGCCCCATTTATTAATTACTTGTTTTCTTGCTTGCTTAAGGTTCCATTATTCTAAGGACAGCTTCATAGGAGGGATGCACTGTTTTGTTCAATGTTTAATTGTAATTATAAAATTACAAGAAATTTGCGCTGGGCAGTGGTGGCACACGCCTGTAATCCCAGCACTCTGGGAGGCAGAGGCAGGCGGATTTCTGAGTTCAAGGCCAGCCTGGTCTACAGAGTGAGTTCCAGGACAGCCAGGGCTATACAGAGAAACCCTGTCTCGAAAAAACCAAATCCAAAAAGAAAGAAAAAAGAATAAAAGAAATTTGCAACTGGTAAAATGAATGTTCTTTTGACAGAATTTGCTGTTGTTCTTTAATATTGCTAACAACATTTTAAAACTATATCATAAATCTCAAAAACTACTGCAGACTTCAAAATAATAACCATGGTGCTTAGAAACAAAAATCAATAAAATAATAAGAGTATTTTGCAAGTTGGTTCTAGAAGAAATGTTTAACTTCAATCAATTTCTTTATAATTTCTATTACCAAGTCACATTCACTTATGCAAATGTGTCCATTCAGTTCTATCATTCTATAATCAATATTCTAGACTGTAGGAAGTCAAAGCATAAAAACGCTTACAGTAACCTTTAATTCTTACACTGCCCACCAAATTTTATACTCAGTATAATTTTCTAAGTGGGTGATGCACACTGCAACCCTGCACCTGAGAAGTGAAGACAGAACTGAGCACCAGACCAGCCTGGGATATAGAGTGAGACCAACCTCAACCAAAGCAAAACAAAGCAAAACAAAGCAAAACAAAGCAAAACAAAGCAAAACAAAGCAAAGCAAAGCAAAGCAAAGCAAAGCAAAGCAAAGCAAAGCAAAGCAAAGCAAAGCAAAGCAAAGCAAAGCAAAGCAAAGCAAAGCAAAAGATCCAACCCCAAACTACAACCACTATAAAAAATTTTCAAGTCACTAAAAATGGTTCAGGTACAAGAATTACAAATATATCAACTTTGATGTTAATAATTTACACAAACAGAAAGTAGCCAACTTAAAATATATAAAAATGTCTAACTTGAAAAATTTAGACAGCATTAACTCATTTGTGCAACAAAATTATCTATTTTTAATTGACTTAATTTAAACATCTGGGTCTTCCCTAGAGGCTGAAAAAATCCACAGTTCGTTTCTGTGGTACATTCCATTGTTTTTTGTTTTTGTTTTTTGTTTTTTTGTTTTTTTTTTTTTTGCTTTTTGGTTTTTTTCGAGACAGGGTTTCTCTGTGTAGCCCTGGTGTCTTGGAACTCAATCTGTAGACCAGGCTGGCCTCGAACTCAGAAATCCGCCTGCCTCTGCCTCCCAAGTGCTGGGATTACAGGCATGCACCATCAAAGCCCCGCTCTGTGGTACATTCTAAGTGATTTCCTTGCCCCACTTTTTAATCTCTTTTAAATATATTGCCCAATTAATCTTTCTACAGTAAACTCTCAAAACAGCCTTTAGAAAGATAGCAAACTCCTTGGCCATGCATGCAGGGCTCTTTGGAATAGCTCACGTCACCCTTCCTCCAACTCCTCCTTCCAAATACAGTGGTAAGGATAAGCAACGTTGGTCATAGATACTGATTAGTTAGTACAACTCTTGGGAAACTTTGCCAAAAAAAATCTGTAAAATTCACCAAGGCATTAGCTATAAAGTAACATCAATTGTACAAAATTGCAACTGTCCTAAAAGAAAAATTATTACTTAAAAAAGAAAAATTATTAAATATATTTAAAATAATTCATAGTCAAAATAAAATCAATTTGCAACATATATTTTCCACGTGTATATTGCCATGATTATCATGCTAATGGTCTGAATCTTAAAAATATGGACCAAGAATAATCTCTACCAAATGAGAGTACAATATGTATACAAGTGACCTGGCCTGGGAAGATTTTCGGCCAACTGCCAACCAATCCCCTGGGCAGTGAAGACATTAAGATGTTTGTTTGTTTGTTTGTTTGTTTGTTTGCTTCTACTTTATCTGAGTTCTAAAGGGTTGCATCCAAACCCTGACATAGACATCTTTTAAGTAAGTCCAAATGAAGAATTCACATCAGAAAATCTTATTTCTCCATCCTCTGTACTCAAAACAAATAAACAAACAAACAAACCTCCAACTATTATTTTTAGCTATCTTTAGGTCTTTATCTTATATTTCACAATCTTCTAAGCTTAGACATTTGTTTCATATACTATCAGAAGCATTTGACTTAACAATCTATCCCTCTTAAAACACTCTCCCATTGGCTTCCTCCATAAGTACTTTCCTCCTGGCGGAACAATAAATCCTTGTCATTTTCCTTTGTGCCTGCCTGTGTATTTAGACCTGACCTGTTGAAGTGTCTGAAGGCTCTCTTCTTCCTATCTAATAAATCAGCTCCATACCTATACAATCTTATGTACATTAATGATCTTTTTCTTAACTCTAAAACCATGGGATGATAAAGGAATATAAAAAACACTGTTCTATTTCACGTCAGAGCACTTCCAAGCCCCTCAAATGCATATGTATTCCCTATCTCCCTCCCTCCCCGCCAACTGAGGAACTCAGGAGCGCCTGTGACCTTTCCTTCAGCTGCTGCAAGTGTACCCCAGCCTCTTAAGGACTTAGTTTCTGAATGAATAAACTGTCTTAGGCCTTTGACTAAAACAGTAAACTCCTTTGACACATTGCATCTATTTGTGGCTCCTGGAGCAGGTTGTAAAGTAAGTTCAAGACACCTATTAAACTTTTGCCAAATGAATAAACACAACTCTTATTAATAAGAATAAAATGCAAAGTAAAAGATAAAAAGAAAATACAAAGGACTACACTTACCTGTTCTATAGCACTCTTTAATTTGTTCATGTGGCTTTCAAAGAGAGGAAAATGTGAAAAAAAGAATTCATTGAATTTGTTATTTTCATCTTCATCTTTGGATAATGAAAAGATTACCCCAATTGCAATCTTCTTTTTCCTCACAATTCCTGGGTTAGGGCCACAACTTTCATCTGACAGATTAAAGCTTTCTTCTATAGACCTTAAAAATAAATGTTTTTGTTTAAAATATCAATAGTTTATCTCCTTGCTAATTCAATGTAGGTGAGCAAAAGCTCTTCTGTTGTTTCATCAAATTAAATACAAATTGACAGTGTTATAATAATTGTGACCTTTCCAAGAAATCTATTTTTCATTTTTTTAAAGAAAGTTTACCAGAATCAAGTTGGAAATGATAGTCTTTCTTCTTAATAGAAGTCTTAACTAGATAACTCCAGTTCAAACAATAAGCTAAAAATACCTGAATTTTAAGATAAAAGAGAAAAAGTAAAATAAATGAGGAAACATGAAGTTTCTGAATCTGCAGCTGTACTTTAGCACAAGCAAAAAAAAAAAAAAAAAAAAATCTTGAAAATGAGCAAGCTGCCCAACTAGAATCATGAAAAATTAAACTGCTAAAATATGCAGGGCAAGAATGAAAGCACTTAAACACAGAATTGTTGGAAGAAAATAAAGAACCTCAAAGTACTAACTTTGGCAATGAATTCTTAGATAGAAAAGTCACAGCAACAACAACATAGAACTGGATGATACAAAAAAAAAAATCGTATCAAAGGACATCGTCATCAACAGCTGTCAAACACAATCCAGAGAATGGCCGAAAATATGCGCAAATCATGTACCTAATAAGGAACGAATACCCAAAATATTCAAACGATGTCTCCTAACTTATCAACAACAACAATAAAACAAACATGCTGGGAGCAAAGAGTTGAATATATACTCCTCTAAGATGATGTACCAATGGCAAAAAAGCATTTGTGACTCACTTCAGTTTCATTAGGATGGAAATCACTAAGGGGTGGGACTGAGAATGTAGCTTAGTGGCAGACTGCAACTCAGCAGCACAAGGCCTGAGAGGGTATGGGCTTCCATACATAAGACTAAAACAACTAAAAACAGAAAATAATGTGTTGGTGAACACACAACGATTTCAGAACTGTCTTTACATTGCTATTGCAAATGTGAAATCATATAGTCACTATATGGCAGATCCTTAAAAATTAAAGAAAAAAGGTATGTATCTGTGTGTGTATTGGCTCATATACACATATGTAAGTATGTATGTAGAGGTCAGAGGTTGACCCTGGGTATCTTCCTAATGATTCTTCACCTTATTTTCTGACATGAGGTCTCTTCACTGAACCTCAAACTCATCAGTTCAGCTAAGTGTTCTGGCCAGCAATCTTCAGGAACCCTTCTGCTTCTGCTTCCCCGATGCTGGGATAAGAGGTACATCTGGATTTTCACATGGGTAATGTGCTGGGGATCTGAACACAAATTCTCATGCTTATACAGTAAGCACTTTACTGAAAGCGCCATTCTTCCTGGACCACAAAAGTACTTCTAGTGTAATGTTATTTAGCTATAAATAGGATTTTTTATATGTGCTACAACATGGGTGAGCTTCAAAGACATACTACACAAAAAAAGCCAGATATAAAAGGATAAGTACTGCATGATTCCACTCATGCAAGGTATTTATAGCTGTTAAGTTAACAGCTTTATGGAGATAAAAATAGTAGTGCTGAAAAGATGGTTCAGCCATTATGAGCATTTAATGTTTCTCCAGAGGACTCAAGTTTAGTTCTCAGCATCCATGTTAGGCAGCTCAAAAATGGCCTGTTTTTGTGTGTATATCTCTGTGTGCACTGGCATTTGTGCACACACCTCTGTCTATAGGTGATCCAAGGATTTTCCTCTGGCTTCCATTGGTACCCGTAACACAAGTGGCTCCATTCTCCTAGACATCTAGACAGACCTAAAACCAAACATTTTTAACTACAAAAGTAAATGATTACAAAGGGCAAATTAGAAGGGTGTTCTTTGTAATGGCTTCAGGGCTTCGGGAAGATGAAAAAGTTCAGGATAGTGTGAAGTATTTAGTATCACTAAACCATATGGTAAAAATGATTAATATAGAAATTTTTTCTGCTTTACCAAATTAAAAAATTAATAAAAACGTAGGTTTTCAGTTACAGACTTCGAATACACAAAATACAAGTCTCAAACTCTAAAAACCTTACCTAAACTTATGTTTAAGGAATTAGTCAATCTTGTTCAATTCCAACTTACCATCTAGGAAATACCCCATTTTCCAAACTTGTTGTTTGGCTACGTCGCCAACGTCTCTGGTAGCTGCTGGCACAGCTTCGGGTAAGTGAAGAGTTTGGAGAGGGAAATGGGGTGATGAGCAAGCTACTCAGAGATGCTGTTGTGGCAGAAGAACAAGTGTAACTATTAATCAATGAGTAACCATGGCGACAAGTTTCTTTTTAACAGATTGAATAGAGTAAAGTAAATATTTTATTTTGTTTCATCAATGTGTCTCATTTATCCATTTTAAAGTGTACTTGAAGGAAAAACCTCAGAGGAGAAAACTTATATATTAATACTATATTTACAAGAGTCTCTAAAACAATCATTTTTGGCATTGTACAACCCAGAAAAAAATGTTACTAGAGCATTTCTTAAGCCACCCTAGTGTCCACTAACTTGGCTGAACCCTCACCAATCTTAAAGGAAACCTGACATCATTTGAACTGACTGCAGTAGGGTTTTAACAAGGAAGAAGATTTGAAAGTGTCTGGATGGCACTAAAGTGTCTGGAGTCATTTTTAGAATTCATGGATCACTCATGTACACATTGTCAAGCCTATCACTTTTAATAGTCTTTACTTAAGTGTCAAAATCAACAGACCCTGCACAGTACATTCTAAGGTGGCAGACACACACCAGTAGACTCCACTTGTACAGGATAAAAGTGCTTCAATACATTATGTTGTACATGATAAATAAGTATAATTTTATTGGAAATGTTAAAATTTCTTGTTTTGAAGTTTTATGTTTATTACTCTAAAGTGTGTGTGTGTGTGTGTGTGTGTGTGTGTGAGAGAGAGAGAGAGAGAGAGAGAGAGAGAGAGAGAGAGAGAGAGAGAGAGAGAATGGGCAAAGGTACCAAAGAAAAAGAGACTTAGATCTGCCCAGAGCTGCAGTTATATGCAGCTTGGAACCAAACCAATATATGCTCTTAACCTCTGAACAATCAAAATCAGCTGAGCTTTTTTTAATCTTGTTTTTAAATATTCTATACTAAATTAGTCTTTGAGAATAGAGTTCAGGCATCTGAAATTTTTATATTTGAAAGTTCATGTTATTGTACTTTCACCTTATACCTAAGGATCAAAACATAGGCTAAAATTAAAATCATCCTTTATACTCAAACTGACTCATAATAATAGTAAAGGTAGGTACACAATGTGACCAAGCCTGCCACAAAGCACAGAAACAAAGTTTACAGTGTCTAATAGGACTGTAAAGTCCAAGATGAGGGCTCTTCTTATTAATGGTTTAGAGCCCTAACATACTCTTCTAGTTTTAACCAAAATGTCTTTGTCTGGCTAACTCCTTGTTATTTCCTAACACACAATTCAGGAAGTCCTGCATCTCTATAATATACTGCTGATACTTGCCCCTGGCCCAGGTAAGCTAGGTGTCTTTTTTCTGAGCTTCTTTGCACAAATCTATCACTGAACATATCACACAGGGGTTTTTTCATTGTTCTTTTTGTTTTTGTTTTCTGTTTTATTATTAAACTGTAGCTGACTGACATGTGTCTTCTCTCCCCCTCCCTCTCCCCCCCCCCCCCCCACTGACTCTCTCTTACCCAGCATGTTTCAGTGAATGTTTTCTGGACATAACAAATATCACAGAAGTCCAAATTTTAAAAGGGTGGGGAGAATAATACTAATTCCTAATAGCTAGCTTCTCCCGACAATAAACAATCTAACACTTTCAACACTAGCTAACAGCAAGCAGATACAAGCTGATACGATTTTTCTACTATGATTTTTAAGTAGTATCCTAAGCAATTTTTTTCTTGTCCTGACTAAGCCTAAGATAATGGTCTGTGATCTTCTATCGGGACTGTCCAACCTTTTGATATTGCAACCTGATACTGTCATCTACAGAGTCCTCTCAGTGACAATCCACACAATATAGTAAACAAACAAACAAAATCCAAAAATAACTCATAATGTTTTAAATAAACTTATGATTTTTGTATTGGGCCATACTTGAAGCTATCCTTGGTCACATGTAGCCATCAGACCACAGATCGAACATGTTTGATAGGGCACATCCTATCAAACACACTTAATATTAATAGTAAACATTAAAAATGCCCAATTTCAGACACTTTGTTCTAGGCTTTCTACAATCCTCTTATGTGAAATGCCAATTTGAACAAAGTAGACACAGAAGTAGACCACAAAGAGAGAGTCAGTAAAATCAACATCAATCAGCTAACAAAAATCTCAGAATATAGTGGGGTCGGTCTGTGACATTACCAGAGCGTGCTATGCCGCTGTCTCTGTCCTCATTGAGTTCTCTTCCTGGCATGTCCATTGGGTTGCTGTGAACTATAAATCAAAACAAATGGTCAGCCATATAATACATTATTACTGAGATGGATGTTGCTCCTTTTAAATCGCAAACCAGATCATGCTTCATTTCATTGCATTCCTTTTTCAATAGCATGACACCAGCCCAACACTAGGAGCTAGTACTCAGTTGAACAAGCTTTCAGATTTATCTAAAGACTTAGCATGTGATACAAAACTATCCAAGATATCGAATGCACTGGGAAATTAAACTTCATATTTTAAGAACATATTCAAAAACATAGATGTTCATACTATCAAAGGAAAAAAACATACTATTAAAGGAAAAAAGCATACTATTAAGAGTATGGATGTTAGTTACTTGGGTCAATGACAACTCTATGGTAGTACCCTCTGATTATGTCTATAACAATGTTTAAACGCAAGTATAATAAGAATTTAAAACCCTGTATTAGATGTCTGATAATTTTGTTTAAATGATATGATACCAATTTTGTTTAAAAACAGGAAGGGGATGATAAAGATGTAAATTAGTGATAGAGCACTGGTCTAGAACATATATAAAGCCCTGGATTTAATCCATAGAACTAGAAAAACAAAAAACAAACAAACGAGTAAGTGTGCGTGCTAGCAGGATAGCTTGTATATTTTTAAACTAGTTTTATATTTTCCAAATTTTCTAAGATAAGTATGTATTTATTGTTCATATCTAATGCTTACATGTAAAATAAATTCTAATTAAAAGAACAAGTGAGATATATCAGGATGTGGTGACAAATATTCATAATCCCGCCATCACTCAGGAGACCTTGGCAGGAAGATTTCAAATTCAAATGTAGCTGGGCCTATGATGAGGAGACTGATAATAATAGTAAATCTATAGACTGATAATTTCTACTAGAAAATGATAATGCAAGATCAGTGTGTGTGCAATGTGTGAAAAAATGCAACAGGACTCTTGTCCTGAATATATAAGCAAGGCACACTCTGTGAACATTGTAATGATATGAATAATTATGCCCACATGCTTTTTATTTAGAACAGTGCTTGTTCATCTAAATCATAGCTCCAAGAAAAGTCGTCCTTAGAGAAGAGTGTAGATCAGAAAATTTGCAAAACTTATAAAGATTGGATATTTCCAGCAATTGGTGAATTACAATACAAAAGCTACTTAGCCATGGAAACAAGAGAGCATAACAATACACTTTCCAAGGGGCAGTGTAACAAATTACTAAGCTAGCTACATACTAAATTTCTCTTTTAAGAGTCTAGAGTTTAAAATTATTATGACATACTGAGAAAAGATGACAAATTGACGTTTCATATAACTATCAATCCTATTAATAACACATTTTGTGAAAACTTTATAAATATACCCATGGAAAGCAGTAAGTTCCTCTACTTTGTAAGCAATGCTTTCTTAACCATAACTTCCCAGCTTCATTCTCTACACTCTCTTGTTTCCACAGCTTCACTAGAGATTCTAGCCACTAGGGCACACCAACTAGTCTACCCACACAGCACATGGCAAACCTGCAAAGAAAGAGGCGCTCCTGATCAGGCGGAGCGGACCCTGCTCAGAGAATGCCCGCCTGGGGCTGCAGAACTGTGAAAGACCTATATGGCAAAAATGCAAAATACACATGAAAGAGGGCTGTTAGAGAAGCCACACTGCATCAGAAAAATAAGATGAGGTAAGGCAACATAGAAGCAGACCAACAAATAAAGCATAGGAACCTTTAACCAAAGCAAGAACAACTCAAGTCATTTTTCCTTTTAGAAAAGTTTAGTTCTCTTTTTGGTCATAGTTTATATCAAACTATATTATGAATAAATCCATTTATAACAACAGAAATACAGTTCTTTTACAAAAGGTAGGACTATTTCAAGTACTCAATCCTAATATAAAACATTTTAATCACTCAAAAAGGTAATGGTAGCTACATAATTTAATGTCTGCCAAACTTATTTTTATTTTTGTCTTGGGGTATTTGTTTGGAGACAGGGTTTCTCTGTGTAGCCTTGGCTGTCCCAGAAGTCATTGTATAGACTAGGCTGGCCTCAAAATCACAGAGATCCAACTGCCTTTGCCTACTTAATACTGGGATTAAGGTGTTCATCACTACAGTTTTAAAGACTTCAATGTTCTCCTGAAAATCCAGTAAGAAGACCATGTTACTGCACTGACCACAACACAGCAAATCTATTGAGGAATTTTACTGACAAATAAGCACAAAAATTGTTATTGCTAGCCCACTGATAAATAACAGAAGAAACCGATGGTTTTAGAGCTGTAGTTAACCACTATGAAAACAGAAGACACAGCACAGCCTATAATGGCAAGATTCCCAAGAGTACTACACAAACACAACCACAAAGAAATAATAGCAGCCTGAATACTGCAAGAAAGAGCATAAAGGCCAGGAGTGGTGGCAACCACCTTAACTAAGCAAGTAGATCTCTATGAATTTGAAGCCAGCATGGTCTACACAGAGGTTTCCAGGCCATCCAGGGCTACAAATACAAATCCTCTTTCCAAAAGAAGAGGCGAGTGGGAGGGTGGATGTAGGGAAGGAATTAAATTCTGAAGTCAAGCAGCTGAATTATATGTTGCTTTTATTCAATTATGACAGTTTAAGCAAGTGCTTCTTAATCATTCTAATGCTGTGACCCTTTAATATAGTTCCTCATATTGTGGTGACCACTGCCCCCCAACTGTAAAATTAATTTTCTTGCTACTTTATAACTATAATTCTGCTATTGTTATGAATCATAATGCAAATATTTCATATGTAGGATATCTGATATGTGACCTCCTAGGAAAGACTCACTCAACACAGTTTCTCCCAAAAGAGGTTGCAACTTACAGGTTGAGAAACATTGGTCTAAGAAGTTATGTAGGAGTTGTACACCTAGAACAGATAGCCTTTTACTTTAAGTAGCATCTGTATTTCTCAAATTGCTGATACTATTTTTTTCTGCAACAAAAATTTCTGTAATTATAATGTAGCAACCCTTCCATTTCTCAATGGTCAACTCTTTCTTCAACATTCCCTAGCTAGTTCAAAATCTAATGTCTTTACACTCCCTCCTCCTCTACATTCCCTTATAAAGGACTGTACATGTAGTCTCTGGTGTAGATGCACAAAGAGCCTTCAGACTGAAACTGTCCTCTTCCCACTCCACCTCTGAAGTTACTCAAGTCCTTACCTGTCTTTGCCAATTCCTACATAATAGGTAACAGTAAAGCCTTATGAAGCTAGTCATTCTCTCAAGAATTCTGAGAAGTGTATCCTATCTTCCTAAGCTAATTCTTAGTTAGCCAGGGTCCCAACCCAACATTCTCAGAAAATCTTATCTTGCTTTAATTTCATTCTTTTAATGGTTTCATTTTTTCCAGAAATACCTATATATAGTCAAATCTTTTCCATGTTTCGTCAATAAGTATCTATTCCTACAGTTGTTCAGCTTTCAAAATGTAGCTAAAGGACACCTGGAGGTCCCTAAGACCCTTTCAGGTGGTCAGTGAAGTCTTCCATTTTCCAATGACTTACCTACAGGAGGTGAGCTTTTTTTTCTTGACATATTTTAATCCCAAGTACTTATACTCACTACACATTCTTTTGCACATATAAATCAGATCTGATTATGTTGTTGGATTTGAAACAACTTTCTGTTGAAGCTTTGGGAGTGTATCTAAAAGATTTCAATTGTACTTTAAAACCTATTGGACATCTGTGCAAGGTTATATATTACCCATAACATACTCTCAGCCAATAATTAAATACAGAGGATACAAAGTCCAGGCCTTTTCTGGAAATGAGGCATTTCGGACAACCAGGCATTCCTCTTTGCTAGGATACAGTCTATGATATGGAATCTCTGATACTTTTCTCCTTTACTTGGAGTCAATCATGCATCACAAAGTATGTTTCCTTTGGCTTTTTCCACCTCACTCATTTTCTTTCTCACAGTAATTTTTAGTAATGAAAACTTTGCATGGCTAATCATGTCACAGTACTTGCTTTAGAATACAAGTGAGAAAACTAGAGTGTCCTCACTGGTATGTGACAACATGAAGCATGGATGTCAATTTCTTGCTGTGGCCAACAGTACCCTCTTCTGCCATCTTGCTCTCGCTCAATTCTTTCTTTTCTTCTTCATTTTTTTGTTTATTTTTGAGACTGTGTTTTAATATCATTTCTTCCTTCCCTTTCCTCCCTCCAAACCCTCCCACACATCCTTACCTCAATCCAATCCTATCCTTTCCTTTCCTTTTCCTATACTGTGTGCTCCACCCACATGAAGTAATTTCCATGCTTTATGATGATGGTCTGGTGTGTACTCCTGCTTCTTCCAAGGTAGTTCTTTCCAGTAACTATATAAATCACTCAAATAAATAATTTAGGTGTCCTATTCTCAGGAAAGTCTTCCACAATACTCCAAGAGCGAATTCATGCTTCTATTTAATCATAGCCATATAATTTTAATCTTGTATAGCATTCTGTGATTGTAATACTTATCTAATGCTCACTAACTACAAATCCACTGAGGCAGAAACTATGTTAGCTTACCGCTGCCTCTTAAGGGTATACCAGAGTGCTTGCCATATTACAGATGGTTAAAAAATACTTGATTAGTCAACTGTAAACATAAAGTCAGAAATGGGTCTCAACGATCCTAAATTCACAGTTAAGAGTGTGCAAATGCAAGCCATGCATTAAAGGCTGTATCTTGATTAAATGGATTACATTTCTCCTCTATATTTCAAGAGAAAGCCTCCATGGTATGACTAGCCTACATTTAGCCTCCATGGTATGACTTACTTTTGTTTATAAATTGTTTTTTAAAGATTAATTTATTTATTTTATATATGTGAGAACACTGTACTGTCTTTACACACACCAAAATAGACACAATAGAAGAGGGCATTGGATGTCGTTACAGATGGTTGTCAGTCACCATGAGGTTCCCGGGAATTGAACTGAAAACGTTTGGAAGAGCAGCCAATACTCTTAACCACTGAGCTATCTCTTCAGCACCAGTATAAGTTACTTTTATAACTATCGATTCATGTGTACTGTTAAACTACTTTCAATAAGTTCTTGAAATTTTAAAATAATATATAATTTTTAAAAAGGATTTCTTCGTTCAGTTTTTTTCTGTCTATCCCCCCTTCCTTCCTCCCTCCCCCCTCTCTCTTTCTTTCTTTTTTTCTTTCTTATTTTTGTTTTTTGAGATAGGTTTTCTCTGTATAGCCATAGCTGTCCTAGAACTCTGTAGTCCAGGCTGGCCTTGAACTCATGAGATCTGCCTGCCCTCTCAAGGGCTGGGATTAAAGATTTGCTTTGTTGCAGTTTTACTTCATTAAAATCAAGTAAATTAGAAAGAACTTTTCCTATAAGCTGATCTACACTATAAAATAGGCCTGGAACTAAGACTAACCCACAGCAAATGCTTAATAGCATCTCATTTGAATAAACAAATTTGAAAACAATATTTATTGAGTACAATGCTATACCATTGAAACAGGGAGAGAAAGAAAACCCTGTAATTTCCACTAATACAACTAATGAGTATTTATAAAAATTAGCCATAAGCAAGCATACTGTCACACACTTGTAATTCCTGCACAGAGCTATAAAATAGGTCTAACACTAACAACCCACAACAGATGCTTAACAGCACCTTATTTGAATAAACAAAAATTTAAAGATAAAATTTACTCAGGGCTACATAGTAAGTACCAGGGAAGCCTGAAATCATATCTCAGTAAAATCATATCTTAAAAAGGAAAAATAATCATCTAAATAAAAGTTACTAAGTAAGGGTGGCTGTCCACTCCCTGATATTATGCATCAGAAATATTATCAAGCAGCAATTTAGTTATGCTTGCTAGACAAGAAGTTGCAGAAATACCATGTCATTTTAAAATGCATTACACATTGTGAACCATAATTAACTAAATTAAGCTATTATTTTAATACACTTCTTAAAAATTATCATTTGAGCATCTGTTCATATGAAGCACAATTCATAAAAATGAACATCATTTTAAAATGACTTTTAGGTTAGAGAAGAGAATAGGGATAGTCGTCCCCAACTAAAATATTCCAGAGAGCTGGTAATGGCGTTCAGTATCAATGACATAATCTTTCAAAAAATACATCTAATTTAAAAAACAAAAAACAATAAAGACAAATTCTTTTTATATATACAAAATGAATATTACATTAAAATCTAAGGAAAAATGTTTTCCAAATAATAGAAAGGTTATACATGTGAAATTTAAACAACCTTTCTGTTTACACCATTAGAAGCTCTTGGGTTATACAAGAAATCTATATAATTAAGAAGTAACTTCAAATCTTATACTGTTAACATTTTTTAACTTTATAAAATGAAAATAAAGCACCTACCTATATTTCCAAGCAGTCCATTAATAACTGTGCTGCTATCAGCCTTTAATGTATTACTGTCCTGATTGATGAATTCAAGACTGTCTTGCAGTCTACAGAGAAAAACAAAACAACAACAACAAAAAAAACAAGCAAATTCCAAACACATTTAATGGTAATTCTTCACACATCCCAATGAAATTTCAAGCATAAAACTTTTTAAAATATTTGAGGTAAAGGGGACTACTGGGAATAGGAAGGATAATTGGGGTTGAATATGAACAAAATATAAGGGAATGAAAACATCACTATGAAACCTATCCTTTTATATATTAGCTAAAAAACCCTTTAAAGTTAAAACTACTACTATTAAGACTATAAATATAAACTATAATGATAACTAATCACTTAAGCAATTGGCTAGTAAGCTGTACCTGAAGGCCATATACAGTTGCTGAATCTTTTATAAACAAAGTTTCTCAGGAGGAAAGTTCATGCTTATTCATTTATACGTTGTTTAAGGCTGCTTTAATGCTGTAAGGCCAGCAGTAGAAAACTACAGTATACTATACCGCTCACAAAATAGAAAATTTACCATGTGGCTCTTTTAGAAACAAATTGACACTGATATGTAGCACAGACAAGGTTTCCCTCATATTTTGGACTAAAAATATTTTGTTAGCATTTGGGATTAGGAATGGTCAAAGGAAGGCTTGCAGTTAAGGAAGGGAACAGAGAAAGGGAAGGAGAGCAGCAGGAAAAGCAATCAAACAGTCACACATTAAAAATTGTGCATATTACTTCTTTTATCCTCTTTAAGAACAAAAGTAAACCCACTATGCTTTCAGTCTAAAATATCTTTTCCATAAATTTTAGGAATTTAGTTAAAATTTAGAAAAGAAAGGACTATTTCATTTCTACTTTAGTATTAAATTTAAAGAGTTTGGTAACATTTTTAAAAGCATTCCCAATAATTTTAAAAACATCTACCTTTTCATTCCTTCCTAAAAGAAAGGTAAAAATAAGCTACAGATAGTAGAAACCTCTATTGTAAGAACCTCTTAAAACAGAAGTCTTTCAAAGGCTCAAAAGAATTTCTCTAGAGCAAGTAGGTTCCCTGCTGCTTCCCCACTCATTTGATTTTGGATTACTCCAGGATTCAAGCTAGTCACTAACCTAACCTCAAACCCTAACTTAGGGCTTTGTTTACCAGGGTTCTGCTGCTTACTTAGCCTGTTATCCCTAGGAGGCCCAACCTTGTTTCTACTTCACTGTTCTAGTCTAAAAAAGAACAGCTTATAATCTCCCTGTAGCTATTCTATATATATAGCATGCGGGATGGCTACCTAAGGCCATTCTAGTCTGCTGGGCTCTGCACACTGAAGAATGTAAGGTGTGAATGGTAAACAGCACAGAAGAGGAAGACTGAAAAAAAGCAGCACGCCAGCCTAGGATGGAGATGCGTTCAACATTTTGCTTCTAGACGCACCTTCTGAAAAACTACAGAAAAACAAATCACATCTATATTCAGAAAGTGTGTGTAATGTGAACTCTATAAACTTTCAAACTTGAGCAAGATATAGACTTTAAATTGTGCTATAATTTAAAAAGCCATTTTTTAATATTTATCTTTGTATATCTTAAATGTCAATCTCCCCCTACATCCACAAGCACTTACGTATTGAGACTCCCACAGATACTACTGCCAGTCCGTGCAGTGAAAACTTTGCTAAGCATGAGCTGTGGAGGAGAGCTATGAAAGAACACAGAATGATAGAAGAGATTTAAACTAAAATACATGACTCTTGATTTATTCTAAGTAAAAAAAATAAGTTACAGAGATTTCATGACATCATTACAATGGCTGAGAAGAAATACTAAAACTATGATCATCATAAGCTGGGATCTGACAAGCTTAATCTGAATAAAGAACTAAGAAATAATCTCAGCTTCAAAAAACCCAACCATCTAAAATGAGTATAACATAAGAACTGAACTCACCGAATCTGATGAATTTTTAAGGTGGATCCTTTGTAGCTCATTGCTACTGAGCCAAACATCATCTCTCCAAGCATATTGGCATCAGAAGAACACCGAGAACCCTAAATAAAATTTAAAAACAAAAATGAAATAATTAAAAGCCTTATAATGATTTCAAATATTGTCTTTATAATTTTAATCCTACATTATACAAACTGGTCTGCAATTTGTTCTTCATCATGTGATTTCTTAAACTCAACTGCATCATTAAACAGAAATTTTACTCATTTTTAAAAGTGCATGGATATTGGTAGGTATAGTAATATGGATAATCCTAACAGTGGGACGACTAAGGCAGGAATATCTCAAGTTCGAACTCAAGATGGATACTTGGAGAGACTGACTCATTTAAGGGAGGCGAGGAGGGTAGAGAGGGTTGCACAGAATTTGAGGGTTACATAAAAATCCCACACTTCAGGGCTGGAGAGAAGACTTACTAATTCACACTACTCGCTGCTCTTGCAGAACACCTGGGTTTGGTTTCCAGCACTCACATGGACACTCACAACAACCTGGAACTTCAGTTTCAGGAAAGCTGACCTCCCTTCTAAACATGAGTGTAGATAGAGCTCATACATAAATCTTAGTAAAACACTCACATGCATAAAAGAAAAATAAATAAATCTTTTTTTAAAAATGCCATACTTTATTAGGTCACACCAATGACTGAGGAGCATTTAGGTCACTAATAGGACTTTTATGCTAAAAATAATTAACTTCAAGTAAACTTTTTTTGTGCAATTACTCATGTACAAAAGTGGATGTGCACATTGTACACGAGTAGAGGTCAGAGGACATTTTGCATAAATTGGTCCTTTCCTATGGAAAGGTCCTTTCCACCATGTGGGTCCTAGAGACTGAATTTAGGCCGTGAAGCCTGGTGAATGCCTTTATCTGCTAAGTCATCTTGCTAATCCAAACTCAACATGTGTACCCTGTCTTACTCACATATATATAACATTTCTCCAGCAGATAACAAGAACAGACAGTATAATTTTGATTACTCCCAATATGGCAAAGAAGCAAACACAAATGGAGCAATTTATTTAACTATTACTATTTTTTTTTTTAAAAAAAAAGGATTACTTGTAATCTATAGACTTAATGATACTTGTTTACAAAGGAAAACATTCTAAAATAGTATTTTAAAAAAGATCACAAATAAAGAAATTATCCTTTAAAGAAAACAATAAAACTGAAATTATCACACACCCAGATTTCAAAATATAATATAAATCTATAGTAATCAAAACAGTATGGTACCAACAGAAAGACAAATCAATGGAATGAGACCAGAGACCCAGAAATATATCCATACCAACACAGTTAACTGATCTTCAAGATGGGTACTAAGGAAAGTCTCTTGAAGAAATGCTGCCAGGAAGGCTGGATATTCATATGCAAAAAATAAAACCAGACTCATGTAACATGCATAAAAACCACCTCCAGGTGGTTTATAAAAAAATGACAAAGAAAATGTATATATATAAATACAGTAGGCTATATTTCATCTTGAGAAAAACATTTTAGAGTATGCATTATCATAAATAAATCTTTTAAACACTTTAAAAGTTATTATCATTTTTAAGTGTCTTTTGCCTGCATGTACATCTGTATACCACATAAATGTGTGATGCCACTGGAAGCCAGAAGAGGGTACCAGATCCCATGTGACTGGAGTTACAGATAGCTATAAGCCAACATTTGAGTGCTAGGAATTAAACCCTGGTCCTCTGGAAGAACAGCAAGTGTTCTTAACAACTGAAGCATCTCTCCAGGCCTGCACAGATGATTCTTAAGGGCAGCACATTAAATGAAACAAGGCAATCAAAGAAAGTTAAGCATTGCATACACTTCCACTATATGAGGTATCTAAGAAAGTCAAATTCATGGTGACAAAGAACGGAATTGATAGTTATTAGGACCTTAGCAAAGGAGAAATGAAACATTACTAATTAATGGGCATTAAGCTTCAGTCAAGAAACTGAAATAAACTCTTGAGATCTGCTCTATAACATCACATCTATAGTCAAGAACAAACAAAGCACTGTATACTAAAAGTTTAGTTAAGAAAAAAACTTAAGCTAGGTGTGGTGATTCCAGCACTTAGGAGACAGAGAAAAGATTACTTCAAATATTAGAAATGTCTTTTTTCTTCAAAGAACTTGGTATTATACCTTAACTGTTGCCACCAGAATTATAAAATCGCTAAAAAAAAATAAATAAATAATCCATTTTGTTAGTATTTATATATCATGGCAAACATCACTAACTACAAATATAAAATACTGCTTAATTTAAAAAAAATAGCTGGTGGTACATGTCTTTAATCACAGGACTCAGGAGGTAAGGATGGACAATCTCTGTAAGTCTGAGGACTATATAGTCTATATATCAAGTTCCAGGCTAGTCAAGGCTATATACTGAGACCCTGTCTTAAAAATATTATTTATTATTTATGTAAGGTTGTTTGTGGATACATCATGCTACTGCACAAAAGTTGAGGTCATAGGACAACATTTGGGACTCGATTCTCTCTTTCCACTATGTGGGTCCTGGGAATGGAACTCAGGTTGAGCAGCAAGTACCTGTACTTGCTAAGCTATGTTATCAGCCCTCTACTGAATTTCTGAAGCCCAGTTTATTCTAAGATATCAATGTGCCCAACTGAAAGGAATGCTATTTCATACTCTCACTCACTGATGTAAGATGACCTAAGAATAGCAATTTTCAGAACTACTGACTTACATATACTTTCATTTTTAAGTCAATGAAATTCAAATGCAAATCATATGAAATGGGGCTGCTATTTTTTGGGCAACAGAACACATTATATATCTGACAAGTTGAAAGATAAGTGAATCCTGGACTTTTTCTGAGGACATACATCTTCAAGCCAATAAATCCCATATATCACCTGATTCCAGACTGGTTACAAAAGGAAAATAATTCATAGTCTGTGACTAATCCTCATTTACAGTTCAATTAAGCATTCCATGGAGATAATCTAATAAAATCATATAATTTGATATAAAATTCATTGTCTGCCCAACAGTGTCAACAACCTGGACCCCTGAGAGTTCTCAGAGACTAAGCCACCCACCAAAGAGCAAGCAAGGGCTGGACAAAGGCCCCAGCACATTATGCAGCAAAGGGCTGCCTTATCCTACCTCAGCAGGAGAATATGTGCAGAGAGTTGATATGCCAGGGTAGGGGGAGACCCGGGATGAGGGGGTATCCACCTTCTCAGAGGCAAAGGTGAGGGGGATAGGAGGAGGGATCCTGTGATGTTTGGACCGGGAAGGATAGCAGCATTTGGGTTGTAAATAAATAAATAAATAAATTTAAAAAAAATCTTTATGCCTGCTATAACATACACCAAATGGTTAACGTGAATATCAGACACTGTCCTATATTTCCATGTGAAACAACACACAATGAGGTCATAGAATTAACAAAGCACTACTATCACCAATACTGATGCCTTTTAAATGCTTTCTTTAAAGGGCCTACTCATTCCAGGTACTCACTCCTGGAAAGTAATTCAAAGGTAGTATTCGAATTCCTAGAGATCATATTTTATCTAATGTATTAAGTATAACTGAATGCTTTTTTTAAAAAAAAAGTGTACTTTGTGGAATTCTGATACAAAATGAGATTATAATAAATAACTACCTTTTGTATCTACAACTTAACAAATTAGAAAATGTTTCATAATTTTCTGTTATATAGGAGCTATATGGCATATTACTGTTATCAGGCACTTGTTAAGGTATTATGCCTAATGTGAAGGAAAAACAAGAGGTAGGCAGAGCTACCATCTAACATACAAAATTTAGTAACTTCAGAATTCTTTTATATTATGCTTTATCGATGGCCAACAAAGTTAAATTTCTACCCAAGAGCAACCATCTCTTATAAACACAATGACCAAGAGTCTATTTTAGTACTACTAAATAAAAAGTCTGTTTGATTTGTATAACCTTGGGATAACAAATTTATAGCAGTTCACATGAACTTAGTACGAAACTGAATTGATCTTATTTCATGTAGTAAGATTATATGCAAGTTCCTATGTAGCTACTGATTCATTTAATCTTAAATTCTGAAAAAAAATTAAAAATCCAGTTACTTATAAGAAACAACGATATGCATTTAATCCTTATAATTACATTTTAATTAATGGCGAAACCGTATTGGTTTACTATTTAATAAAAGGGTACAAAAATAAAATATTCTGGGTACCCAATAAAATGAGTTGATATAAAGATGGAGAAAATATCTGCTACCAATACCAGACCACTATATTTTGTTATTCTTAAATTCTTAAAACTTACTTGTTTAGCAAATGTATCCATCTCTACAGCTACAATGTAGGCTATAGAAAGGTACAGTCCAGTTGCTACTATAACCTGATCCCCAGGAAAGTGATGACAATAACTTGCAAGTGAATAAATGAGTGCTCTTACCTGGTATTTGGGACACTGGTCTTTTACCTCAGAAGATAAAGTGACAGAGCTATCCAAAGAGGAAGAGCTATCTCCTCCTGGCTTCAGCTGGCAGCACTTGCCAAAGACCTTGACTTGAGCATCATTACATAGCTTCTGAAACACAGAGTATACTTCCATTTATAATCCAGGACATTCTTTTAGTATATATAAACTTAAAAGCAATATAAAAAATTGAAAAAAGAAGGATGAGATAATTAAAAATAATGTAACTTTTATATGCTATTATATTTTCTCTATTTACTCGAGTACTATTTGGAATGCATTTTTTTCTCACCAATATTATCAAACCACAGGGATTTTCTGTATTATATGGCCAAAATAATATTCATTAATTGTGATTTAGTAGTCTATTTTCAAATTATTTACTTTCAAAACTTCTTTATAATGTCAAGGGACTTTTGTTTAGGAATTTTATCTAATCATTAGCTTATATTAGAAATTAAAGCTAAGGAATCTTTAAATGTCTACTTTAATTAAGTATAACGATAACATGTTACAAGTTAACAAACATCACTATTATGAAAAAATTAACCATGTAGTCTATGAGGAAGGAGAAATGTAAAGTAGACTTACATTTTTATTATAGATTCATATATCTGTTAATCTTTTGTGTATGAAGAAGGCAGTTCTGGGCCTGAGCACAAGGGCATGTACATGGGAGGCACATATTCTACCTCTGGCTACAAATCCAGTCCCATGTCTAATCTTCTAAAATTAAATGTACTCGTAAAGAACAAATAAGGAATACATTTTAAATTTAGATGACTATGCTATCAAGTAGAACTAGATGAAAGGCTCACTATTATTATTATTATTATTATTATTATTATTATTATTATTATTATTATTATATGTAAGTACACTGTAGCTGTCTTCAGACACACCAGAAGAGGGAGTCAGGTCTCATTACGGATGGTTGTAAACCACCAGGTGGTTGCTGGGATTTGAACTCAGGACCTTTGAAAGAGCAGCCAGTGCTCTTAATCGCTGAGTCGTCTCTCCAGTCCCCTCACTTTTTTTTTTTAAGATGTACTTTCATATATTTTTGTGTTTTGCTGGCATGTGTGTTTAAACACAATATGTGTGCCTGGTGCCCATGATGCTAGAAGGTGGAATCGGATTCCCTGAACTATAATTAAGGATGCTTGTGAGCTGCTACATTGGTGTTGGGAAGAAAACCTTAGTCTTCTGTAAAAGCAGCAAGTACTTTCAACCATGGAACCATCTTTCCAGCCAGCCCCAGGACTCATTTCTTTGATTTGATTCCTTTTCCTCTCTTCTCCATCACCACTGAACCCTGGAGATTTCATTGTTCACAACTATCAAAGTTACAATCCACTTAGTGACGCCACTAAAAAAATACTCCAGTGCTTTACCAATTTCAAGTATGTCATTCTCCCATGTACAAGACCTCCCATGTACAAGATTTTCAAAAGAAACCATTGGAATAAAACTGCAACTTTCTGGAGTAAATATATATATATATATATTTGGATTTGTTTTTTTTTTTTTTTTTTTTTCGAGACAGGGTTTCTCTGTGTAGCCCTGGCTGTCCTGGAACTCACTCTGTAGACCAGGCTGGCCTAGAACTCAGAAATCCACCTGCCTCTGCCTCCCAAGTGCTGGGATTATCTGTGGAATGGGAAGAGAAACCATAATAATACTTGAGGCATTTCTAATTATAATAGTCTAGAGAATTAACAAACTTACTGATGTTTGATGTAGCATACAAAATCAAAGTCAAGGACCTCATTAGATATTTTTATTACTATATACTTATATTATTTCATTTAAATGCTTGTTAATACCATTTAGTATTGGTATCCTTGGCCATATCTTTTTTTTTATATTCTCTCATACATTACATCCTGACTGCAGTTTCCTCCGCTCTTCATAGCCACCCCCCCCCAACTTCCCTCTCCTTCAATTCCACTAGTCCTCCATTTCCCTTCAGAAAAGAGCAGGCCTCCTATGGATATCAACTAAACCTATCCTTGGTTATATCTTAATAATCTTATTACCTACTAACAGAATGTTGCCAGCAGAATACAAAAAACAGTCAGGAGGTGGAGGCACACACCTTTAATCCCCGGGCTTGGGAGGCAGAGGCAGGTTGGAGGCTAATATGGACTACAGAGTAGGTTCCAAGACAGCCAAGGATTACACAGAGAAACACTGTCTTGAAAAATGTAAACAAAAAACCCACTAGTCCTCATGTACATTTTAATATTCAGAAGGAATGATAACTATTAAAATATCTCTATTTGCATAGGAAAAACCTGAAGCAAAGAGATATTAACTAACTTCTTCCAGAGTTGTAGTAGCTCCCAAGCCAAGCTCACTAGATTTGACTTACCTCATACCACAAAGCACCTTTTCATCAGTCAACAAATCTCTCAACCCTTACCTGAGAAACTTCTATTTGTGACAGATAGTGATTAACACAGTGATCTACAACTAACCAAGATTCAGAGAGTAAAAGAATGTTTAGCTCAAAGGAAACATTTATACTTCAATTCCTAACATTCAGAGATCATTGAAGTAAAGAGGTAGAACAGGGTAAGGAGCCAGAGATACAGATGACTACAAGGAAACATTATATTCTAGACACAGACACAGAAGGGCATCTACACATATGACACATGGTGGTCAAAATAGCACATAAAAAACCTGTGCAAGCCCAAGCCAGAATGAATCCCAGTATAGAAAGAGGAGTTGGGCATACAATCCCACCCTTGGCTGTAGAGTTACTGGCAACTGTTGGTTGCTGGGGCGTGGGGGAGAAACAGCTTTCTCTAAGAGTATATAGCCCAGCCACTAGCAAGTTGACCATGCTATAGTAGAAGACTACACTTTTAAAAATATTTGGACAGCACAAATTGGTATTGAAGAATTTTTTTTAAAGTGACACAAAGTTGGGTACATAGGAAGGGTTGATTTGGGAAGAATTGGAGAAGGTGGTGTGAATATGATCAAAACATGTTGTATGAAACTCTCAAAAACCTAAAAAAAAAAATTTAAAGGTGTTTAAACACAAGTCTTACATTGGTGGACAATGCTAACACAGGGTCTATTAAATAAAATTTTCAGTGCCAAGCATGGATGGGCCACCACCCTGAGTGTTTGGTCAGAGAGGCCCTAGAAGTCTTCAAAACAATACAAGCTATTGCCATTACTCTTGGTTGTCAACCATACTTAGATGGTTAAGACCCTATTACTAAAGATATAACACACTTTGGTTACAAGATATAGAGAAATAAATTTAAAATTGACCTGAAAATTTCCTCCCTGATGGCTAGTTTTCATATTGCAGAAGGTGCTATGCAGTCTACTGTGGAGGAAAAGTGGTATTACTTAGCAGTGAACCCTGAATGCTACAATACCGACCTGCTGGGCAATATGTACTCACTGGTACAACAGTGATGTTGTTACAGGAATAACCAACTGCTTTCTGGTTAGATTTGAGATCTGTTGCACAAAAGTGAATTCATGGTTACTACTATAACCTGGTCAAAAGCTCATGCCCCAGTAGCTCTGTCTCTACCTGGGAACCTACTACTTTTTGTTTTGTACATCAACTACTTTTTAAAAAATTGTGCTTATGCCCACATAGTAGTGATACTGACAGCATTGTTCAGAAAAGGATCTTTTCAAGGTTTGGTGCACACCTTTAATCCCAGCATTTGGGAGGCAGAGACAGGCAGAGTTTGAGGCCAGCATAGCCTACAGAGTGAGTTCTAGGACAGCCAGAGTCACACAGTGGGAGTGGAAGGGAGATAACAAAGGATACTGAGAGGAAGAAGGTTGAATAGTAAGTGTATAACTTTGTAATAAGGCCAACAGACAGATTATTATAGGAACATTCAGAGACAGAGACAAAGATACTTCATGGAAAGACCACTCAAAAGGAGAAACTAAGGAGATAGGGAGAACACTAAAAACAGACACCAAGGATAGCCTAACAGAGAAAGAGTCATTAGTTGACACTGAGAAGTGACAAAGAAAAGATATAGAGAAGGACTGGGGAGTATGAATACCATGTCTCTCCCAAATTAATGTTAAAATATGAATCCCTGAAGGGATGTATTAGGAGTTATGGCCTTTGGGATGTTCTTTGGTCATAATGCAGAAGCATCTCATAAATGGGAATAGCACACATGTAGTTTTATATTTTTCAAAGGCCTACTTTTAATAATGGTTCTTAAATGCTTTAAGCTCCCTTCTAGGCTAGCACCTACCAAAGGTAGTGAAAAAAAAAAAAAAGGTTATTATGATACAGGGGAAGCGGACCTGTTTTGAAGTGGTTCTTTGAAGCAAATCCCATCTGCGTTGTCACAGGTCAAGTTCCCACATCACCCTGCAGACTTTTCAACTGCTATTTCTTCCCATTTCAACTTTTATTTTAAACTTTTTCAATAAGGCCCTCCTTTAAGGACTGTCACTCAGACTCATGGAAACTTGGTTCTTTCCTGTTGGCAGCTTATTAAGTATTCAGTAAGTTTTCTTCACAGTATTTTCACAACTTAGAATTATGTGTATATTTATTTATTCAGTACCTACCTGCCCTAGTAGGATGTCTAACTATGAAAACCAAGAGGGCACAGAAAATCTCCAAATGCTTACTTGGGATTTTATACACTCTTGAGTAACTTGATTTTTTTCCTCAGATTGTGAAATGTAAGAAAAGAGATAAAAATCTAAGCAAAGCACAATCTCAAAGAGATTGAAAATTACAAGGAATAATGTAAAACTTAACAATTAAAAAAGAGATGAATACTTCATTAAATGCTACTATAGTAGTTGCTAAAGACACTTGTAAAAAAGACAATAGTCCAAGACAGACATATTCAAGGTTTTCTTTTTCAGAAGGCAAAAACTCAAATGAACCCAATTCTAAAACACACACACACACACACACACACACACACACACACACACAAAACCACAAAAAACAAACAAACAAAAAAAAACCAAAGTCTATATATAGGAAAAACTTTCCCCAAAGTATTGTTTTCAGTTGGTATTGGAATGCTGGTGGAAAGTGCCAACCTAAAGAGAAGGAGAATCCATTCTAGGACCAGGGCATACTGTTTTGGTTTGGTTTGGTTCCGCCCCCCCCCCCCCCCCCCCAGACAGGGTTTCTCTGTATAGCCCTGGCTGTCCTGGAACTCACTCTGTAGACCAGGCTGGCCTCGAACTCAGAAATCTGCCTGCCTCTGCCTCCCAGAGTGCTGGGATTACAGGTGTGAGCCACCACCGCCCGGAGGCATACTGTTTTTTTCTCTTATTATTAAATGGCAGTAACCAACACTAGGCTCTCTTGGCCAACCAAGTAAATATTTTATTGTTACTAAACTAGTAACAATGCACAAAACACAGTGTAACCAATTTGCAGAAGGACACAGGTTCTTGCCCCCACTTTAATGTAGGACAAAGTTTGTTATCAGGACTACAGACTTAATTTGCTTTATCTCATCAGATAAATTTTTCTCTTCTCTAGATCTCACTTTCCCTGATTGCTCAATGAGAAGTCTAATCAGATTCTCTATAAGGTTCCCAGTAGTTCCTAGGTCATGTTTAACAGCACCATCATGTAAGCCAGTGGTTCTCAACTTTCCTAATGCTGTGACCCTTTAATACAGTTTAATTATTATCATTAAAAGTATTACTTTATACTTGTAATTTTGCTACTGTTATGAATCGTAATGTAAATACCTATGTCTTCTGAAGATCTCAGGCAACCCCTGTGAAAGAGTGTTTGACTCCCAGAGGGGTTGTAACACACAGGTTGAGAATCACTGATATAAGGGAATAAATGTGAAACAAAAAGAGTTTTTGGCTGGACTGATGACAAGTAATGCAAGTGTTGTCTTTAAAAAAATAAATAAATAACTCATGGAGTAGGCCTTAAATCAATTTTGTAACTGGCTCAAGGTTTGTGCCACTATTGCTCTAGCTTATTTTCCAGACAGGGATCAGTATAGATCAAAGGGTTTGTAGTGCGATTGGTGTTTACATTTTTCCTTTGGTAGCATTCAGAATATCTTCCTGCATCAAATAGACTAGCACATAGGGGGAAGGCTCTGTGTAGGCACCAGCCATACTTCTCCATGTTCAGTGAGCTGTATGGGTGTTATCTTCAGCAGTGGGGCCTGGCTCTCAGTTTGTGGAGAGCAACCAATAGTTCTGACAACAGTCTGGGTTATTTGGGAGTTCCTGTGGGACCCTTTTGGCCAACAATTCAATGAGATATAACCTATTTCTAGTACTGGAAGCTTCATTTGGGGGCAAGAGATATCCATTTGGAGCTCTGCCTCCCCCATTATATACGTACATATTTTAGGAAGCTTCTACTATAGTAAGTTTTCATACTACCCATATTCAACAGTGCTTGAGTGACCAAGAACCTGACACTAGACACCCCAGAGACCTAGAGTAAAACCAAATATTACTGTTCTACTGAAAGAATGCAGTAATTCAAAATTTGATTCCAAATGGCATTTTGTTCTACTCATAGATTAGTGTTTTGCTCAGCCACCATCATAGAACCTTCTTCCTGCAGCAAAAGGGAACAAATAGAGACCAACAGCCAGACATTAATCAGAGAGGAAGAGATCTTGGAACACTAAGCCACAAACGGAGGTCTCCACCAAAGCCATCCCCTCAGGGATCAGGGATCCCTGCAGAAGAGGAGATGTGAAAATGTAAAAGGCCAGAGAGGATGAAGTACACCAAGAAAACAAAGCACTGTAAATCAACAGGAGCAACACACACAGGACTCACATGGGTCTCCACCAGATGGGGTCATAAAGCCAAAAGAAATGGACACATGCCTCCATCCCTAATCTAGAAACTATCTCCAACTGATAACCATTTGCAAATAACAATTTAGTTTTCTCCAAAGGAGTCTCACTAGGGAAAACAAACAGTTCATCTTAAGGATAGGCTGAATGCCCAGCATTGGATAGATAGCTAAGAGAAAAATGACCTTAGTGGCACCTTTGGAGGTTCTCAGTCTCATAATGTCAGGGCTTAAAGGTTCTTATATATAATATATATATTATATATATAATATATTATATAAGCTTGGGTCAAATTCTGGCAAGGGCCAACTTGGGGAACAAAAAAAAGGATACATTTGAGTTATATTAATAAATGGTTCACATATATTCTCATAACCAAAATCTTATCTGACAGACCCAGAAACTATATTAGTACAGAAGAATATATAACTGATCTTTATACTAAATGCCACTACATAGGTCACGGCTTTAAAAAGTTACATAGGTATGATTTTTAGATTAAAAATAAAGATACAATTAAAAAACAATTGGTTATTATTAACATATAAGATAGTTAACATATAAGATACTTATATGTGTGTGTGTGTATATATATATATATATATATATATAAATTAATATTATGATCTCTCTCCTTTTTCTCCCTCTCAGCCCTAGAAGTCCTTTGTGTGTGTTTCCAGTTGAATATTTTTGAGACTCCCAAGTGTAAGATAAAGTGGATCTTCACATTTATGTCTGTTTCTTGTGCCTTTCCTTGGGCTCCTTTCTTTCTGTTCATTTGTTTTGTCCTATTACAATGTGTTAGCTTATTTTATATATATATATATATATATATATATATATATATATATATTTTTTTTTTTTTTTTTTTTTTTTTGGTTTGTTGGATTTGGTTTTTTCAAGACAGGGTTTCTCTGTGTAGCCCTGGCTGTATTGGAACTCACTGTGTAGACCAGGTTGGCCTCGAACTCAGAAATCCGCCTGCCTCTGCCTCCCAGAGTGCTGGGACTATAGGCGTGCGCCACCACCGCCCGGCTTATTTTATATATTATATCATTATAATTATTTCTTAGAAACTTGTTCTTTAATAATGAGAGACAG